>NC_080090.1:62191762-62832596 GCF_950005125.1 Chionomys nivalis
TGCCCATAGCTTATACATAGGTCACAGCCAAGCTAAGATGCTCGTGTCTTCTTGCTTTGTAGGTTCCTTTCTAGTAGTGACACGGTCAGTGTTGCTCCTCACTTAGTTCCACGTGTGTCACGGTGCCCAGGCTCGCCTTGTGAATAGGGCTGGGTGGCTGTCGCTCCTGCTTTAATAGTTTAATTGCTATCCAAGGGCAGGGAAGTCATCAACAAAGCAATCACTTGCAGAGCTCCAGTAAATCATTCCTCATTAGGAAATGCCCCATGCGGAGAGAGCTACAGCCTTTGGAAATTGTTTTGGGAATGTAGCTAGAAATCTTGTGGCTATTTCAGATGGGCAGGTGCTAGGGTGCAGTCTGCCTACTAGTCGGTAATTAGATTATTTTGACTCCCTCTTTGGTATTCTGCATATTTTATAATCCACATGAAAATCATGAATTTTGAAACTTGGTGAGACAGGGCTTTTGAAAGGGAGCACTTTTGGCCGCTTGATGCAAATCTGTTTCTTTTTAGAAGGACAGGGGCATTTGGATGGGACTTCTGGTGTTACGGCCAGACATGGTAAAATCTGTGCCCAGAATTAGAAATGAATAAAATGAATTACCAAGTGCTGGGGCCACCGGAGTCTCCTTCTAATCTTACAAATAGGTCACATTCTAGGAAGCAATGACTCGGCCTGGCGGGACGAGTGGACTGAAACAGAGAGCCAGAGTCAGTGTTGAGACTTAAGGGGTCACAGGCAAACTTCTCTTTCTCAGAATGCAGGGCTGGGGAAGTCTACTGGGGGCAGTAACTAGTCATTTTTCTGTCATGTGGCTGAGAAGCTAGAACTGCTACTAAGATTGCTATTTTGCTCAGATGAGAATCTTCAGGGACCAGAAACTTTGAATCAATTTCCCCTTTCCAGTTGGTATGATCCTGCCATAAAATACTTCAAAGTAGCAGAAGGAGTTTTTTCCGGAGAAGGCTGTTAGAAATATATTCTGCATTTAACCTGGTTCCTATCCCGGAAAACAAATGAAGCCAGAGGTGAGAAGGACACAGGTTGGGAACTCACATACTCTCTAAGAATGGCTGCTATTGTTGCATTTGTTTTTGCAGATGGCCGGGAACAGATGAATGAACACTCTGTCTCCACCAGTCCTTTTCCTACACTCTACTCCTGTTTGATGCCAAATCCCAAGCATACATTCCTTCTTAGCCTACACACTCTTATTTCAATAAGAATCAATAAAGCAGCGCGGAGGGGCATCTGATCCTCCCTTACTGTTTAGCCTTAAATGAGGCCCTCTAGGGAGCGTTCTGGGTTTGCTGCTTAGTCGATAGCACCGCGTCTTGGGTAGATGCATTGCACCAGGTTATTTAACTAAACAACTCATGAAGTGGGACTTAAGCACAAGATTTCTTCTAGACAAGAAAGATTATGACAAGCTCTTTCTTGCATTCCCTACCACATCCTGTCTGTTCCTGAGTTTTCTGGTCTCCCACCCCAATACCACCATCACCTCATCTGTGAAATTAAATACCATGCTAATGCTGGCAGAACCTTCAGTGGAACCTATTTCAACCCTGTTATTTTACAAATTTGCCGATGGAAAGCCAGAATGGCTAAGAGATTTACCCAGGGTCATAGATGTCAGGGGGCAAACCAAGCTGAGAATGCAGATGACAGGGTCTACCGCTTTCTCTACCATTCGGGGCTCTTTCTCGAAGAATGTGATATGGATACCAGACAGTTTCTTTGAGTATTGATTCTAGGAAAAGAGAAACATTGTGGTCTGACTCTTCTGGGTGCCTCATTGAGGGTAGGATATTGACTTTAGGAAAATTCATGAACTGAGGTCAGCCTGATTTTGAGTTTGGATAAATATTAATGAGATTTTTTTGTTCTTCTATTATGATACAAGGACCGCAGGACATCCTGGAGTATCACACACCATTCCTTTGGAGTTCAGTTTCCCCATTTCTACAATGAGGGATTTGGGTTGATTTATCTTTCAGATCCATTTCAGTTTTAGCAAAACCTGATTTTCTAGTAGGAGGTATATGCCATTCCACAGTTAGCACACAAACTTTCCTCTGCTCAATATGTGGGAACCGGGGTTTCAGTACTGCTTTTGATTGGCTCCTTCAAGGTGAGCCAGTACTGAGCATTGGACCAACGCTGTTTGTTGACTGCAGGTAGATAGCCATGACTTCCTCATCTACCAGGAACCCTTGGGCTTTCACAATGTGAACCTGGCCTGGAAACAAGGACAACATCCCTACCGTGCCCTCAACAATTGAAAAACTAACAAGCAGTATCTGCTTTGGCATCCTATGGGCTGCAGTTCATGGCAAGCTTGTGTGTGGGTCTGGCTAATCTATCTGCAGAGAATACCCATCCTCTGGTCACAACCTCGACCTGTTTGTCACTCACCAATGAAAGAGCTTCCCCATAAAGCTGTCTTCAGGGACAGATGTTGATTCCTTTTAACACAGATTTCTCTAAATCCGCTGGTCAGAATGGAAGAGATCCAGACATAGAGTGTTATTCACACTGTACAGTGACAGCAGAAATCATGGTTTCCTCCATGCTTTCTTTACATTGCTCCATTTCTCTGTCTATAAAGCCTCGGAAGTAACTCCCGAGGACATGTATTTAGCCCTTCCAAATTTTAGTCATTCCTTAAGGTCAAGTCAATGTAATGATAAAATTATCTCTGAAGGAGCCTTGAATTCATAAGGAGTAGTCATGATTCATTTCCCTCTTCAAATGTATTCTTTTTTTTTTTTTGTCAGAACTGGAGGATATGTTTTTGGCGTACTCTGAGGCTTCTTTGTAATAATCATTAAAGCATAATGATTCAGCAGTGAAATCTATTTATCGTTTTGGAGTCAGTTTTGATTTCATGCAGTCTAGGCCTCTAGAATTTGTCAGACTTTCTGTTAGTCTATAAGTACCCAGACCGTTACTGACTCCTGGTGGGTAGGAAAACATGAAGCAGCTGCGCATAGTGGTACATACTTGTAATCCTAGCATAGAGATGAAGAGGCAGGAGGTGCAGAAAGATTTTAAATCAAATCCTGCCCGGACTACAGAATGAGACCCTGCCTCAGAAAACAAAACAAAACAAAACAAAACAAAACAGATAACCATTTGACACACCACCGGAAAAAATAGAAATCACTCCAGTCATCAGACATGGAAATAAACATGGCTCAAAAGCTACATGAGCCTGTGACGCAGCTACAATGAGAGCCTGCATCCCAGAGCAGAGGACCAATCTTTTTTGGGATCATGGTAGCAGAGGTTTCTCACCCCAGGGCATCATTTGCATGTCCAGTCACTTGAGGGGAAATGATATAGTGGGAGATTGTTTGGGCAGAGTGTGGAGGGCTTTGGAGTTAATTCTGTCCAACAAGAATGTAGACTGGGGTTAAAATGGTTCTTTTAATTGGGATTCCTGAATCCAATATCTTCGTTTCAGTTCTTTCAACATAATGGTTTTTAGAATCAGAACCAGATAAAAGATGTAGTGACTTCTCAGAAAATGGAGAGAGAGAGAAAGAGAAAAAAATAAAATAAAATAAAGCCAGAATAATGGGTAGGTGGCCATGTCCATGGTGTGATTTCTAAGGACCCATTGACTTGAAATTCAATATTGAAAAATTCAGTCATTTGACTTAAAACTTAAAACTTTCATTTGGCTGATCTCATCATATCCCCGCCTGAGAAGACATTGTGATGAGGTATAGAGAGATCTGAAAAAGTAGCTGGGAGAGAAAGGAGACATTGCCAATGGGGAAGCATACTTAGGGGATTTTTGCAGACAGCACCTGGACAAACACTGCAGTCTTGATTTACCACATTTGAAAAACTACTGTTGAAAACTCAAATGAACCAATAAATATTCTATGCATCCCACCTATTGCCTACTAAGGAACCCTTTGGTTCATGGAGCCAGTGCTACTCTTTCCTGATTGGAAAGAAAATAACAGGAGTGCAACTTCATCCTTAAGGCCTCATGGTCTAAGTTGGCCTAGGAAGGAGGCCTAGGGGATGGAGATTTTCCTCTGACTCTATGTGTGGCCTCTAGCCAGTCTCCAAATAGCTTTAGTTTCCTTGTATGTCAAACCAAGATAAATATCGTCTCCCGCCTTCCCAGCCTCACTTCATTGCAAAGCATCACTTTTGCCACCTACATCAACCTTTTCCAGAGACCAACAGAAGAAAGCATTTGAGACATTTTAAGATGAGCTATCTGAGCTATTAGCACTGTCTTCATGCTACAAGAAGCAAGGTCACATTAGGAGAAAGGAGAATGTAGCAAGGTGTGATGATAGTGAGCACAACAAACTCACCCAGAAGGCAGTGTTTGTAGTGGAAGAGAAACCCCAAAGAGGGTTTGGGATTGGGGTGCAACGGAGACAAGTCCAATTGGTACCAGATGCCATCAGAAGCTAACGACCTGACAAACACCATCCTCATAAAACAAATTCTTTTAAAAGGAAGTAAATGGAAATATAAGCTAGTGAAGGAATTTGCGGCAGCTGCCATGAAACCGTTTTTCACTTCATAAACAGGTTTGTGTTTGCTCCCCTGCCCCCACTCATGGTCTTACTTCATGACACCTTTCCCTTTTGTGTGTTCCTTGTGCTCTGCTCTGATGAAAATTCTGGATACACTCCTGGTGCTAGATGCTCATAACACCAACAAGAAATGTGGTCCTAGCCATATTGATGGAAAGAACCTCACGCACAGTGCTAGCTTTTGGTGCTTGTCCTTCATGATGATGTGGGCTCATTGATAAAGTCACTTTAATAGTATGTGCCCTTTCATACAAGTTCCTTGGCAATCAGCTGACATTACACAGAGAGTTAAAGACCCTTTTCTAGCCCTTCCTGCTCAACATGCTGAGGATGATACAGTGGTTTGGAGATGAATAACATGTAGCATTTATGGATTGGTAGTTCGTTGATGTTATAGAGGACATATTCTGAGCTCATCCCATGGATGGTCAAGTTTTTACTACCTTATCCAGATGTTGAGTAAAGACTCAGACACAGCCTCATTCCTTATATCACATACCCTCTGGTCAGCATTGGATCTGGGGAATTCACACAGACTCATTAATGATCCTGATTACCTCAGCTTATGTGTTCTTTTATTTCTTTGGGTTGCATGGATGTTATATCATCTAGAGAATAACTATGGGTTAAGACAGCAAAAAGATCCCTTCCCATCATGCATCTCCACTTCTTCCACCATCTCAGGCATGCACAAAAGAAATGAGAGTCAATAGAATAATGTTTAAATCCTATCCATTAGGGATATCATTTATCACAGTCAGATCAAATCTGCCTCTTTTAGGGGCTACTATTGCTTTTGGAATAAAGTCTCAAATACAGTTGGACCTATGTACATATTTAATGGCACTTCATTTTTTACATTCTTACACTTTTATCTAATTATTTGATAAAGTCATCAACCACTAATACAAACCAAGGACAAGTAGAGCTCATCATTGGTGATGATGATAGCTACTTTCTCTAATGATTGTCACTGCTGGCAAGAGCATCAAGAGTAAGAAAATAGAATGTTAGTCTCTCTTACTAGAGACTTTGTCTTTGTGAAACCACCCGTGTGCAGTTCAATGTCATGAAAAGAATATTCTTTGTTGATGCTGTTGTGAGATAATTCCACTGGAGCACAGATACTCTTGCTGAATAGAAAGTCTGTTTTACCAACTCTTGGCTGCATGGGGAACTTGCTCAAATCATACAGCCCTGATCTTATCATTCCTTGTCTTTTATGTACAAAAAAAAAAAAAAAAAAAAAAAACCATGTCCTAGTTGATACACCTTTGTTAGCAAGAAAGTCAGTGAGAAGTAAAACTATAGAAGCCAAACAGTAAGGACAGTCCATTTAGGAACTTATCTAGATCCTGGTATTATGAATTAGGTCTTGGATGTATTAGGTCCTTATCCCTGTTGGAGGAAGTGTTAGTGGTCTACATGCTGGTCAGAATGGTTCCTCTATCATGGCATCAGTTATGCTAAGGTCTTGGGGACTATTATACTTTGTGTTTATTGGTGAATGAGTGATTGAGTGATTGTGACAGAATGGTTGAATTGTAATAGGATAATTTTCTCTTATGTGATTTAATACATTTTACATTTTAGTAACATTGATTAGCTTTGTTATCCGAAATAGGAACAAATCTAATAAAATAAGTTTTCATTGTGGTTACTATAGTCAAGAATATGGTTATTTAAAATTGGGCAAGAATAAGTATTGCTCTTCAAGAACTTCAAAGTTCAGTTGTGAGATCAAGGACACAATCAGATAATTGTCTTGTGGGTAAATGGATAAGTAACTAAGCAACTTAAGAACAAGAAAGTGCATGTATAACAAGGTCAAATAAATTATTAGAAGGCAGTTATTTTTATACTTTCACACGAGATTTGAAGGAAGAAAGTAAATGGGGGAGGGTTGCTTCTTGGAAAAGGAAGGACTTTCAGAAATTTCATTTAACTGAAAAAAGTGTGGAAGTGAGAGAAATGAAAAATAAGGGAGCCTGATAAGAAACAGATACTGAGATGGGATTGACCCTTTGGCAGTAGGACAGCAAAGGGGTTGACCTGGCAACACTATCAACCTTGTAAAATGTGTACCCTATAAATCTTCTCCTATAAGGGAAGAAACTGAAATGTCAGGGTGTGAATTTCTCACTCCGTATCATTCAAGCATTAAATTCTGGAGCCAGGACTGAATTCTGGAGCTAATGATTTTGTTAAATGTGTTTCCTCTATGTCTGGAGGCTATACTCTTCTTGTCCCACTCTTTCTTGCATCATTGCTCCTATTATAGTCCAGGTTCTACAATCTCCTTGAACCCTGGAGAGTTTATGTATCTCTCTGGCTACTGTTCTAAGAAGCAATTCTCTGCTAAGGAGAGTGTCTGACATGTGATGGGGATTCAATTCATACTGGTAGGTTTCCTTAGCCTGTGCCACTCTTCAGTGGTATGTACCCATAGTCAAAATATTTCATGTCAACCAGTCTGTGATCTCAGATACTCAACCTCTTCACACAGTGACTCTGGGACTTTCTTGTGATTAGTTATCTAAAGGACCAATGCCTGATGAAACCAGGGGTCTCCAAGATCAATTTTTGAGATTTGTTCTGGGTCTATTCTGATTGCTTGGGACCTAGAAATGTTGCTATTTAATGTTTTGAGCATCATTCCCCGATCAATTAGTTTCTGAGAGTATCTAGAACCTTGGGAACCCATTGTCTACCTCACCCCATCATCACTGTCTCCCCTAGAAGGGCCACAGAAAGTTAGCTGTCCTGTTTTAAGTTTATCATGCTTCATAGTTCATAGGCAGATGGAAGAAAGTGATGAGTCACACTTGGACTATGAAGAAAATCATCCTGCTGTGTAGGTGTATTGTTCAGATATGTATATTGTTGTCATTTAGGTTTACCCTAAGATGTTTCCATTTCTATTGTCTCCAGCTGTGCCCAACGATCATGTGGAGAACAGGGAAGATGTACACCATTGCAACTTGACCATGCAGACATGGTAAATTGTACCTCCAGTGGCCCAGGTCACATGAAGTGTGCCATCACTTGTCAAAGGGGGTATGTACTTCAGACCAGCAGTGGGCAGTACCTCAGGAACATGCAGGTAAGTTGAAAGCTGAGAATCAGAAGGAAAGAATTCCTAGGGCGGGAAGCTCTCTAACCTCTTCTTTCTCATTAGACTGGGAAGGGTGGGAATTCTTAAATCCTCAAGAACAAAAACTGTGATCTCGATGAAAGCAAAGGGAAACATGGAAATACCAAATTTAAGCTGTCCAAACATATGAAACTGATTCCTTAAGGTGTTAATATATTCACTGTGTGGACAGTAGATTTGAGTGCTTATTCAGTGTTCCCTCAATTTGTCTTCTTCACAGATGACAATGTCTCAAAGTAGACTTGCTCATAATTCATAGCAAAACAGATTGCCGTCAACTTGTCTGAGGTTCAATGTCAGCCTCCTGCTTTCCCGATTCCCTTTCAGGATTGTGGGAGGAATATAACAAAATTGCACCCCAAACCATTAAATCTGCAACCAAGACAGGATTGCATCATGGTTCTGAGTTTTTATATACCCCTCCCCACATTTCAACTGCACAATTTCCAGGATTTTGGGTCGCCTGGAGAGAGTAGAATGTGTTAATGAAGATCATGGTTCAAGATACAGACCTAGGCAAAATTTTTGCCTTCATGATATTTTAGATGTACAACAGTTAGAACAACCAAAATAAAATAATCCCTTTAAATTTGCTTCTGCATTTGCAGCTATTCCAAACAAAAGTATTGAACTTGAGTTATTACAATGGATGATGAACATTCTTTTAAGCTTCAGGTGGAATGATAGGTGTTGGGTGCTCTCATAGCTAAACTTCTTGTATTAGTTTCACATCTCCCCTTGAGAAAGTTTGCCGCACTCAACAGGGGAGTTTTAAGTATAAACGAACCATTGGGAAACAGGATGACATTATGAGATAGTGGAAGTATATACAAGGTAAACTGCAATTATGCTTGAAGGGAGAGACAGAAATATGCATGATAGTGGAAAAGAATAGGCACACCATTGCTAGTCAGGCATTAATTGTTTGCAAAATGGTAATATTTCAGTTTTCTGCCAATTGATTCCTTAACAGTTTGTGAACCCATGGAAGAGTTTCACTTTCTTCGACATGGTCAGAATTTAAAGACACAATTATGAATTTGAGAAAGTCTCATGAAATCACCTATACAGAGACAGTTTTAATGAAGCTTGAGGCATCAAATTCCTTGTTTAGAAAGATCTCCTGTCACCTGTTTTTAACTCAGGCAAAGATACTTCATGCGGAAAACACACAGAAACAACTCAACAAGTTAGGAACTAAATACATGTATGTGGTAGGTCAAGAAGAGCAGAGAAGAAAGGCTGTGTTTGTCACGCACTAAAGTTGGACAAATTTAAAACAAAATAGGCAATACTCAAAAAGCCAAGAGAAAAGCCAGGCATTACACATGGAGTTTAGAGACAGTCTTTAAATGATTTGTGGTTTGCTGCAGTTTGAACCAGACCTCCCAACTGTGCTAAGTGTGAGAAGAACCTGGTTAGAAGGAGGATGGGAGATCGTATTTTCCAAACACATGGTGGAGTTAGCAATGGCGCTCTGCAGCTGACCAGTCACTGTCACCCGACTCTGGCCCCATGCAGGAAATTGTACAATCCAGGCTCATGATCACAAGACAGTGGGGATATTTGCTTTCTGTTGACATGAGAACTGAAGCTAAATAGAAAAAATGTGTCTGGCTTTGACTTGGATCCTTCTGGCTGGCAACAGGAGCGCACTGGGAAGCAGAGAAAAGCACTAAGCTGAGATGTAGTGTCAGGGGTGATAGGTGCCTTCAGCCGTCATTGGACCTTTGGCTTGTGTGCCAGTGTGGTCACCTGATGGGATGACTGCAGTTTCATCATAGAAACGCTTCTGCTGTCTTTGATCTTTATTCCCATGGCCAGATCCTTGTTTTTTCCAAATAAGCCACGAGTTCCACAGTCACTAAGTGCCTGTTCATCTCATACCTGGCTGGATGCCTTCTCCCATCTCCCCTAAGCGGTTCAAAAGTCCCGATACTCTTTCAAGTCCAGTACTCATGTCAAGGGTTTTTTTGTTGTTGTTGTTGTTTTGGTTTGTTTGGTTGGTTGGAATTTTTTTTTTTTTTTTTTTGCCTGAGGGTGGCCGTCCCTCTTGCTGGCTCCTTGGGTACAAGCATCTTGTTGGTGCAGGACCAGGCCCTTCTGGGTACTCCATGCATATTTTCTCATTTATATAAAGGCAATGAATGCACTCTAGGCCTGCCCACTGAAATGGCAAGTTTGGAAACATGGCTAGACTTACTTCCACTTACCACAGGTTGGATAGAAGCACCTTTGTGTATTAACTCTCTTGGGTACTGTGCACTATTCTTGACACAGGTGGATATTTTTAGTATCAATCAGTATGTTTATTAGTAAGGGTGCCAGTAGGAAACAGTTGCTATCTAACTTCTTTGCACGGTAATGAGCAAATCTAATCAATATCCATGTGTTTTACTGTTTGTATCCAAAATGGAAAGGATTATTTTGAGTATGAAAGTTAAGCAATGAGTGATGAATATCTAAAATATCACCATAGGACCATCATCCAATAAATGATGGAAACAGAGGCCGAAACCAGCACCAGAGCACAGTGGGAGTAATGAGAATATGAGCAAAGAGGTCAAGACCATGATGGGGATACCCACTAAAACAGTCTACCTGAGCTAACGGGAGCTCACCAACTCCAGCCGGACTGTAAACAAACAAGCATAGGACCAAAATAGTCCCTCTGAATGTGGTTGACAGTTGCATGGCTGAGGCAGACTGAGGGGTCACTGGCAGTGGCACTAAGATTTATCCCTACTGCATGTACTAGATTTTTGGGAACCTATTCTCTTTGAATGGTTACCTTGCTCAGCCTAGATATAGTAGGGATAGCCTTATACCTTCCCCAAAGCAATGTGCCTTATCCTCTCTGAGAAGTGGATAGGGGTAGAATGGGAGGGTATGTGGAGTGAATGGGAGGAGAGGGAGTGAGAATTTGGATTGGTATGTATAATGAAAAAAGATAGTTTGTTTTCTTTTTAAAAAAATAAATTAAAAAAAGTAAATAGAAAAAAAAGAAAGTTAAGCAATGTACTAAAAGAATTTTTATCAGTTATGAAAGTCAGTGCATATACTATGCAAGATGTTACCCTTTATTTCGTAATATTTTACTTTGAGTTTTTGAGAGAAGATCTTACTCTGTAGTTCACTCTAGTGTTGGATTCATGGCACCTTGCTCCAAAGTAGGTAATATAAGAGAAGTTTATAAATAGATGTCTTTAAAAGCTGTAGGCAGGAAAGAAGCATATGCTGTGCCATGTGTAATAGCCCAGAGCGAAGGGGCTCTGCTCTCACCCATAAGCCTGAAAAGTTGGGTCTGTGGAACGGCAGATCTCACAGGATCAAAGACCAGAACAAGGTAGAGAAGACATCCACTGGATGAGTCAGTCTGCAGCCAAGCCAACCCTTCGGGGGGACAGGGAGAATAAGCTCCTAGGACTTTCTTTTCTCTTATCCTCTCCAGTTTGTCCCCAGGTCCTAGGGCAAGCATTCAAGCACCAGTAGGAGGCTTGAGGTCCTAGTTCTAGGGCAGGTTGGATAGAGACTGAAAATAGATAGGTCAGAGTGAGGAAAAGGCAGCCCAAAGACATGGCTTGGAAGAGCAGTGCCCCAGTGACTTCCTGGTACAAACAGGCTCTCCCCATCAGCATCCCTCCCCCCCGCCCCAAGCAGTGAGCCACAGGAAAGGACAAAAGCAGAATGGTCACACAAATGACCAGTGGGACTATTCCAAAGCTAGGAAGCAAATCTGATTGATAGTCATTCTATGTGACGTTGACAGAAGGAAATTCTGTTTCTAGAGAGAGATTCTCCTCACTTGTTCCTCGGGCTACTGGGACAAGGATGTGAACTGCATGCGCGTTGACTGTGGTGTCCCTGAAGCATCCTTGGTGAACTATGCAAACTTCTCCTGCTCGGAGGGTACTGACTTCCTGAAACGCTGTTCCATCTCGTGCGTCCCACCAGCCAAACTCCAAGGTATCGTTGGGCCAACAAGGGAACTGAATGTGAACCCCTTTCATTCCCTCACTCTGTAGGGGGACTTTTGTACTGTTCTTTCACTCATGTCTGCTTCGAAATTCTCTGACATCCTCTTCAGATAACACAAAGTTCCCTCAGATACCACGATTGTTGTTGTTGTTGTTATTGTTCCTGAACTGTGTAGAGATGTCCTGGATTTGGGTGTCATTAATAATGAATGAAACTTAGTCTTTGTTTCTTGTTTTTATGTGCATTCTCAGAATAAACCAATACGCATAATTGTCCTGATAACATTAACAACAGAGGTACACGTTATTAAGTTTTAATACCCATAGACATCCTGTAGTAGATATGCTTTCTTTTATCTTGTAAATTAGGAGAACACAGTAACACAATGTATCTCGGGTTGTGGCTGTGATTACTTGAGATGAAGAGGTGCTGGACCAGGCTCTAAATGACAACCACATGCTCTTTTTCTAGACCTCTCAGCCTTCAGTATGCCACACAGTGACTCGTCACCTAGGTGGACCCCTCAGTCTTAAACTCACAGATGCGGTTTAGTAGATTGGCAGGCTAGTTTACCGTGGGAGAAACCAGATTGTAGAGAGTCACGTGGTAGGGTATTCAAGCTCAGAACTCTGTATCTGGACCCCCTCTCTCAAATCCAGGCTGCTTTTGGATAGACAGCATTTCCTTATCTCCCTGGTAGGGGATAGCCAAAATCTATTTGTTTGTTGTTTGGAATTTACATGAATTCACACAAGCAGAACTCTTAGAATAGTGCCTGGTATTTAATCACCATTAAAGTGCCAACTGTCACTGTTTTAATACCACTCATATTGCTATTATTGCTGTATATTTGCTACTTGTAAATAGGAAGAGAGGCAATGATTTGATGGACAGCTCTTCTTCCATTGAGACTAGGGTATCTTTATGTGGTGCTATGGTATGTGAGACCTCACTAAGCTGTAAAGTAAGAACAGACACGGTTAGCATTTGATGGGAGATTTTAGAGACGCTGCCCAATAAGGAATAATGGCACTTGAGAGTCAGTGCATCTGTTCGTTACCTAGGTTTTTGTTCTTTGTCCATGTGCTCTCTGTTCTGAGCATCACGTGATTCTCTTTCCTGGAGTCAGGACTGAGCCCGTGGCTGACCTGTCTGGAAGATGGACTCTGGTCTCTCCCTGAAGTCTACTGCAAGTTGGAATGTGATGCTCCTCCAGTTATTCCAAATGCCAATTTGCTTCTGCCGCGTTGCCTAGAGGGCAGCCATGATGTGGGCACCATCTGCAGATATGAGTGCAAGCCGGGCTACTATGTGATGGAGAGCACAGAGAGCCAAGGAAGGAAGTAAGTGTTATGGATTTGATCTCATGGTTTCCTTGCCTTGCGCCGTGCTCTCTTCCCTCATAGCAAATTGCAGATCCTTTCTTTCTGGGATACCCACTGTTTATTGTGTTTGTTTCTTCTGTGTAATTTCTCTATACCTACACAGACACACTCTTCCATCAAGGCAGACCGGGGTCCAGGTGTTTCCTATAAAGGCACTGTCTCACATGAGAGATTCCATAGGCTCATGTAGGTGCTTTTATGGGGGAAACTGGTTTGTCATTTTCCTTAGAGTTAAAATGATGAGCCTCCTGAATATTATTTAGGCTGTCTGAGCCCAGCTCAATGCCTGCACAATTTTATCAGAATAACTCAAAACTGAGGCCCATGGAGATGCACTTCGCTGAGGCCCGGGGTGTTTATTACATATGTAGTTTCTTTCTCTGCCTCAATTATCTGAACTGGAAAATGGGTTAATAAACAACCACCTACAGAATTGATGAAGGGGCTTCTTGAACAAGTATGCATTAAACAAGACTTAGTAAGTTTTTTTTTTTAACAGAATGCGACGCCTTTAGCTATCTCCATTGCTATTTCCATCGTTCTGCTTCTTCTTCCGTGAGCTTTGTATGAGGGTGGCAGGGAAGTGGCAGGACAATGTGCTCAGAAATGACTAAAGAGTGGAGAGATGGCTGACGTGCGCAGTGGAGAAGAAAGAACAGAACATTTGAGGATGGGAGAGTTAAGTGAAGAGAGATGACAGCCATTTCTCTGAGCTCCTAGCTAAGCTTTATGTCGGGAAAATGAGGTTTCCATGGGGGATTCTGGATTTTCTGCCTCCCACATTCCTATCCCTGGGCAGGGGTACTTGAGACGCATCTGTGGGCGCAGTTTTTCTGGCTGAGAAAGTGGACACTTAGACCAGAACGTCACCATCAGTTTGGTCTTGAACATTTATGTTTGCAAGCACCCTGCTAAGGAGAGATTAAATTATTTACCATGCTGTGTAAACTGATTAAATCTTAGTTTACACCTGTTTATATAGCAGGCGACGAATTGGTAATCAGAAGTTTGCAAGGTGAGCATAAATCACTGTCGCCTGCCACTTATGTTTACCCAGTGAACTATGTCCGCCTTGTTTTTACTTGTGTGGAAGAAGCCCAAAGCTGGACAGATGGGGCCCTAAAATTCTTCTGAGGACGTAAACTTTAGAAGAGAAGGAACTGAGAAAAGCAGGCAGGAAACACAACTCCAAGAAAATACACACAGGGTGATTTTACGTAGTTGTATGAAGTAGTGTCGGGGTGGGGCAGGGGCAATTGGGCACAGCTGCTGGAGGACTCAGGTTTGCATGGTAGTGAGCAATCTAGTATATCCACACATCTTCAGTTTTGTATTCACAATGGGAAGGGGACACATCATTTCTATGGCCTTGTTTGGACAATGTACTGAAAACTTTCTATATGTTATGAAGCTCAGTGCATACACTATGCTAGGTGTTGCTTCATATTTCTTATTTATTTATTTTGCTTTGGACTTTTGAGACAAGGCCATACTCTATAGCCCAGGCTTACTTTAAACTCAGAGCAATCCTTCCACCTCAGTCTCCCAAGTGCTGGTCTGTTATTATTTTTTTTTAAAGAAAGAAACAACTATATAAATTTCAGCTGAATGTATTCCCTTCTTGATTGTGTGAGATATAATCTTACAAAAGAAACACAGCCAAGGGCTGACTCCGGCTTCTGGACTTCCCTCTGCTGTAATTTCACTCCATTCTGCTCTGTGCCTTGTTATTTAATAATAAAGACCCAGAAACCATACCTGGGCAGTGACACCTCAAAGACAGAATCAAAAGCCATGAATAGTAGCACTTTCCTGAAATCTCCAGTACTTATGAGGTGAAGGCCAGATGATCAGGAGTTCAAAGCCATCCTTAGCTAAATAGCAAGTTCAAAGGCATCCTGAACATTACATTAGTTCTACAAAAAGCAAAGAAAATAAGACAAAAGGCCAAAATAAAAACAAAAGCAACAAACAAAAAAATATTAAACACTTCTAAAGATTAAGCAGGTTTCATGTTAGGACACAATAGCCACACACTGTTTCCTGAAACCCTTCTTTTTCAGCTCCATTGACCTCTTGCCCCAATTTTTCTTCTTTCTTTCTATCTCTTCTCAGTTTCCTTCCCCAGTTTCTTCCCTCTGCCTGGTTCTTCAATGACCTAAAAGCACAAAGGACAGTCTACAATAAATCATTTGGAATCTGCACATCTCTCTGCCCTGTGATGCTGGTGGACCCTGAAGCCTACACAGCACATAGGACTCTGTGGTGTCTTGTGCTGTCTCATTAGTCAATTAACAGCAAGTTATTAACAATTTGCTTCCCCGTAAATCAAGGCACATCTATATACCAGAATTTCTGGGTGTGTGATCTAGGCACTAAAGTTTTGAAAATTTCCTTGATTTCATTTGGTATTCATTGTGCACTGACCTACGAGAAACATTGCCCTTGTTAGAACAATATGCACGGTGGAATTTTGGCAATAAATAAGTAGATGAACAACCCATATCTTTAAAAAAATGCATTTTCCTTTTACATGGTGGACTTTTGCATTTAATTCTTATATTACATATTTTTAAAGATAATAAAGAAAATATAAATAGAATTGTAATCCCATAAATAAGTAATGATTACAAAGTCTTAGGACTTATCACCATTTTGCAGTGGATAATCCACACGATTTTATACTCTTTTCATCTTTGTCTAGCCATTTCTTCCACCTTCATACCACCATTAATCACTTCTCTGCTGTTTCATTAACGTGACTTCCAGGAAAGCTAAAATAAATGTGTCTGCATTATATTTTAACCAAAGACCATATTATAGTCTCCATTCTCTTTTACTCCCACGGGCGCTTTTTTCTCATTACACGCTATCCTTCTGTGTGGAGATTAGGTTAACCTCATTAGAGGTCCTAATTAACTTAATTTTAGATCATTCTGGCCTTCTAACTTTGCTTGGCAGTCTCTCTTATCCATCATTCATCAACATATGTCCATAAGGTAGTGTAGAAGTCAGATCTTCTCAAAGTAGTAGTAAATCGCCAGCCTATGTGGGTATTTCTCATGATTTCAACTTTTCCAAAGTGCTCACACACACACATACACACACACACACATGTTCTACAAACACAACTGAAGATAGAGACTGTAGACTTCACATTGTGATTGCTTATGTTGGGTGGTAGTGAACACCTTCAATGGTGCATTGTCCAGTCTGACCTGTGGGAAGAACCTGAGGGGAGGTAGAAGCTAGGTATGTATTTGAGCCTTCTCTATATACAAAGAAAGACCAACCACTTGGTATAGCAGCAAATGAAACAGTTAAGTTCAGGGAACTCTTCTGTTATTTGGATAAGAACCATGGAGGTGATAATGATTCCTTGCTATGTGCTATGAGAACTAAGAATTTTGGCTACTTCACTCCATATATTTCTCATGACAATAATAGATTTATTATGAAATGCTAGTACAATGTCTTGTGTTAACATAGTATATAAATTGATATATATGTGCATTAGATATATTACATATTATCTATTATATGTGGATGTTGTATATTATTATCTCCCATTACAAAAGCAAAACAGACTGAAAGTTATGTGGTCATTTGGCCAATAAATGGCCAGATTGAGATTAAAGCCATTTTAACACTATGCTCTGGCCCGATAATTTTTTTTTTTTTTTGAGACAGGGTTTCTCTGTAGCTTTGGAGCCTGTCCTGGAACTCCCTTTGTAGACCAGGCTGGCCTCGAACCCGATAATATTTTTAATCACGAGCAAAGACCTTCATTTTTTTCTGGTCTCTTTTTTCATGTTTGTAAAATAAACTTCTAAATTATTTTTAATCATGAGCAAAGACCTTCATTTTTTTCTGGTCTCTTTTTTCATGTTTGTAAAATAAACTTCTAAATTATTTCTAGTGCTAAAAGTTTACATTCTGTTTCCTGTCAGTAGAGCAAATATGATGAGCTAAGACCTTGGTATACTACCATCAAGAAAAGTAATGTATAGTTTGTTAATACCAAAAATTCAAGGTTTATTATAAACACAAGTACTGTATTACATGAATTTAGTATAAAATACTTTGGGTAATCTTACAGTAATTCCCAAAGAACTTAGTCTGAATGAACAGCCAAAGCTTAAACAGCTTCTTTATTAACCAATGTAATAAAACATATTTACAGCATACAGAGGGGAATCCCATATCAAATCATTGTTAGCTGGGTTTGGTTGGTCATTCCTCATTCACAACCCAAAGGACTGGATGTAGATGTCACTTGAAAATGGAATGCTAGAATATTTTTCTTTTTAGATTTGTAGACTTACGAGAACCCTAAGAGTGTTGAAGAAGATCATTGAGTCAAAACTACTAACAGATGTTTCTGCAGTCAAGTTTTACCTCATGACAGGGCGTGGGCCTGGTGAGACTTAATCTTGAATGGCAACGCTGCTTGCTTAGTAGTTTGTTTTTTTTTTACTTGAACAGTGTACCACCCTACTATTGTTAGAGTAGACTATCACTATTCTAAATCACAAGATAGAATCAACAGGAACATTGGAAAGTATTGCAAAGATGAAATGATTAAAGACAAAAAGCTGACACAGTTTCTGGTTATATTTTCCTGGCATAGCAATGCCTTCTGCTATTTGCACTCATCATCACTACTCCCACAGCTTCTCTGTTACCATGGTCACCACTGGATCAACTATTACCACCATCATTACAGCCACCATTATAACCACCACCACCACCACCACCACCTCTGTTGTCACTATCACGACTACCATATGACTGTCATCTCCACTGTCATCATTATTTCTACCACCTGTCATCATCTCTGTCATCACTATGACCACCAACATCCTGGTTTCCCTAAGACAGTAATTCTTGATAATTAAGATGCCCTGCTGAGGTGTTAAATGAGAATACTATTTTTTAAAAAGGAGGTTTTTTTAGATGTTTGGTATTTAATCAGTGACCATTCTTTTCCTTCTATAGTTTCTATATCCCCCCAAAACAGCCTAGAGGCCAAAAAGATTGGAATTGTCTTTCTAGAGACAGTTCTTCAGTAACTAGGAGGGAAGGTGCATTTTCCTATCTTTATAAGAAACACACACTGAAATAAAGTTTGTTGAGCTAAAACTATACATTTCCCTCCCCTAACCAGAACCTTCTCTGCAGGCTTCATGACAAGAAAGTGAAGCATGAAACAATAAAATTGCATATGGGAGAAAGTAAGTGGGAATTAAATAGTAATAGAGTGCTGGTCAGACTTCAAAATTAGTGTAGCATAAAATCAGTCTGGCCTGGAGGAAGAGGGGCCATGGCATGGCATGGAGGTCTTACCCTGAGTTATATTTGACTTTCTACATCTTTGTGAGCCAATAGCTTGAGCTTCAACAAATTTTATTCTACCATGATATGCGATAGGAAAACTTGACCAATAAACTGCCAATGTGAAGAGAAACAATATTAAAATTCCTTAAATATGCTAGATTTACAACCTTTCAAAACAGTAATATATCTGATGTATAAACAATATGTCATAACATTGCATATACAAGAGAATAGGTTATAACTCTCTCTCTCTTTCTGTATGTGCGTGTGTGTGTGTGTGTGCGCGCGCACGTGCTAGCTGTTTTTACTTTTCCAAGTAAGAACAGCACTGTAATCTCTGTGTACACTCGTGCATCTGTAAGACATAGAAATTTGTTTTCTTTCCATTAAGTCTTTGTCTGGCTTTATAATTGGTGTTTATAGTAAATACATTCAAAGTTTATCCTTAGAATCCTCAATTCTCTTGCCATTGTAGTATCATGTGAGCCTTAAACTAATTTATTACAGCTTCTTTTGGCTTCAAAGTGACTGAACCTCTGCTGTAAGCCTTGGCCACTCAAATACACACCTGGGCATGGGCCAACTCCTGCCTCAGGATTTACAGGACTGGCAGCTGATGCTTCGGCTTTTGCTTACAAGAATACTTGCTGGACTTGTAAATGTCCCTGTGACCTTAGTCCCAAGCAAGGGGCATCTTACTGTAAAGTTTGCTGTTCTGTATCAACTGCCAATTTTTCTATTAATTGCAAAAATTAAGTATAAACAGTGCTTACTTTTAACAGATAAAGCAGTGAGACTTTCAGCGACATGCAACTTCATACCCCAGTGTTGTTTCTCATCTGTCTTTGGCTTGTCCTGATTGCTTTTCTGGCCCTACTAACTCTTACTTCGGGTGGGTGAGCATTTTGGTAGTGACCTTGCCTTGTTCTCTAACAACTGGGGTCAGGGCAGGCCAGACTGATTCATGAATGGTCCCCTAGGGGATTCTGGGTGGGACAAAAATATGAAGAATTAAGTATGGTTAGAATACTGAGTGGATTGTGGACATATACACACACTTAGGTCATTAGCACTTGCTAGTCATTTGGGCCACTTAGCAGATACTCTTCATTGTGTTATGTGGTTTCTTAAAATAATGGGAGAAACGTGTGATCTCCGTTTTTTTCAAACAGAAAAACTGAGAACAAGAGAGGCAAAGTAACTGATTTCAGGTCAGAGGCTTATTAAGAACCAAAGCTGCAGTTTTGACACTAGTTATCTGCTTCTATAGCCTCTGTTTTGACTCATTCTGTCACACTTAGTGACAGTGATCATTCAGTGCATCCTGGAGGCCACTGTGACTGAATTGTCCACCTCTTGCCTTTTTAAAAAGAATTTTCTCTCATATATTACGTCCTGATAATTTTCACCTCCCTGCTCTCCTCCCAGTCCCTTTCGCCTTTCCTCCAGACCTACTCCCCCTCTGTTTTCTTTCAGAAAAGAGAAGGCATCCCAGGGATATCAATTGAATATGGCATAACAAGTTACAATAAGACGAAGCACACGCCCTCCTATCAAGGCTGTGTGAGGCAATCCAGTAGGAGGTAAAGGGTTCCAAGAGTAGTCAAAAGAGTCAGAGACAACACCACTCCCGCTGTTAGGAGTCCCACAAGAAAACTCAGCTACACAACCATAATGTGTAAGCAGAAGACCTAGCCCAGACCCATATAGAATCAATGATTGTCCCTTCAGAGCATGTAAGCCTCTATAATCCCCACTTAGTTGATTCTGTGGGCCATGTTTTTATCATGTCCTTGACCCCTCTGGCTTCTATAGTCATTCCTCCCTTTTTTCCTTGATTCTGCCTAATGTTTGCATGTGGGTCTTTGCATCCGTTCCCATCAGTTGTTGGATAAAGCCTCTTTGAAGATGATTGGGCTAGAGTATAGCAGAATATCATTAAGAATCATTTCATTGACCTTTCTCTTTTTTGTCAGTCATGTTTGGTTCAATCTTAGGTCTGGGCTGTCCAGTGTTTGGTTCCTGGGCATCCACACAGTGTCAGGCATGGTCTTCCTCTCATGGCATGGGGCTCACGTTGACCCAGTCATTGGTTGGCCACTCCCACAAGTTCTGTCATACCCTTACCCAGAACATCCTGCAGACAGGACAAAGGTCAAAGGTTGTGTGGCTGGGTTGATGTCCCAATTCCTGCACTAGAAACCTTGCCTGGTTACAGAAGATGGCAGGTTCAGGCTCCATATCCCCCAATATCAGGAATCTACTTTAGGGTCACCCTTATAGCTTCTAGTGAGTGTCCATTGCACTAGATTTTTACATTGTCCCCCAAATGCCCCTTTAATTACTAATTCCAGTAATCTCTTCCAGTCCTCTCTCCCTCTACCCCCATCCCTCCTGCTTTTGTTCCACCTGCCCCCAGTCCACCTGTGAAATAAATTCTATTTACCCTTCACTGGGAGGTCCATGAATCCCCCCTTGAGCTCTCATTGTTATTTAGCCTCTCTGGGTCTGTGGATTGTAGCATGATTATTCTTTATTTAACTGCTAATACCCACTTATAGGTGAGAACATGCCATATTTGTCTTTCTGGGACTGCAATATCTCAATTAGGATGATTTTTTTCTAGCTCCACCCATGTGCCTTCAAATTTCATGATATCTTTTTATTTAACAGCTGAGAATTATGTACATATACCACATTTTTTTTATTCATTCTTTGGTTGAAGGACTTACAGGTTGTATCCAATTGCCGGCTTGTAGAGTGAATTCTACTCGGTTCAATTAGAATTCATGCTACACTGGCTATTATAAATAAAGTTGCTATGAACATGGTTCATATCTTTTTGTAGGATGTAGCATCCTTTGGGTATATGCCCAGGAGTAGTATAGGTCTTGAGGCCCATCAAGTTTCAATTTTCTGAAGAATTTCCATATTGATTTCCAAAGTGGCTGTACAATTTTGCACTCCCACCAGCAATGGAGGAGTGTTCTCCTTCCTCTACATCCTCACCAGCATGAGCTATCACTTATGTTTTTGATCTTAGTAATTCCGACAGGCATAAGATGGAATCTCAAAGACATTTTGATTTGCATTTCCCTGATGGCTAAGGATGTGAAGCATTTCTTTAGAGTTTCTCAGCCATGTGAGATTCTCTGTTTAAATTGATACCCTATTTTTAAAATTGGATTATTTGGTTTGTTGGTGTCTAGTTTTTGGAGTTCTTTACATATTTTCAATATTATCCCTCTGTCAGATGTGGAGTTGGTGAAAATCTTTTCCCATTCTGTAGGCTGCCATTTTGTACTATTGTTGATATCCTTTACCTTACAGAAGCTTTTCAGTTTCATGAATTTTATCAATTGTCGACCTCTGTGCCTGTGCTATTGCTGTTCTGTTCAGGAAGTTGTCTTCTATCTCAATGAATTCCAACTCTTGCTTCTTACATGGAAAATATCTGTCACAGAGAGTGTTAACTAGCTCTCTCCTCTCATCCATATCCAGGCATGATAGAACAGGCAAGTGGCATGCATAGGCGTTCCTGTCCACCTTCCAATCCACAGGTACCTATGGCTTCCCAGATGCTCATGTTACACATTAGTAACTCAGATCTTATTGCTGCTATGGCTTCTAGACAAGGGATTGTCAAAAGCCCTTTACTTTCTGAAGGAGCAAGAATGACAGAAAGTGGCTCATCAGGTGAAGCCCCAGGAAAAGGTGTGGCCGTGTTTTGAAAGTACCTATTTATTATGAGTATTTACTGTCACCCCTGTCTGTAGTTGAACAGACAGACTGACAGAGGCAGACCTATAGAGATGCCAGGAGGAGTCTGAAGAAGATTTGTACTAAAACTTTTGAAGATAAAATAATTAGCAATAAATGAGTATATACAGTTTTTTATCATTCCTGAAAAAAAAAAGTCTTCTTGGACTCACAGCAGGCTTTCCCCATTATCTGAGTTATGTATGTATACATGTATATAGGTATGGATGTATGGATGGATAGACAGATAGATGGAGAAAGAGAGGGGGAAGGGAAGGAGGGAGAGGGAGAGAGAAAGAGAAGAAAGAGGGAGGCATGCTTCTCTTATAACTAGCCAAGATCACTTACGATTCATCTTTCTACCTCTGGGATTTTTTTTTTTACTTTGAGATAATTTAATTATATTTTTTCCTTCCCTTTGCTCCCTCTGAATACTCACTATTCTTTTTCAAATTTATGGCTTATTTTTTCACTAATTATTATTGCACACATATACACCACATACACAACACACACACGCACACACACACACCACACTCATGAGTAGAATCTGATCAGTCTCTATAATACTACCTACATATGTTTTCAGGGATGACCATTTGCCACTGGGCATCTAGTAGATGAGCTCTTTGCTCTTCCCTGGGAAAGGCCACCTTCCCCATTCCCAGCCTTCCTCCATTGCCTGCAGTTCTCTATGTAGGGCTCATGCCTCATGGACTTCTCTCTGTCTCATTTGGCATGTTCTGGTTGTTCAATTTATATTGGAGCAGTCATGCTGGTGAGAGTTTATGGCTGCAGCTCCTGATATCACTAGAATACCCAATCTCACCGTAAATTCCCAGTTCCTCTGGCTCTTACAATTTTCTTTCTCTCTTCTGCAATGTTCCCTAAAGGTTAGTGATGAGATAGTGGGTTCTACAACTTTGTATTTTGCTTAGTTGTGGTTTTCTATTTGGTGCAAAGGAAGGTTCCTTGATGATGGGTGAAGACTATGCTTATCTGCTTATATATTTTTGCTAGGAATTATGCTGGTTTGGCAAATTAGTGGTTGTAGATTCTCTCCATCAATACCTCTTGGATCTTTCATGCATGTTCCTTTAGTCTACCTATCCTTCTCTTTCTGGATCAAGCAAACCTACCTCAAAACATTTCTTTCTTTATATACATCATGTCTCCTGGTAGCTTCCTCTTGGGGCTATTAGTTTGAATAATAATGGCACCTGTGGGCTCATATATTTGAATGATTATTTACCAGGGAGTGGAACTCTTTTACGGAATTTGAAAGATTAGGAGGTGTGGCTTTGTTGGAGGAAGTGGGTCACTGGGTGCGGGCAGCTTTGAGGTTTCAAAAACCCACATAAGTTCTAGTCTCTCTCTCTGTCTCTCTCTCTCTTTCTTTCTCTCTGCCTATGAATCAAAATGTGAAGGTCTCAGTTACTGCTCCAATGCCTGTCTGTATGCTTGTATACTACCATGCTCCCTATGATGACGAAAATGGACTAAGCCTCTGAGACTGCAAGCAAACACCCAATTAAATGATTCTTTTTGTAAGAGTTGCCTTGGTCATGGTGTCTCTTTACAGCAATAGAGTAGTGAGCAAGACAGGGCTCCTGTAAATTAGTATTCTGGCATTATTACCATACCAAACTGTGGGACCCAATGTTATATATTATGATGCTCAATGATGTGGAAATGAACATTGAATATACAGGTAGATGATGCAAAAATGGTAAAGACGAGAGGTTCCTACTAAATGTTTCCATGTTTTAGGTTTCATTATCCTTACCTTTCAGTGTGATTTCTAGTTCTTCAGACATTCTTTATATATATATATATATATATATATATATATATATATATATATATATATTATACAATATTCTGTCTGTGTGTTTGTCTGAAGGCCAGAAGAGGGTGCCAGACCTCTTTACAGATGGTTGTGAGCCACCATGTGGTTGCTGGGAATTGAACTCAGGACCTTTGGAAGAGCAGGCAATGCTCTTAACCACTGAGCCATCTCTCCAGCCCCCTCTTCAGACATTCTTAAATGGGAACAGATATGAGGAATCTGAATAACTGTAATAATTGTGTGCATTTATATTTAAATAACATGAGACATCTCAAGTTTGGGGAAATAAACCAAGCATGTTCTACATGAAAAATTCCATCAGATGTAGCAAAGTGGGCCAGAAACATAACAGAAAAGAAAGATTAAGTACCATTGAACTTAAAAATTAGAAATGCTGAGGGATCTAGTGAGAAAGGATGGAGAAGTTATCATAAGCTTGAAGATGTTCTGGCTCATGGAGAGGGTGTTCCTGCACCTACCAGCCTGGGGACCTAAGCTATTAGCAAAGACAGAAGCGCAGCATTAGGCCTTGACACAGAATAAACAGTTCACCCATGTCTAGGCTTTACTAGGATCTTTATGCTGACAGAGGCTCCACTTTACCTGGGAGTACTTAATAAAAGACACTCTCGTTTGTTTTTTACTCAGAGAAGAAACACTTGCCAAAGCCAATACATCTAAGTGAACGATACTAGTGGTTCTATTTCTTCTCTGGGACAGGACATCTGGAGGTCTGATATTACACAGGACAGAGCAACTGTGATCAGCTGTGGATTGGTCACAACTGAAGTCAGCCTGCTCCGCTTTAAGGATATTGGCTTGAGAAGCCAGGCCTGCAGTTTGTTAAAATGAAAACTGGTGTGGAGTTTGGAATTGCTATAATATTCTTTGGGGTGGGGTTGCTGTATCTCTCAAAGTGCCCTTGATCTTCTCTTCTTTAACTTTAAGATGCATAGGAATAGCTTGGAGAAATTTAGATTCTTATTGAGTCAATCTGGGATATATCCTTGTATTTATTAGTAACAAGCTTCCATATTCTGATTGTAATACTGCTGTTCTAGGTACCACTCTGTGGGTAGTGAGGACCTAGAGTATTCTGAAGAAAGAATCTAGTCTATGTAACTCAGTTTGAAAACTGAGCATGTGTCATGCAACAAAATCGAACCAATTAATACTTTGGGTATTGTTCTGCAATAGAAACAATGTAATTGCCTTCTCCGCTTACATTTCCTATTTAGCATAGGTCAATGGCAAATACACAAGTAAGAAATTAATTCCTTTATCTGCTCCTTTGCAGGACCATAGGGCCTTTCAGATTGCAATATGGGCATTAGTGTTCGGTCATCACAATACATTGATCAGTGTAATAATACCAAGTTAATTAATGGAATTGCTAATGGCATTTCAGCTATAAAGTAAATATTCACACATCTCTTGAACAAAAACCTATTAACACCTAATATGAACCAGACATAATGCTGGGTATTGAAGATATCATGGCAAATAAGGCCCAGATAGGAGTAAACAGACATCACAGAAGCAAGTATATTAATAAACAAATAGAAAATAAACAAGATAATTACAGAGCATGCACTCTGTGAACACAGCAAGGATGCTGGCTCTTAAAGTGACAGAAGGCTCTCTTGGTGATAAAACTGTTCAAAGATAGGAAGAGAGGGATCCAATTAGAAGAACAGCACCACAAGGTGGAAGAGTGGCATCTGAGTCCCCGTGGCAGCAATGATCTTATGCTGTACTTATAGTTCTCACCCCAGAGTAGATGAGTGCATTTAAAAACATGACTAGTGGGGTGCATGGTACCAAAGAGAATGCAGGCATGTAATACAGGACCTTGCAGGCTAATAGGAAGCATTTGGACTTTAATGAATTCAAATATTTTGTTTTGTGGCCAGAAACAAATGAAATGCTTTGCACAGGAAATGATACAACGTAATTTATTCATGTTTATAAAAATTTCCTCTAATTAGTACTTGCTGACAGGGTATGAAAGGGTACAGAAAAGTGGAACATGTTGCTGAAATACAAGAGAGTGGCTTTGGGTCTACAGAGATGCTGAGGAACTGGGAAAAGCTCCAGGAATACCTGCATGAAGGACCTCACAGGGCTTGCTGATGGACGGTGTGAGACCAGATGGGGCTGGGGGAAATAGAAGATTGAGAGAGTGCAACCAACGATGTCTCCTGTGTTTCAAGTTGGATCAACAAAGTAGATAGTGATGTCATTCGTTGTGTGGAGGAATTCTGAATACATGCAGAGATGTGGTAACCAAGAACTAAGGAATAAGAGTCCTTACCATGCACGGACTAGTTCCTCACTTTTCCATATCTCTTTCTGTTGTTATTATTTCTGAGGGACTCCCCACTGTAGACAACAGATGCCCTGGACTGGCAAAGATATGCTAATTCTCTTGGACCCAGAAACTATACTCTCACTTTTCTCCAAGGGAACATAAATATGACTTTTGAAAAAGCCTTCGGTGGTGGTAGAAAAATGGGGGTAGACTCGTGTGTGCCTCGAGCAACATCAATCAAACGTGCAGCCAAGTTTTGATTACAGGCTCTTTATTTCTGGCAGGAGTGTAAGAAGGAGAAAAGGTACAGCTGGGGTTTCGACAGTAGGTGGGTACCACACGCTCTGGAAATTGGGAAAAGGCACCTTTCAACTTGGAAATTGTGGTGATTTGTCTGGGGAAGTTAGAAAGAAAATAAATACAAACCTTAGTCTAACCCCAGCTCCTCATGATGTCATTTACAAAGTAAGGGATAGAGAACAAGATTACCCGGCTAACAACCCTTGCCAAAAAGCTGGGTGCTCAGCCGAGACCAGATGGGAGGGCTGCAGGCTTCTTAGGTGAATGTCCTTCCTCTCCTTTTCTTGTATTTATGGCTTACTTTTACTAGCATGGGAAGGAGAAGAAATTGTAGGCATTTGCCAGCCTCATTGCATTTTAAAAAAATATAGGCAGGATTTTAAAATACAGAGTCAGACTGAGAGATCTAGTTCAATGATAGAGTTCATGTTTGACATACAGAAGGCTCTGTGTTTGATCCAAAGCACTGCAGAAAAAAAGGGGAGGGGGAGTGGAAGCAAGAGGGAGAATAGGGAGAGAAGGAAGGTATTGTCCTTGGCCAGTTCCAGGAAATTTAGTTCAGATGGTCAGGTAATCTAGGTTTTCAAAAGATCTCTTACTTGATTGTGATAAGTTTTCCTACAAATTTCATTGGAAACCCATTTGTCTAATGGTTGGGGTGTTGTCTTAGAGCTTGAAAACTTCAGAATCTACTCTGTCTTTAGCTGGTAACTCTCTTACTCTATGGACATCAGTAAAGTCACCTACTTGGTCACTAGTATTAGTTTCCTATAAAAGACAATGCCTTTACCTTCCTTTACCCAGCGACATGAAGATACTACAGAGAGGAGATAGATGTGAGCAGAAGATGTTATGCAGAAAAAAGTGGAAGGAGGTTTCCAGGAAGTCTTGGATCCTGTCTTGACAAGGACCTGTCTGCATGATTTGGTTCAGTGCTTACAGCTATCATTCCTTGAAACGTGAATCCCTTCCTACCATGACTTCAAGGAGTTTCTTGGCTCCTGGTTTGCACACATTGCCTGAAGGAAGCGGACCATTAAGAGTAACGCCCCCCCCCCCCAAGAGTAATCCTATTAGAGTGAGAGGTCAGTATGTGATATCCCCACGTCAGGAGACACGCAGAAGCAATTATCCAGATCATGTCACAGAGGTGCTGTGGTCTTGGGGGTCGCAGTAACTGTACAATAGACTGAGTGTCTCAGCTAACCGGCATTCATGCCTCGCACTTCTTGATGACAGAATTTGGTAGAAGTCTTCTCTGAAAGCAGGTTTCCCCATATGCAAATATTCTCCTTTCTGCTGTGTCCTCATAGGGAAGAGTGTAGACAAGGCAGGGGAGCGTTTATGCCCCTTTGTCTAAGGGCACTAGTCCCATCATGAGGGTGCCATCTTATGCCTTCATTATCCCTCCAATGCCCTCCTTCCTAGTGTAATCACACTGAGGATTAAAGTTTTGACATAGACTGGGGAGCTGGAGAAAGAACAATCATTTTGTGTACAATAGTAACTGAATAAAGCAGACTAGGAAGAATGTTCTAAGTCTCAGCCCCCTCAGACAGGCCTTAGAAAGAAGCCAAGTTTTATGGAGCTAGAACTAATCCAAGGAATTCTTATTTTCTGATATAATCATGTGTCTTTGGAATGTAACAAAATGGCCAGAAGGGCCCCATGGCACACAAGCTCCATACCATGACGCTGAAGACTCAGGCCATTAACTGTGAATCCACATGTAAGCGCGATCAGCAGATCAAAACGTCTCACACCACTGGGCCACGGGGAACCTGGTGAATGCTTTGGAAGTGGTCTGCAGGTGGGGCCTTACCGGTATCATCTGATGTAGAGGTACAGGACCTGAAAACCAAACAAACAGAAACCCAGGAGATGGCTGCAGTAATGCTTCACTTGTGTGGTCTATTTGGTTGGATTAAGAAGCACATAGAGCATTAATGAGGCACAGCTTTGCATATATCTCTGAGTATTTTCAGAGAAATTTAACTGAGGAAAAGCTTGAAAGAAAGACACTCCTCAAATGTATACGGCACCATGCCCCGGGATGGAGACTAGGATGAATAAAAAGAGGAAAAGGGAAAAGTCCGCAGAGAGCCAGTATTCCCCTTTCTCTGCTCCTGATCTGTGGCCATATATGCACCACGCACAGCCTTGGTCCTCTGCTTACTCCTTCCCTGCCGTGGCAGACTACACACCGCTGGATTGTTGTCGGAATCTCCCTCCTTTAAGATGCTCTCTGTCAGGTGCTTGGTCACAGGCATGAGAAAAGGAACTAACACAGCTACATAAAATCATCTGCTTTCCAAAGGAAAGAAAAAGCACGAGGAAGGAGAACTCATGAAACTGGGAGAAGTGTAGGAAAGGACTGTTATGAAGGGACCCCGGTTGCCTAGGAAACGACGATGCTCCCGGCCTCCCCCTCATGCTTGCCCAGTCCAGGGACTGCACTCTCAACTGTGTTTCTTCTCTTGCTACCACACATCAGTCCTCATCTCTTCCTGTTGCCGGTTTGCAGCCCAGGCTCTGTCATAGTGTGTGGGTACAACCCCAAATACCCGAACTCACTCTTCCCCAGGCAAGTTTAATCTGTCTACTCTCACCTCTGAGGTTATTAAACTGGCAAGGAAATGCATGAACTCGACATTCTTGAATGATTCCTCACTCCGGGCAAGGAAAGGGGAGACTGTTTCCATGGTTAAACTATTTCAAACCAACTCAGAGAAAAAGAAAAATACCACATGAAGTAAAAATATTATCATCCTGGCCAAGCAAGGGTTTTCCTTTGCAACCGTGCTGACAGGCAAGGGTTGTACAGCTTTGCCTCCCTCTTGGTGTCAGTGGTGTCGCTGGCTCTCTCCATTTGGGAAATGTCAGTTCAGCAGAGCTATGGGAAGGGTCTTGAATGTGGAAGTGGGAGAGTTCCCCAGGAGAATTTAAAATCTGCAGAGTAAAGGAAGAACACATGCTGAATTTAAGGGAGATTTCAAAGGAGCCTCATTACAGGAAAATGAACTGCAAACCCTTTGCTAGAAAACAATTTTGGAAGCCATCTTTAAGTATTATCTTTGCGGAGAAGATGTACTAAATAATACATAGCCTGCTCTTTCATTAGCATAGAGCTTCACAATTGACACCACTAACCTATGCTAGTGAGATCCTTGTGTAACACACGGCCATCTAAGGAGATAGTATTAAAAATATGTTATTCAAATTGTTTGAAAGCAAATGCATCCAGTGGTGTAAGATCCTGGGAAAAGGACTTAACATCACAGTGAGTTCTTTTTTCTCTATAGCTGAGATAAAAGCAGAGTTTTATTCTTAGAGCTATGATGAGTCGATTGATTTGTTTGGAATCTTGTTAGGAATCTTGCAATGTACCTGATGTTGTTCATTGCAAATCAGTGGTTTAAAAATAAAGTATTTATTTTCTTTGTTCCAAATATAGGCTAAATACTGCATCCTAAAAATTGAAAACAATAAAATGAAACAGCTGGTGCCTTCTGCAAGTTTCCACCCCAGTGGAAAAACCTGACTTCTGCATATACCAGGGTGATCTATGTTCCTCTGGTAGAAAATGGAAGAATATTACAAGCACAGAGAAGGCATTTTATGATGGTTAAAAGCATATATGGGATGATGCACAGATCTTAAGTGTTAAAATGATATCATGACACTAGAAAACATCATTTTAATGTTCTGGGCATGTAGCATAAGCCTGTAAGCCCAAGCAGTTGGGAAATGTTGATAAGAGGATCCATTAGTTTAGAGTCACCCTCAGATGCTAAGAGGCTAGCTCGGATTACATGAGACCCTGCCTCAAAACGTACTTGCACGTGCGCGCGCGTGCGCACACACACACACACACACACACACACACTCACACACGAAAGCAAGCAACTTAAAACCACCAGCTACATCGTAGAGAGAGCCAGTGGCCAAAGGCTTATTTGTATTTTCAATGACAAGCTTATCTGTAACCGCGAGTTTTGTGAATCAGAAGTAGGTATGTGAAAACAGCCAAGCTGGAAAGCACCTCCTGGCTGCAATGAGTCAGTGGGGAGTGGGACGGAATCGGCAGTACCAAGAACCTGGTGTTTTCGTTTCTGTCCCTCTCGAGCACAGTCTCTGCTCAGGGGCCATGTCTGGACATGAGATGGAGGGCCGGTTCTTCCAGGACCGTACTGAGTCACATCAGCTCACGAATCTGATGAAAGCTATGAACATATTCCAAGAAAAATGAACTTGTAAACAAACAAAGCAGCCATAGTGATGTCAGTGGAGAGACTGTCCTTTGAAGGTCAGGTGGACCTCTGTTCTAGACAAATACATTGCTGGACTCTTTCTCCTCGAAGAGGTAATAACAATGAGCATTACCAATTTCAGTCACTACATCACCACACAACAGGTGATCTTCACGTTATATCCAGTGCGTCCCGAGTGTCTGACAGCTCTGTCGTACTCTGACTATACAGCATCTCTCACTGGGCTCAGATGTGAGACTGTGCCCATCAACAATCTAGTTGCTATGCTATTTATCAGCTCTCCTGGGAGGAGTAAGTAAAATGTGCAAGACCTCCCACCACTCTCAGTCCATAAACACCGCTAGTTTTGGCTTAATGAGCCACAATGGGACATTTGGCTAAATAGAACTAATTGCCCTGCCCTTTTTTATTTCCAGTGTGTGTGTGTGTGTGTGTGTATGATGCGTGGTCCCATACATATGACATGGCATGTGTGGGGGTCACAGGACAACTTTGGAAGTCATTTCTCTCCTTCCAGCATGTAGGTTCCAGGGATTCAACTCAGGCTTGGCAACTTTACCCACTGAGCATGTCACTGTTCCCCTATGCTAATATTTATCATATCTTTCTGAGGGTCCAGTCTTCTCTGATGGGCTGTTCGTTTTCATGTCTCATTAGTAAGTTCCTGAAGATACAATGCCTGGACGATGGAACCTGGGAACAGAGGAGCTGCAGCCCAGTGGTGTGCGAGCCTCCTTCTCCTGTGTTCGAAGGCATGTATGAGTGTACCGATGGCTTCAAACTGGACAGCCAATGTGTGCTCAACTGCAACCAGGAAATGGAAAGGGTAAGGAAGACTCTGTGAACCTCATTAGGATGGGACTCTGCTTTCTTCTCCATGATCATTGCCATGACATGAATACTGGGAAGAAAAGCTGAAAGGAATGCAGCAGGCAGGTCCTTAAGCAGCGGGGTTTAAAGAGAGGCACTGATATTTTTCCATAGAGAGTTCCAAAGAGAACTGGTGTTTTGGAGCATTCCCTTCCAAATTCAGTTCTCTTTGGGATAAGGAGAAGGCACCAGTGAATAGGGTACCAGGGCCCTTTTCATGCCAGTCTAGGATGCAGATTTGGCAGCACAGTCAACTCTCATGAGTGCACTGACCTAACGAGTAGGAATGCAAGAGTCGTGAACCTCTTTTATAGTAGAACAGAGCCCCAAACAAAAACACGAATTATTCAGCAAAGCTTATTAAAGTGCTGTTTGACTAGTCCCCTCCCTAGGATTCTGGCACAAGTCTGAACTAAAAACCACAGTCTTATCATGATTGTGTGACTAAACTCAAGCTTTGTTGGAGACACTTTTTCAAGTATCCCAGACACATACATGAGACAGGAAGTCAAGCAGACTTTGGAGACAAAGATCAATGGCCTTCCCTGCTCCCTTGGCATAACTTGAACTTAGTGTTCAGTATTCAATATAATATTGCAGAACTGATGTGAAAGGAATGGACCACAAAATGAGATCCGAAGACATCAGACATGCCTATGTGAACTGACTAATTAAGAAAGCACAGAGTTTTCCAGACAAAGGCAGAGTTATTGATAAATCTCTAGTTCTCCCCTTGGGGTTTATAGCTATTAGTTTTCTCTTTGTTCCAACCAAGTAGAGTATACATTGATTGGTGGTGTTGGTGGGGGGCGGTGAGCCAAGAGTTATACCAGGCAGCAGACATGTGGAGAAAGGGAACAGACTTCAAGCAGGGTGAAAGCAGCAATAATATGTGTGTTTCAGTAGAAAGGAAAAAAACAAACCTTCAGGAAAATTGTTAATTGCTTTCACTATACAAAACCTCTCTGGGAATTTACCACAGGCAACACTGGTGTGATAATATGTACAAATTTTGGTAAAAGCCACACCATCTGTGGGACTTTTCTCAAAATAGATCAGAATATACGTCTCTGGTCAGTTTATTGTATCCTCATTGCTGAAGGAGAATATAATGATAGTAAGTTTCACGAATGGAGAAGTTGTTCATGATTCCTTCACGTGGCAACAGCAAGATATTGTCTTGGGTTGTACTGTTAGTTCTTCATTCTTTCCTCCAGTCCTTCCTTTCTTCTTTTTCTTCCTCCTCCTCCTTCTTTTGCCATTTTTTTACTCAACTTATTGCTTTAATCCTTGTTTAGCCCAAGATCCAGAAGTTAAAGGATATTGTCACTAACCAGACCACTTTCCCCCTTCTTACCATGAAATTATCAAAACAACAATAGTGGTGTTTCTTATCTTTGATGTTCTAGACTCCCATCCTCTGCACTAAAGAGGGGCTGTGGACCCAGGAATTCAAGTTGTGTGAAAACCTGCAAGGAGAATGCCCGCCACCCACTTCAGAGCTGAATTCTGTGGAGTATAAGTGTGGACAGGGATATGGGATCGGTAAGCCCAGGACATCTGCTCATGTTGCCTACTTTGCTTTGAGACTAAGCATGTAGCTATGGCTGGATCTGTAGCCCTGAAAGCAATGATCAGCTGCATCCCACCCCATGGTGCTGGGCTCCTATATTACCTGTTGGTGTGGGCAGGATTACTTGAGGCGGCACCACTCACGTCATTCCTCAGTCTTTCTCTACACAGGACTGGGTTCCAGAGCCTGTGGGCAAGCACTTAAGTAATTGCAGTTAAGTTGTTCCGGGCCAGAGCCACTTGGAGTAAGGTTGAGCCAACTTTGTCTAAACTGGCCCTACACATCACAGAAAAGATTTGTAATGTGAAACCTTATGAGATTGTATCTAAATTCTGAATTACATAGACCTGAAAATTTCTTGGGAGAGTCTAACCCGTGTGATATAAATGTGCGCAATATGAATTAATTGAAAACCCAGTCATCTCTGAATTGATTCTTCACTGTGTTCTAAGTATTATTTGTATTATAATGTCTTGTGCTGATCATAGTACACAAAGAGCTGGATTATCAGGGATCTCAGGTGTCTCTTCAGTGGTGTTTCATAAGCAGATTCTCACCCTCAAAACTTCTGATTTTTATTTATTTTATTATACATATATGTTGGCTCCTAAAAATAATGTATTATTTACCTAAAGACACAGACAATAAGAAATGAAAAGAAAGTTAGAGACTACTTACATTGTAGGAAAAAATGAGTTTCATTTGACTAGGCTTTGAGGAAGAGGCACTTGGGTCTGCCATGTAAGCAAACAGGACAAGATTTTTCTTTGAGAGACCAAAATCTCTGCTTCTTTTGGCTGTTTCCTCCCTTACTCAAATAAGTTTCTTGGTTGTGTAGGTAATGATCTTTAGCATGCAACTGGCAGAATAGGATAAGCCCTGGGGTAATATAGTAACCTCTGCACCATTTCCTCCTTGTATTGAAGCTACAAGGTAACAGGAGCTATCAATATAAGCTATTGGGAGATCAGAATGATATTAAATACACTAACAAGGCATCTGTCAATCAATACAGAGTTTGACTAGCTCTGATTTGGGGATGTGGCAATCTGCTAAACCAGAAATCAATCTTTTAATTGTTGAATGGCTCAGAGATGTATCAATTCCTGAGGAGAGAACATAGTGGATCAGGCAGAGGAGGTGGCACACGGAGAAAGGAGTTAGTTTGTCACACTGGCTCTTTATGTCCTTATGTAACAGTACCCTACAGGTACGCAAGGGGCAGAAGTCAACCCTGCCTATAACTACTATGATGTTATAATCTATAGTATAGACTTCTTTCATGTAGACTAAGCAAGCATTGAAAACGAGTGTGGTCTGGGAGGTCCATGGCTCTGCTATACACTTCCATTCCTTCAGGTGCAGTGTGTTCTCCATCATGCGTCATCCCCCCTAGTGATCCTGTGCTGCTGCCGGAGAACGTGACTACTGACACTTTGGAGCACTGGATGGAACCTGTCAAAGTCCAGGTGAGGGAAGGGTCAGTTTTGTGCATTGTAAGTCCAGAGGCTGCCAACCAAGACTCAACTGGCAGAACATTAGATGTTCTCCAAATATCCTGCTATCAAATATCCCTGCGAATGATTCCCATAATCAAGGACAAACTATGAGATAAGAAAAGAAGAAAAGTGACTGGGGTGGGGGGATTCCATTTAAAAGGGAAGGTAGAAATAAGGCTCAGAGATATAAGCAATGAGGAAGAAAGTGAATAATGAAAACAAGGCAGGAAACGTGAGGATAAACTGAGGAAACATAAGATGGTAAGAGGAGGAAGGAGGAAGACTATATTAGAAAAGGTCCAAGTAAACCTTCACTTGGGGAGAAGGCAGGTAGCAGACATGATGAGAATTGGATTCAGTTTCCCCTGTCCCCCCTCTTTCTAAACCCTGAAATTCTTCCCCTGGGTCCTCTTCATAGTCATCAGCAAAATCTGATCTACCTTTGACATCTTCTCTGGAAACCCCATTTGCTCTCTCTCCCACTTGAAAACTGGTCCTCCCTGACATCACGCCTTCCCGAAGGCTCGACACTCTCTTTCTCTCACTGCTCATGTCTTAGTGTTTGTGTTGAGGGATGGCTGTCCTCCCTTCTCAGAGCCTCTTCCAAACCGTTTTTCCTCCCGAGAACCTACCACACTTGAGATTAACGTCAACAGAATAAAAGCTTCACCATCTTCATGGCCACTGTCCTCTGAGCCTTAAGTTGTGCATTCCTCCTAGTTTTAAGCATTGTAGCTCCCAGGACATAGGTCCTCCAGATAACATCCCCATTAGAATTTTGCATATATATTTCTGCAATTGGAATAAACTGAGAAGTAATATCTCTTTAGTCCATTGTTTAATACCTAGGTTCTCAAAGTGGTATCTAGAAAATGCTAAGTGTTCAATTGCTATTTGTGAAAATGAACAAAAGAAATGAAAACAAAAGTCAAGAGTTGAATGGTGAATATTTTGCTATGAGTTGTAGTTTCTCAGAATGAAGGTGGAATGGGATATGCCTGCTTTAGACTCTTCAATTAAATCCTTGAAAAACACTTGCTAAAAATTTGCTAAGGCGTGGGTTCTGAATCTATACATTTTGTTCATAAATCATTTTTGTTTTGTTTTGTTTTGGGGGGTTTTATTGTTTTGTTGTTGTTGTTGTTTAGTTTTTGTTCTTGTTTTGTTTTTCCAAGACAGAGTTTCTCTGTGTGGCTTTGGAGCCTGTCCTGAAACTCACACTATTGACCAGGTTGTCTACGAACTCACAGAGATCCGCCTGCCTCTGCTTCCCAAGTGCTGGGATTAAAGATGTGCTCCACCACCAGGCCATAAATCCTTCTTAAGTTTCTTCTTTACCTCACTGGCTTGAGCCCCAATGTGATATTTACTGTTAATTAGTAGATTGCTACTTAGTTTTGATTTTGTTTTGTTGTGAAAGATGCTGATTTGGCATTCAGAAACATTGTTTAATGCAGTGTGAGGAATGGTTTGGTTTATGACAGAAGTTCTTTGGGAATGCCTGCGAGGCAGCGATTATTAGGTGTCATTGTCTTCCAGAAGACATCCAGGAAACTGTTACAGAGACAGACTCTTTCCAGAGTAGAGAACCATTTGCTCTCTTGATGAAGCCTCCCTTTCCTGCTCTATCCTTTAGGAGGACCATTATTTACTTAGAGAGGTCCTAATGCATTTCGTCCATGTTTGGGTGCCTGATGCCCTGTTCAGTACCTGGTGCTCTCAAGCATCTTTAAAGCATTGGCTGTATGAGTAAAGAATTGTTAGAATACCACTTTCTTCTTGAGAAACAAATATTTTCTCCGCACACAAGCCAAATCTGAGAAGCTTCTTGCTGCTATGGGTAAACACATCCTTGTTAATGTGGAGTTAACTCTGGCCAAGGAAATGCAGAACATTTTAAGCCAGCACATTGAACAGTATCATTCTTATTTTGCATTTGTCATAATTATAGTCTGATTAGTAAATTTTTAGTTTTGGACACAAGTTGTTTTTATGTGATATTTAAGCAACACTGAAACCCTGCAGTCTAGGCATTAAAAAATATAGTTTTTAAAGATTTGATTTGCATTCATGTGCATATGTATATATATGTGTATACACACACACATGCATATATATATATATATATATATATATATATATATATATATATATATATATATATATATGCTAGGTGTGTAAGAGTGCATACAGGGCCTGGAGGACAACATTGGGTCCCCTGGAACTAGACTTATGTGTGGTTGTGAGCTGTCAGGTGTGGGTACTTGGAACTGAGTGCTGGTTCTCTGTAAGGTCAGAAAACATTCTTAACTGCTGAGCTATCCAGCCCTGAAAATGTTTTTGTTTCTCGTAAAGCTGAACTCACTCACCTGAATTCTGCTAGTCACCAGAAGAATGGCCTCAGACAATCTGCTCATTGTTCTAGGTTTCTAATTCTTCAAGTAAATGAAGATCATTGACATCTCCATGGGTTATCTCAGAATCAGAGGAGAACCATATGAATAGAGTTTAAATTGATTGGTCCCTAATAGTCTTTCTCAATCAGTTGCCAAGCAAGAAAGCTTCATTTGCTTGTGCCCACTCCTTATCATCTGTTGTAAGACTTCCCTGCTCTTTATGATTAGGGGATATGTGTCCCATCACAGTGTTTTGTGACACAGATGCAGTAGTGGAAATCTTGAGATGGGTGTCATGATGCTGTGGAAAACAAATAATTGCAGCATAAATACTAAAAGTTCAAGAACACCTACTTTGAGTATAGTTCAATTGTTTGATAAATAATTCTCATCTCTGTAATGGAAATCTCTGCTGTCTATCATATTTCAAATCATTTTGCATCCAATGAGACCACAGAGTAAAGAACTAAATGATATCCTTCTAAATTCTGCTTCAAATGACTTCATTCTTTGTAACAAGAGTGATAACTTATATTTGAATAATACTTTGTTTCCAAACCCCTGTGTATGTCCACTACTACCACCACCACTACTACTATTACGAAACACACACATATACATATATATACATATATATGATTCAGATTATATATGTAACTACACATATGTAATTATGTATATAAATATGTTTTCTGTATATAATCTGAATCTCATCACAAATTAATAATCTTAGAAAGACTTTATTATCTCTACTTTACATATACATAGGCATTGCTTGATAATATACCCAAAATTAAGTCAAGTGAAGAAAATGTCTAAGCAGTCTTCTTCTTCTTCTTCTTCTTCTTCTTCTTCTTCTTCTTCTTCTTCTTCTTCTTCTTCTTCTTCTTCTTCTTCTTCTTCCTCCTCCTCCTCCTCCTCCTCCTCCTTTTCCTCCTCCTCCTCCTTCTTACTCTTCTTTTTCTTTTGTTTTGCTTTCTGTTTTTTGTTTTTTTCCAAGATAGAATCTCTCTGTGTAACAGACTATCCTAGAACTCACTTTGTAGACCACACTTAAACAAGGTCTTTGACTCTAAATTGTGTGCCAGTACCTGTATCACCACAACCACGGCAGTCTTTTCCCCTCTAGCTATCTGCTTGGGATAGTTTTGCCGTGAAACAGAAAATAGGCTATTCTTTTCAACCATGAAAAATACCAATATCCACATTTCCTTCCCTTATCATGAAACCTGGAGAAAATTCATCGAAAGAGAAACATTTTCCTCTAACACTGCTTTTCTTTCTGTGGGATAGAATTTGGAGTTTGGTTTTGCTCTTAAAGAACAGTGAGGCATGCTTTCGGATGGCTATTTACTCTTCTCTAGAGTTAGTTACTGTTCTCCAGAGGGCCAGTTGGTTTGTATTCCTGCAAATGATGGCTGAGATTCAGAATACTATACATTTTATTAAAGAAACAATTTCCTAAAATCTACATTGTCTGGGAGTTTTGATGAAAAATACCCCTAAGAAACAACTGAGAGAGAGGAAGGTGATTTGCACTCAAAGCTTCTGGGCGCTCCCTTTCATCGTGAAGGAAATACTACTTATCCTGTAGTGTTCTTATAAAAGTTAAACACACACACACACACGAAACACCCAGCACAGTTTCCATCACATAAGTCTTAAGTTTAAGTGATATTTTAATTTGTTTAGTATAAATTTACCCTTTTAAAATTTCCTCCACCTCTGTGAAAATTGTGCCACTTAGCTCCATAGAACAAGAAAACATTGTTTCACGGTTTGCTCATGAGTGTGTGTGTATATGTAGATAAATATCTGAATCGTTTGCTCTTCTTTCTTTATCCTGTTACAAACATGGCTTGGAAAAATAGAGAATCAATGCCTCTTCAATACTTCCTATTGTACCAACTTTGACTAAGAAAGTCATTTCTTTTTTTTTTCCATTTAAAAATTTACACTTCCTCCCCTCCTCCCATTCTCCTCCCACTTCTCCACTCACCCTCTTCCCTCCCCCTCCCTCCTTAAGAGAGGGCAGGGAACCCTGCCCTGTGGGAAGTCCAAGGCCCTACCCCTTCCATCCACGTCTAGGAAGGTGAGCATCCAAATAGACTAGGGTCTTAAAAAGCCAGTACATGCAGTAGAAACAGGTCCCAGTGCCATTATCGATGGCTTCTCAGTCTGCCGCCATTGGCAGTCACATTCAGAAAGTCCGGTTTGATCACATGCTTGTTCAAAACCTCTTGATTCATAGGACAGAGTGATAATACACACACACACACCACCACCGCCGCCACCGCCACCACCACACTATTCTGTTTCAGTTTTACAAGAACACGTTTCCTGTAAGAGACAGTACGCCAGAGTATGAAATTCCCAGGTAGACATTCTGGGTCTTTGACATTCTGGGTCTTTGACATGATGACTGGGCAGTGGAGAGGTAGGGTGCTTTGTGCTGAGTCAGTGTTGATACCATGGTTCACGTCCTGACTCCCAGGAACAGCTACTGCTGTCTCCTGACATCTGCCTTTATTTCCTAAAAGTCCAACATCTCCAAGTTGCTGAGAGTGTGGGACACACTTCTCCAGACCAGGAGTATGTTGCCATTTTCAAGTCTCCATGTTTTCTTCTCTTGATTTCTTTCTTTTTCCTACATTTGACATGCTATCCCAACTTCACACTGAGCAGAAAGGGTCCTCAAAGTAGGTTGACACCTCACCCTTCATCCAAGCATTATATCCTGTATGATCATAGAAAGAACACAGTGTAGGAAGGCAGAGAACCTGCAGGATGGAAGCAATGATGGAGGAAGGTCATTGGCTAATAAAGAAACTGCTTTGGCCCATTTGATTGGCCAGCCTTTAGGTGGGTGGAGTAAACAGAATAGAATGCTGGGAGGAAGAGGAAGTGAGCTCAGATGCAGGGCAGCTCCTCTGAGAGACAGATGCCATGCTCTCCTCTCCAGAGCAGATGTGATGAAGCTCTGACCCAGGATGGACGTAGGCTAGAATCTTCCCGGTAAGCGCTCCTTGGGGTGCTACACACATGAATAGAAATGGGCCAAGCAGTGTTTAAAAGAATACAGTTTGTGTGTCGCTATTTTGGGGCATAAGCTAGCCAGGCAGCCATGAGCCGGGCTGTGGGAAGAGGCCCGCAGCTCCCCACTACACCAAGTAAGGTCCCAACACCATGCTTTCAAATTCACCCTTCTATCGGGACATGGTGAGACACCCTATGACTACAGTGCTCAAGAGACAGGAGGATCATAAGTCTGAAGCTGGTGTGGGTTACATGGTGGAAGGAGACTGCCTCAAAACCCAAGAAACCACTGCCAGTAAGGTCTGGATAGGAAGGCATTTGTTCATTCATTCATTCATTCATTCACTCATTCATTCATTCCTTAATTTCTCACTCACCCGTTCATATGTTCAAGTCCCATCCGATTTAACAGGAACACTTCTTTGAGCTCTGTTTTTCTAAAATCTTATGAAGGGGTGAGGTGAACTATTTATGGTTATCTTCATCTGCCCCTTCATGAGGGTGGTTTGTGATAGCTTGACTTCAAAATGGGAAAATCTATATTTTAACATGGAAAGATGCAGAACTCATTTTATGAGCTGATTTGTTTTTAACACAATGCAGCAATTGTTTGGCTGGAACTACGTTTCCCTAAATTGCATTTGAAAGTGATTCCTTCCTAAGCACAAGGCATCTACCATTGCGTCTCATTCTCCACCCCACCCCCATTATTCTGCTTCATAGATTCCTACTTCCCAGACTGGACAATTCTTTCCCCTCCATCTTAAAAGCATGATCATAATTATGAAATAGTCAGGTGCGAGCTAGCAAGGCTTCCCCAAGGGACGGATTTGGAAGGACCGTTTGTAAGACTATCCGTGATCCCTGTCAGCTCCCCAGCCCTTCAGTAGCTTAGTGACGTCAAAGCTTTTTATCTTTATTTTGATTTGCTTTCTCAAATTAATCCTGAAAAAACTAGTGGTGCTTTCAGTAATCAGAATAGTTTAAAGGAAAAGAGAAGCACGGGGCGGGGATAAAGAGGTCTTGCTGTGTGGGAGCTCTGACTTCTCAGTATATGGTCTCATCCTCCCTTCTCATTATCATTTGCTCCTTGCTCTTTAACCTATCATACGTCCAAAAGCAATTCTGTTATTTTCATTTCTTTTGCTATAACTAAGTATATGTGAAATCCTTTCATATGTGCAAATGTAAGATAAATCCATCATAGTGAGACTGACAATACTCACTGACCTTTAAATGCTAACTCAGTTTTCAGAGTAGTTCAGACTACCGTACCTCGTTAATCTGTGTATGTTGCTAAAAGTGGGTAGTATGTCTGTTGTACCCATCCTAGATGCCAAATCCGTGAGACAAAGGCCCGGTCTTCCTGTCCCATTCTTTATGTCAACTTTCAGGCAGGTGACATTACAAGCACTGGACAACTGTTAAATGCAACGCTGGGCCCCCAGGTTTCTCCTGAATCTCCTGGCTTATGAAAGTCATCCACCCACAAACACAGCACTTACCTGTAAGGGCATGCTTATCTTACATGGTGAGGTGGAGCTATTGGTCCCTGATACAAAGACAATTGCAAGTGTTACCCAGAAACTGCAAGAAGGAAGTGAACTGGGGTGGGGGTGGGGGCAGTGAGTCGGACAGATCAGTGTGAGCACCTGGTGAGAAGCCAATTCGATTCTCTTCTAGGCCTAGGGGCCCAGAATCGCCTTTAGAAGTTGTCCATTGCTTATAATGTATCAGCTGCCTGAAAGTTGACATAAGGAATAAGTTGGGGAGACCGGCCCTTTCTCTCAAGGATTTGGCTTCTAGGATGGGTACAACAGACATATTACCCACTTTTAGCAACATACACAGCTTAAGGAGGAATGGCAGTCTAAACTGCTCTGAGAACTGAATTAGCATTTAAAGATCAGTGAGTATTGTCAATCTTACTGTGATGAATTTATCTTAAATTTGCACATATGAAAGGATTTTGCATATACATAGCGAAAGGGATGAAAATAACAAAATTGGCTATCCATATAGGCTAGATCAAATAAGTTAAAAGTGCACGCAAGCAATTGCGTACTTGTTAACACCAGTTCCACAATTTTGAGCCACATTCGAAGCAAGCTTTAACTAAATACTGACCAGGATGGACTCTAGTCAGGTTCATTCTGAGATTCCCAGGCAATGGTCATGAGTCACACTTTGTAGGACTTTAAAAAAGCAAAACCCATAATTCATTACATTTCCCATGAAGTCCAATCAGGGGCAAACATACATCTCAATGTATTTCCTGTCTGTACACTTCCCACCTATATGTGATTGAGCACATCCGTTAGTCATTCAAACAGATTTGTTGAGGGCAGTGAACATGAGGCAAGTTATTCCTCAAGAACTGCAGTTCTCAGCCTTCTGGAAACTTACCTTGCCCTTGGGCAGGTGGGGCTTACAGGGTTAGCTTTGGCTCTTAAAGTGCTATGCATTCAAGAATTCTAGGAAAAAGAATTTCTTTAAGTCATGGCTCTTCAGACATAGCCATGTAATAATTTCTTATAAATTACTTAAAATTTTAGTCTTCTGCCTAAGAACAGATTGCACTCATTGTGTTGTAATTGCCTTTTCAAATAACACCTTCAGTACTCTGAAAGGTCTGATACCTTAGGGAAGGAACAAGAAGATGAAGGTGGCACCAAGTTCCCACTTGGAGAGTTTCTTCTGTCTTCACACTACCCAGCAGGGTTAGTGGCTTCCGTGAGAAAGACCAGATGCTTGCCAGGCACATGGAGAGGACGCTTGCCTTCAAAGCAGCAGAGTTGCTTGTGGGTCAAACACAGAACTGACCATGTCTCCCATAGACCTAATGTCTCTGTTTTTCGTGTTTCTGTTCTAGAGCATCGTGTGTACTGGCCGGCGCAAGTGGCACCCAGACCCTTCCCTGGTCCACTGTATTCCATCATGTGAGGTATGATGTGAGTTTCTCCAGTTCAAGGCCCTGTTTTTCCTGATCCCTCTTTCCTTCCTTACTTGTTTCTTAAATGCACCTACCTCCTAATCTCAGATTTACAGAATTTAGGATTTCTGAACTCAGTTTTATTTTAGTAAAATCTTCAATCATTTAAAAAGCGATCCAGAATTATTTATGGTTTTTGGGATTCTGTAACTAGGCCTTGGTTGGAATTAGTTAAATAAGGATTTTACTGTAGACAATTTTGTTCAGCCAGCACAGTGCTTAAAATCAACTTTGGTGAGTGTGTGTGTGTGTGTGTGTGTGTGTGTAAAATTGAGTTTGTGTGTGTCTGTGTGTCTGTGTGCATTTATGCAGACAAGGTATTACACTGCAGTCACAACAGCCCAGACTAGACCTTGGGGTAATCCTTTCACCTCAGCCTCCTGAGTGGCAGAATTATCCATAGGTAGGGGCCACCAGGCTTGGTTTAAAATTGAGAGTCATATAATATCGCACATATACATATTACAAATTAAAACAAATATAAAATTATTGTGCAAAACTTTTTTCTTACAAAACAAGAATATCTGGAAGTTTGGGCTATAATTAGGGAACTTGAATAGCAGGTACAATCTCAAAACAGATATTACTCAAGCAGATGTTACTCTAGCGAGCATGTGGTTCACTTCTTCCCCGTGGTCACCTTTCCGAGGCTCCCCTCCTTTGCATCAACTGCAAGGTCATAGAGGTGTCTAAGCAACTTTCTAGGTAGACGTATATTGCACCATGGAGTGCTCTGACCTAGATCTTCACTATATCAAGAAATCCGATCATCCTCCTCCACAGTGGATTTCCCTTTCAATGGTCACTGCTGGCACAATGACTTTTTAACCTGACAAAGAGGAGACTAGACTGAATCAGATCATTGCCTAGAGAGTTGACTTAAGCACTGTTGACACTGAGAAGAACAATACATACGTAGCCCATTTATGCAAGTCCTCCAATCCTGGGAACAGCTGTGACAAATACACATATTCTAATCTAGGTACTGTTCTGCCCAGCATGCCTGGATCTAGGGAAAGGCCTGACTGAGGTTGGAGAAAGCATGAAGAAAAGACAAACAGATAGACAGGCAGATACATGGAGGCACAAAAAACGGCATCAGATGGGCGAGGATCTCTGTGGAAATGCTGTAACACACAGAGAGACTTCGTGTGTTTATTATATAGAGTTGATTATATAACAAAGAGGCGGGGCTATTGCAACTGTACAAGGAAGCTGAGTTGAGGATAAACAGTTGGATCAAGGGAACAGGCTTAGCTAATCTTAGTAGGAGCAATCTCTGTAGGGGAGCAACCTGCAGGCTCTAGATATCAGGGAAGAGAAAGCTAGGGTGGACATTTTCCTATAGACAGTCAACACCCATACTTTGTCCGCCCTGAAAGGGTTTGCTACCCCTCTCAGTGGCCGTGGTCATGTCAACAGCACCCATTCTCTCAGGACTCCTGTTACTCGTGGTTTCTCCACTTTCCACACGCCACTGCAGATTTCTTCATCCAAACCTCTCTTTGGAAGTTAATAAGCCACTTTGCAGCACTGCCCAGATATTTTTGGCTCTTTGGAGTGTGCTAAAGAGAGCGCCTTTAACGGCCATTGATTTCCAACAATCTCTTCAGGCATACCCAACCTGCATGCAGGCATGCATGTTAATCTCCTATTCGGTATCTCGGAGTCACTTGATCTAGTTCTGGGAAACTGGGATCCACATGAGACCAGAGAAAGGGTGGGGTTTAAGAGAAAAGAGGAAACTTAGCGGGGGAAAGATACCCATAAAACAGCATTCTGAGTATGCACGAGGGCTAATGCTAGCGTGGAGTGTGCTGGGTTATGGTGCGGGGCCAACAGAACAGCTCATCTTCTGCCATCATTAGAAAAACAGATGGTGGTGGGGTGGGGTGGGGAAGCAAGGGGAGGCAGTGAATCATCCACTGGGCAGGGGGTGATGGGGAGAGAGGAGGCCAGGGAAAGAGGGAGATAAACAGACAGAGGGCTTAGGGAGCTGGACAGAGATCAAACAGATCCTGAGAGTTCCCTTCTGCTGCTTCTATGCATCATCCTAAGTACGAGGGTGGATGTCAGGGTCTGAGGCTGGCTTTAGTGCTTTTCAGAAGGTTACGATACAGAGCTTTCCACGCTTGTCCTTTCCCCTGCTCTGCACCCAAGCCTTCCCTCCAGACTGACCTATTAGTCAGAGCTTCCTAGGTAGCTGTGTTCTCTTTGAGGATGCCACCAGAAACAAAGCTCTCTTCTCCCTGGTTGCTTCCCTTCCCCCACTGCTATCATGCACAACCAAACCCAGACCGTCTGATGGACAGTTCAGTGGCTCTGTGTGGCCCCTGACTAGTGTCTTTGTCATCATCTGGGGACTCAGTAGATCACACCTTCTTAGGTCAACCCTACACCCACTACATTAGAAAGTGCATGGGGGAAGGGGCAGCAATCTGTATTTTAACCAGCAAGGGATTCTGAAGGTCACTGTGGAAGTCTAAGCCTCACTATCCCAACCCCTGGGAGGAGACTAGAAAGTTCCTTCTCTGGGCATCCCATATTGAATCTTTCTTTATCCAGAAATAATTACATTCCCCCTCTGTGTGTGTGTGTGTGTAAGTATGTCTGTTGGGAAGTAGCGTATGTGTGTATTCATATGCATCTGGCTACACATACAGATGCAGGACAGAGACTAATATTGAATGTCTTCCTCAACTTTGCACTTTACTTTTGGAGACAGGGTATCTCACTGAACCTCAAGTTAGCTGATTATGCTGTCTGGCCAACCCACTTCAGCTATTCTCCTCTCTCTGCTTCCTAGAAGCAGGGATTACAGGTACCACACATGGTTTTTTAATGTGTGCCAGGGATCTGAACTCAGGCATTCACGCTTACATAGAAATCTCTGACCAAGCCATCTCAGCCTCAGATGTAATTCTATACAGCATTATTTACATTCTGATTGCCATACACTACTATGTGAAGTCTATACTGTTATTTCCAGCTTCTCCTGGCTAGGAGAGGTCTTTGGTTTTTGTTCTTTTGACAAAAGCAAGGGAGAAGAAAGTCCATCTAAAGAGAGGAGGGAAAAGCAAAGAAAAGCGGAGTTGGCAGGACCCATAGGAAGGATACAGCACAGGAGAGAAAAGAGAATGTCCCTGGAGACACAAGCAGTGAGAAATGCAGAGAGGGAAGATGGGAACCAGGAAGAAAAAAAGATGGTGAAACTGGCAAGTTCCTGATGTGATTTGGCCAGTTCTTAATACTTTCCTGGAAAAGGCTAAACATGATAGCATCAAAGGCAGATAGAAGGAAAACAGACCCAGAGGCAAGAAACAGAGAGCCTTCTGGGTGAGAAATTTTGCGAAGCACAAAGTACTGAAATTAAATACATTGTGACCCATAATCTAGATGGACATCCATTTTTCAATCCAGTACTAAATATTAGTCTCAACTGTCCCCTGGAGCCACTCAGCCTTGGGCAAGTGCGCCTAATGCATTATTTCTCCTAGTGACTCAAGGCAGTAGCCTCAGCCCACTGCCTCATTGTCTCCAGCCTGCAGCGCATCAGTGCCAAAAAAGTAACTTACTGGCATCATTTCTCTCCTCTGTACCACTCTTATCATCCACCCTCTACCATTCTGTGCATCTCAGATTCTTAAGAGGCACCTTCAGGAATTCCTCTAAAGCAACCAAGCCATCGACAAAACCTCTCAAAGCAACTCCATCTCCTTATGACTCGTACTGACACTGTCTCCAGTGGAAGGCAGGTACACTGGAGATCTGTAGCCTAGGTTTATTCATCTTCAAATTCTATTTTTCTAGTTGCTTCTTGCACTTGGCCTTCTTGACCTAAGTTTTTTTTTGTATTTTTCTATTTTATTTCATGAGTCATAAATGAAAAAAAAATGGTAAGCTGGCTAGAGGAAATGTTTAGAAGGCAGACAACTCAGGATTCAATTTCTGGTCAGCTAGTGCTGTGAACTTCAGAGTCTGCATCTGAAGTAGCAAGTGACCGACAAGACTATTTCAAGGTGTTGTTGACAACTCACAAAGTACCGTATGTTGTGCCTGGCTGATCCATAATGCATTCTTATGGTGGTGTCATTGTTTGCAATGTGTTAGCTACCCTGTTAATACTTGTCCAATGATCAAAGCCTAAACTAGGGGCAATGCTGTTCATATGATCTTAACACAGTTAGGTATGAACCCTGAAGCTGGGAAAAAAGTGAGCAAAAGAAAACAGGAAGTTCCCATGGAGAGTCATTGAGATGTGTACATCACAGATCACACGGAGACAGTTGACTATTGTATCCAATCAGTCACTAGATCAGTTTTGTCGTCAGATCATTCTGTGAGTCACGCTATTTCTTTACTCTTCCTCTTGTCCTCTTAGCTGGAGTCTAACCAGTTTCCTCAAATGAGTTGCTATCGTAGATTTCTAATTGTTCTTCTGCCTCCCAGACCTGCGCCCAACAATTGCCTTCACACCCTCCACTGCTACTCTGGTATTAGCTTATTGTCCATTTTTCTCCTAAATCATCCTAGGGAGTCCCTGGCATTTCCATACTTCTGTCTATAATAAGTGGGTATGTGTAAACACACCTTTCTCTTGCAGACCCGTGTCTCTTCTTGTCCCTAGGTTGTACCCCAACATGCAAAGCTTTATGTCATATGGTATTTTAAGATGTACATGAGCTTCGCACTCTGACTTCACTTTTAGGATTAGAAACCGTTCCACTTGCTGGGTGACTTTGGACAAATGCTGTTACGTTTGTGCCTCACTACCCTCAACTGAGGCTTAATAGGATTTTTCAAAATAGTTTTCATGTAACATTTATCATACAGTTGTGAAGATAAATGAGAGGCCATGGGTGGTGAAATCAGCCAATGTCTTATACATAATAAACCTTACTCACGCCAGGTGTGGTGGCACATGCCTTTAATCCTACTACTTGAGAGTAAAACCAGAAGGATCTCTGTAAGTTCAAGAACAGTCTGATCTACATAGGAACTCTAGGACAGTCAAGACTACATAGAGAGATCCTGTCACACACACACAGACACACATGCACAAATGACCAAACAGTCAATTAATCAAACAAACAAAAATCCTCCCCATTTTTCCTCTTCAGATGTAGCAGTGTTGTCCCATATTATTTCATACCTGGTACTTTCATTTATATTTAATTGCATTCCTGTTTATGTTCCCCTAAACCAGGGATTTTGAGCTGAGATCAATCTTATACCCCACACTTCACCATTTGGCAATACCCAAAGACAGTTTTGGTTTCACCCATAAGTGAGTGGAGGGAGCTGCTGGTATCTAATGGGTAGAAACCCAGGATGCTGCTAACCTTCCCACTGGCTTAGGACTCATCACAGTGGGATCCACTGTTGCCCTGCTGTTAACAGTACCATTGAGATGAGTCTGTACATTATGCTAATACAAATCCTTCAGTGTGTTTCCCAGACACTTCTACGTGGATCATTTAATACCCAGGTCCTACCTAACCCCCCCATCCCCTAATCTCAGATAAAGTATATAACTACTCTGATACCTCTTTTTTCCACTTATCATCTTAGGAGAAATGTAGGTTTTCTGAGGTCTTGCATATTGTGCCTACCTGCAAGTTGAAAACATTGTTTTTTGCATTGTCATGCATTAGCTACTCAACATAATATCTATAGTAGCCGGAACTCAACTTATTGATTGAAAGTATAAATCAATTTATTTACAGCTTGTAAGAGCACTCCATACAAATGTTTTATAATAAATATGTAGAAAAAAAAATGTTTATTCAGTTAAGTCCTTATTCAATAAAATTCCATGTGTATAAAGAAAGAATGGAGAGGGAAATGAGTGATTGGAGCAAGAGAGAAAGGAATAGAATGGCAAAAATATTTTTCTCACATTGTGTAGTAATAAATTGAAGTGATTCTTTTATCATACCTTTGAATTTTTTGATATCAGATACTATAAATATGTTTAAAACAGATCCCTTTCCTCTTTTCTTTATCCCTTCCTCCTTCCCGTCTCCCCTTTATCTCCCTTTCTCTCTTTTCCATCCCATCTCTTTTTCTGATCATTCTTTTACCTATTTCTTTCTTTTTCTTTCACAAAGAGCTATTTTTTTCAGTTCTATCCAAGTTCACAGTCCTAGGTCCACTTAAAAAAAAGTGGTTCTCAACCTCCCTAATGCTGTGACCCTTTAATAGAGTTCCTCATAAAATTGTTTCATTGATACATCATAAATGTATGTTTCTTTGGTTATAAATTGTCATGCAAATGTTCATATGCAGGATATCTGATATGCAACCCTTGCAAAAGGGTCATTCAAACCCCCAAAGGGGTAGTGACCCACAGAATGAGAGCCTGTGACTTAAATGAAAACCAGCTCTCTGGGAATGCATGGAGGAAATAAGGACTCATATTTATCTATCGTTTTCCTGCATGTCCTTCATTAAACTTGATTTAATGAGTTCACCTTTATTTCAGCTCATTGAACTTGGCCTGCTGCTTGGCTTTGCATTTGTTGTAGCCATGTATCTGTGTAAGGTCATCCCAATCTTCCTTCAGTCTCTAGATTGGAATAGTGTCTGATCTTTAAGTCTTTGCTGCCTCCTGTAGAGTTGAATACTCAGGTGTGGGGCTGAGGAGATGGTTCATTGGGTAAGCATTTACCATGTGAATGTGAGGATCCAAGTTCCAATCCCCAGAATTCATATAAATCAGGGCATGAAAGCACATGTTAGGAATTCCAGTGCTCCTACGGTGCTGAGAGGCAGAGGAAGAAAACTTTCTGGAAGCTTGTGGGTCTTCTATCCTGGTATGTGCAATGTGAACAACAAAGAGACCCTGCCTCAAGGCAGGGCAAGGCAAGAACCAACACTGTAAGTTGTCCTCTGACCTAAAATGTATGTCAGGGAAACACACACACACATACACACATGAAAATTAAATTCTGACTACACTTGTTAGCTATGCACAGCAGCTATCCTGCTCTTTCAGGTGAAATGACCAATGGTAAGGAATTGTATAAATTGCAAAATGATGTTAGTAGTGATTCCCTAAGGAATGATACTACAGGCAACTAGGGGTAACTATGCTCAATTCATGCTCTTGGGGGCATTCTAAAGACTTTGAAAGTTGCTTGGTGCCTCAAAACATCTCTCTGAACCTTAACTGGCCTTCTATAAATTCTTATTCTTGCCCTTGTAAATGCCCACCATGCCACCTAGAAAATTATTTCATGCTTGGCCAATAGGTCTAAGTGTCAAGCTGTCTCCAAATCCCCAAGTTTGAAGAAGTGTGATCTGATCAGTGTCATGTTGTCTTTTATGTACACCAACCTAGTATAGTATCATCATTGCTCTTCTGAAGAATGGAGTGGAGGAATGGAGGTAGAACCTAGACTTGGGAATCTTAAAGTGGAAACAATTGAATCAACCCTCAGTGAGACAACCCAGTGAAAGAGAAGGTTGAACTGGAGCAGACGGGGAAGAAAAGAATGAAAACTACTTGAGGAGTGGAATCTGAAGGCTCTGGAACTGTAGGAAGATGCATGACATAGGAGAAAGGGGATGTCTGGGAGGCAGAGACAAGCTTGGTTCTGGTCTTTCTCACTGATTCTTGGGTAATTTCATTAACTTCTCTAAATTTAAGTTTCCATGGTTTTGAAATTAGACAGATAAAATGTATAACAATAATTGTCAGAATCAAGATTCAGAAGAAAAATGGAGACACATCCTTGCAAATATATAATGGGGCTCACCTCAGCAGAATCACTCAAGAGTAACAAACAACAAAGCCACTTTTGGAGTGCATTTTGCATATTACATACATAGATCTGGGTCCTCACTGCAGCCATCAATGATTGTCTCCTGCAGATTTGTTTTTTCTTGACTTCTTATTTATAAGATTTTTTTTATTACATATGACAACTTGTAGATCCTACTCTTCCTTGTCATAAGTCCAAAGAGAGCTAGCTATATGTTTTATTTAATGTTTCTATCCTGGCATTGACTTACAAGAGAAAACTTAGTCTATGACACCACGATATGGGAGTTGGAAGATAAAAAAAGAATCTTTATGAACCTACTGTTTGTTAGTAAGCAATATATGATAAGGATTGACCAAACTTCATTTATTACTAGCAGCGACCAGCTTCTGCTATTCAGTGTGATGGTTGTTCCTTTTCAAACTATTATTCTTACAAAGGTGGTAAGGGGTAACATCTATGAACCAAGCACACACACACACACACACACACACACATAAATATATTGAGATGGGAGAAATTTGGCCAGGATGAAAGAAAAGGAACATAATCTCCTTGGCTGATGTCACATTGCATGACAAAACAATTGGTCAAGGAGACAAAAAAGCCCTTCTTCGATTTAGCAGCTACGTTGCTTCAGTCTACGGATGTGTTGTGCATCATCACTGGAAACTCTGCTGAAAGGGGGCCCAAGCAGGGCAATAGGCAGGGTGTGCAGCCATGCCTCCAACAGACACTTTCCTGGCAATGCTTTCATTTGGGACCTCCTTTAAAAGCCGTCTTAGGAGTACATGGCAATATTGTTTAAAATCGAGACTCCAGGGTTCTTTTTCTTTTTTTAAAATTTTATATCAGTCTTGGCAAGCTGTTCAAGAATTTGTTTTTTTACAAAATACCCCAGGTACTTCTCCTTCAGATGGTCTTCAGCTCCATGTAGCAAGCACAAGGTCAGGCTTGTTCCTTCACGAGCAGATGGTTGTAGACATCACATTTAGCTCACATCTTGGAATAAAAGGATGTACCTTCTGGGAGTTCTCGAACAAATGAAGAAATTACTCATAATATAGTTGAAAAAGGTCAGGATTAGAACTTAAAAACATTGGCAGAGAATGTCAAGGTTACAATACTTGTAAGGCAGAAACACTGGCATAGGGTGTCAAGGTTACAATGCTTATAATACAGAAAGGGCTAAATTGCTTGAAAATAATAATTGTCTTAAAACAAAAACAAAGACAAATCTCTCCAAAACTGTCATTTATCTTGGAGTAGAGAGCAAGATGCCTCTACTTTTAAACCACCACTCAAATAAGTGTGAGTGAAAGCAGAAAACTTGGGAGTTTTCCTATTTTATCACTCTCTTACCATTGATCTGATCCTATTTTCTCTTTGGGTATAGCCTCCAGAGCTATCAGAAAGTGCAGATCACAAGGGTAACAAGAATGACATAAAAAAATCTAGCTATCGATACCTTTGAGGGGAAATCCAAATAAATGGGTTATCATTAAGCATAGACTAAGGAGGAAAATGGCTTAAGTAATAAATACTTTTATTCATTAAATATTTCATAGAAAAATTAAGGGTCACCCTCATGAGAGCCTAACAGCACAGAAATAATGGACATAAATACTGAGTGAACTATTTAAAGCAAATCTGTCCAGGAATAAACTGGAAGTGTTAACCTTTATACAAGGTTATAAAGAGAAGTGTTTAAAAGCATGCTAGTCTTTCCAGAGTTTTAAAGGCCTGTATTTCTCCTCTTTTTGACGGGGTGAAATATTTTCTCCTGTCTCAAACACCAAAGATGGCTTGGTATTTCATTTCTCTGTAAATCTAGCACGTTGTGGCTTAAATGTAAATATATCTATGTTTTTTTTAAAGTAGCCAGTGAGATATTTTTATCTGTCACGGCCCTAAATGTATTCTCTATAGGAATTATGTAAAAGGGAATTAGGAGTGGAAAAACAAGACCCTGGGGACAAATTGAGTTTCATCAGAGTGGCTGCATTACTGAAATGTAGGTAGGATGCAGGTACTGCTTTTATACCTCTAGTAGTGAATAGCAACAATGCTTCCATCATTAACTCATTCCATTTGCCACTGCATTCCTTAGATTCTTTCTCCTTCCATTGTCTTGGGCCTTGGTCTTCTTCTCTTTTATTATTTATATCCCAGATGGTAATCCTATTAGCTGTGCCTGCTATTTGTGCTTTGTGATCACTCTCAGGCACTGTGTGTAACTCCATGGGACAAATGGGCCAACAAGGAAGAAGAAAAAAGCATGAAAACTGAATTTTATTGCACTATTTTTTTCCTTGTTAAGGAAAAAGCATAAAAAGATATACTACCATGAAAGGTAGAGAGTAGCTGAAATTTGACTTATGAGCACAAATTTGGGGGCTGAGTTTTATTTGGACGAATACAATGCCTGTATACAAACACAGAAGGACAGAATCTCAGAAGAGAGAGAAGGAGAAATACAGGTTAGCCTGTCTGAGATGAATCATGGGCTTTTCCATCCTGTGGACTCTTTTGCTAGGGAAGTTATTTTCCTTGTTAGACTATCTTCCTGTTTTCCAGGATGGGATGAAGCATGTACATGTGTGTGTATGTGTGTGGTGTGTGTGTGTGTTTCAATTTTTCCTGAGGAGCCACTGTGTGTAGTTAGAGCTGCGGGCTGCGTTCCTGCCACCCAGCTCCCAGTTGCCTGGCTAGCTTATGCCCCGAAATAACAACACACAAACTGTATTCTTTTAAACACTGCTTGGCCCATTTCTATTAATGTGTGTGGCACCTTGAGGTGCTCTTACCAGGAAGATTCTAGCCTACGTCCATCCTGGGTCGGAGCTTCACTGCGTCTGCCCTGGGGAGCAGAGCTATGGCATCCCAGCTCACTTCCTCTTCCTCCCAGCATTCTATTCTGTTCATTCCACCCACCTAAAGGCTGGCCAATCAAATGGGCCAAGGCAGTTTCTTTATTAGCCAATGACCTTCCTCCATCAACTGTGAATGGCTAAAACCTCATTCTCAGTGCAGACTCTGTTCTAAAAGGTGTGAATGCCCAGGGCCCACATCCCTTAAGGCAGCAGAAGTGGAAGCAGGCTTCTACTCACCTCCAGGAAAGCAAGAAGGGAGTTTTCTCTCTAGATTAGCAGTTCTCAACCTCTGGGTCAAAACGCCTTTGGGGATTGAATATCAGGTATTCTGTATATCAAATACTTATGTTCAGTTTCAAAACAGTAACAAAATAGCAGTTATGAATTAGCAGCAAAAATAATTTTATGGTTTTGAGAGGAACTGTGTTAATGGGTCACAGCATTAGGAAGGTTGAGAACCACTTATCTAGATGAAGGACTCCAAGAGGCACAGGGAATGTGTTGACAGCAGCCTTAGCTGGGAGCCTGTTAGTGTCTCAGGAAGCCTCCTTCCACTCAGAGATTGAGGCCAAGGTCCAGCAGTCACTCCTACCGAACACCCTAGGGGGGGTTGCATACTTAGATCTAAGGTCTTCTGGTATAGCATGGAAAAATAATGGTAAAAACAACCTCGCTCATTTTTATTCCTCTGTTCAACTGTTTCCCCATCTCAAGCATTCTTATCTCTGAGATTTATCCCTCTTACCATTCTTCAGTAATGTGCTTTTCATCACCAGTAGCACAATTACTGGTAACAAATGCCAAAGGCTTGTTAGTATTAAAATAGTCTAGTAGGGACTTAGAAAAAGACACAGGGAATTGCTCCCGATCTTTTGTAGAGCTCTCTCACTGGAGTCTGTCCTGATGAATTCCTCATTAAAGAGAGAAAAGTAAATTGTGTTTCTGATACAAGATCGGGCACTTTACTCCATTTTAAGACAGCTCCACTGCATGATAATGGAGTTAGCATCTCTAATCTCCCGTTTATTTACATGTTGTTATTCAACTAATAGCCAGCAATCAAAATTTCTCTTTGCCAATTTTTTTTATTTTTATTTTTTTATTTTTATTATTATTATTTTTTTGGGGGGTGTTCAAAACCAGATATACTAATCGTTCCCTTTTCTCTGAAGACACATCCTCCAGGCTTCGTTCAAGTTGTTACTAAGTCTGTTAGGATCCATGAGAGGAAGGGAATTATAAAGCGAGATTGTTTGGGTTGAGAAGGCAGTGTCCTAGAAGCCGGCGACAGCCACTACTCTCTGGTTGGAACACTGTCGGTCCTCGCAGCTCTAAATCTAAAGATGTGTTAGACGTGTTAAAATCCAGAGAGGAATTGGAAATTAGCTTGAGCTGGAGCTGTCTTCCAGGCTTCCTAGCTGCCAAATTCCAATCCCCTCAAGAGATTTGTTTGTGAGTTTCTCCGCCAGTTTTGTGCAATCTCTGTACCAGCCTGGAAATCCAGGCATGTCTTTGGGCTTGTCCAGAGTCCCATTCGGTTCAGGGCTCAACTTCAGAGTCCCCAGCTGGAATCTCCGAAACTCAGACTCCAAACGTTAATTAGGACTAGGTTTTCACTTTGTAAGCTAAAACCATTGTTGTTGTTGTTCTCCCTGCTTTTCAGAAGAGGAAAACATTCAAAGCATAACCTTGCAAATTGTAAAACCTCATTTAGGTTAACATCACGCACGAGAGTTTACGCTTGTCTAAAACTCTCCCAGATCTGCGCTCTGCCAGCCTGGTGGGCTTTCTATCTGGCTGTGTTTTGTTTCTTTTGTCCCTGGGCCTCCTGGGTGGGCCCATTTCCCACTCAGCTCGTTATTTTTACAGCATGGATTTCCCTTCTTTCTGTCTCTCACTTTGCCCTTTGTCTAATATACTCTATACTTTCCCTCCATTGCCTGGCTGTTTCTTAACCAGGGTTACAGGTTAGCACAGTGGTTCTCAACCTGGGGGTCGCACATCATAGCTCCTGCCCATCGGATGTTTATGTGACAATTCACAACAGGAGCACAATTACAGTTATGAAGTCGTAACGAAAATACTGTTGGTTAGGGAGGGGGTCACCACAACACTAGGAACGGCTTTAAAGGGTCGGAGCAGCATTGCAGTGGCAGGTGATTGACAGTCCTCATCTCTAAAATGGTCATCAACAGAAGTGAGTCTTCTTTTCTTTCCCCTGCCACAGCTTTCCTCTGCTTCTGGTCTCAGAATGATCAGGAAACAGCTCTACCCTCTCTTGTTTTCACTGGGACTTTGCTAGGTCAAGAGCTGTGCCTTAAAATGTCTTTTAATGCATCCCAACTAAGACACAAACACAGCCATTGAAACGATCCTATGAGACATTGATCATTTCAAAATCGACTAACAATGTAATTGGCATAACCCTTTTGTTAATGATCATTTGTATGTTTCCCCCGAAAATTCATGTAACTTAATTTCTATCTCATCCTAATAAAATAGACATCTTTATACTGAACATTTTATTAAATGTTGATTTTTAATAGATAATTCTATTAAAAATGGAAACCTATTAAATTTCTTATACTTTATTTTAAATATATAAATTGTTTTAAGTATATAAATTCCATATAATTATACTAGTGTTTATATATCTTCTCTTTTGACTAATCCAGCAAAAAAAGTGAAGACAAAAAAAGAAAGAAAAAAGAAAAAAAAAGCTGACACTTCTAAGCTGATAACATATTTACAAATTGCAATAAATAGCATTTGTAGTTATATATTTCAAATCTTAACTAATATGTTTCAATTTTAGCCCCAACCATATTAATTATACATATTTCTCACATTTTGACTAATTTTAATTTTATATAAGAAATAATGTAGTAAGTTTGAACAGCCGTTAGTACTCCCAGGCTCTCCCTGAACCTTCCCTATCATGCTTTTTTTTCCTCCTGCTTCTCATTAATTTCTTCTGCACATACTCAAAGTCCATTTCTTCTCTTATGAAGTTTGATTATTTGACTTAGCCCAGTGCAGAGTTCCTATTAAACGGAGGCAGTTAGATCAGACACCATCACATGTACATGTGACCATGCACATGACTGTCCCTGCTCCCACAGGCCACAAATGTGCACAAGCATGTTCCTGCCTTCACAGGCACCTGAACTTTCTGGACTCATGACATTCTGAACATTTGGCTTTCTGCTTTCTTGAACCTGTTATTAGCCATCCATTTCTTTTCTGGTTTCCTAAATGTTAAGTTTGCTGTCACCTGCCAATGTCTTCGTAGTTTTTTTTCTTTCCTTGAGTGTTTGAACTTTGTTATCCCTGTACTATCATTTTAGTGAAACTTCTAGAAGGAACAAATTTAAAAATGATTCTAGTAATTCTCAAATTTTCAGTTCTAAGCCTTGATATAGCAGACACTTAGTGACCACTTACACTGTAACGCTTCCTTTCAGAAGAGCTGATGCCCATGGGGGGAAGAGGAGGCAGCAGGCAGAGAGAGGGCCCAGAGTTTGTCATTCTTCTTATCTTTTACTGCTAAATTCATATTTCTGCCTAGAACCAAGCAGAAGCTGTTCAAGTTGAATAATTCCAGAATTAAGTTTAGGTAAGGAGCGCCAAGGGTGATGGACTGTCTGTGTAGGGTATTAGACCCTAAGGACATAAGGATGCATAAGTCAAGGCCCTACTTACTCAGAATCACTGCTCATCCTGATGCCGAAGTAGGTTCAAAGTCCCCCAGAGTAAGGAGAAAAGGTTGCTGTAGATGTGGATCAAGCCAGAAGCAGGTTCTTGGCAAAGGATTTCTTAGAAATTGCCACTTACATGGAGCTTGGAAGGATAGGACATTTTCTCCAGTAGGAGACAAAGCACAAAGCCCACAGGCAGCAGAAGAATATGAGTGGAAAGCACTGGGGTCTGAGATAATCATAGATTTACTAGACTATGTACATATGGAGGCCTGGGCACAACCAAGAGATGGGACCAAGTTAGGAAGGGTCATGAGATACAGACTTTATTCTAAAACATAGTAGAGTCTCACACATTTCCCCCACCAAGAAGTGACAAGATCAGATGATACACTGTTAGATATAAAGCTCACGGGGAGGGGGGACAGAAGGTGGAAAGCTTGTGGGGGTGGGAGGGGACAAGGGTTAGGAGACTCTTTCAAGAGATAGATGATGAGGGTCAAGATTGGACATCAGAAATCCAGACAGAAAGAAATAGTACGACTGTCAGATATATGGAGGTCTATTGCTATTAAACTCTGTAAAGAAAAGGAAGCAGAGGAGAGTGGCTTGATCTCAGAATGAGTTCAGGAAAACTCGAAATAAAAATCTGAAGTTAAGAATACAGTGACTTGTGCTGAGAGATCCAGAAAATGAGGATGACAATTGACAGTAGATAGGGGATGAGCTCCTGCAAGGGAATACGAATGAAGAGGGGAGGGGGAAGGAGGCTGGAGGGCAGGGCAAGTGAAAATCAAGAATGTAGGAAGTAAAACAGATCAAAGGTAACACATGAAATGGTTAAGAGAGTGTTTTTAGACAGGTGGTCTTTATTAAAAAAAGGAGGGGAGGAAGGTTTGGGGTATCGTACATGGGGCTGATGTCAAATGCATCAGAACAGATAAACAAATTGAATGTTAGCAAGAGCCCCTTAGGTTTATGCATTACCTGAAACCTCAGCGAGTCTGCTAACAGCAGAGTTTGGGGGAAGCAATGAATTGACAAATAAAAAATAGAACGAAGCAAATAAAAAGCATTACTTCCCAAAACACAAGTGGTAGGGATCTGAATGAAAAGTTGTGTCTGTGGGAAGACTTTCCACAGAAGAGACTTGGAATATTAGGGCTTGGATGATGGTGTAGTTGAGAACCTGAGGACCCACCGTAAAGAGGGAGTAGGTAGGAGGAATTACAATACCATCGCCTCTGAGTCAAGTGGGAAGAAAGTTAAAACAACTACAAGCCAGGTCTGTAGGGTCTCAGATAGTTTCCAAGAACTCATGGTATTTTTCTGTGTAGTTTCCTATTTCTGTTCATGGCAAGTTCTTTTATCTAGTTGCTCCCAGCAAAACCTTCATGTTACTTTAATTTTTCTCTTTCTGTCACATACAGTTCTCTCAGTCATCCTATATAAGACTCTAATTATTATACTAATACATCCACAAAATAGCCCTCTGACTCTCACCACCTCTGCCGCCCTGGTGTAAACCATCATCATCAGCTTCATCAGTGCAACATTTCATGGCTGGGCAGACTCCTACGTCTGCCACACAGCAATACGTTTTAATCAGTCTCCCGGACATATTACTAAAATGCAAGCCCATTCACAGCAAATCCCACCACTGTTGAAGTTTGTTTTCTATTGCTGTGAGAACACCATACCCAGAAGTAGCTTAAAGGGGAAAGGGCTTATTTTGCTTACACTTCCAGGTCACAGTCCATCATGGAGGGAAATCAATGAAGGAACTCAAGCAGCAACGGAAGCAAGAACCATAGAGAAATTCTGCTTACTGGCTTGTTCTCTGACTCGTGCTCTGTTATCATTATTATAGAGCCCAACCCAGCAGATTAAGGTTGATACCACCTGCAGCGGGCTGCCCCACAATCCAGCAATCGTTGATCAAGACAGTCTTTCACAGACATGGCTATAAGCAGATGTGCTGGAAGCAGTTCTTTAGTTGAGGGTTCTTTCCCAAGGTATCTCTGGGTTGTGTTGTTAATAACTCCACGATATTCACATCACCAGAGGAAAATTGGGATTCTTTATCGTCTTTATAGCAGCTTGCATTTTCTCCTCCAAATATTGTCTCTCTGATCATTTGATTGAAAGTCACAATTTCCCTCCTTCTTTCTCTAACTACCCATTCCCTAACATATAGCACTCTTGATTTCTTTACACGGACACCATTTCTTAGTAGAATTGTTGCTTCCTCATTTACTATATATTTATGTTTTTCTATCTTCCTTTCTCCACTAGAAACTCCTGGGACTAAATATTTATTGTATTCGCTGCCAAACCCTGAGTTATTAGGACAGTGATCTAGAGAATGGCGGATAGTACACATTCATCATTTTTCAGCTAATGAGTTAAGTAAGAAGTGAAGAGCATCACGGATTGAAGAGAGAAGCAGAGGTTGAATAAGGATTAAAACCTAGTTTGGCATTTTTGGTAAAAGGAACACATTACTGACACATAAATGAGAAAATTACCAGGAATCCCTCAACTTTATGACTCATTTGAGAGAGCCTTCTACACAATTCCTTTTTGTTAAGCCTATGGTCAGTATCTTTCTGTAGTGTGACTTTGGGGGTAGATGAAATTTGGACTTCCAGTGTTCTTTCAGCTCTTGGAAGACTCTTTGTGAACCAGAGAAAGAAGACTAAGCAACTCATAGTGCCTTTCTTTTCCTGGCCTCATAAAGTTATTGAGCGCAGAAAGAGGACAAAAAAAAAATCTCCCTTGCTTGATGTATAAAACCCCTTTGACCCTTAAATGAAATCTCACTCTGTGAAAGTGTTCGTTAATATTAAACTACTGCACCTGTGTAGAAGATTGTTATATTAGCCACCACCCATGTGTGAAAGGCCTTCTGACACAAGCTCAGGTGGAGAGACATATCAACTCTGCAGATGACATATATTCTATGTGCTACCAAGGGGTGGGTACCACCAACAAAGCAGGGTGCATGTTAGGAGACGAAAGGCATGTCCTATGGAGTGCTTCTAACTCAGTCTGGTTTCTTTCAGGCGAGCAGCTTTGCCCTACTCATGTATGTCTTTGGCTGTACCTCTCATGTTTGGGCAGACAGTTGGATATTAGATCCTTGATTAATGGCCTTAACCACTCAAACCTGAAGCTTCTCAGCAGCTTTCCAACACCAGCCCAGCAGTTAGAGGCTACCTTCCTTTAGCCGCTCCCTAGAAGAGTGCCTCCTTTTGCAGAGGATACCTGCCCTTTGCTTTGCCTGCACTTCCCCAAAGAGAGTAGTCAGAAGAGGAGCACAAGGCTCTGAAAACTCATCCAAACCCAATAAAAGCTATGCGTCTACTTGGCAAACATAGACTTGTTGCCTGGCACGTTGCAAAACCTAGTGACCCTGAGTCATTATTTTCCCAGTCTGTCATCTCTGATCTCTTCAACCTTATACATCCTTTCCTCTCCTATTTAAGAGCAGCCCATGCAAACTCAGCAGGGGAAAGAGTCTAATGTGTCAGAAGGTCTTCATGGCTTCTCTCGGGTTTGTTTACCACAGCCCGTCTTAGCATCCAATATACTTTGCAAGAATAAGTCGCCTGGAGACCTAACCCATGGTGAGAGGCTGCCACTGAGACAACATTTCAGACTAGTGAGGCCAGAGCCAACAGCAGGTTTTCTACAGCACAGGGCTTAGTGTTTCCTTACACGCGCACATGTACACACATCTGCGGAGCCTGGGGATCCTCATCGAGAACAGATGTCACTACCCACAGTGCCAGCCACGTGGCACACATGGCATTTTCTTCATTTCGACTCCTGGCAACCACGGTTTTTCTTTTGCCCCCCTCCCTCTGCCCCACCCTCTTCCTCCACTTCCTACCCCCCAGTACATTTATAAAGTCTCCCCTGATTCAGACTGCGCCAGCCTTGTGCTTTTATTGTTGTTGTTATTGTAAACATCCAACGGTTCCAATGCTGGAAAAAAAAAGAAAAGAAAGAAAAAAGAAAAGAAGAGAAAGAAAGAAAGGAACCACAACAACTCCCAAAGAAAACATGTTCTAACCCAGGAATGTACAATGCTTCGTGCATGAGAAGGATCTTCCCACTTCTCTAAGTTTAGCTACAGAAAGCAGGGCTCCAAATTCCAACACACATACCAAAGATTTTTTTTCTGTCTTTTTTTATATAAACCTCTTACCATTTTACAATGTCCAAATTTTTGTCCCCCTTCTCAATGACAAAGATTTACAATACAGCATAGCTTCTTTCCATGGTTACAAAACTGTGGTCACCTCCTTCAAAAGCATTTATTAATTTCTTCCCTCGAAATTATATTTTATGAGTGCATGTTATGTGCTGAGATTACCAAGGAGGCCTACAATTTCTCAGCACATTGTATCCAGTAGAGATCTTTGAAAATCAGATGGCTATTCTAAAGGTAGTATTACAAACAGATGAGACAAGAATAAAGAATAAAGCAAAAAATTAACTTAGTCACTTGATGAAGGACTTATAGACAGAAACCATTTGAAATGGATCTGAAGGATACGTTGGAACATATGGGAATTCAAAGAGATGACAGGAAATGACACGTAGACATTTCCTGTTAAAAAGGTGCATAGTAAATAATCCACTAATATCTGTGTTTTTAGTAACAAAATGCCATTGTTGCTTATGCTTCTGAAGGTTGGATAATGTGGCTTTGCCTTAGTTCTCTGCCTCAGGGACCCAGGCTTAGGGCTTCAGGCTCAGCAGCTACCTTCACATCTCCCTGAGACGTCTTGGGATAGAAAGGAAGTGCTGCTCACCCAGCTGAAAAGTTTTGTTGAGTGCATTGTGTCACATACGTTCATCTCCCATTGGTTTAAATAAATTCTGCGCTTAGGCCGAAAGGTCGGAGGAGGAATTAGACTTTTTAACCGTGGAGTCAGGACAAAGAAAAGGAAAATAAAATGAACTGTAGTCAGTCTTTCTTGTCAAAATTCGTTGATTATATTTTTCTACACAGTGCGCTTCACCCCAAGACACAGTAGAAGTTGACCATCAGGTTTGAATTCTGAATCTGAATTTTATAGCAGGTTGTGATGTAACTTTCCTAATTCTGGAGTCCCACACAGTAAAATCACAGACTCTCCACGTCTCACTCAGCCTAGGCACAAAGTGGAGCAGAAAGAGACAAATGCAATAAACATTCCCATTCAAGGAGAGTAATGAGACTCACATAAAAGTCACTGATCCATAGCAATTCTGAAATCTGTCAAGCAGAAGTTACAAAAGGCCTGTGCTGTGAGAGCAAGGATGGCTCCTTTGGTAGTAATTTGTGATCATTCCCTCGTGTAGCATCCAGTAGATGTGGATTGTTCTTTATGGTTCTTGGCTCCAGCATTGGCTGTCTTGAAAGCCCCTCCCTTCTCTTTATCCCCTTTGGTCATATAAAGGGAACACTGAAGAACATTTCTTTTGGGAAATCTGAGCCACTTTTTTCACTTTTTTTTCAGTCTTCTTTCTCTTGGTAGAACTCAACCAGACCAAAGTTCTTCATACGTAAGGATCCCTCTTCATCCACACTGATAGTGATTTTTGACACCATGCTACTTGCAGGCTTTATGGTTTTGTATATATTTAAATCTGGTCCAATTGGTATGCTAAAAGCAAAACTCTTCAGTTGTTCAGACACTTGACCAGGTCTGTAGTTCCGTTCTGAACTAATGTGGCTTCTTTTGGATGAAAGACTTAGTGTCGTTTCTAGGATTCGTTTTGTTGGTTGCAATGCTTTCCTCCATGCCATTTTCACCTGATTAAAGGTTGTAATAATTAGAGTAAAGGTCTATCTTTGATGTGCACCCCCCAATATTGTCTGACTTTCAGTCTTAGAAGGTCTTTCTTTTTCTTTTTCTCTCTCTCTCTCTTTTTTTTTTTTAAAGATTTAATTATTATGTACACAGTGTTCTGTCTGTACACCAGAAGAGGGCATTGGATCTCATTTTAGAAGGTTGTGAGTCACCATGTTGTTGCTGGGAATTGAACTCAGGATCTCTGGAAAAGCAACCAGTGCTCTTAACCTCTGAGCCATCTCACTAGCCCTTAGATGGCCTTTCTAATAAAACACTGCAGTTGATCATCCATACCCAGGAGCTTTACAACATGGCTTCACCTAATGGTGCAGAGAAGATGCTTCACACAATACTTCATCTGTGATTATCACGTGCAGGCTCTTTCCTTGTCGTGATTCACTGAACCATACAGCACAACTATTTTTATATCACTTGCATTTTATTAGGAATTGCAATAAGATATTGATGATTTAAAGTCTACAAGAAAATATATGCAGATGTACAAATACTACATCATTTTACTAAAGAGAATTACGTGTCTGCAACAGTCATTATCTATAGGCATTCTAGAGCTAGCATCACCTAATACTGTAATACAGCACTATTGTAATGGGATTTAGCTTTTACTGGCTAAAGGAGAGTAAAACGTCCTGGCTCCTGCCTATTCAGCTGGAGATGTGTGCTTTTTTTTGCTGCACCTATTTTGAACATTCAGGTAGGCCAGCTTCTAGAGGGTAAGAGGCATGAATTATCTTCTATATTTGCAACAGAATGTAATATCAATTTTGATGGGTGTTAATATTCACTTTTGGATTAGTAATGCCCATTTTAGCTAGTTGCTCTTGTCATCCTTTGATAAATGTCCCTACTTACTAAATGTGGAATATTGGGGTTCTGAACTAGAGTTAGTATTTTATTTTTAGATTACAGAAACCTGATAGGAAATGGAGTCTATATCATACAGACATGAAGAAGCTTGAACCAACATAGATGAAGCCTATTCTCAGTGTCCTCTCCCTTGCTGCTGTAATGTTTAAGTTCAATTTGTTCAATTTTCACCTCTACTGCTCATTTCCCAAGTGACCTTGGAGCATGGCCTTTTGTTTCATTTTCCCCATCAGTGGAATATGAATGATCATATTAATCTGCCTCACTGGGTGATATGAGGACTAATTAAAAATGAGATTAGATTCAACCAAAGTCTTCTAATGTGGGAAATATTAAACTTGGTGATGCATGACTGAAATGTTATTTGATTTCCAAGAATCATCTCCGTCTTTGGAGCCTCCTGTGACCTTGAGGATACTGTAGCTAAAATGTGAGTGCCTACACCTTCCTGTGTTGTTCATGTCTCATCTGCTCTGATATCATGTACTCTGTGTCCATCCTGATGGCCAGATCTGTCCAGACAAACTTGAACCTGAATACCAGAAGGCATGGGTCTTTTTACCCTCTGAGACTTTCTTCCTGTAGGTCTCTTCTCCTTCTCCCTCCTCCTTCTTCACCTCCTCCTCTTCCTCCCTCCTCTTTTTCCTTCTCTCTCTCTCTCTCTCTCTCTCTCTCTCTCTCTCTCTCTCTCTCTCCCTATCATATGTATACAGTATATCTTTAGCCACATGTACATATGCTTGGAGACCAGAGGAAGTGTCAGTATCTTGCTTTATCATTTTCCACCTCATTTCTTTGGAACAGTGTTTCTCACTGAACATGGAAACTACCTGTCCAAAAGTTACTATAGGCAGGGAACCATTAGGAATATCAACAAGTCCAAGCCATCCTTCTGCCTCTGCACCTCATAATACGGGACTTACAGGCTCTTGTGACCACACCTGGGTTTCTACCTGAGCACCGGGGATTCCAGCTCAGATCTTGTGCTCATGCAGCAAACATTTTTAGTCATTGAACCATCGTCTTTGTTCCCACCTTTCACACCTTTTCATGCATCCTCTCTTTAGAGAGAAGTGCTGGAAATGTGGAAGGGCTGATAAATAAGTAAAAACTTCAATAAATTGACTAAATAACATGCTTTAGCTCATGGTTACTCTCTTACTCTGTCTTTCTCTCTCTCTCTCTCACACATACAGGAGCAAGCTAACTGGGATTTCCAATTTTTAAAAAGACCTCAGCTCCATTGGGTTATTCTGAGAAGGTTGTGTTTGTTCTCATTTCTTCTGTAAATATTCATTTCTCTGTGTAGATCATCTTATATTTTATTTAGTTGCAGATACCTTGTAGTCTTTGGTCTCCAGGGTGTCAGCTGCTTTCCGAAGGCTGAGTATATACAGATACTATGGTAGGATAATGAGGGTCTTCAGAGAGGTCAGAGCAGCATGAAGGTGGGGATGGGGGAAGAAACAATAAGTGGCTGGATAAACATTGACACACTGCAGCTGAGCATCCGCTCTTAACAGTAGAGTGAGCTGGCTATGAAACTGGGTGTTTCTGATATTATGGAGGTATCTTGCTAGTATTGAGGCCATTTCCTATATTGTTGTTCTATTGTCCTGTTGCTAAGGTAAGATCCTTGGATGACAGAATGTAAAGAGACAGGAAGAGTAATAAATGATTGAGAAGCCACCCTAGGGGTGGGTGACTGTTCTCTACTTTCACAGACAAGGAACTAACTGTCAGGATTCAGTCTTCAGGATTATCATGTGCTCAGAAAATAGCAACAAAGAAAGCTTCTCATCCCAAGTATTACAATAATGGTATTATTGATTGTATTGCATATCAGGTGCACTTATTTTTTTATGTAGCCATTACTGTTTTATGAATGAGGAAATGGATGGCTGACCATGCAATTAGCTCCAGAGGTAGCAAATGTAGAACCAGTAAGTGAACTCATTCTTATTCTAACATAAACTGCTTGATAAGATTAAAACCAAAGGGCTAGAGAGATGGCTCAAAGGTTAAGAGCACTAGCTGCTCTTCCAGAGGTCCTGAGTTCAATTCCCAGCAACCACATGGAGGCTCACAACCATCTGTAATGAGATCTGGTGCCCTCTTCTGGTGAATATATGTTAACAGAATATTATATGCATAATAAATAATTTTTTTTAAAAATGATTAAAACCAGAGAAACACATACATGACATCAAGTAGGAAGGAGAAAGGCACTAAAAGGTGAGTGTAGGCTGCTGACCACCACCTGTTAAGGCCAGCTCCCTTGGCTTTGTAAGCTTTGAGCCCAAGGAAGACCGGGTAGAGGAGGTATGTCAAGGAACTCTGCCTAGCAGTACTCAGAGAGCAAAGAACATGGAGCGAAACAGATGCGACTGATCAGTGGATGAGTGGATAAGATACACAGACATGCTTCCCGTAGATAAAGAGAATGTAAACAAGACACTTTCACAAAGAATAGGTTCCATATGAGTGAAAGTGAAATGGGATAGACAGACCAATTAACAGAGAACAGAAGAGTCAGCTGACAAGCCAGGATGGCGTGACAGGTTCAGAATGAGAACCACAGCAATTAACCACACAAATTGAATTGTTCAGATACACAAGAACTTAAAAACTAGACTGAGTTAAAGGAAACAAGAGTGTTGGCAAGAAAGTATTCTAGAATAAACATGACCCATCCCTCTTGCCATTCTTCAACTTAACTGGACCTGGATATTCCCAGGAGATCATAAAGTAGTTGTGTTTAAGTTGTGGAGAAAGGCTGGCAGAGATTGGGCTGAACAGAAAGTGTTCTGGGCCCCTCTAGACCTGTGTTTACACAGGAAAGTAACATGTATACAGCTTCTTATTGTCAGTGAGGACAGGCTTGGCTGCCTGATTGGACTGTGAGTCCCATGACTCAGTCCCTGGAGGGTGGCAAGGAGGATTCTTTCTAGCTGGGCTTTCAGTGAGCAAATTGTTTAAGAAAAACATATCGTGATTCAAATAGGCAGAATGTTATAAACCTTTATCTCCACCAATCTTCTCCTCAGATCTAAGCACTCGGCTATTACTGGCAATCTCCCTCCAGCACACCACTTCTGCTTGCTTTTATCTACCCACATTACAAGTGCTTGGTCTGTCTTCCTCAGCCCAGGCTGTGAGAGTTGAACCTCTCCAGGCTCAGTGTGCCCCCAGTTCTCTCCCAAACACTCTCGGTACTGTCCTCGAATCCACCCTAGAAAGGACAGCTTTGTCATGCTCTTCTGCTCGCAAAACCTTCCAGTTGTTCTCTGTTGTCTTCAGGATATGGACCAAATTCCTCTGGATAGAGATGTTGACACAGTTCCAAACTTGGATCATTAATTCTTGAAGCAGAAAACCACAGATACATCTTTTCTTTTCTTTTTTTCCATCTCAAATCTTGGCTGATCTTTAGTTTTCCTACTAGGATGCTTCTCTTTAGCTCTCTGCTCAACTCTTATTCATTCTTCAAAGGTTAAGTCTAAACCCATAGACTCCTTAAAGCTCTTCTAAATATAACATTTCCCACCTTTTCCCATTGTTGACGCCAAAATTAGTGGTGCTATTGATGGCTCAGGGAATTCTCTTCATTTTCTTCTAATTTATTTTCTGTTGTCTCAGGTGATTCTCATATTCTTCCTTATTATATGATCAAGCAACAGGAGCCTCCTTAAGACAATAACTTTGTTATATGTAAAACATGCTATGATAAAAAAACATATAGGAGATGAACAAAATGTATATATTAGATGTGACAGAATCCTAGCTCTGAGTCTTACACTTGGCTCATAATAAATGTTTTGGCATTTAGTATCTCTTTAAAGTTTAAAATTTGTATTTAGCATTTTATTGATGTGTATGTGTGTATACCTACCTGTTTATACATGTACCTTGGTGTGTGCAGTGCCCAAATAGGCTAGAAGAGAACATCTGATTATCAAGGATTAGAGTTACAAGTTGTTGTAAGAATTCTGATGTAGGTGCTGGGAACCGAATCCAAGTCCTCTACGAGAACAGGAAACACTAATAACTGCTGAGTCATCCCTCCAGCCAGACATTCAATAACTGATAAGATACATTTCTTACATATTTCCATGACATTGCTCTCTCCTGAAACAGAAGGGGGCTGCCAATACTGATGACCTTGCTGAGGGACTGGACTAGATATGAAATAGTGAAAAGAGGAGTGAAGAATGCTTGAGCAAAGTAATCACAGTGTTGGAGGTATTGTGAGCCTGACGGGCCTGCACCTCAGACAGTGGCTCTGTGGGCTCTTGTCAGTCACATTCTCTGATAGTTCAAGTCCTGAAAGTTTTTGATTTTAAAATATGTATAATAGTGCCATCAGCCATATTCGGTTATGGTAAGGATTCATGTGCATACAGTTTAGCAGACACAGCAGGCACCACATGAAAGTTAAAAATAGCCTTTGGTGCATAGAGAAGAACTTTGTGTTTTATACAGATAGTTTGATCTTTAGGTTTGTTTACTTGTATCTGAGGCATCTAGAGGAATTATACCTATGTGTATGGGTGCATATGTTATATATCTATGTCATAATTTTGTGTTAGTAATTATATAGTATGTGTCTCACAGATGTGAATGGGAATATCTGTGCTGTGTCATATATGTGTACCATAGATGAGTTTGTATATATGAGTACAAGCACTTACATATACACATTTGCTTACTCATGCACATATAGCGTATATACAAAAAAGAGAATAATCTGTGGGTTCTACTACTAGAAAACTCAAAAAAAAACTAAGTGGGGTCCCATTCAGAGCGAACCACTGCCTTGACAAGTTTTTCTCACCTACTGTGGTTTTTCCCTAAACATCTTTATCTTAGGAGTCTCCACTTTTCCCTCTAACCTTTCTTCATGGGCTTAACTGCTGAGAAAGAGAGAGAGAGGAAGGGAGGAAGGGCAGAGAAGAACAGAATGAGAGAGAATGGGAAATGAAAAAAGTAGACACTCAGCAAACAGCAGGAGAGCCAAAAATAATATTTAATCCAAACAATGAATATTGTCATTTCCTCCCACAGTCTGCATTCCCAGTCATCTTCCATGGGCCGGCTTGGATAGCCAAGAAATGCCGAGCTCCCTGGCATGAGTGTGTGTATTGTAGGGGGCAGGGATGAGCATCTATGTTGGCGCTGTGGTGTAACACTCTGGTGGCCAGCTCAGCCTGCCTCTACCTCCCATGAGCTGTAGACTAGCCAAGGAGCCAGAAGCCAGAGGCAGAGGGAGGAGTAAGCTCCAGAGCTTCACTGAACCCCAACAACTTACCCAGACTCTCTAGGCCCTAGAGTCTAGGGTCACATTCTGTGCTTTCCTTTCTCTCTCTGCAGGATTTCTATCTCTGCCCCAGAGCTGCTTCTTTTTATTCCATGCCCTCACCTCCTATGAGAATGCAAGCTCCCAAAGATTGGAAACTGAGCAATAAATGTTCTATTCATAGAGGGAATGGCCTGTCAGGGCAGCTGATGGAGACACAGAGAGGAGGAACTGAGGGAGTAGCCATCTACTGAGGTGACCAGGGTAAGGCACTCCAAGGTCCAATCCCACATAGCATGATGCTCACAGTGGCCTGAAATTCTGCTATTTTTCCTGAGTCATTTAGTCTGTTGTCTTAAAGAGCCTATTGGGAGCCTGCCTATACCTAGAAGGTTACATTAAGCCACCATGATAGGTACAGACAGAGATGCACATCCCTCCATAAAATCCTGTCCGAGCCACAGCACTACTGCAAACTTTCCATCCACATTTCTGTTGAGAGCCACGATAGTAGCTATTGTTAGTTGGGGATAGAGATATGGGTGAATCTTTTCCCACCTAGAGGCCACACCTGAAGACAAAATATTATGTGACTCCTATTTATTACCAAACTATGTGGCATATACTTGCAGACTCTGAGAATACCGAGTTCTCCACTTCCAGCTCACTTTATGCCACCTACATACCCCACCATCACTCAGAACTCCTCCTTGGGCAATCTAGGTATCTAAAACCAATTCCATGTCCCAAAACCATAAAAAATAACAAGCAAGTTTTCACCCATCAGCTCCTTGCCTTCCCTGTGACTTCCCTTTCTCTGGTGCATTTGTTCCCATGTAACCCTAGTCTAGTCTAGATTGCTATCAGTTATGCCTAAAATCTGGTTGCACACCAACTATGTCCTCCCTAATTGATGCACACAACATTGTGAATGCTGTTTAATTTTTTTTTCTTCTTTTGTTTTCGGAGTCAGGATTATTCTGTGCAGCCCTGGCTGTCCTGGAACTCATTCTGTTCCAGGCTGGCCTTGAATTCAGATTCGCCTGCCTTTGCCACCTAGTGTTTGGATTAAAGGCATGCGCCATCACTGCCTGACCTAAAGATTTTTTTTTTTTAATTTATGTATCTATGTATGTATACTCATGTGAATTTGAGGGATTTCCCAGAACTACAGTGGAGGTGGGTACTGGGAAATAAACTGCAAGCAACAAACATTGCTTGGGTCAAGAGTACTTATCTTAGTGATACAACCCAAGTCTGTGTCCAAAAATGAATACCGAAACAGGCCTGGGTGAACTGGCTGTTCCTGCTCATGGGGTTTCTTATTTTCACAACTTCAGTGAGACAAGTGGCCTGCACACTCTCCTGACAAACTTTGCTGCAGGGTATTTGACTTTCTTCTTTAAAAGAGCAATGACTTAACAGTTGTTTGTTCAGGGACTTCCCGGTTTCCTCCTTAGTTCGTTGGTGACCCTGTGTCTCAAGGTCAGAAGTACACAGAAGAATCCAGTTCTATGGGGATCACACAAGCAGGAGTACTTCCAGGTTACTCTCCTCTCTATCTTCCTCCCACTGGGTTTTGGGGGATCAGGCCAAAGCCTCTAGGATGCTAAGTGATTGCTTCACCAGTGTGCTCTACCTGAGCTCTCTATTCTCTTATATCATCTACCCGATGTCTAGTGCATTAGCACCTATGCATCAGACTAAGCTGATGTTTGTTGAATTCTGAAAGGGGACTCCCATGGGCCTTCTTCAGATTTGCCTTTATGAACTAATGAGTTGGACTGTTTTGATTTCTGCTTTTTTTTTTTTTTGCCTTCCCTCTCAATTAAGATTGTTTTTCTGCCATTTTGTTCCTAGTGTCCCAAGGCATTCATTCTTACTATCAGAGAAGAGGAGCCTGTGATGACTGAGATACCCAGGTTACTGTTATGTTTTGAGGATTTGTAGAGCCAAGGCAGGCTTTCCTCTTTTGGTTTTACATATTCCAAACTAATTTCCCATATACCTGACCCTCACTCCACCGCAACTCAGATCCTTCTGTATGTAGTGAAGGTGAAGGGGCAAGAAATTGTCAAAGATAGGAACAACTGTGATTTATCCCAAAGGTGTTGTTAGTAGAATCTTGGGGTTTTGTTTACCAGGACCTTGATGCAGAAAGCTCATTCATGAGCCTCTGAGGCCTACATGGTGGTATCCTCTCCTAGATTCATGAAACTGAGTTGCTTAGAGTTTGTTATGGGTATAAAACTCTTAATCATTCTGGTTCCATTGGTTCATCTACGCTATACAGTAATCTGTGGGGTGGGCACTGGCATTCCGTGTTCAAGCAAAGGTGCTATCATTTATAGCACAGTGACTTGTGCAGAATATAGCGAGCCAGGGGGAGGGGGGAGCAAGGCAGGACTCTGAGCATTTATAACATGGTATCTGTATTCATTGTCTTCTTGCAGGCTCCACAGTCTTTATGTTTTCTGTGACAGGAGGGTTAGAGCTCTGGGTCCTTGAAGGAGATGAGACATTGCAGAGAAGGAAGGAAGTCATGTGTCCTTATTTTGCTTGTTTTCCTTCTTTTATTTCAATTTATTTAAACTACTTTTCTCAATGGATATTGATTTCTTAGGCATTTCTCAGAAGTTTCTCTGTTCCTGATGTCAGGTATAAGTAAACAGATTATGTTAAGGCTTTCTTTCAGTCCTTGTAAAAGGGCATATTTACCTTCACTGTAGGTCTGGTAGATTGCATCTGGAGAACTTGGAGGTCTTATAGAGAGTCCATAAAACTACACATGAAACATCAATACATTGGAGACTAGAAGACTAGACCCCAAGCCAGGCATGGTGGCACAGACCTATGATCTTAGTCATTGGGGTGGCTAAACAGGGCTACTGAGTGAGTTCAAGTACACCACTTAGCAAGACTGTTAGGAAAAAGGGCAGTGGGTACAGTTCAGTGGTAGAGTGATTTCCTAAATGTAGAAAGCCCTAAATCCACTCCCCAGGTCTGAAAAGACTAAAGACTAAAATGACTAGAGCCCATGTCAGCATCCCTCTGATAGCCAACAGAATGTGTCTGTTCATGAATTTCTTACAACTGCTTCTTGCTTACTGATGATAGAATTGAGCCCTGGCCTTCGACATGCTGTTCCTTTAAGCTGAAAATCTAGAGGTTCTTGGCATCTTAGTTATTCATGAATTTAGCAAAAGCTTGAGTCAGAGTTATGAAGACTTCAAATCTAATAAGCAGGACCAGACCCCAAGTCTTCCATGTAAGGCACACTGTGCAATGTCAGCTATGGCTGTGTCATTCTTTACATTCCTCATGAGCACTCTTAGCAGAACATTGACAGTGTCAGTGATTCCTCCACACTTTGCAAAGACCTGTGACCTCGTCGCAGTCACCCCTAATATGTTCATAATTTTCTGTCTTTCTGTTGCAGTTTTCATTTTCTTTCTCTTTTGTTCCCTGGAGAATTTTTCTTCCTTTCTTAAAATCTTAGTTGTGAAAGATTTTTCTTTTTTAATTTTTCTTTAATTTTTGATTAGTTATATTTTCTTACACACTTAAGTTTGGCTGCCCCTCCACATTTCCTTTCCCTCATTCTCCTGCCTCACTCATACTTCCCACCCTTCCTAATTCCCCCCTTCATTTTAGGTGGTTTATACATAGAGTTTACATATTCTTTATTTGACTTTTACCTGCAGAAATTGATGCATATCATTGTTAATATACAATAGAATTTCTAGTATATTACAATATTAATATACTAATATAATTGATGCCTATCAATATTTTTAAAGATGTACTATAAATGTAAACATGAATAAATGATGTGAATCTCATAAAGCAACATTTCTTTTTCGTTTTCTTTTGTTTTGTTTGAGACAGGGTCTTTCTGTAGCATTTGAGATAAAGCAACTTTTCTACCAAAGGTCCTCTCAGTAGAGGAATAGTGAAAAGGAGGGATCTGTTCATAAAGTAGACAAATGAAGTTAGCCTCTCACTTTTAAACAGAGGAATCATCATATAAATTTATTTGTTGAGAAAGTACTATGTCTAGATTGAACTAGAGGCTGGGACCTAGAAAGGTTATAAGATCCTAAGCCTTTGCTCAAAATCCAGAGTGTGAAGTTTCATGTCGTACATACATAAAACATGCCATAGTAGCTCTAAGTCAGGAAGAACTGGGGATTCAGAAAGCCAGATAAGAGATTCCAGAGAAAGATGTAGCTAAAAGTTTCTAAGATATTCATTTTAATATCCCATTTCCAAGAGTATTGTAACCCCACAGCTGTGACATGCCTTCTCTCACACCAAGGGGTGAGCACTGGAAGACAAGAGTGCCTTCCTTTCCTCATTGCCTCTGATGACCACAGGGTAACACCAAACTGCTTAGATTTAGCACCTGACGCCCAGAATGCAATGCTTCTGTTGATATGATTGGAACACACCAGTGCTTCCTCCTGGGGATAGCTATCTTCAGGAAAAATGGACCAGCAAGCGCCAAGTCTCAGGGAAACTAAAGCGCTAGGGCACTTATTTGGGATAAACCTTAGTCTACAACTGAGAAACAGAATAGAGGCAAAGACATAGGAACCCATGAAAACTCACAACTATGATGCTTTCTTCCTTTCTGTGTGGGATACTGGGTTTATTTTATATCAGTGCACACCTCAGCTCCTTTTGTAGAGATACTAAAGGAAGCTAATATGTGTGTATGTACATGTGTGTGGGTACATATGCACATGTGGTTGTGTGCAATTGCATGTGGAGGCCATCGGTTAGTGCTCAATGTCTTCCCCAATCACTCTCTAATTGTTTTGTGAGACATGGTCTCTCTCTGAGCCATAAGCTCCTTAATTCAAGTAGACTAGCTGAGCAACACCTTCTAGATCCTTCTGTCTCTGTCTTCTTAGTGCTGGGATTACACTAGGAGGCACCATTTGTTTTTCCCATGGGTGCTGGTAACCAAACTCAGGTCCTGTGATTGCACAGCATGTGCAATACTGACTAAGCCATCTCTCTAAAACACAGTTTACTTCTTACAGCCCCATTTCATTTGCAAAGTGCACATTTTACACTAAGTAGTCTTTAAGACTACATCTATCCCTGGGATTTCCTACGGCCCTTATTAAAAGCAAAACTAAACTAAACTAAATGAAACTAAAACCTTTTTCCCTGTTCCTTTCAGTATGTACCCAACAGAGAGTTTGCTAGATTATATTAGTTACAGGAACCACACACTTTTCTATAACTCCACTCATTCATGTCTTTACCTTTGGTCTTTATCATAACCAATTTATGGGACTGATTATCTTATTGACAATCAAGTGGAGTTCTCACAATATACATGCATGAAAGGTATCAAAGGCCTTCTAAACTTTGTGTACACGATCATAAGGGAAGATTTGGAATGGGACTCCCCATTTTCTGTCCTTTAAAGATGTTGCATGTAAAATCCAGGCCTTATGGATACAGAGGACATAGCTGAAGTGTCCTGAGTTATTTGTGCTGTTGAAAAACACTACTTAAACCTGAACAATTTCTAATGAATATCAATCCATAATCCCATTTTTGGAGTCTAAAGACATTTAAGGTCAAATTTTCATCTGATGGTGAAAGGTAGGTTATAAATGGGGGAAGGAGAGAGACAAGGTGGCTATGGAAAGGGAAAGAAGGCAAGCCAATCTCCCCTTTTACAATGAACTCTCTGTTGAGACACTAGCATTCATCCATTTGTGAGGACAGATCTCCCAAGGCCCAATTCCATCTTAAAAGTCTCACATCTTAATATAGTCTAATAGCAACTGTAGATTTACTTGATCTGGGAGTTTACAGGTATTGAAGCCATATAGTACAAGGTGAGGCTGAGAACGAAGCAAAATGTCATCATTATTGAAGAGCAAGTGGGTGGGGCAACTTGGTCCACAGACCAGTCTACTATGTGGAGCTTTGTGTGGATGTTTCATCATAGCTTGCCTGGAAAAAGGTGTCTTTGGAGTTCCAACACATTCTAGAGAGTGTTAGCAAATGGGTGCTCTGATTTCTCATCTGAGTAACAGGAAAGCTTGTTCAAAAATGACATACAGAGAAAAAGAGTGCTTGACATGAAGCCAAGCTTTAATGCCTACTCCTGGTTTAAGTCATCCTTGTAATCAAACAGGAATTCATACCCCAAGGTTCCCAGAGGGAGAGTCCCTTCTGGTTGAGATCCCAACCTTTATATTACCAGAGCATGATGGTGGTCGGAATTGCTTTCCTACAACATAGTTGTGGTCTTAGGTTCTACTGGAAACTGCAGAAGAAAACAGTTCTTGGTCTTGTTCACACAAGGACTGTGTTGCTAGCCTACCAATCAAAGTTTTTGGTACTCTCTTGTAGGTGGGCTCTGTGGCTACCTGATAGGCCTCCTCTATTGCTGTCTTTTTCTCCTTTCATAGTTCTTTCAGACTCTTCCTTCCTGTAGAATCATCTAGTCCAACATTATTATCCATTGAGGATATAGCAGAAGGCCCCAACAAGTAGATCCTCTCATTCCTAAATCTAAATCTAATTATTTCTTATCCACATTTAGATTTTGATTCCAGCACTGGGCTAGCCCATCAGACTGAGACTACTAACAGTGGCCTTCCCCAAGAGGGGGAGCCATGTTTTCACTACATTTATCTTACACACACACACACACAAATGTATAATATATGTATATGTATGTATGTATATGTGTAGTGGTCCTGCAATATAGGTATAGTTTATATATACATAAACATACATATGTTTATGTATATAGAGATAGAGAGACCCTGCATATATAGGTATAGAATCAAGAATGTTGGCTGGTTGTCTAAATAACTACACTACAGTCACAGACAATAGAGCCACCATCTTTGTGGCTCAGTCTTTGGGGGGAAGAGCTGCAAAACAATAAATATCTTTGGACACAGTGAGAATAACAACTCATTCTGTGTACAAGGAGCCTCCTATAATAATTGCACTAATGAAGAAGAAATTGTAATTATTTTAGTGAAATATCCAAAGCTATACAGACAGAATAGACTGGTGTGTGTTCCAAGTGTATTCTCATTTATGATTTATCTGGTCATCTCACCTTACAATACAGCTACCACTAAGAGGTCAGCAAGATAAGCCTTTTGTGGGAAGTCCTTCTGTATATGTGTTGCTTTTATTGGTTAATGAATAAAGAAGTTGGCTTGGTCTGTTGTGATAGGGCAAAGTAGAGCTAGGCAGGGAAAACTAAACTGAATGCTGGGAAAAAGAAGGAAGAGTCAGGAGATGCCATGTAGCCACCAGAAGGGAAAGTAGGTCACAAGCCTCATGTCAAAATAAAAGCTAATAGAAATGGTTTAATTCTAGATGTAAGAGCCAGCTAGTAAAATGCTTAAGCTATTGGCCAAACAATATTGCAAATAATGTATGTAGTTATTTCGGAGCTGAGCAGCTGGGAACAAACAGTCTCCTACAACAATAAAGGGAAAGTGTCATAAGAAGAACAGCTCCAACAGTCTTGGATTAATGAGTTTACTTTAGCTATGATCTAAAGGCTTGGATTTCTGTCTCAATGCTAAATAACAGCTGAAATTGTGTGTGTGTGTGTGTGTGTGTACAATAGAATGCTTACTTAGTAAGGAAATGAATCTTCCTGAACATTGAGAAGAACTAATGTTCTTATTGACGATTTTGTGTTGTATAAGTAGATGCATTTTATAGATCTTTTTTCATTGTCAGCATGATTAAAATGAGAATCAAAAAGTGACCTCTATGAAATAAACTTCAAGTGTTTAAAAAATACACTTACAGGGCACACCTTATGGTGTAAATGAAGCATACATACAGGTGGGGAAATGTATCCTTGTGCACAGGACCAAAATCATCCAAATACCCTCTCTTGAGGAATAGTCTTGAGAGAGGAGTGTACTGAGTCTGACTTATTCAACTGTTGCAGCAAAAATCTACTCCAAATCCAGTCTTTGAATGTTTTCAAATTTTGGATCAATTAGTCTTTTTTCCTTTCCTGCTCTTTCCTTTTTAGCTTTGGCTTCAAACTGTCAGTCTTCCTTGGCACATATTGCCATAGGAGATTTTGTTGGTTGAGGGTGGAGTGGTTGGCACATTAGGGAAAGAACAATTAATTCTAATAGGTAGATAATATATTAAACCCATGAGTCCTTCCAAAATTTCTCTATATGTCTACCCTCTTCTTAGAAATTCTTTCTTCTCCCCATGACCCTTTAGGAGTAAAAATCAAAAAGCCTTTAGAAATCATTTGGGGATCATTGCAAGAGAAACCCAGTGAGGCCTAGGGAAGGACACCTAGGCTGTGACTGCTTCATCATGTAATCTCTTATGTTCTTGAGATGAGAAACTATCCATGGTAAAGATGTTACAATTACCCTGATTTTTTTCCTAAAATTATTCGAAAATATAGACTGGGGAAATGGCTCTGTTTGTGATGTTCTTATCTTACAAGCATAAGGATCTGAATTTGATCCCAGAACCCCTGTTAAAAACAAACAACAACAACAACAAAAACCAACCTGGATTTTGTTACACACTTCTAATCATAGTGCAGGGCAGGCAGAAATAGATAGCTCTCTAAGGTTCTCTGGCCTAGTCTACTTGATGAGGTTTAGACCTCATCTCAAAACAACCAAAACACAGGTAGAACCTGTATAATGAAAGCTAAAGTTGGCCTCTCATCTCCACAAGCGTGCACACATGTGTACGGATGCACTAGCACACACATAAATGCACATACATGCATGCAGAAAATATAAGTTTTATTGAAAAAGGAAAACATCTCCAGCCTTACCATTCCCTCCATTCTGAAGAGCATGCAAATATATGCACGGGAAGTGGAGAGATCTGTGCGTTTTCATAATCATAACAATTATATAGACAGTAAAAAGAAGCTGACCAAGTGTGGCCAATTAATTAGGAAAGGTTGGAGGAAGAGTAACAGAGCTTAGTACTGGGTGAGTAAATTATTCTCGAAACACTCGAAAAAAGGAAGAGGAGCCGGAGGGTTCTTAAAAGATGGATCTGCTCCCCCGTGCCTGCTCATATAGTTATCTCAAGCTTCCTGGAGCCAAAGCAACTGGTTCTACTGAGAAAGACAAATGTTCACCTCTGGGTCTTTGTTCTCACAGAGAGGTCTGTGTTGCAAACAGAATTCGTGTCCCTTCCTGCTCTCAGCTGACATTGCTGTACAGCTGTGCGACAGCTGTTGAGGCCTCCCCTACAAGTAGCTTCTATCCAGTGGTTGGCAAAAGGGTATACATCTGGGATGAGATGTTCAAATGACCTCAGGACCCCATAGAATAAATCAAAACACTGAAGTAATGCCTTGGATAAACTTGTTCTGATGTAACTCATTTGCCAAACTTTATTTCATGGTCATTACTGAATTGAGTGATCTATTTTATCAAAGCATGGTGGAGTATGGAATAATCTTCATAGCTGACATTTAAGGAAGGTTGGAGAGAGGAAGCGATCTTCACCTGTAACTGATTGGTGATCTCTGAATGCCAAAGTTCTGTCAATCAAAGAGCTTGACCATGACATGTTTCCTATGAGTTTACATTTGGACAGGAACGGGAGAGGATAAGCCAGGGTTTCAGTGCAGTTAGGCTGGCTGATAGACCCCCTTGGATGTTGTGCAGTTTATTTCCCTCAAGAGGTAACTATCTGGAGAAGCAATGCATTGGTTGGCTGAAGTGTTTTTTTAGCTACTGGTTGCTGTTCTTATCACACATTCCCTTTTGGGGTGAAACAGTCCATTGACTCTGGTTTAGTCTGGGCCCATTTCCCATTTTGGTTCCTGTTAACTGACAGCACTAACAGGAGTGTATGGAAACAGTTCAACTCCCTGCTCAGATGCCGTGTCTAAGTGCCGTGCATCGGGTACCTTGCTGAACATGTGGGAATATTTTTTGTTCCCACTCTGGTGTTCTTAACCTCGGACCACTTTCACCTTGGGCAGACAACATAAATGCCATCACAGAAGTTGAGGACTTTCTAGGGCCTCTAAGTGTCAGGCTTTGGAGAAGGGCCTAAAATGAAGGGAAGTAGTAAAGGCAAGGTATGTGGTGAATAATGCCTAGCTTTACCTGACCCTGGCTATGTGAGCTAGGAGATTCTTCTCTATTCACAATTCTGTCTTCTCACTGATAGAGCTGACGTTGCTCAGAACACAGGCATTTTCTAACAAAAGACAGAATTAAAATGTGGAAGTATCATATAATACTATAAAGATTTGTTATTACCAGAAAGTAATGCAACTGAGCAGAAAGCTTAATGATAGAAACAGAACTTAGACTGGGCCAGAAACAGGTGCTAGACAGGAATGTAGACAGTGCCTTGGGAACAAAGCTTTTCTCAAGGCTTTTCAAGTACTTGAGAATGTATTCTGCCTTCTGGGTGTTCATCGCCAGTCTCTTGGGTATTTTGCGAATTGGGTTGGAGTAGGTTAGAGGGGAGTTGAGGGGAGGGGAGCTACACAGGACACTGACCCCATCTCTTCCCAGCCTTTCCAAGCAGATGGTTGGTGTGACACTATCAATAACCGGGCCTATTGCCGCTACGACGGGGGAGACTGCTGCTCGTCCACACTGTCCTCCAAGAAGGTAAGTGAGAGCACATGGGGTGGGTGGAAAGGTCGTGTGGCTCTGGGAATTAGTGGGGCTCTGGCTAGCTCTCCTTCATGGTACAGTCGTTAAGAGGGAATGGCAATGAGTAAGGAGTTTCTGGAGTGATAAGGAGATTAGTTGATTAGGAAAAGGGGTAGTGAATACATCTTACCAATACAGTGACCCATTGGGACAGCAATGGCTTTTGTTGCTGAAAGTCTCCTGCCTGCCTATCATTGCCCAGACCAGAGAATGTCTTCCTTCTCTTAAAAGTTCTAGATGACCAGTGGAAAAAACTTCCCAGTTATTACTTACCTTTGCTCTACTACAAGTACATCATAGGGATATAATTATAGGAGCTACCTGAACCACTCTCTTGAGCAGATCTGCAGCATCCCTTTGTCTGATACCCTTTGTCCCTGTTACTCTTGGCTCTGTTAAATTAATAGATAAGCTCCTTACATCTGTAAAACTGAGTGAGCTGAAATTTTACAATGTTATGAGTAAAAAATGCAAGTGCTCTGGTGATATTTGAAGCTAGTTGGTAAATTCAATTGGAGATACCCTGGTGTTATTTTCTTCTCTGTATTATCTCCACAATAAAGACATGATGAGCTGTACACAGACTAGAGTACCACAGACAGGTTCTGGCCCCTCTGCTCACTATGTGCCAGGCACTATGTTCAACATTACATATAAACGAGGTGACAACACAGAGTGCTCACAGACTCAATGCATCATCAACAAATTTGGCCCTCTCTTTCCCTGACAACTTACCAGTCTTGAGCTAAGAGAAACAAATTAGGAACTTTGACAAGAAGGCAGAAATCGGGCTGGTTATTTTCTATTCTTACTTGTGGAAATAGCTACTCAAAAAGTCTATCTATATTCAGGGAGGCATGGCCACCTTGGAAGAAGTTGTTTAACTCTCTTGGTTTCATACTGTGAAAACCTGGGCCAGCATACAGTAAAGCTGAGATTATAAAGGCACATCACATCTCTGCTGACTCCTACATCATGTTTTATTTCATATGTGCAAACAATCTCACCCGTTCTCCAATCTAGATATGCAATCACTAAACCCAGATATGTGACATGGTGGTTATCTCATTTAATTATGAGTACCCAAAAGGTATTTACCACTCTCATGGCTCAGTAGTGGCCATTGTCTTTGATTCTAATTTGATTCTAATTAAAGGAATTGCTTATCTGTTGGTAACAGTACAAGCATGAACAAAAGCAGCTTTTCTGTGTCATCTCTGAAATGGGAGATCTAACAGTCTCACACACAGAGGGTAGGGAGTTGTAATGTCTCACCACCCCAGGGTTTATCTTAGGCTCAAGAAAGGCAAATGTTCATGCATATGAAGATCCCAGGGATTATCCCACTGCCCCAAGAGCACAAAGTCAGAAACATGGAACATTTAGGGATTCTAGGCTTCCCGTGTGGCAGCCATTGCTCTGAGTGAAGTCAGTTGTAGTGGTCCTCACAAGGAGATGTGCTGACATTCATCTTTCCATCTAGGAGGATTGCAATAGCAACAGAAACAATCAAACTAGGCGTTGTCAGTAATGTTAGGAATTATGCCAACAACAGTTATAGATGTGTAACAAGGTATAAATTTGTTCCACCATCCATTTAGCCCAAGAATGAAGATGTTTTCTGGAGGGTGGAACTAATGTCTTCTCACCTTATAGATGAAGAAAGGGAAGCAGTGACGGATTCCCTTGCCTAAAATGATATCATAAGACGGCCCGGTGTTAATTACTGATCTTTGATATGAACCCCCAATCTTATGCTTCTTTGGAGGACCAAGTGAGGGAAATTAAAGGCAATTGATAATTTGAAGCTTGGCATACACACACACCACACACAACTTAATGATTTCAACTTCCTGTTCATTCCCCTAGGTCATTCCATTTGCTGCGGACTGTGACCAGGATGAGTGCACCTGCCGAGACCCTAAGGCAGAAGAAAATCAGTAACTCTAGGACCAGAGCCCACCCTCTCTACCCTGGAGGCAGACTAAGAGAGAGGCTCCCACCGCAGGATGCAAAGGATGAATGAACAATCCAGGTCCCATGACTGAAGGAGAGCCTAGAATGGAGAGTCATTAAGACATGCAAGAGAATGTTTGTGGGTGCCAATTAATGCATTACGTAGGCCAAGCAGGGAGGAATTATAGGTGAAAGAGTCTGTAAAAGAAAATAGTTGATTAAAAAAGGAAGGAAAAAGGTGACAGGCAGGATCCCTCTTTCCCGTTTGTCCTCTGCTTCACCCTTTTCTCAGCTCTCACTCTCTTCCCCACTCTGCACGCTGTCAGCGGCTCAACCCCACCCAGCGTGTAAAACACCATCAGAATATTAGAAGGTAAGCTGCCAGGGACACTCCGTTAATCCCCATTTTAGATGGACTGTCATCTTTCAGGGCTTCATCTCCTCTAAACTGACCCTTTGCCTTTCTTTTGAGTAGTCTCTCTTAAGTAATGCAGTTAGCTATGTCTTTGTAAGTATTTAAACATAATTATATAAATATATTATATATTTTGCTGTTTACTAAGCTAAAAGTTATTCATTGTTCCACACATGCTGCTGTGAAGTTCATGTCCAGATGGATACTGAAGCTTTGAGGAGAGAAAGGTCCTTTTGCCCTCCTTCTATTGATCAGGATTGGCAGTTTGGCAGGCAGAAGAAAGATGAAATGCAATTCTGGATCATGGCCTGTGAGCTGAGCATCATTTTATGACCTGGGAGCTGGGCCTGCTGAAGGGAGGTAGATTTGGCATGCTAAGAGCAAGAGGCATGGAAAGTTACAAATGGGAACCCATTTGGCAGCGGTCTAGTAGAAGCAGACAATGGTTTCTAAGTATCAGCAAAAGGAACACACAAACCTCCCCTTCTCAGAACTCTATTAGAGTTGGTGAAGTCCACAGTCTTTTCCACTCCTTCGTGCGCCTAGTCCAAGCGTAGCTGCGCCAGGCAGTCTCGTATTAGGGCTCATTCTCCGAACACCAGGCTTTACAGGAACTTACACCCTCTTCATACTTGGCTGGTTGATGTCTCTCCTTGTTGGAAGTCCCAACGTCTGGCCGTCATTCACAGCCACATCACCAGCTCTTGACTTTCTGAGAAAAGCAAAGGCTTTGTAAACACAGTAAGGAAAAGGTAACAGGCGATGAAAGAATCGAAAAGGGTGGACGCGTCAAGACTGTCAGAGAGGTTGGGGGGTCAGGATTAAAGCAGGGTGGGGGATAAGAGGACAGAATGAGTGAGGAAGTCCCTGTCCCAAGGCTCCAGAGGAGGCTGGAGTGATCTTCTGAGCAACAAGATAAATGGTATTCAAGTGGCAGCACCTAAAGTTTGCAGCAACCCAGGAAGGGAGCCTGAGAACATGTGGAGCGAGGGTGACACTCTGTGGGGAGAAAGAAGAATTTCAACTATTTAGGGTCCATGTTGTTATCTTTGCCATTTCTTGTTCAGTAGCTGTATGGACTACACCCACATCAATCACATTTGATAGCTATATGGACTACACCCAAATCAATAACACTCGATAGCTATATGGACTGCACACAAATCAGTCACATTCAATAGCTGTATGAACTACACACAAATCAATCACATTCGATAGCTATATGGACTGCACACAAATCAGTCACATTCAGTAGCTGTATGAACTACACACAAATCAATCACATTCAATAGCTATATGGACTGCACACAAATCAGTCATATTAACTCTTCTGTTTTCACCCATCTTGGGCTCACATTTCCCTATGAGATCTGATCTAGCTCTGTGTTCTTATAACAGTTTCTGGATCAGACCTAGGAAGTTAGTTTTTCCTGTTTAACATTGGTCTTGTCCTCTTACAAAGGCTCTGAGCTCTGTCTCCCCCTAATTTTTTCTTCAGTGGAGACTAAGAGCAGACAAAACTTGAAGCCATCTCTGGTATCTCCACAGCCTCTCCTTGTGTTCTCCCTATTCTTCATTATCACTGAAGCATTTGATCTATAAAAGGAGAAAGTCAACATTATTAACCATCATCAGCACATCATCCCTGCTATACACGAGAAGAACAATATTCTGCAATGATTGTGGATGTAGCAATGTACACATGCTTACCTATGGGTAAGTCGAATAAGGACGACAGAGTCATTGAGATAGAGAAGACCAGAGTTTATTAATCCAAAATTCCTTTATTGCCTCTATTCCTAGTTACAAGGTACACTGTTGCTTAAATACTGTTCACTGTCTGGGTCTCACTTAGTGCACTCAGTCAGAAGAGACAACTCATGTATTTTTGGATCCTGATAAATTTAAAATAGAAAAAAATGATAGAAAAGTTAGATTCTCTACTAAATACACACACACACACACACACACCCATGCACACACTATAAAATTGTTCTCTTGGAGAAACATCCAAATTCTAGAATGCCTTGGGCAATCATGACAGATGAGACAGAGCTAGAGACAGGGTAATAGCTATCCTGGACATAGCCCTGCCAGAAAGGCTGTGGCCCCGTGAGTACAGATGAGCATACAGTGCTCACCAATGTATGTCCACGCTCAGCCTCTTTGTTAAGTTCATTAAAAGTAGCAGAGAGGGCATTTCCACTCCATACTTCATTTGGAGATATTTTGTTTTTCCCTTGGCAACATTCACCATGCCCTGGGAAGGCAAGAGGACTGCTTCTGTGGTGTATAAAAATCTCCTCAGCCTGAAGGCCACTTAGCCATAATCAACTAGACACAGCAGCAGCAGTCTTGTCTAGACTTTGTCCCCGAGCTTCAGTGTTTGGAGCAACACAAGTCCCTAATAAAGAAAATGATCATAGATCCCAGAGACAACTCACTCATGTCCCCATGTGTTTGTCTGCATCTTGTTTCTCTTACACATCCATAATGTCATCCAGGACCCTTTGCAGAGGCTCCTCTGTCTGGATCTTTGTTCCAGTTTCACTACTCCGTTTCTTCTTGTTCCTAATAACTAGAAGTCTGAGGCCCACGTGGCCAAGGGGTGGCTGACTTCAGTGGCTAATGTGGCAGTCTTCAATCGCAGAGACAGGAAAGAGATCAGCAAGGACAATGTGCAGATTCAGGCAGAGGAAGCAGTGAGTGAAGAGTCTCCTTGGTTCTTCCCTTCCCTTTCCAACATAAAAAGGCATTGGTCTTGACAGTTCATCTATTCTGCGTGATTGCTGTTGAGTGTGTCAGTTAGCACCCAAGGGGATGGTATGATTGGAACACAGTGAAAGGAGCTGATCTACTGTATTGTAATGTAAAACAGCTACCACCAGTTATTTTATAAGATTATAAAATGTTCATTAAAAAATCAGCACACAAAATATGAAGTGTGTTTGGTGTCTTATTCTTGGTTTAAATGATTTATTTCTGAGTCACTTTTCATTGGCCTCAACCAGATCCACAATTCCTTTATTGGCTGATCATACCCCTCAGTCACTTGAAAACTATGTGTTATATAAATAGGTTATGAAAGAGAGATAAACACAAAAGCCCACAAGAAGAGATGACATTTACAAAGGTAGGGTGTGTGACAATAATGCCAAATGCCTTGTGAGCTGGGAAATACTGTTCAAGAATCATTTACATTTCAGAAGTGATAAGCGTCACCTCTGGGACTAACCGGAGATGGCCTTTGATGGGTGCTTGGTAAAGGTTGCCTGTGGTTTGATAGGCAGAAGCAGAGGAGGGAGTAGAGAAGAGAAGGAAAGATGCAGAGATAGTGACGGGAAAGACTGTCCATTATTGGACATCAATGAGGCATGCAGTTTAGCTGAAAGTGAGTACTAAATTAATATGAACCAGGCATTTGGTTAACACAATCTTATTTAAAGGGGGGGAGTCTGAAAATCACATGCTTCACAGATGAGAACACGAGCCCCCAGTCTGGAGAACAAAGTTCTCCCAGATCACACAACTAAACCAGCTTCAAGCCTGGTTTGGGGGATGCAGAAGTACAAGGAGAAAATAACTAGAGAAAGGAGGAGGTGGGGAAGTGTTTGAGGTGTTGCTGCTACCTCTGTCTGGGACACTGTCATCTCAGAGGGAAAGGGGAGTTAGGAGAGCAAGTTTTGGAACAAGAATTTTAATTTGCTCTTTTTACAAACTTTCCTTGATAATCAGAGAGATAATTAGCTTGAAATTTCATATAAAGCCTGTGTTTAGCTACCTGGAGGAGGCTTCTGCACCTGGGATCAACAGGCTAAATTCTCTGCTTATGCTAGGCATAGTTGGGAAAGCCACATGGATAGCCGTCCCACCTACTGAACACTAGGGAAGACATGAGGAAAAAATAGCTGGAAACATAATCTTGGGTTGTGGGAAATAATAAAAGAAATTATTACCTGGAATTTTCTGCAGTAACTTGCAAGGTGCCTTCATGTCATTTTTGCTAACTGGGTGAGAGGCTAGATCACTTTTGCTTTGCTAGTTCACAAGTGAGGAAATTGCACGACGGGGAGATTATTAGAAATCTGAAGTGTGTATACTAAGCTGCACATTGGAATCAGACTCCAGTTTTTGTTTTGTCTTGGGCTTTGCTCTTAAATGTAAAGTGTTTTCTGTTATGCCATATGCGACTCAGTAGACCCAAGAGTGAGCCCAGAGCCTACTGCAATGGGAAAGTTCACAGTTTTTCATTTGTTTGTACTTGAAGGTACTCACTGTGGTTTTCCTAGTCTTTCTTCTCTCCTGCTGTAGTCCATGTCAAATGGTAGGAAATCCTCCTTGAGTACCCTCCATTGACCCTCTTCTCATGCCAGGCCCTGAGTGTAAGCAGATGCCCTTGAACATGCCAGTTTGGACAGCTGGACAGAAATAGCTGGCAAGATTGCATTCTTCTTAATAGTTTCCCCAGGGAAAGTCCTGGACAGAAACTTTAGAGCTCTGGTTTTCATTGACTGACAAATTAAAATGACATGATAACTCATCCATAAGCTGAGAGACCTGAGCAAGAGACCTGCTTTTCTTTTCCGGCCTTGCAGGTGATGAGATGCCCTAGGGATGGAAAAGGTAAGCAGAATGCTTTACACTTCAAAAGTGCTCCAAAGAATCTCCGGACCCGGTGTTCGGTCACGTGTGTGTGTGTGTGTGTGTGTGTGTGTGTGTGTTTGTACATGCATATGTGGATGCACATGTATTCATGCATGTGAGTAGACACACATATGTTGGCATACATGTATGTATGTGCATGTGGAGGCCAGAGGACAGCCTTGGATATTGTTCCTCAAGCACTATCCACATTTTCCTTTTAAGACAGAGTATCTCTCTGTCCTGGAACTTGTGCAATGGGTTAGGCTACTTTCTGCTCAGTGCATCTGAGGTATCCACTTATCTCCATCTCCCCAGTGCTGGGCTTACAAATGTGCACCACCATTCCTGGAGGGTGGCTCTCAGGCCCTTGTGCTTATGATGTAAGTATTTAATACACTCAGCTCTCTTCCCAGCCCCTGAATCATATTTCTTTTTAAATCACTTCATTTGATTTTCATATTTTGTGTGAGAGACAGAAAGACAGGGACAGAGAGAGATCAAGGGAGACAGAGGAGAAAGAGTACAGAGTCAGGTGGGTAGGAATGAGGGATGACCACAATGTATTTGTGAAAAACAAATTTAAAAAGAATACCACTGATTCCCACTCTCTGATAGTTTTTAAAGGATCATGTACTTGTAATGATCTGTGCCAATAAACTTTCTGTGTGTCTCTTTGCACATTACTCCTGCATACAAAGAGCCTTGGTTTAGAGAGTCTGTCAAGCTGGTGATTTCCCATGAGAATCCAGTCTGGTGATCAGTGCACGGGTCTATTTCGTGCACTTCCTTACTGATGGTCATTTTTAGTTTTGTTTTTCTTGACCCTGCTACTCCATCTTTAGGCAACATTGTTAAACATTCATAAGAACTAGTGTGGCAAGGCTAGGATGCGGTCCGTTACTATCTGTGTAACGTTACCAACAAATATGTTTTTAAAAAACCTCTAAGCTCTGCAAGATAGTTCTGAGGAACTGCAATTTGCTGTTTTCACAATCAAATTTCCTTCTAAGGATAATTTAATATAGTTGAGCCTCCTCTTCTTTGTCCTTGTTCACATCAAAGACATTTATTTGAATACAAATAAAAACAAATAAAGAGAGAGTGCTGACATTGTCATTACTACCCAGCTACGCACAGTGTATCAATCTGCTTTTTCTCTCCACTAAGTAACCTACATGTTTTTGCCTTTAAATGTTTGTAAACATACAAGTAACGCATTTAAATCTCACAGAAACTCTGTCAAAACTACAAAATGCCCTGATATCACAATTGATCTAGAGGGTAAGCCAAATTGTTAGGACATAAATGACTTCAAAGAATTGACTCTGTTGGTGATGAATCAATAGCCACACAAAATATCCAAGAGATCTTCACTGAGAAACACTACTTCTATCTTCTCCACTTTAACTGGAATTCTGTCCTTGAGAAGCTGGGGGCAAGGATGATTTTCTCGTGTCCTGCAAAGATGGAAAGTCAGGCAAACAGTAGTTTGAATTCTACCTCCAACCCCCACTAGATAAACATCTAATTACTCTTTCTGACCATCACTTTACTGAATGCCCAATACTTGCAGTGCCAGGCAAGCAGGATTAAAGAGCATGTGTTAGAGACAGTGAGTGTAGTCTACTGTCTCAGAATTTGGAAAGTACAGAAGCTCAGGAAACTGCTTTCTAAAGACTTTCAAACCCTCAAGCATCCTGGGAGTCTGACCTTAGGGGACCACTGGGAAGTGTGCCATCATTAGCTCTATGCTTAGGAGAGGGAGAGCATATGCTGACTCCTGGGTAGCTGGACCAGGAGATGTTCTAGCCCACTGATCCAGGGAGAAGCAAATTGGATTTGTAGGGTAACCATGGTAAAGCTTACCACTGAGAAGGGGGAAACAGGCTAAAGGGAACTTCTTAGGAATTGGAAAACTGGACTCGTAAATGCAAATGGAATCTACCTAGAAAATTGCATTAGTTATGTCACAAAAAAACTGGTAGTTTTCTTCAAAAGTCAAGAGATTGGATCATTAAATATTTTATAAAATAACCCTATCCGGTGCAGATTTCCACAATGTTCTGTATTTGAGTTACTCAGTGCATCAACCACCACACACATCTTGCGATCTGGTATTTGAAATATGACTAATGAGACAGAAGAAATTTATCTTGTACATTACTTTGTGCCAATCCATTAAATGTGAGTGGTTAAATGTGTACCTAGTGGATACCTTGCTGGAATATACAGTTGTAGAATGCTATACTTACCATTCCACTTCTTTTCAAGCATTTTCCTTGTGTGCTGTTTTGTTTTATTTTTGACAGTACTTAGCATTTCTATTGCTGTCATGAAGCATCAGGACAAAAGCAGGTTGGGAAGGAAGGGCTTGTTTGACGTCCATTTCCATATTGTAGTTCATTACCGAAGCCAGGACAGGAACTCAAGCAGTGTTGGAACTTGGAGGTAGGAGCTGATGCAGAGGCCTTGGGGGAGGGGGGGAGGTGTGCTTCCTGGCTAAGTCCCCAGGGTGGGCATAGCCTGCTTTCTCATAAAACCCAGGACCACCAGCCCAAGCATGGCACCACCCACAATGAACTGGGCCTTCACCCTGATCAATATCACTAATTAAGAAAATACCTTATAGGCTTGCCTACAGCCTAGTCCTATGGTGGTATTTTCTTAATTGAGGAGGGAATCCTCTCAAACGACTTTAGCATATGTTAAGTTGACATAAAACTACCCAACATAGTCCTGGAGATTGAAGCCAGCACCTCACACCTGCCAGGCAAGTGCTCTTTCACGGTTACATCTATGCCCTGGGCGTGAAGTTTTAAATCATGTTACTTACATCTCATGACCGATGTAAGGAGACATTGGGCACAGATAAGCCTCCAATGAGAAACTAAACAGTAAAAACCGATCCTATGCTAAGCTGTGCTTTCCATGACATCTTTATACAATGTTTACTAGATAAGGAGACAGCATCACTAGATGAGTAATGGAAACATGAGAGCTACTCAGAGATAATAATAGACATGAGAGCTACTCAGAGAGGTACAGAAAGACCAAGATCTGGTCTACAGAAAGACCAAGACCTGGTCCACAGAAAGACCAAGGTTGTCAAGCCTGCAATTGGCAGAACCAGAATTGGACCCAGCAGTCTGTTTCTATAGCCTGTATATTAACAAACCCTGCTTCTCTAGAACACTTCATTTCCCTAGAAATCAGTGTTCTGTTTTGTGGGTTCTCAGACCCGAGAGTAACACCAAGGACCCTCCTCTACACTGTCATTCCTTTTTAGAGAATCTGTCTGACCTCATTCTGAGTTGGTCTCCCATTATGAAGCTCACTGCCTCCCAGTGCCATGTATTTTGTATTATAACCTTCTCTGGCTTAGAGGAATCAGTGCTTACAACATTGCTTAGAATATCATTGTTGTATTCGGTCTTGTCTTAGGGTATCTATTGCTGCGAAGAGACACCAGGACCACAGCAACTCTTAAGAAAGAACACATTTGTGGCTCTCTTACAGTTCAGAGGTTCAGTCCATTATCATCATGGTGGGATATGGCAGCAGGAAGGCAGCCACGGCATTGGAGAGGTAGCCGAGAGGTCTATTTGTTGCAGACAGCATGAAGTGAGCTGAGATACTGGGCGTGGCTTGAACATATATACGACCTCAAATGGCACACTTTCACAACATTCCACAATGGCACACTTCCTCCAACAAGACTATACTTACTTCAGTAAGGTTACATCTCCGGTACTGCCACTTCCTTTGGGGGCCATTTTCTTTCAAACCCCCACATTTTGCTCCATGGCCTCTAAAGGCTTATAAACATATAATGCAAAATGCCTTCAGTCCAACTTCAAAAGTCCCCATAGTTTATAAAAGTCTCAGACTTATTTAAAAGTCTAATGAGATTTATGTAATCTCTTAACTATAGTCCCCTATAAAATTAAAATAAAAAGGCAGATCACATGCTTCCAACATGTAATGCCACAGGATATACATTACTATTCCAAAACTTAGGGAAGGGAGTAGAGGGAGAAAATACTGGACTAAAGCAAGACCGAAAACAGGGCAGTCTCTAAACTGTGCATCTCCATGTCTGATGTCAAATTGCTCTTCAGGTCGCCAACTCCTTTCAGCTTTGTTGACTGCAGCACACTTCTTTCCCTTGGGCTGCTTCTACTCCCTCTTAGCAGCTTTCCTTGGCAGTTATCCCACGTCCTTGGCATCTCCAACATCTTGAGTTCTTCAAGGCAATCCAGGCTTCAGCTCCACAGCTCTACTCAATGGCCTCTCTAGGCTTCCATTCAGGAACACCCCTGACACATGTCCGACCTCAGCATCTTTCCTTAGTAACTCCTTGACTCTAAAACCAGAACCGTGTGGCTGAAGCTGCCAAGTTCTGTTGCTTGCTGGGGCTGGGACATGACCCCATTGTTCAATTACATTGTCACCAGTTTTCTGTTTTCCATGGTTACCTTCACTGCCCGAGTTTGGTTGTCCTTGAACTTGCTCTATATTGGCTTTAAACTCAGAGATGCGTCAGCCTCTGCCTTTAAAGTACTGGAATTAAAGATATGTACCACCAAAACTAGCTCTAAGATTTTCTTTAATTTTTTTTTCATAAGTTGGAAACTTAGCTGGGTAGGATCTTGAGGCCACCACCCCCTTTGTTTCATTTCTTATTCTCTTTATCTCCTTGAACACGAGCTTAGCTCCATTCCACTTCCAGGTACTCTTTTTCTCCTTAAAATTTACATTTGCCATTTACCCTGCTCAGCTTACTCTTTTTCATTATATATCTTCATTAGAGTTACCATTAATAACCATACAGCAAAGTCTATACTGAGTTGTTTTGAGATTTCCTCTGCCAATGGAATTAATCCATAACTCTTCACTTTAGCATCAAGCAAACTCTTTGGACAAAGGCACAAAGGTTGACACTTTGTTCCCCCAAAATATCATAAGAACAGTCTCTAGGCAACAGACTAAAATCCCTCTTGAGCCAGTTCACTACAGTTCAAATCACCTTCAGAACTGTTTTTTTTTTTAATTAATTTATTTATTTATTAAAGATTTCTGTCTCTTCTCTGCCCACCACCTCCCATATCCCTCCCCTAATCAACTCCCCCTCTCTCATCAGCCCTAAGAGCAGTCAGGGTTCCCTGCCCTGTGGGGAGTCCAAGGACCTCCCACCTTCTTCCAGGTCTATTAAGGTGAACATCCAAACAGCCTAGGCTCCCACAAAGCCAGTATGTACAGTAGGATCAAAACCCATTGCCATTGTTCTTGACTTCTCAGCAGTCTTCATTGTCCGCTATGTTCAGTGAGTCCGGTTTTATCCCATGCTTTTTCAGACCCAGTCCAGCTGGCCTTGGTGAGTTCCCGAAAGGACATCCCCATTGTCTCAGTATGTGGGTGCACCCCTCATGGCCCTGAGTTCCTTGCTCGTGCTCTCTCTCCTTCTGCTCCTGGTTTGGACCTTGGGGTTGTAGTCTGGTGCTCCAATGTGGGACTCTGTCTCTGTCTCCTTTCATCGCTTGATGAAGGTTAATATCCAGGAGGATGTCTATATGTTTTTCTTTGGGTTCACCTTCTTATTTAGCTTCTCTAGGATCACGAATTATAGGCTCAATGTCCTTTATTTATGGCTAGAAACCAAATATGAGTGAGTACATCCCATGTTCCTCTTTTTGGGTCTGGCTCATCTCACTCAGGATAGTGTTTTCTATTTCCATCCATTTGCCTGCAAAATTCAAGAAGTCATTGTTTTTTACTGCTGAGTAGTACTCTAATATGTATATATTCCATACTTTCTTCATCCATTCTTCCATTGAAGGGCATCTCGGTTGTTTCCAGGTTCTGGCTATTACAAACAATGCTGCTATGAACATAATTGAGCATATACTTTTGTTGTATGATAGGGCATCTCTTGGGTATATTCCCAAGAGTGGTATTGCTGTGTCCAGGGGTAAGTTGATCCAGAATTTCCTGAGAAGCCGCCACACTGCTTTCCAAAGTGGTTGCACAAGTTTGCAGTCCCACCAGCAATGGATAAGTGTACCCCATTCTCCACAACCTCTCCAGCAAAGGCTATCATTGGTGTTTTTTATTTTAGCCATTCTGACAGGTGTAAGATGGTATCATAAAGTTGTCTTGATTTGCATTTCCCTGATCGCTAAGGAAGTTGAGCAAGACCTCAAGTGTCTTTTGGCCATTTGAACTTCTTCTGTTGAGAATTCTCTGTTCAGCTCATTGCCCCATTTTATAATTGGGTTGATTAGCCTTTTACGGTCTAGTTTCTTGAGTTCTTTATATATTTTGGAGATCAGACCTTTGTCAGTTGAGGGGTTGGTGAAGATCTTCTCCCAGTCAGTGGGTTGCCTTTCTGTCTTAGTTCAAATGGATTAAAGACCTCAATATCAGTCCGAACACACTGAACCTGATAGAAGATAAAGTGGGAAGTACTCTACAACACATGGGCACAGGAGACCACTTCCTACGTACAACCCCAGCAGCACAGACATTAAGGGCAACATTGAATAAATGGGACCTCCTGAGACTAAGAAGCTTCTGTAAAGCAAAGGACACTGTCACTAAGAACTGTTTTCTTTTATGTTCCTACTAATATGGCCATTAGGCTGTGCTTAAAGCATTCCACTGCTTTTTTAACTCTAAGTACTAAAGTACGTATTACTCCAAACAAAAACATGCGCAAGCCTATTATAGCAACACTCCATTCCTAGTAACAACTTACATCTTAGTTAGGGTTTCTCTATTGCTGTTAAGAGACAGCATGACTATGGCAACTCTTATAAAAAAAACATTTAATTGTGGTATCTCACTTTATAGTTCAGAGGTTTAGTTCATTTTCATTATGGTAGGACTTGGTTGCATGCCGGTAAGCATGATACTGGAGAGGTAGTTGAGAGTTTTATATCTTGCAGGCAACAGGAAATGAACTGAGATACAGGGTATGTCCTGAGCATACATGAGATCTCAAAGCCCACCTCCACAGTGGCACACTTTCTCTAACAAGGCCACACCTACTCCAACAAAGCCACACCTCCTACTAGTGTCATTCCCTTTGGGGGTGGTTTTCTTTCAAACCACCACAGTGTGCTTTTGTTGAATACCTACAATGCTCTAGACACTAGGATAAGTTGGTGAGGAAAAGAAAGCCAAACACAGGAATCAAGTTTCTGTCCTCAAGGAACTTAGCAAACAGCTGAAGGAGACAACATACTATAGAGAGATAGCAGGAAGGGGTCATAGAAACAATACATGGCATCAAATAAGAGGATGAGGCAAATCTTCGTGAAACAGAACCTTTGAGTTGGGGAGAGGAGTATGTGGAGAGGAAAGGAGACCAGATGAGGAGATTGGTTGAGTGCTGTAATAGTTCATAAATTGATGAGGTGCCCTGTCAACAGAACCATAGAGTGTATGGCCGGAAGCAGTGGCAGCTCACCACCTAAGAGCAGCCATTCCACTCAGAGGAAGAACACCTGAAGACAGGAAAGTGTGGCAAGAGGTTAATGAGTGGCCAGGGCCAGAGCGAGGGCACCTGAATGCTTCCTGAAGATGTAAAGGAAGTGAATGATCAGGCCAAGTGAACACTGGGGGGTGGGGGGCAATGAGTCAGCTGAGCACAGGAAACAGCAGGCATGCGGTGGGAAAGAACTTCCTCTGCGTAAAGAAGAGACATGAAATCTGCCGAGTTGGAGCACAATGAGGGACAGAGATAGGGTTACAGAAGTCAGTGGTGTAGAAAGTGGAAGTGGGTCTCATAGCACCCCCTTAGCTGTGAGAATGAATCTGGATTTCGCCCAGAGTGAATGTCCTTCCTGTATTGTTTGTCCTGTGCTTACACAAGCCATGCTTATACACAATAAAATATCACTACTTCTTTTCGCATTCATCATCCTTCTTTTTACCTGGCCTACTCTCACACTGACTTTGCTCTGGCCAGAATGGACACAGTGACGTCTGCAATCAAGTTCCATTCTCCTGTTCCTTCTCTAAACATCTCATTCAGGTACACACCCAGTCCATATTATGCTTTAAAATACGGCATCAGGGAGTTCTGTGGCTCGAGGAAACAAGCCTATTGCCTCAGATTAATGGTAAATTAGTCTTAAATCACAGCTGACCTTTGACCCTGGGCTCTCACTGCTTCTGACTAAATACTCATTACATTCCAGAGAGTTTCGAAGTCCCTGCTGGTGGCCTGGCCCCAAGCTCTGTGGCCCTATTGATCAGATACTTCATCAGTGCCTGGACCTCCACTGACTGCCAAGCTCAGCCATTCCCTCACCTCAACTCATTTTCTCTTCCTCCTTGCGCTTCCTTCCTTGGCTGCTTCTCCCAAGTCTCGTCCCATGAAGCCATGCTTGTCTCCCTTGTCCTATCTGCTTTCTGTGCCATTAAAAACAAAACTTGACCCAAAAACAACTTGAGGAAGAAAGGGCTCATTTAATCATAAAACTTACAGTCTATCATGAAGGAAGTCATGGCAGGAAGTCAAACAAGGAAACTGGAGGCAATAACTGAACTGAAACAGAGACCATGGACAAATGGACAAATTGTGCTTACTGACTTGCTCTCCATGGCACACTGAGCTTGACTTTTTCATACAACCAAAGCCTACCTGCCTAGAAATGATAACTCCTACATCAATACTTAATCAAGAGAATGGCCTACAAGGGCATTTTGTTTACAGACAGGTGGAGGCATTTTTCTCAGCTGAGATTTCATTTTTCCAGATGACTCCTGTGTGTTAAATGGATGACAACAACAAAATAATCAGCACAGCCCTATTTGATGAGATTTTTGCTTCTATGGTCCCTTCTTGCCCTCTGAATAATCAATATATTTAGCTGATGCTGTTTTCAGATGTGCTCTTGTCTTTCCCCAGTATCAGCGGTGAACTCTTCGATGGCTGGTGAAGTTAGAGAGCTGCTAAGTGTTTTGATGTCTTCATGAGAATTCAAAAGACACATCTCTCCATTTGAGTAAAAGCAAACCAGTGTCAGAGACCGCTACTTCAAATTCCAGTTAGCAACAGTAAATTTCCAAATGCATTCACCTCCTGGACCAGGCAGTCTTTAGCAGCATGAATCTCATACCTCTCCATGGCAGTCCTAGAAATACTAATACATTCATTTTTTAGGATCTCTGGTTTTGCCTTCGGTAGTGTCCTGCCCAGTGAAACACTGAAGTGTGCTGAATCTATCACCAACCCTTATTTTATGCACATGAGACCAAAGGCAAATCAGTTCTGTTGTTTGTATATTTGGGATTGGCATGAGTAAGACAGGGTAAATTGAGTGATAAGCATGACTGGCTCTTTAACAATCGCTCATACTGGGATGTTAGCACCAGGCTAACACAGAGCACTGTGTGGTTTACCATATAGTATGGAGATGAGTCAATAACTCAATTACTACTGAATTCGGGGCTCATCATTTGTTGTAACACTGAGGCAGGCTTTGGCCCAGGTAACACAAATACATGCTCAATTCGGGTAATAATGTGTAGCCAACAGGATACAAAAGAATTAGCAACTGTTGATCTGGCAAGATTTACAGTCTAAGAAGCCTGACAGCTTCACAAATCATTCTCATAAATATATTACCATGGGTGAACAGAAATGTCCCTGGTGCAGGAAGAAAGATGCTAGTAGGGTGGTAGATGTGGTGAGTAGCTACATTTTGAATTCCAATGTGTTTAATTTTCCTACAGTGTATGTCATTCTAATAAACTAAGTGAGATTATCCTTGCTTCTTTAATATACATATAAATGGCATAAAATTTAATTAAGATAATGTTCTATGAGTTTCGGGCTGTGTTTTAAGTTAGACTCCATCTAAATCTATCGTCCCAGATTAAATCATTAGAATGTGATCTTAAGTCCAAGTGTCACATGAGGAACAACATTCATTTAAAAAAAATATGTCAGGAGGAAAATGTAATTGACAAGGTATTTCAGAAGGGCACTAGCCCTAGACAGCATCCATTAACGAACAACCCTTGTTCATGGATACTTTTGGTGTTCAATGATTGACACCATGAAGTGAAGAGAAGCAAAGGCATCAGTGGGGCAGAAAGAGTAGCAGAAATTTCTCTAGTTATAAATGTGCCCACTGTTGCCAAGGTATTTGTACTTTTTAGTCCTTGACTCCCTAAAAGTAATCTGCTGTGGGCATCCTGAATTCAAGTTTGCTCATTCACAGAGGAGAGTGTTTATATAAAGGCCTTGTTGTCCTCTTAGCTCAAGGAGGCCTTGAGCAGGACAACTGACTCTTCCAGTGCTCATGTGTCAAGTGAGGAATGAATGTAAATTTGTTGGTCTGTTGTGCACATTCACATGGGTTGTATGAAAATAACTCTTGATTGCACTTGGCACATAAAGTGTCTGTACAATTTCCTTTCACCTACTACAGCTAGAATTTAATAAATACTTACGGACAAGAGATACTTGTTGATGCTTATTTTTTAAAAAGCAATTTCTGTGCTTTGTCTTAAGGAAGTATCCTACACCATCTGAAAAGCATTTCAGATGTACCCGAAATGTCATCTTGATATTTTAGTTTCTATTCATGCTATAGTTTTTATAAGAACTCAAGGCTTATGGTTAGAAGAAACCAGTGTAGAAAAGGAATATGAGGTGGCAAGAACTGAAATGAAAGTGAGGTCAGATTCTGGTCATGTCTGTTCTCAGACTCACGCATGTTTGTGCATATGTACATGGCAACTTCACTGTTTAATGAACTCTCATTAGGTTTGCCATGTACCTCCTAGCTGGTGAGTGCTTCGTCTCACCACTGGGCTTCTAATACATATCTTCTTCTTTTTTAAGATTTATTTATTTATTATGTATACAATATGCTGTCTGTGTGTATCCCTGCAGGCCAGAAGAGGGAACCAGACCCCATTACAGATGGTTGTGAGCCACCATGTGATTGCTGGGAATTGAACTCAGGACCTCTGGAAGAGCAGTCAGTGCTCTCAACCTCTGAGCCATCTCTCCCACCCTCTAATACATGTCTTGACCTTGTCTGTGAGCCAGCCTTTCTTGTATTCTGTAATTCCAGTTCTCTACATCATGTCAGCTTTAGTCCTTCACTGTATTTGTAGCCTTGCCTTTTCTGGTTATTTCAAGCCAGTGCCATCTATGTTCCCATTGACAATACACATTTTTGACCAAACTTCAAGGGCCTTGAGATGACAATTCTATTCCACAGTAGAAATGCCTTTTCTCAGAAGACAGAAAGCAAAGCTACTAACGGAGGTGAACATGTAGAGGGAAAGACTTCCAAAGTGTTTCTTCACAGTCTGAAGAATGTCAGACTCAGAGTTTGGAGGGAAAGAAATAATTTATCCATCAAGTCTCTTCTGGCTCTTTGAAGAGTTTTCCAGATTTCTTTGGGGAGGGCTCCCTTCTGTGGTGAGCAGTAGGAAAATCCACACCTGGGAGGCCTGCTGGCCTTTTCCACTCCTGCCTTCATGTTGAGCATTCCAGAGAGGTACAGGCAGTTCCTGCTGGTGGCCTGGCCTCAAGCTTTGTGGCAAGGAGTACAGCTCAGCTCAGACATTCCAGTTACTGCTCAAACCCAACAGCACATCATTAAGTCCTGGGCCACACCCTCTTCCTCTAAGTGTTTGCTGCTTTGCTATAGCAACCAAATCCCCTTCCCTTATGTTCCCCCTCCTTGCCTTACTCCAGTCAGCTCCATCACCAACACCTCTGTTGTAGGCGTCCTCCAATCCCTCATTAGTTGCCAAGGGACACAGAGGGTACAGGATGAGGATCAAAGAGTCTTTCCCGGTCCAGTGCCCAAGAGTAAGACTGTTTGGAAGGCTGGAGGTCTGAAGTGCAACTGAGCTGTAGTCAAAGATCATCGTGATGTACACATAAGATATCAAAATGGGTGTGTTAGAATGTTTCTGCCCTATTAGGGACTAGATCTCCAAGCAGCTGGATGGTTTATGTGCAAGTAAGGTCAGGCCAGATAGTGGGGATGATGGATGTACCTCGACTCTTAGGTTAGAACACAGTGAGATCAGAGACAAGAGGAGTTCTGGAGTTCTTTATTTTCAGTAAAGACTTAGTACCAAAAGCCTTGACAATGCCTCACTATTGGACCGTCTCCATGGCAGCAATGCACTGTGCTAAAGACCTAGAAGAAACAGGAAGACAGAGTTATAAAGATGATTCGGTTCATTGTTTGGAAGACTGCAAGTTTTGCTGCATATAAAACTGTGTGTCTCCCACACCTCCTAAACCAAACCAAGCAAACAAAAGCCTCAGTTCACTGTCATTTTGATTCTATCTCATCACATTGTACAAATATAAAGGGGAAGGATACATACAAGTGAACCCATGGCAGCCTGCAGGGTGACATAGTTAGCAACTCTGTTACACTGGGAAAGTGGCATACCAATGCTAAGTGCTCTCACCTGAAAAATAGAGAGAGCTGTGGTCACATGTTGGTAGTGAGACAAGAGAAACCATGAAAAGTGCTCCCGTGGTGCTAATAACTGATGGGGGATCAATTAATATTAGTTGTGATTAAACACAATAGAATCTTCAGCAACAAAAGATGAAAAGATGCTTTATATATTTAGGGATATATATTTATATACCACACACACACATACATACACACATGTAACAACAGTTAAAAAAAAGAAGTCATGATATTGAAACAGAATGGGGAAAATGAGAAGTTTGGGAGGGGGAAGGTAGATAGAAATGATGTAATTATATTATAATCTTGAAAATTATTTTCTAGAAAGATGCTTTGTGTAACGTGGTAAAACCTCTTCAGGGAAGTTCAATGTCAAAATCTGAACAGGACCTTTGGCACAAAAAAGAGCATACATAATGTGAAATTGGGACATGTTTTCTTGCTGTCCAACCATGTTGTCAAGGGAAGACGCCCAGGAAAGTACAAACCACTTTGAAGTCTGAGACACAGTGAAGGGGACCAGAAAGCACCAACATTGTTGAGTACTTGGCATGCGTCCAGCATTGTGTCACATCCTTTCAAAGGTGTCACCCTGTGCAGTCTTCAAGTTGCTTACAACAGTTAGTCAGCTATCGTGTCTGGATTCATGTTTTTGCTCTCCATGCTTCTCCTGTTGAGAGGCTGCAAGCTTTGCTTCCTTATTGTTAGTAGGTCCCAGGGCAGGTTTTTGTCAACAGGTGCACTAGAGGGACACGGGAAGGAAGAGGAGGGAAAGAGACTGATCTTGCCTGTGAGCTAGATGCCCCAGTCAGCTTACTACACCAAGGGCTCTTTACCATGGCAGTAGCAATATGTTCAGTCCCTAAGATCTGTGTCCTCAATGAGTCAGCCTCATCGTTTCCGAGCATAGTTCCAGCACTAAGGAACTGTCTTTCTTCCTTGAGAGGCTCTGGTTACTGAGACTTCCACCTTGTCCCTGGGCTTCCAGACTAAGGGATGATCCTGGTTCCTGTAGCTATCGTGAATATTCATGCGCTATCTCAGTCTCTAATAGCTCTGCTGTACTTTTCTGTCTGCAGTATATTTTAACTAATTTCTTACACCTAATTCTTACTTTTCAGACCTAAATTGAAGTTTAACTGATGCATTGCTCACTCATCAAAAATGGAGGCTTTGAAATGCTTTATTTTGTGATGTTCATTATAGTAAAATTATACTATTCATATGCTTTAAAATTCAGTTTTAGAAATGAAAATGGTAGTACAGAAAACCTAAGTAAGGCAGACATGGTGGTGTCTGCCTTTATTCCCTTATTCCTAGCACTCAATAGGCAGAGGCAGGCAGATCTATGTGAGTTCAAAACTAGCCTGGTTCACATAGTGAGTTCTACTATGACCCTGCCCCCAAACAGACAGACAGACAAACAGAAAACCTAAGTAAAGTTCGGGGGCTTTAATCATGTATCAGTGAGACCGAAAGATCTCAGAAGTGAGTTATTTGTTCTCATTCTGTTTCCCTTTATCTATGTTTATCAATAAACAATGAGTTTATGTTCAGTTTAGTTTTGTCCAAAGATATTTATAAAATATGATTCATATGTCATTGATTTCCCTGTGTATATACAGTTTCACCTATTCTTTGCCAATTCCATTTCTGTAACTAGGACAGGCACTCACGTGGCACACATCCTCTGAGTTACCATATCTCCTGTTCCCAGACACTAACTAACAGATCTCACTTTTCCTGACCAGGAGCTGATTCACAAGCTCCATGATCTTCAACCCTATTGTTCAGGAAGCAGTTCATTTGTCCAAACTCCTGATTCAATTCAGTCCTGAACTGCAAACTTCTTTCTTTTAGAGTTCACATAAATCTAAACTTCTTTGTCATCAAAACTCAATCTTCAAGATGGTCTCCAAGAACTTGAGGAGTTTTGAAAGTCTTATGTCAAATACTATGTAAATAATTATCTTTCAATAAAGTATGCAATAGTTAAGACCCAGAAAAGGAAACAGAAATTGTTTTAAGTACTTACATAGAGGAATTCTGAACTGTGGCACCAACTAGAAAGATTGAACTAATGAAAAGGGAACGTAAGGAATGGTAAGACAACCTTAGGTATGGCAATATCCAGAGAAGCTCCTACTTTACAGACTCAGGGGACACACAAGAGACAGGGGCCACTAAAGAAGTTCTGGAGACACCATCCAGGTAGAGGAAGCATCCCAGCTTGGTGTCTCTACCTGTCCTCTAAGCATCTACAAATACATCCCATGTTCCAGTGGAGGCACAAAGGTCAGAGAGTCTAGAAATGTCATTATTAGGAGTCCATTGTGTGCCAAAGAATAGAGCAGAGAAGGTCCAGCAATGGTTTCCAAACGAGACTTGTTTTGACCTTAGTTTCATCCTTATGAAGTTGAGTCCTGGGACACCACAAGGGCATGGTTTGAGGATGTTTCCTGTCTGGAGAGTAAGTCAGAGAAGAGTGTGACTCTTCGGACAACAGCCTCAGGGTCTCTTGACATTTTAATCATTCGAAACAAAGAAACTTGCCCTTGTTTATTAGGCACAGAGTACGGCCAGGATTCTCTTGGTAAGAAAGGTAATAAGGAATGAATTACATTAATTTCTACCCCATGTGGGTGAGTATATCATAGACACTAACAAAAGTCAGCGTTGGTGAAGAAATGTGATGTCAAAACCTGTCCATCTGTAAGGAAAGCAGTTAATTGCAGGGCCCACATTGCAAAACTCCGGAACACGACGTTTCTTTTTTTTCTCAATTTGGATGGGTACAGAAGTGAAACAAGTCCCAGATTCCCACATGAACTCAGAGTAATTTCCATACGATGTTGGGGCTTTATTTGAAATGGAACTACTACCTAATTAGTCTACATGGACTAGTAATACTAGTAATAATAGGAGTTCATGGTGGACACAGGGCTGGTTGTTGCGCTTATCAACATCAGAGCTGGATTCTGGGTCTCAATCTCTGCTGTCCTGAAGGCTTTTATCCTCTGAGGTCTCTTCCAAGTATTGACAGGACTCTGCATACATGGGAAGGAAATAGAGTCAAAAGACCCACAAAGATATGCACAGAGCTAGAATAATATTTCTGTAGCTTTGTAGTACCCTCATGTGGTTAAAAAGAAAATCTAAAATAAAACCAAACAGCATGCTCAGACTGTGAAAATAGGCTTATGACCCTCGAAATTAATTTTTTTATTTCTTCTTTTAAACCTTGAACTTTTGTATACACACACACACACACCATGAATTTTGGTCATCTCACTCTCCATTCCTCTCTCATCACCCTGCATATCCTAACAATCTTCTTCTTACCAACAAGAGCCCCCTCCTACCTTCATGTCTTCATTTAGTGTGTGATCCAGGGAGTTTAATAAGAGTTGCTTGCATGTGCGTAGTTGTTTGGGAAGTTATATACCATGGGAAACTTATCAGTATGACATATGAAGAAAACAACTCAGCAATTCATATTTACTGAAATATGAATGTAATGTGTAGAAGCAGTATAATATTAGATCAGAGTCATGTAGGTATTGGTAGAGATGGCTATACTTCCATGTAACTGCTTTCTCTCTCTTTCTTAAGTATTAATTTGTGATGAACACTGAAGCATATTAGGAACTTAGCATAGGACCTGGCACACAGGAAGTGTGGATTAACACATCCATTTCCACAAAGTTCCAAATGCAAAAGGACACACAAACAAAATAACTTAAAAGTACCCCTTTTCATTCAGTACTATTTTTCACTCCTTGTGGGAGGTTCTTTTCTCATTTTCTGACCCTAAAATAATGTCTCCTCTCTAACAGTGCTACCATGTATATTTTGAGGTATTTTCCTAGAAGCCCTGGGGTACAGTGTCCATCTTTCTTTTGGTAGTCCTTTCATGGATCACAGACTCTGCCCATCAATAAGAAGAACATCCTACTTTCACAGTTCCCTCTCCTTTCTGAGATGAATTTACACCCAGAACAGTCTTACCTGTATGCTGGTCACTGAGCAGATCAAATAGACACCTTAGTGTTCATTTGATTTCTTTAATCCACAGGATACAACCATTGACCATCTTATATAATTGGGACAAGTGTCAAGAATTCTAGGTAGGCTGGACAATGGGATTCTCACTTTGACAGAGGCTGGTGGTCCTATGCAATAAGTAGGGGGACTAGTCCTACAGGTACCAGGCTATTTCATTTGTGAGTTCTCAACAAAATTGTCCTAGTGGGTACTATGAGCCCAAGAGCTAGCATATAGCCTTCTCATCATGGGAAGTCCACCTACTTCTTGGCAGTCTTTCATTTATTAAAAAAATTTATTTATTTTTATGATATGTGTAAGAAGTCTTTGTCTGAACATATTTGTATGGGCCTGCAGCGGCCAGAAGAGGGTGTCAGGTCCCCTGGGAACTGTAGTTATGGATGGTTAAGAGCTGCTCTGTGGGTGCTAGAAGCTGAGCCCAGGTCCTCTGTGAGAAGAGGAAGTGCTCTTAGCTGCTGAGTCATTGCTCCAGCTCCAAGTCTTGGGTTTTTTATGTGATTGCAGACGGCTTCAAGAGCAGGAGCTCCAGAGAAGGTCAAAATCCCAAAGCCTTTTTTGACTCTGATGCAGAAGTCACAAACTGTCACTTCCGTTATAACCTATTGACCAAAACAGTCATAAATCTGCCCAGACTGGAGGGCAGAGGCAGAAGAACATTTAGATGGAAGGGGTGTGGAAGTGTGTGTGACCAAAATAGAACCCTGCTCCAGTCTGTGTCTTCTCTTAACCATGCCTGCCTAGGCAGGGCCTAGGACTTTGATCATCGCTTTTCAGAGAATATATTAAACCCAGACTCTTAACCTCTGATTATTGACGAGTTGAAGTGAATCATGTGTTTTGGTGGCAGACAAGAAACATTTAAAGTCACACTGTAGAGTAGAAAAAAGAGATTAGGTATTTGAGTTTACCCACCAGAAGGTGTCTCATAACATCCAGCAAATCTCAAATGACTTTACTAAACACAAGGAGGGATTTGGGGTAGCCTTTTGCAACATTTTTTTCCCTTTTCATCTTAGGCTGTGTGTCAGCCTATCTTCCCCTTGTAAGGACAGGTTCAATGTGGAAGGCCATGCTTTGGCAGAGGAGGTTTGTGACTCTGTGTCTGGAAGACGGCAAATATGCTGCAAAGACATTCTACTTCTGCTTTCTTGGAGGAGGGGACAGAGGATCAAAATCACTACCACATAAACATAGGCTTATCATTGTCTGTGGAAACCATTTTATTTTCTAGTTAAGATGATGGCTTCAAAGCCTAGGTATCTGGAATATGAATTATAACACTTAGAACTTTAATTCACCGGCAGGCCACCGTGATAGCTCAGTTGATGGGACGACATGAGGCAATATCCACACACTCAACACCTGCGGACAGCTTTGTTTATTATTGACTCGATTACTTCGCTTCTCATAATCGTACAATAATTCTCTTAAACAACACTGTTATAGTTGAAGTTGGTCACATTGTACCATCTCTTCCTTCTACAGTAGTGCAGTGTTTTTCACACTTAACTTTTTAATAGAACATTTGAATATCAAGGAGTGCAGTTAATTAAAAATAACGAACGGACCAAACTTCAAGAGAAACAATTGCACACTCAGTTAAGGTTCTGATGCTATACAGTGGTTTGTGTGCATTCAAGAGGAAACAATAGAGGTCCCAGTTTGACAAGGAACTGGAGGCATTTAGGTGGATGGAAGTGGCTCCCTTAAGACCTGTTTGGCAGCTTGGAAATGAGGTTTAATACTGGCTCGATTGCATTAGCTTTTCTAGAGAATTCCTCCAGGCAAGAACTGAGAATGACTGGCAGTGTGTAATCCTTATCTTTCTGAAGGCAAAAGTCCTCCAGCTACATCTATAACCATCTCAAGACTACCCCTAACCCATTCATGTTGAACTTTTAAACTCAAAATTACATTGCACCAGTCATAGGAGTTGCGTACGTAGTGTGTGGGAGTGAGGGTGTGTATACCTGGTCATACATTTGAAGAGAGGAGAACATAAAAGCAGGCTGAAAGAATAGGCAGTCAAGGGTAAGCAAAGGAGGAGAAAGAGAGAGATGGTAACGGATTCATGTAGGAGGTGGAAGGGCTTTGGAGAGAAGAGCATAAGGATAAAAGAGAGGAGGAGGGTGTGCCTGGAGTAAAACAGAATGGGGGAGGCAACAGAGTAATAATCTTTTTGTTGTTTTTGTTTTGTTTTGTTTTTCGAGACAGGGTTTCTCTGTAGCTTTGGAGCCTGTCCTGGAACTAGCTCTTGTAGACCCGACTGGCCTTGAACTCAACATAGATCCTTCTGCCTCAGCCTCCCAAGTGCTGGGATTAAAGGCGTGCGCCACCACCACCTGGTCAGAGTCATAATCTTAACACCACTCCTTGTCTTCCCTCCTGAGTCTATAAGCTCCTATCTCCAACAGGGCTGGACGGCATCGGCAGCCTCATTATCCTTCTGTTCAAAATCAAGACACCATTTTCATCAGAGAGTTAAAGAGAAGAATGGAAAGAAAGAAACAGCAGTAAGGAGATGTACACACCCTAGCATACGGGTCCATAGCATCCTCTTATCTGGCAATGGTGAACAGATTGCCCTTGGATGCCCTTTTACTAAAGCTCGTATACTGGCAGTGGGTGAGACAGTCAAGTTTCCATTTTTACTTTGTTCTAAAAGTTAGGGAATCTGTGAGGAAAAATGAACATGATAAATCCTCCCCACTTAGATGGGGAAGCCAGGGTGCTGCCAAGCTGAGGGCACCAAATGCACCCCAACTCTAAAGGCTATGGGTGTACTTTGGCACTCTCCCTTCCTGTTGCGTGAGGGGCACATCTGTACGTGGTTCCTTAGGAAGGTAAAGCTCTGGGTGGGTTCCCTGTGGAGCTTAGTGCTTGGTTGGACAGTTGTGTGCTTTAGGCAACACAGCGTGGTTAAAGTCCTGTGCTCTGGAGACACTGAGCTCATCCCATAGCTCAGGACATACAGTGTATGAGGGACCTGGGGAACACTGAGTTACCTTCCTGCCTTCATTGCTCATCACTAAAAGGTAGAAAAGAATAGATCTTTCCTTAGGAGGTTGAGAATTCAGTAAAATGTTTAGAGTAGTGCCCATCACAGAGCAGCTAATCAATGTTGTCTGTCATTATTCCTAACTGGACAACATGAATAAGGCTTGGTGACCGCACTGTGGAGCCTTCCAGACCCATGTCATGTGTTTCCATAGGGAGAGTTCCAGGGAAGGCAAGCTGGCTGAATTACATTGGGTCATTGCTAGTCGACCGGGACCCACGAAGCTAGTCTTCCTGATAGCTGAGTCACCATCCCACTCTCGGGCAGTGAGTGCAAACGGGACCTCAGTCCCTACTGAGCGTGATCACCAGATGCTCTGGTCAGAAGTCAGCTGATTGACATCGGAGAAAGGACTGTCAAAAATTACAATGTGATTCAGAAAATTTAGTAAGGGGAGCGTGGAGAGAAGCACTTTTCAGATTGATAAGAGCTATAGTTCGCTGAAACACTGACAGGAAAGAATCTCATTCCCGGATGAAACCAAACATCAATCAAGCTCAGGACCAAACAGAATCAAGGCTCTTAGGTCTCTGTTGGTAGGTTCAGAGAGTATAAATATTTTTAAACAAACTCCACTTATTTCCTGCAAAGGGGTCTGCCGAGTAGTTTTGCAGGTAGCCCTCTCTAGACCTAGATTTGGCAGGCGGTATCGCACTGCCTCTCAAAGATCATGTTGTTTAGAATAAAGGATGGAAATCTATCAGCAATTCTGGTCCTAGCTGAACATGAAGAAGGGAAGACCTAAAACTCAGCAAGGCTGGACCCCTAGCAGAACCTGGGTTCACCTGTGAGGTCTGGAGATAGCAACAAGGGAGCCTGGGTGAAAACCCATGAGAAACACGCATGGGCCACCTCATTATCTTCTTCAGCGCATGCCTGGGCTCCCAGCATTCCAAGGCTTCCTAAGAAATGCCAGAGCTGGGGCACCAGGCAGGTGAAGATTTATGCTTTCACTTCCGTTCCCAGCTGCCACTGGGAACTCTAATAGAAGCACCTCCGCCTTTGACCTTTCGTGGGCAGCAGGATGGAGCGCTAAAGCATCCCAGTGAATTTCTTGAAGAAAAACAAGTGACTGAAGCAAATAAATGCCAAAATGAGTTTCAAGGTAATCTTCTAAGGAAACAAAATGGTGCTGCATGAAGCTACTGTCTGTCAGGTTGAGCGACCATGCAGATGGAGGTTTATCACACTGGACAAGTCCTGCAGGGAGCAAAGGTTACTCTCTTCCTGGTTTAGAAGGTACCTGTGGAGCTTTGGATGTCCCATTAAAAAAATGTCTAAAAATCCACAAACCCACCCAGGTGTCCCCCTCTTCTCTCCTGCTTTATTTTGGCAGCGACTCCCGGGCCCCACGGCGCTAGATGTCCTTGCTGTCCCCATAGTCATTGTAGGGGACGCTCAAGGTCTGTTCCTCACAGGTCTTCCTGAGGTCCCGGCTGAGCTCGGACCAGTCCAGTCCATAGGGCTTGATCTCACTGTACCGGCAGCCCAGGTACTTGAGTGTAGTGCGCCGCAGGGTTATCTTGGGCTCCTGAAGCAGTCCATTGCACCAGCTGCTCAGGTCTCCAAGCTGAGAAAGGATGAGGCCTGCTTTCCTACAGGCCAAAGAGAAAGGACGCTTTGGTCAGGAAACAGACATGCCAAAAAGAGACAGCCAGAAGAGAAAAATTACTGCCAGGGCTAGACTCTTGACTTTAACAGGGTAGAGCTGACCATTCTGCTCCATCCTCTCCCATTCTTTTCCACTTAGCACAGCAGATCCTTCATGCTTGTCTGTCCAGTGAATGAATGAATGAATGAATGAATGAGTGCAAGGCCTGGGCAGGCGAAGCGATGTAGGCACAAGTGAGAAATGGAAGTAACAAATGCAGCCAGGAAAGAAATAAATAAAGCTGAGAAAATAAATAACTAATATTTTAGTGGGGATATATAACTTTTTAAATCATGGAGTCTGTAGTCTTGAAAGAAATCAAATCAATGTTTTATAAAACCAGTAATTTGGGCTGGAGAGATGGCTCAGCCGTTAAAGGCTAGGCTCACAACCAAAACCAGTAATTTATCATCACTAAATGACAAGTAATGTACTTGCCTGAGAATTTCTCCTTTCAAGGCTAAATTTGAATTGATTAAAAAAAAAAAACAGTCAATATAGTGGAATGAAAGGGGTATCTGATGTAACCAATTATGTCTGTGCTGAGGGAATTATGGTACAATAAGCCCGAGGACAATGGGGCTCTGGCTCACACTGACCCAGGAGCATATTTTGGACAGAGCGGACGCCCAGGTGCACACACCACCTAATTAACCTTCAGGGGAGCTCACGCTCCGCTTCTTCATCTCCTTCCTAAAGCCACAAGGCCATTGCTGTTGCTACCAAACACCACTGAGTAAACAAGCAAGGGAGTGGGTGAGAGGGCACCTGAGCCATCGAGGATCCCTGGAGCAGAAGGAGAGGAGAGCAAGATTGCCCAGAATTGCACACATTTGACAATACTGCTGTCTCAGTATGTGGGAACATCTGACACACAGCCTGGTGAAATGGCTAGCACTGCCTGGTGAAATGGTTAGCACCGCCTGGTGAAATGGCTAGCACCACTTGGTGAAATGGCTAGCACCGCCTGGTGAAATGGCTAGCACCGCCTGGTGAAATGGCTAGCACCGCCTGGTGAAATGGCTAGCACCGCCTGGTGAAATGGCTAGCACCGCCTGGTGAAATGGCTAGCACCGCCTGGTGAAATGGCTAGCACCGCCTGGTGAAATGGCTAGCACCGCCTGGTGAAATGGCTAGCACCGCCTGGTGAAATGGCTAGCACAGCCTAGTGAAACAGCTAGCACTGGGGTGACTGCTGTGTCCTTTTTCCTGGTGTCAGAGATAAAGGATACCTGGAAGCCGGTTCTGGGGCCATGTTGGTTTTCTTTCTAACCACCTAGGACAAGGGATTTTTCTCACTTGGTTGTGCTTCTTTTCTACTTTTCAAAGATATAAGTGGCCAGGAAGCCATGAAGATGATTCTCCTACTGGAACAAGCTCATGAAAGGCTCAAAATGCAAAGTAGAAAGCTTGCAGAACAGAATCCCTTGCAGTATTAACTCACTGCTAAGCTGAAAAACTTTTCTTGTGAAGAATGATCTCTTTTCTGCTTTAATCAACAACTCCTTACACAAATGTGAATTTTCCTGAATCTCTTCTATAGGAAACATTTCAAAGCATAACTACACCCATTTAATTCTTCCTCATCTGGGCAGCGAGTGTGTTGTCGGGGGTAGGGGGACAGTGATATCACTGCATTCCTAAGTTGACAGGAGGAAGGAGGGTTAAGCTGGTGTTGGAGTAAAGATGTCAAACTTCAAGCAGCAAAGTCAAGGGACGAAGAGCAGTGTAATCTCACTAAAACGAAGTTGTATTTTCTCCAATGATGGTAGGTAGGAGGAACTCAAACGAACACTGTCATCTGACTAAGGAGTCTCTCTGGATGACCTGAACTTTCCCGATCGGTTCCTCTAGTTTGGTCAGGCAGGTTCAGGGTTTTGGTGGCCCTTTCCTCTTAAACCTTCTTTTGTGTGCTATCATTAGCTAGCCTTCTGAGGAGTTGAAAGAAGTGGGGGTGGGGTATGAAGAAGGAATGAGAACAACATCTCATCATCTTCCGGAAACAGAAGGAGCACAACCCAGTAGCCTTTCAAAAGAGTGAATTGAATTAGTCTATGGAGTCTTTGTTGCTGTTTTCATTGCTCACTGATTGTTCTTTAAATAATAATTACTTTGGGTCTGATCTTGAGCATCTCAGAGGCAGCAGCCTTCTTTGTTAGCAATGGTGCAACACTGTTGTCCTCAGTCAGTGTTTGCAACCTCAGCTCAGTCTGGAAGCCTCAGGTTTTAATAACTCTACCAGAACAGTGGGAACCCTTTCTGTTTGCTAACAGGAAGTGTGTTCCCACAGACCCATCTTTATTCATTCTCACAATTAATCCTGGAGTGAGTTGATGTCCCTGAAGGCTGTGAACTTTTCCTTTCCTGTGGCTCTCTCTGAGACTCCTGACATTAACAACTAAGACTTTGTTTCCATGGACTAATGGAATAACACAATGTTTTCTACTATGTATTTGTGAAAGACCAGTATTGCCCATGCGAGCCCTTGGGAGGAGAGTGTGGAGAAGAGGGTGCACAGTCAACAGTCGGCAGCATTGCTTCACAGTGGCATCCCCATATCCTCCCCTGCTCGCTTTCTGCTTTAACCAATCTTCCTTCTGAATCTTGAGTCACAAAAGAGAAATTTTAAAGACTCAAATACCCTTAGAAGTAACAATAAAATTTGCAATGCTAGTGCCATTCAAATTGTGGCATTTCTGCTCCCTAACAAAGAACCGTGTGTGTATAATGAATAAATCTCAGATTAAAGAAAGGAAGAAAGGAAAAGAGGGGCACTAGGAGCAGAAGAAAAAGAAAAAAAGGAAAGAGTGGAAGAGGAGGAGGTAGCTAGAGGAGAGTATGACATGTGTGAGCAATAATTTGGCCAAAGGTAGTTATAGGGTCTAGAGTATGAAGGACATTACTTAGTACTTTTCTACATCCTAAGTCAGAATTTATCTTTAAAAAATCCAAGGCAGATAGGTTAACTGCCCCCTACATATTTCTCTTAGACATTTGAAGATTTGCTTGTTCAAAGTCTATCATTCCTTGTAAATTACAGGTAAACTTACAGAGTGTAGCTAGATCCTGCCTGACTTTATACAAACAATTGTTTTATTTCAGGAAGAATAACCTGAATTGTCTACTTCCTCCTAAAATAATAAAGTAGAGCTTGGGAAGATGGCTCAGTCAACAAAGTGCTTGCCAGGCAGATGTTAGTGCAGTTCTCAGAAACCAGAACCCTGAGATGGGATGCTATTATAACCCCACATCCATAGACACAGAGACAGGAGGCAGTACCCAAAGCGGACCCTGGCCTTCAACCATACCCACACACACCAGCACACCAGTGTACCTGCACACATGTATTACTTAGGTGTACACACACACATACAACCAGCACACCAGTATACCTGCATGCATGAACGGGGAGAGAGAGAGAGAGAGAGAGAGAGAGAGAGAGAGAGAGAGAGAGAGAGAGAGAGAGAGAGAGAGAGAGAAGAGAGAAAGGGGGGGATGTCCTGAACAATGGTCTTCTGGGGAACTTTCTAACTACTGAGGTGAGTGTCCTCAGATGTCAGAAGCTGGGATGAGATGACTTCTGGGCAACACTGCTTTGCCTGTTGACTAAAGTATGAGAATTGTTTAAGAATTGTGGGGTGGGCAGGGATACAGCATCAGTTTCCCTCACTTTGCCTCCTCTTCCACTCTCTCCCACCCTCCTTTTCCTGCTCCCCCATGTCTCTCTCTATCTCCTTCTGTCCCCCACCTTCCACCACACCCTGTCCTCCCTTTCTTTTGCTTTCACTTTATTTTCCCCATTCTCACAGCCTTTGTCCTATCTTCATTTTTCCCCAAGTTCTTGAGTGATTTATGGTACTAAATTTTATGCAACCCACCTCTTTATTATGTCTAAGAATTACAGAATTTCCAGGAAAATCTACTATCTCAATATATGGACATAATAAACAGTCTAAGACAGGAAGTGCTATCTCTCTACACTCTGCACTTCCTACTTTCCGGGAATTCTAGCTGAGCTTCATGACCTAAAAACAGTTTATATTGGGCATTAGGAAGGGGCAGGATTGGGTCAGAAGTAAATGGGAAAATACCATGTCACCTTAATGGAGGCCTCATCTTCTCTAACACCATCTTGAAAGAACATGCAAAAGTCTGCATCCTATAGGTAACATTCATGTGCACTGGATGATCCGTGATGACCTCCTTAGTAAAACTTTTAATTTCCTTTCACAAGACTGAGGTTTGATTCCCTGTAAATTTAGAATCTGGAATTCTGTATCAGTGGGATCAAGAACAGGAACAAAGGCTCGGGATGTGAATTATGACTCAACCTGCTTCAAAAGAGCTGATTCCAAATCATTCTGCATGCCCTGGGCTGTGTAAAACATGTCACTTAGTTCTCCGAGCATCCGAGATCCCTCAGAAAGTCTCTACAACTTCCAGGAAACAGTACAACAGCATAAGAGACACACAAGACTCCATAGAGGGTTGAAAAGAGAATGCACAATTCTATGAGTACCTGGGACCTAATTCATCCTCACACCGCCAGGTGAATTCCCCAAAACTCTCGTAGTGCTGGTTATAGTGGTAGAGAACTCGATGCAAAGTGGGGGAACCCAGATCCAGAAGGGTGTTGTAGGCAGTCTGTTGCTCCTTGCCACTGGTGTAGCCATTGAAGAGATTGTAGATTTTGTCTGCTATTTCTGAGGAGGGAAGAAAAGGCAAGTCCAGTTGTGCTTTGGGAAATGCATCATTAGAAGATTTCAACTCTGTGCAGAGATTATATAGAGTGCACCAACACAAAATAGACAGCGCTGTCTATTAACACGTAGGACATGTGATATACTCAAGGCATAACTGTTGTTCCTGGAATTGTGATGAACACTACAAGATTAAAACAGGAGCAGGAAGGACTCAATCAAGAGACAGGGTAGACACAGATGTACAAGGCTGCTGCTGTGAAATAGTGTGCTATTTTCTTTTTTTTTCTTTCTTTATTCTTTTTTTTTTTTTTTTTCTTCGAGACAGGGTTTCTCTGTAGTTTTTGGTGCCTGTCCTGGAACTACCTCTTCTAGACCAGGCTGGCCTCGAACTCACAGAGATCCGCCTGCCTCTGCCTCCCGAGTGCTGGGATTAAAGGCGTGTGCCACCACCGCCCGGCCCAGTGTGCTATTTTCAATAAAGTATTTTCTAAGTGGAGTACTACATAGTTTTATATGTAGAAGAGTAAATACATAAACCAGTGATAGTTGTTCATTATCAGGGTCAATATTACTAGGTGCACACAATTGTGTGTGTTATATGACTGGCAACACAATAGATTTGTTTACATCAGCACCACAAGCCTGTGAAAATACATTTTGCTCTTACATCAGGACTGCTACATCATTACTGTGCATAGGAAATCTGTGGCTTCATTATAGGCTCATGGGACCACTGTGGTATATGTGGTCCATTACTTATCAAAATATCATTACATAGTATTCAGCCATTAATTATATATGAATAATCATATGCAATATATGTGCATATATTTATATGTGCCAGAAAATAAATACATGCATATTTATTTATGCATTCATGGTGTTATTTTAAAACACTGACCCTAAAGTATGAGATTGATTTGTGTAATTTACTCTACCTCTGTGCCATTGGGTTTCAGTTCTCTTTTTAATAAATTAAATGCCTTTGACTAATACACCTCTAAGGTCAATTTCAGCTGCCATACTTTTTGTCTTACCAAGGCTTACTGAAAAAAAATAATAATAATAACCTAAGGCAAAAGCTAATATATTCATGCTAGATTGGAAAGTGCAATCCCAGAGAAATAAGTCTGGGGATAAAGGCAAATGAGGCAAGAAATGAGAGAAAATATAAAGAATTATGTCAGGAAGCTGGTAATGCCTTCCTGGGAACCCAAATGTTATATTTTGCAGGACAGGATGTTTGAAGTTCCCGAGCCACTTCTGAACCATACAGTGGGAGGAATAAAGACTTAATGTTCAGTTCCCATTAAAGATTGGTCCAAGTGCTTCCATGTAAGACTGGTTGGAGTTTACTCCTATGAGACACTGACATGAAAACTTATACATGTACGTAGCATTTACTTGGGTACCAAGTGGTTCTTTAAAAAGTGATGTAGGTAGCTGGGCGGTGGTGGTGCACGCCTTTAATCCCAGCACTCGGGAGGCAGAGGCAGGCGGATCTCTGTGAGTTCGAGGCCAGCCTGGTCTAGAAGAGCTAGTTCCAGGACAGGAACCAAAAGCTACAGAGAAACCCTGTCTCGAAAATCAAAAAAAAAAAAAAAAAAAAAAAAAAAGTGATGTAGGTGGGCCTTCTACTTTTATTGGTTAATAAAGAGACTGCCTTGGCCTTTGATAGGACAGAAAATTAGGTAGGTGGAGTAAGCAGAACAGAATGCTGGGAAGAAGGGAAGTTAGGCAATCACCATGCCTCTCCTCTCTGGGTCACAGATGTTGTGGAGCTAGCTGCCAGGTCAGACATGCTGAATCTTTCCCGGTAAGACACCATCTCATGGTGCTACACACATTATTAGAAATGGATTAAGCAAGATAGATATGAGAGTTAGCCAAGAAGAGGCTAGAACTAATGGGCCAGGCAGTGTTTAAATGAATACAACTTGTGTGTTGTTATTTCAGGGGCATAAGCTAGCCAGGCGGCTGGGAGCTGGGCAGCAGGAATGCAGCCTGTAGCTCCTTTAAAAAGCACTGGGGAAACTCAGGCCACAGGCAGAAGGAAGGCTTTGGCTCAGAGATAAAGTGAGGCACCATCAGATAATATTTCTGAGTCAAGAGACGAATTCAGAGAGGCATTGACTTTGGAATACTAAACGTTTGCTGGAACCAGATAGGCCCAACATAAAGGTAACATGAGAATCTGTATACATCCAGAAACTCAAGCTAGAATACTATACTATCCCAAATGAGTAAGCATTCAGTTTAATTTATACCTGTGGTGTATCTGCCTCAAAAGTTTCCATGGCTAAGACTGAGTTCAGTGACATGCTCAAGCAGTTACAGCTTTGCATAGCCTTAACATTTTTTTATTTTATAATCCGAAGAGTTTTATCATTACATGTTTTCTCAATATGGCCATCAGAAAAGATATGCTTTTCGCATGTTCTTCTTAACATCCGAGAGCAGATGAGCAATGCTTTCCCTTGGGTGTGCTAACTCTGGAGTTGAAGAAACTGAGTTCTTGGGTGAGAAAATCAGAATGATGCCTACTTGACCCCATTAGCCAATCACAGCACAGGACTCCTTGTGCTCACACCAGGTGAATTTCAGAATCTTGGTAAATGTCAGATCCACCAGAAGGTGTTGTGGGTAGAATGATTAAAATCAATGCTGGCCTCCACGTCACACTGATTATTTTGAGGACGGGAGCTAGACCTTACTTTCCTGATAACCTTAGAAGCTGTACAGTGCCAGATAAAAGCGCTGATCAGAATTGTTAGCTAAAATAATAGAGCTCCTAAGTTTGAGCATAGCTTGAATCTACTTGGTAACAGGGTTTCTAAATGAGCCCTCTTCCATGCCGGTTCGCACTAACCCTAGAAACAAAACCTACAGGCAGCACACTCAGCAGCACTGCCCATTCTTCTCCTTCAGAAATTCAATTAGATTCTCAGGTTGTTAAAATTCTCAGGCAGCTGTAATGAGACTTTTAAATAAAAAAGAGATCAATTTAGAAACTGAAGTCCCATGATATCTCATTATTAATAAAGGTTTATTCTTTTACTAGGCTAAGAACTTCACATCCTCACACCCCTCACTGCAGATTTATGCATCTCAACAAATGAGATTAAGAGATGGACAAGGTTAGAGGTTACCAACCAGAGGTCACATTGCTATGGTGGGCAGCAATGAGGCTTCTGGATTGTCCCCTTGCCGTTGCTACTTTGCATCTGTGCATTTAAATAGTGTAAGGTGTAAGAGGCAGTATCTTGGGGAAACTATCTCTAATAGAGCACATGTGGGCAGAAAGTCCTTGTATGTGTGGCAGGGAGTGGGGGATTTTCTGGAGGTAGTAAACAGTGGGCCAGTTCTGATGACTGACTTGTATTGTTTGGAAGGCAGGGCATGTTTTGCTAAGCCAAGAATGGTTCGGGAAAGAAAACCACTGGTGCTCAGACTCCAACTTAGATAGGGTGATTTGGAATTCCTCTTTGTCTGATGCACTGATACCAAATTATGTTTCTTGCAGTGGGAGATAACGTGTCAGATTCCAGGTTCTACATGTTTACTGCTGAGACATAGCCATGGCAGTGGTGGTGATTCCTGGGGCACGCTTCGCTCTCGTAACGTCATGTTTAGTTGAGCAAGCCAACATCTGCATCCTGTGGGCAAAACCAAGTTCCACTACCAATCTGCTAAAACCAAGATAATCTAACTGAAGAGGATTAAAAGCCTATCAGTAAACAGGATCTTACACTCAGAAAAACCTCTGCTTAAACTCCAGAACATGATCACATCTGTCTCCTCCATCTCCCCTGAGAGAACTGAGACATTTTTCCTTTAACAATTCTTTTTTATTAATTAATTTTTGAGACATTTTTTACTTCATTAGTTTTTATAGATTGTAAGAGTTCAACTATCCAAAGAATGCAGGTAGTTTAAATTATTATTTTACTTAGCTTTGAGCTTCACAGAAGTCTTCAGTTATCCATGACAAGTTCAAGTCCCCCTTCTCTTTAATATGCATGAGTTAGGAACAGTGAAGAGCAGGTGAGAAGATTGCTGGGAGGTTGGAAACATAGTATCATTGCAAGAAAGGGAGGCTGGCTTGCTAGAAGGGATCTGAGATCTCTTGGACAGTGAGATAAAATAACAGGGTTGGGCTGAAGCCATTAGACTCAAAGGCATAACTAGCAGCAGCCATCAGAGTTTTAAATAGACTCGAGTTCCTGTGTATTGGCCTTGGATACATTACTTAACCCTTTGGGTCTTAGTTTTCCTGTTTTTCCAATAATTGATAGCAAGACACACTTCCCAAGATTATCATGAGAATAAAAGTTTTCCTGAATGCAAAACTTTGATTTAGTGTAATATCTGCCCACAGTATCTTTATATTTATTCATTGATTTTATAAAATTGTTAATGAATACTTAACAAATCCTGAAATGTTAAGCAAATGTGCTTGGGAACCAGATAACTGAGAGAATCTGGTGAAAATCCTCACTCTGCATTTGCAGTGTTGTGGTGGGAGATAGTCGAGTAAGCAACAAAGCATCCTAAATAAAGAAAATGAAATGTGTTAGAGGTGAGGAAAGAAAACATGAATGGGAAGCATGGGAGTATTGAGAACTTTGCCAGTTTAAGTGGGGTGTCTGCACCAGATCTCAATGACACGATGGGCACTGGGATTAGATTCTGATGAGAAGTGGGCGTGAGCTGTGTAATATCTTTTGAAGAACATACAGAGACCGGAAGTCCCAGCACCAAGGCTCCCAGATTACAGCAGACACCAAATGAGCAGGTGCATACAGAAGCAGGTGAATGAAGGGGAAAGGAGGGAGAAATAGTATTTTTGTTTTTACTGCCAATTTCTCAATAGATCATGTTTTCTTTGATGCCAAGACAAAGAAAGAAAACAGGAAACACAGCAGCCCAGGAAACCGGGGAAAACAGTATGATTAGGAGATAGTAACTTCAGAGGCACAAGTGAGTTTTCTCATCCCCCAGTAAGAGCTGCACTTTTACCTGAATTAGGAGCAGTGGAAAACATTGGTAGCTTTCATTGATGGTTTTCCTGGCTTCATAGAAATGGTACCCGGACGAGAGATCCTAATTTATCACTTAGCATTTCTCAGGAGCCACCAGCAACCCCAACCCCAGCCCCACACTGAAGTAATGAATGATACTATTCCAAGCAATCTCAGCTAGCCTGGTATCTTTGTCCTTCTTAGAACTACATATATTGCAAGATCCTGTTTTCTCTCTCTGGCTCTATATATGCTCCCCGATCAAGCTTTCCTGTGCTTCTGCTATTACCAGTGATCATCACATAGGAAGCATCATTTCCATTGCCATGACTGTTGTTTCTCACTGGAGTGTCTGGTTTGGAGCCCAATCAGAAAATACCTATTTCTGACAAGCTCCAGGGTAATTCTGAGGCTGTTGATCTAGGTACCACATTTTAAAGACCAATGCTGTACACAAACCCGTTCACTCGAATCTTTCCTTACTTTTCTCTGTGGCAGAAGTTATCACAAAGCAATAACTCTTCTCTTTGCCCCCAACTAGGGTATATACTCTTCCTTCCTTCCTTCCTTCCTTCCTTCCTTCCTTCCTTCCTTCCTTCCTTCCTTCCTTCCTTCCTTCCTTCCTTCCTTCCTTCCTTCTTTTTGTCTTTTCTGAAGCCTTCTCCAGGACATATATATCCTTCTCCCACGTCCTTGAAGAGAATGGTCCTTTAGTTCCTAAGAATCAACTGAAGCAATGTCCTCTCCCTCACACACGTGTTAAGCAGACTTCATTTCCAAAACTCTCCTAGTTTAAATTTCCTCCCACTCATTCCCTGACCACTAGCTTACATCCACTGAAGAGCTTCTGGTTCATCTCTATGCCGCTTCCATGAAGGGTGGCTTTGCCACTTTGAAAGAGGCCCCCTTAAGACATTCAGCTATGAATCACTGTCCCTGAGAACTGCTCCGCCTTTAAAACTGCAAATCTTAAAATCACATACTGTGAACAGAACACAACCTCACCCTGCAGTTTCTGTGTTTTGTAGTGGTACTCAGCCCATTCTTCAATGGAAAAAACAACAACAACAACAACAACAACAACAAACACCTGAGTGTTTTTGGCTTCTCCATTCACTCCAGGATTCCTCTCAACCCTTTTTCTTCTCTACCTGATATCCAAACCAACTCACATTAGTTTTCTTTTTCTCCCAGTCTCTCTTCTATCATATTTTTGCAAGCCCGCACTTCTGGAATTTTCCAGGGCAAATCACAACCTTTCAACCAAATAAGACTGTTAACATGACTGTTCCTTCTGCCATGTTCCACATATAACCTATGGAGAAATAAATCCTTTTTGGTTCTTCCATTAGCATATTGAGGAGCCAATCACCTTTTAGCAACTGTCCAATAGTGACCCTGTTATAAACAGCAGCCCATTGCCTATCAACTGCTATGCCCATATATTTCCACTTTATAATGTTTTGAGTCTGTTCTCATCACAGCAGTAAGAATGACCTCTAAAACATCAAGTCTAATGATGTCATTCTTTTGTTCCAAGTCCTCTGGGGCATCCCATCACAATGCCAGACTCAGTTCCTTCCGATTACTGACTAGACACTACTAAATCTTCCCAGAGCCCCTGGGAACCCCTATCCATGAGTCTCCTCCTCCATTCCCCACCCCACACAAGAATCACAAGCCTTTACTTTCTCTTCTTCAAACATCCTCGAGGCCTACCCTGCTACTTTCGGAAATGATTCTTTCAAAGACATTTGTGTGACTTCCTTCTTCACTTACTTTCCCCAATTCTGGCCTCTGCCTATTCTCTACCATGCCCCATTTTTATCTCCATGATAGGTATCATCATTTGAGATGTATATTTTACCATTTTGTTGCTGTTGTCTGTGGCCCCCGCTGATGTATCTATAAAGGTATAGTGTTTTTGCTCCTGATGCCTATAGCAGACTCAAGCAAGGACTAAATATTTGTTGAAAGGGCTCATAAATCCATGAAATTGACTATAAAATTCTTGAAAATTGATTCTGAGTCCAATACTAGCAGCAGATAAATGTCTGTTTGGTGACAAATTCCAGGAGACAAACACACCTGTGGGAGAATCAAATAAAGGAATGGGTGCATTTGTGTATCAACCAGAAAGGAGGGCAGCTGCTGGGGGAACAGAGGACAAGAGCCAGCCTTTCCTTGGTGAGATTCCATGGTGAACTTGCAGGACATCATGACACAACCTTCACACCAGACAAGGTTTAACTCCTCCCGAGGAAATGCTTGCTTCAGCTCCAGGAGGCTGGTTCCAGTAAGCGGACAGTAGAAACACACTTACACAGTAGCTGGAGTGGTAAAGCTCTTCTTAGAATGTATCTAGCTAGCTTTGGATAAACACCCACATGAGGGATAGTGTCTGGGAGCTGATGTCACACTCTGGGTCAAATTCCTGTCTGTCCTTCGCTTTAAGCCAATACCCAAATGAGTTATATTTATGATCACCATATGGGTTTGTGGAGAGAAAGCATATGGGGTTTTCTTTGGAAGGACTATATTAATTTGCAAGGACGCCCTCAATTAGTCTAACTCATTAATCTCCAGGCTTGCTCTGAGCAGGACTCTTTCCTGGCTGAAGGGTAACAGGACCTGGGACTGCAATTTTATTCCATCTGCACTAAATTGTCTTCTTGCACCTTCAGTTCTTTCGTCAGAAAGCAAAAGTGGGCAGAGAACTCATTCAGACATCCTGTACTAGAACTGACAGGTGGGAGCCCTCCAGAGAAGGAGCTAGCTACTCTCTACCACGTGCCCCATAGAAGATGTCATGCTAATCGTCATTTCTCCTGTTCATCTCCTCCTTGCTGCTTTCTCCTCAGCTAGCAGCTCCACAGTAGCTTTTGTCTCTCCCTAGACACCAGTGAACACCAGACAGTAAAGCACCTTCTTAGACATAGCCTGGAGGTGCTATGGATCCCCCAGACAGGCTCTCATCTTGAGGTGTGTGACCCAGACTCTGTTTTTACCTTCATGAAGTTTAAGAGACCTTCAAGGCTCAGATCCTGTAAGCCAGCTCCTCTCCCATTAGGGAGACGTCCACCTGCCACATACGTGTGGGTTTCTCTTCTTACACTGTGTCCCATTGGGTATGGCCCTAAAAGGGAGAATTCTGCTCTTTTTCTTTTACAGTAGCCCCTTTCTCCACCAGCTTGCCGAGACGATGTCCTGTTGAGTCTTTCACCTAATAACACTCTCTGTTTGTCATAATAACATTATAAAAATAAATGGGAATTGGGATCAAATACGGGCTGGGTATGTGGGTTCGGTTAGACTCTTTGTAACCTCAGGCATCTGATTTACTTGGAATTTCAATTTCATCATATGTAAAACAAGGACAGTTTTGTGTTCATTGTTTCATATATAGAATATTGAGTTTCTATCAGAGAACTATCAGGCTTCATGCTTGGTTACCAATAACTTATTCCTAACACATTTCTTTAATATTTACTATGTACTAAGCACAGTTTTGCTTTTATTCTTTTAAGTTAATGATTGTATTCAATCCTCGCTAGACCCTTCACATTGGGGGTACCATTTTCCCCATTTCACATTTGAGTAAACTGAGGCATGAGATAAAGGAACCCGTGCAAGATCTAGTAGGTAGATGGTGGATCAGGAGTCTGAACTTAGGCTGTTGGCTCCAAAGCTGAGTTCTTATGTGAGCTGCCAGTCAACTATACTGTCTCCTAGATATTGGGGACATGCAGTGCAGAAAGGGGGACTTGCCTCAGGCCTTCATGACACTCATTGGCTAGGGAGGTCAAAAGAAACTAAGCACATCTTTATAAAAACGGAAAGAAATATTTTACAAATCAGAAGCATAGTACTGTGAGGGCGCATAACAGTGAAGAAGGGGGCACTTGATCTGAGTTTCCATGCTGAGCTGAGTTAGCCATTTGGAAAGGTACAGCACATTTGAAGTAATAGGGCCGAACATGTGCAATGACCCTATAATAGAAGTGAGACCTGTATAAGTGGTATTGAGGAAGGTAGTAGGACCAGAATGAAGAGATTGATATGGTAGTGGAGAGTTGGCAAGAAGGTGCTGAAAAAGTAGACAGGGTCACCCACTTATGTCCCAAGCGGCCTTTTAAATATTCATGTCATAAGAATAATGGCAGCCCATTAAGGGATTGTTATTAGAACGTATTTTATTACGGTTAGATGTCTTTGAAAATGCTGTGTGCATAACATGCCAATATGATTAACTACAAATAACATTTCCCAAAGTTGTACAGTATTAAAAGGTCAGTGGTTTAAATCAAGGCAGAGCTAGGTGGGCAGCCCATTTGGGGGACCCCATCCCTGTTGCAAGGAGCTGTCATTTCACTTTCTGATAAAATCCTGCTGGCTTGCTCTACAAAAGTTAGACAAAGTGAAGTAGATCTAAATCACTCTTTTCCAAATGATTGCCATCATCAGGCTCTCGCCCTGTGGCATTCTGGGACTATGCCCCTCTTGGTCAAGATGATATATGCATAGCCAAGAACTATATGTAGGATAGTGAGGGGCAGCAGACAATTAACTCAGCCATGGTCTATCCCTGATTGAAATCCGTGGAACCAAAGTGTTCAGTGTCTCTGCTGATAAAAAGGTTTCAGTTTCAGTTCTGCCTAGTAGACGTTAGGGGGCTTATAGTATCACCTGAACTGGTTCTGGAGTCCCAAGAAGTAGGAAGTGTAACTGAGAAATTCTGCCTGCAGAGATGTGAACACTTTAGAGCAGGGGATGATGCCAAGACCAGCCAGGCAGCATCTGGTGTGTGCTGGAAGAGGACTGAGGAAAAACTTCCTAGTGGCCCAGGACCAAGGCCAGTGAGGGAGCTTACATTGAAGAACCGGCACATAATCACTTCAAAGTATGGAGTTACAGACTTAGGTGCACTGGAGGAGGGGTTGATGACGCATAATTCCAAGTCTGCAGCCCTGTATGCTTTAGTTCAGAGCAGACTTTCAGATGTACAAACCCCACAAAGAGCAAGTGGTCCATCCTTGAGGGCAGAGATGACAGGTACTTTTGCATGGACCTAAGCACCTACTTGCCTGGGGACTTTTTCAGTGTCTGTTGCTGACTCCTGCCTGACGAACTATATGGGATAACCGAACACAGTGAAACCCTCTGCCGGAGCACAAGGCCCAGCAGTACTGGCAGAAAGCCCACGCTTCTACCTTGAGCCTGGATTCTTCCTTCCTGTCAAACTCCAGGTCATGTTGTGTAGTCCTTTGGCTACCGGTTCCTTAGCATGGCAAGGGTAGCTAGTTGGGCAATCATGTGTAGACATTGCTAACCTCAGTGTCCCTTACCTTGGGCTTTGACATCATCCACCACAGGACATGGCGTCTTCACAATCACATCACTTGGCCTGGAGCGTCGCCCTGTGTTGTCCACTCCCCAGAGGGTAAACCTTGCAGAGAGGTAGGAGAGTAACATTATTATAAGGAAATGTCTGGGGGTGGGGATTGAGCAGCTCTGTCTGGAGGCCCAGGTGTCTAAATAGGAGGCTGGTACACTTACTGCTCGAATCTAGCACTATGGGGAGAGAGCAGTGGCACGAAGCCTTTGGCTGGTTCCTGTGGTCTGTGGTTGGAATGTACTACCTTGAGAGATGTCTCATAGAAAGTAACATAGTGAAAAAGGCACTTCATCTCCACATGGAACCCCCAGGCCAGCAACATCAGCACCATTGCTGGAAATTCTCTAGTTCTCTGATACAGGAACTAGAAACCTGTGCTTTACCAAGCCTGTGACTTCCAAGTGGCTCGTTTTCTTTTTTTCTTTTCTTTCTTTCCAAATTATTTATTTATTTATTATGCTACCTAATTATTCTTCCAAAAACATGGTGTTCAAAGAGATATGACCTCAAGCCCACCGTTTCTTCCTCACTCAGAAGCACAGAGGATAGGGAGAGCAAGGGCCTGCATGCCCCAAGATGCCACAAACCTTTCTCTTCCCTCCCCTGCCTCATGTCAATGCCACAAGGCCTCACATAGGTAGGCTTCACCTTAGCAAGATCCCTGGTCTAGTTAGACCTAAAATATGACAGCCTGCTTAACTCCAAAAACAGGGGTCGGCCCAGAGCTGTTGTGCCTAAAGGACCTTCTCAGCTGGTGGACCAGGACCAAGCATCCAGCTTTCTCATCAACAGAGAGGGTTCAGAGCACCCCACATGTTTATCTCGTGCCCTGCTCCTAAGCCTTGCTCAATGGCCTTGCTCGGTAGAGCCAGCACCAAAGGCCCTCTCCCACCACATGCGCCTTGAGTCCAAACTGAGCATCTTGTCACCTTTCTCCTGCCACGCCATCCTGGAGGGAGCCTGGGCTGCACTGACACTCCTTATCCCCACCCTAGTCCTGGCAGCCATGATAAGCCTCTCATTGGACTCATTGCCTCATTAGCTTCTTGGTCCTGTTTCTAGAATTTTTCCCCAGACCCCCAAACCTGTAAATGGTATACCTGAGCTTTTTGGAACCAGATTCATTTCTGAGCTCATTTTTTTAACCCAGTCTCATAGCACATTTAACTATGGTTCTGAAGGGTAGACCTAGAGGTAGCACGGGTACCCCCATGCAATCTTCCACCTCATGGTGTATGTGATTCCCATGCTAAGCCATGTTCTCTGGGACCTCTAATAGTATGTTTCATTAGAAATCCCTGGGATTCAGTAGAGAACCAATCTATATTTTGGGACTCTGAGGCCCTTTTAAGGGAAGTGGGGTCTTTTTTTTTTCTTCTGCTTGGTCTCCAAGGTTTGCTCTCTGCTGCCGACTTCATCGGTTCTAACAGCTGCTCTCGGGAGAGCTAGGAGATGCAAAGTCCTGATCCTTGCAGGCTGACACTCCAGGCTGGCCTGGGTGTGGTCCCTGTTCCCCTAGGTTCCTCACAGGTAGCAGTTCCTCTTCCTTCAGCCCTACAACTCCAGGTTAGGCTACTGCCACCTGCCAGTAAGCTGAAGGCTCCAACCTCAACTTTACGGCTGGAGCCACTATTTGCAGCCCATCATAATTTAATCCTGGACCCTTAATTCTTACGTTTCTCTGGACTATAATAGCCTATTCCTTGGGTACCAAACTGACTGCCAGATGGAGCCTGTCTTTCAGGTCCTGGGTGGAATGAGTCACCAACCTCCAGCTAGTGCATACTCCAGGCAGTGCTCCTTCCTATCTCGTCTTGCTATACATCCAGCTACATCGTGTCTGATCCTGAGTTGGGACAAAGATGCCCCTGTTGGCGTTCAGTATTACGTACTTTGAAAGGCCGTTAGTGTGAAATGCAAGCTGCTAAATTCTGATTATTCAGCAACACATTTTATTTTTAATACAAGGCAGATACTCGGAAAGGAAATGCCTCGCACAACCTTCCAAGTACAGACAGAGCTTGACCTTAAGAACTATTCCTCAGCAGGTCCAGCCCTTCCCCGAGGTCCACCCTCCCCAAGCCCCCAGAGAGGGAGAGAGCAGCCAGGGTGTTTGACTACTGAAGGTTGGGGAACACTTGCCACATTTTCTTGTGGAAATGCCGCGTGCTGGCATGTCAAGAAGGCCTTCTCTGTTTGTTATTGGCGTTTTCATCCCGCTCGCCATAACACTCTCAAAAGACAGCAAGAGGGTTAGCTGGAATTACTGACAGAGGAGATAAGTCTGGCTCTAGATCCAGCGGGCTCATGTGTAAGTCCGTTTACTGCTTCTTCCAAGGCTTCTGGGATCGCTCCCCAGCTGCAGCCTGGGACCTCTCAATGCGTAGTTAGCGACGTGGTGATGACACGGGCGGAGGCATGTGTGCGTGGGAACTGACACAGACTGGCTCAGGCCCCGAGTAGGGGCCTTAAAGGTCTGGGGCCTAATGCTAAGGAAGACGGTAAGCCTATCAGGGGCTGGCTGCATTGCCTGCTGCTTTTCTGTTTCCCTCCTGCCGCCAAGAGGCTTTGTTGATCCTCTGCCTCAGACACGCTTCTCTATCATCTGTCTGCTGTAATGTGCTCAGAAACGCAGGTCTCTCCTCCCGGCAGGCATTGCGGTGAGACGGTAGTAGGAGGGGCAGTACCTACCCTAAAACGAAGATGTTGGATCCTGTACACTTTAAGGCGGTCCTTAACTGTGTTTGTGCCACTCGGTCCATTGTCAGAATGCTTCTCACGTGGCATTAAATGAAATATATGACAAAGAAAGCTGAAATTCAGATGTAACCTCATAATCTCCCATGGGGACCAGCTCTTGCATTCAGGATAATTCTCCTAGATCCTGGCAGAATAAACTGGGGTGGCCAGGCAGTAAGACCGAGTGTGTGGAAAAAGACAAACCCTGCTTCAGCTCCTAACCATTATGTATATCCCTATTGTGTGATTCTGGGGAAGTTAGTTAATTCTACTGAACCTCAATTTCTTCAGTTATGGAACAGGAATAAGTCTAGTCCCATAGGACCACCTATCCATATGTGATTGGTTCCTTTCTCTTAATCTATAGTGAAGAAAAACCAAGTGCAGGGAAATTAAGGGTCATATTTAAAGTCGCTTTATGGTTAGGCACAAAACCAGGTTTGCTGGATGCTTTCTTTGCCCCAGGGATGGAAGTACAATGATTCCTCGCTCATCAACAAAGAGGAATAGTGTGGCTTCTAGCGCACCTCACTTTCTCCCCACACACTGGGTCTTGTGTTCAGGCTGCTCCAGGTTATTCTGTCAGGATCTAGGAACATCGTCTTGCTAAAGCAAGAACTGGCTCCCCCACTGGGGGTTATGAAGTTACAGCTAAGGTTCAGCTAGGTTTTCCAGCGATCTGCACTGCCACCTAGTGGAAACCGGCTGTCCTTTACGCTGTCTCTCCCACTCCTGTAATCAACATTGACAGGAAGGAGATGATTTACAAAACATAGGAGGGGAACCCTATTACCAAGGATGCTGAATGTGGGAGAGGATCTTAGTTCTCGGGTCTTTGACCAGGAAACAAGGCCAAATCAGCCAACTCGAGGAAGGTCCTAGACTTGGTTAGAGTCTTTCTGAAGGATAGTCTTACCCACCTCTTGTTCCCCTAGAACTTTTGACTTCCTAATTAACAGGTAGGACAGACTGATAGGTGTTAGTGCACCCTCACTACAAATGATCATGTGAGTCACATTATGAGACTTTTGAAAGCAGATTTCTGGCCTTCAGATGTATGTTCCTTTGTCACGAACCCTTACTCTGTAGGGCCACAGCTGTCCACTATCAAGAGCGCTTTTATGGATCATGTCATCCTTGGTCCAAAGAACAGACAGATAGTCACTGGTATTGGCACTGCCATCTTTCTGTGTGCATCCAGTCCAGATTGTCAGATCCCATTTGTCTTTATGTATTTCCCTTTCATCCTGCACATCCCCGAGTTACATTTCTTACTTCTACATGAAAGATGCACAGCTAAATATCTAAGCTCATTACAACCAATGGCACTCAGACTTCTAGTACTTTCTATCTTTGAACTCCCTAAGAGTGGAAGTGGGGATGATTTATTCTGGAAACCTTGACTCCATGCCCGTGACCTCATCTGTAAACTGTTAGATGTTTTTCATACTGATGGGGTCAAAACGCTTCCGAACTGTATCACTATGAATTCTGCGTTAGACCCTGAATTTTTCCATCATGACTTAGATTCTATCGCTGAGTCTCCTCTTTTGGCATCTTTTATGTCTTTGCTCACAAATATTTTACATTTGTTCCCAGAGCTCAGGAAGAGATGGGAAGAGTTCACAGAGAACACAGGGATATTCCAAGCATGGTGATATAATTTACTCCATTTTCTTTGAAGAAAAATGCTGACCAGCATCTAAACTCTATAAATTATTTCAGAACCACTAGAGATAGCTTTCTTACACATAGTTTTTGGCATTGTCCTCCTTTTTTTTAAAAAAATGTTTTTTCTCTGACATACATCTTTCACTCTAGTGTTCCAGGCTCATTTTCTTCCGTTTCCGTTTACTCACCACCTGCTTCAGACCTATTGGACACCCGCTGTTCCCCTTCATGCCTCTCTACCTTTGCTTGGGGGTTTCTAACCTAGTGTGCCTTTTCCACTTCACAGTAGCTACTGGATTCTATACAATCAAATTTAGAATCTAGACACCAACTCTACTTAGAATAAACCACTTCCTTCTTTCTTTCCAACACGTCCCTCACCTTCTAACTAACACGTATTCCATTCTGACTTGGGTTCCATTTATCTGTTTATGTGTGTCGTTCGTATATTGTAAAGCCTTTGATGACAAGACTTCTTCAGGAAATGTTTTCATAATGTCTATTGAAATTTGACTGCAGAGGCTAAAAATCTCTTGGTGCATCTCTGAAGGAACCTAGGCAATGAAGGGAGCCAGCAAAGATCGCAGAACTTTCTGGATAAGGAATCATTAAGATGCACCTACTCACATGTAAATGGTGTCAGGTTCCAGGCATCGGATGATGAGAGAAATGGTGGTGAGCTGCTTGTCTGGCACCTGAGATGGCATGGCACAGGGAGCTTTCGCTCCAGAGATGATGTCATCTACAAAGCTCAGCACTGTTTCTGCACAAATGAACAGGGATGGGGAAAGTATGAAAAACAGAGATATTCCGGCAATGAGAAATGCTCTGAGAGCTTGCTGAAACTTCTTAAATTCCCAGTGGACAAAAAGACCTTGGTTTGGGGTGGTTTTTGTTGTTGTTGTTGTTGTTTGTTTGTTTCCTTTTTTTCTGACTGTTACACTGTTAGTCAATCAGCTGAGCGTCATTTGTCCAGAGTTAGCCCAAGGACTACTAAGGCAAAATGCACATGCCACATCTGTGACTTTTCCCATGAAACACCTTGAGATTAATAGAGAACAGATGGGCTGGTCCCTGGGCCCTAACATACCTTACCAATACCTGTACACACCAAGGGAAGAGCCCCAGAAACAGCAATGGAGAGCTTTCCATGCGCCAAAAATGTTTCTCCAAGCCTCAATCCCAAATTCACTAGAAGCTTGTAGATTGTGGACATCTTCATCCCCACGGAAGACCATATTTTATGTGAAAGCCTTAGGATTATTTATGTTGGCTTTTCCTATGTGTAGGTAGCAGAGAAGTAAGGCATGGGACTTTTATTTCTGTGGGTTCTTTCTACTCATGTAAGGCTTTCCTTTTCTCTCAGGCCTTGACAAAAGTCAGTTTGCTTTAGGACAAGTCATGGATCAAGAGCATCTGTTTGTACATGCCTTTGCCTAGAGGGGGTTATTAGCAAAGGAATTTTTTTTTCTGTAATCATGGCAGTGGTTAGCAGAGAATTGTTTCTTAATTGTGGGCTAGGATAAGTAGTGTACTATGTTGTTGTTGCTTGTGAGTGTGCCTAGAGGCAATGAAATGGACACCTCTTTTATAAATAAAAGAAAAGCAAAATGAAAACAAGACTGTCAGCTGCTCACCATGCAAAAACTCTTAAATGGACAAGATGGCTGCTGCCTAGAAGAGGCAGTAGCTCTTTCTTTTCTGCGCCCATGTGCTGCCCTGAAATACCGGGAGCCTGAAGCAGTGCCACAAGGAAGAGCATTCTTCTCTTCTTTCACTTTGTCTCCCTTTGAAGAAGACTAGGCAGGGGATAGAGACTATGCTCACCTGTCTCGACTTTGGAATGGTCCATCCGGTCCGTGACTTTCTCTTGACGGATCAGGTAATCTACAATCTGAACTCCAATGGGTGGCTCCGAATGTTCCCACTCCAGGACCACGAGGGTGCTGCTGGGTTCGTGTACCGTGGAAAGTCTCAGCCTGAGTGCACAAGAGAAGGAAGGTGAAATGGGGACCCAGCTGGGACCTGCGTCACGCTTTAACTACCATCTCAATTGCCACAGTACAAACTCTCTCTGAGGACTGGTCTCCCTCACTAGGTGCTGAAGTTCCCGAAGATTTGGGTGCTTTATATTTGCATCTCTCGAATGAACAAATGGGTAAAAGTCTACATAGTACATGTGTTTGGTAATTGGGCTTTACTGATACTTTTATATAGTTGGAAATCTCATTTCTGGCTTTTCTCTTGGGGAATACTAAGCAAACGTTGTGCAATGTGCACTTCAAAGCCCACTGAAGGTGGCGTTCAAGAGAATCTTGTGTTGATAAAGGCACAGCTAGTTTAAGTTCCATAACCCCCAGGATCTGGCAGGCCCTGCTCCCCTGTCCTTGTTCTGTTATGTCTCCTTCTCCAGCCCATCTTCTGACAGAACCTCAGAAAGGCTCAACTTAGAAGTGAGACTCGAAGGTGAAAGTTGCCGCACGCCACATTCTCTTTAGGGTGATGTTCCGAGCCTGTTGCTTGGGACCTGAACTCCTGTTTCAGTCCCAATTTTTCTCTAGTTTCAGTTCGCAGTCACTTTATTCTTTTCAAGCTGTCTTTTAACTCCTGCTTTGCCCTGTTAGCTCACACTTCACTGCATATTACCGAGAGTCAGCAATCGATGCTGATGCTCACTGGTGTGGATCTCCTGACCATCTGAGAGCTATCCATTTACTTCCTTGTTCTAACTTCTGTAGATGGCTCATGTTACCTTCATGCTTCCAATTCCTCTTTTCTCTCCAACCACTAAACTGTGAGGGTTTTCCCAGTTTCTGCTCACTCTAGCTTTCCTCTCTCCCAATATCCCTAGCATTCACACACTTCACTGTCCTTGGTCTCTCCATCTCAAAAAATATTTGCAGCCCTAGCCTTCCCACCTCCTAGCAGGCTTGCAGGTACCCCTCATGGCCTCAAGACCACAGGACGAGAAGAGCAGAGCTGAATCACACCAAACAACCTGCAACGTTCAGTTTCAACTCAACAAATCCATCATCGTGTTTGTTGCTTTTCCAGGGCTATGCAGTGGTACGGAAACCATTCCAGGCCTTCTTTTATGTAATTTAATGAGTATCAGAAACACACAATAATGCAAGTGATAAAACTTTAGCATGAAATCAAGGGATGCTGTTTGGGGAATAGGAAGCAGTTTAGCTAGTAGAAAAATAATAGGAAACACATGGTCATCTGTTAGTGGCTACTATGAAGGAGTGCATAGCTCGCATATGACATTACGATGGAAGAGACCCAAAACAGTGCGGATATTGACAAATTCATTAATTAGACTCATATGCAGAATGCTATTTTGAAGGGAAAAAAAACCATTAGGAAGCTTAAGTTAGTAACTAAGCTTTCTGAGAACTCCGATTCTGTGAAATAGGAGCTAAGGCCAACCCCTATTGAGAAATAGGAGTGTGTATGATTTACGTGGATTTATGTAAAAGTAGAGTACATTTCTATTTCCAACTTCCAATTAAAGTGCAAAAAACTAAGATCTGTTACTGACAGGAAAAGTTTTAATAGATGTTTCTCAGGTACAATACCCAGCTCAGCTTGATCCTTAGTTATCACATTTAATTAATGCGTGTTTATATGCAATCAGCCTCAGATATAGTGGCTGGATCTTGTGTCCCTCCATTTGATGGTTTCGTGTTATTGGGTAGCTTTCTTACCTGTTAAATTGGTCTAACAGCACAGACTCTCTTAGTGGCTCCCTTTCTATCATATGATATGGCTTTTTACTAATTAGGAACTTGTTTTTATTTTGATTCAAATATCCAAGTTACAGCTACAAGGGGCAAGAAGCCAATGGCTGGAGTATTTAAAGGCACCTTCACAGAGAGTAAATTGGCTTCCACTGATGATCTGTCAGTAAAAATTACCTTCTTCCTCAGTTTTTTCTTCTTTGGGTCTGCTCTGTAATATCAGCTTTACCTGAAGATCAGAGGGCAGCCTCCATCTGCAAATTTCTGCCTATGGTCCAGTGTTCTTTGTAACTAGTACTCTAGCTGCTGAAGGTCTTGACTCTCACTTTGGGCTTTCCTGAACTTATGAATCCATGGGGTCATGTGCCACCACCTTGTCCTACCAACACTGTTTCACAGAAATGACATTGTGTGCCTTAACCACTGTGGAAGGCATCTTATTATAGGATAACCTGAATTCCTGCATTGGGTCCTGGCTCCTCATCTTGGTCAGTTCTGTTTAAGCTTCCCATGAGGGATTAGGAACAGATGTGTTCATTCTCAGCCACCTCTGGAGTGCCTCATGCCATCCTTAAAGACAGACGTTTTCTTATGTCCATCCCAGGCCTCTGCCCTGCATAGTGTATGTTGCTAAGCGAGCACCCATGCTCAGAGCTATGACTCTAACTACCATTTTTCTGAGATTGGTTGAAATCTCATTATTGCTAGGTTTTATTTCCTTTACAGAGATCCACCTGCCTCTCTGTACATCTACACAATTATTTCTCAATAGCTCGAGGACAAGCTCAAATGGGATTGGTCTTCTCCTCAACTCTACATACCTCCTAATGGGTCCCTTCTCAGCTATGGTTCATTCTCACAGTAAGCAGACATCTTGCCTTGTTGGCTCTATCTAAAATCATTTCAATTGTGTGCTTTCTTGTTCTACAGTTGCTCTCAGCCATGACCTGCTTCTTGCTGTCCAATTTTGGAAAAATTCAATCCTCTTGAAGCCATCTCCTGGTCCCTTAGTTGGCAGTGTGGTGATGAGAGCATTTACCTACCCCATGTAATGCCTAGAACCTACATTGTCTTTGAGACACAATAGAGTTTTGGGGCCCACTAAGCCCTCACTATAGACTTCTAAATCTCCCACAGCAACCATATGTCTATTTGTATGACTCTCTAACCATGTTGTCTTGCTTTGTCCTCCATATGGAAGACATTTAATAGCTATGTGCTCCACAGAGTCTTTACTGTTGCCCAAATGCAGGCTCAATGAACAGCTATTCACATTTTAAAAGTGTGAGCTTTGTCACACAACTTCCATCAAATGGCGTGGGTGCCTGCTCCTTCTAGTATACCGAAAGTTTCCAGCGGCAGGAACTGTACCACATTCTTCTTTCCAGTCCCCAGCACTCGGGCTATTACTTGGAGACTAATGTCTACTTAATTCTATTATTGTATAATGGTGCTGAGGCATTCATGCAGGAGAGGGACATGGAAAAGGAACCATACACAGGCTGTGGGAGGGGCGCACAGGTAGGGAGGCCATCCGCTCCAAAAGCAGTGGAGTCGCATCGACACCAGTCTTCGATGACATCTCCAGTCCCTGAACACCAGAGAGAGCTCATGGTGGCCTCCTGTAAGAGCTGAACAAACAAACAAAACAAAGAGTAAGTGTTAGGAAACCATGGCTAGATGGTCATCACCAAGAGATCTAGCATCAGGGTTCTATGTGGTCCTAAATCACTTCCAGAGAAAAGGCTGTATCAACACAATATCACCATTCTTTAGCCTGAAACTGTGTTGCAGAAGATGGACTCTAGGATAACCGCAGCCCTGTAGGATATCTGGGGTGTCACTGTCCTGTTAGAGTGATAGCTCATCTCTATAGTTTAGAGTTGTCACCTTACAAACCGAGGGTGATGACACATGCCTATAATCCCAGCACTTGGAAGCAGGAGGATCAGAAGTTAGAGGTCAGTTAGATACAAGTTTGAGGCCTGCCCTGGCTAGAAATCTTGTCTCTAAATAAATACATAAAAATAAATTGTAACATGATTAATAAAAACCCAGAGACAGATATTGGGGTTCAACATGAAGATCAGAAAAGAAAAACAGCTAACCACTTGGCTGAACAGTCTTGTAATTAATACAGTTTTGTGTGTGATTATTTGGGTCTGGGTAGCTGGGAGACAAAAGTGCAGACTCCATTTGCAATAAATAAATAAATGAGGTTTTTCGCTTTGAAAGTAAGTCAGCTTCCACCCTCTGCCTTCCCCTCTCTACTCTCTTTCACACCTCCTACTGTGGGCTCCAGTAACAGGGATGTCTTACCACACACTTCTGGGAGGGCTGTCTTTGCTATACTTCCCTCTTCTTCGAATGCCTCTCTCTGCACCCATACCTGCCCTGTTCATCCTGCCCTAGTCCTTCATGGTCTCTCAGCCTGTTTTGTAATCCAATTTGAATACGTATGTGGTCCTGCTTTGTGTTGTGATTAGACATCAAGCATTTTCCTTAGAGTGTGACTGGGAGAAGCTGTGGATTATAAAGGCTAATTTCTGAGCCTACATCAGTCTTCTGGGGATGAGAACCTCAGTTTTGTCAATCATTGCCTGTGACCTTGGACAAGTTACATATACTCAGTTTCCTTGATGATAAAAATATCACTTTCCTAGTAGGGATGTTGTGACAATTAAATGAACAGTCTATTCCAAGTGACATAATATATGCTTCACACCTGGTACACATTATTGTTTTTGAATGACAGAGTTGAGGCTCACATAGAACCATATATATATATATATATATATATATATATATATATATATATATATAAACACCCTACAGTCTTGCATAGCTCTTTACATAAAGTAAGTTCATGGAGAGGTTTTCTGCAGAAAAACAAAACAAAACAAAACAAGGATGAAATCCAACCCAAGAGGCAACAACACTCATGGCAGGGGCAATTCTCTGGTGAGAGAGCAAATCTTGAGAGAATGGTAGCCTCTCAGAGGGCTCTGCTCCCTCAACTCAGATAATTAATCCAAGGGTGAAGGTTCTAAGTCAGCTGAGCTCAGAGCCGTATCTCTGAGGCATGGCACAGCTTCAGCCTCGGCTTTCTAATGATTTTCTCCCCTCTGAATCAGTCCCTTTTGTCCACACTGGTAAGTTAGGGGAAGGGGGAACAGCTGTCCTGTAGATTGAAAAAACAGACTAAACAATCATGAGGAAAAGAAGTAAGTTGGGGAGGGGAATGGATGGAGAGGGGAAGAAAGGAAGGGGAGATGGATTTGACTCCATAAATAGCTATATAAAGAATCATCATGTATGTCCCATTCTTTCAGAGTTTAACATTGGTTACTCAAGGTTATGAGCTAGAACTAAGGGTCAACTGACTTCCTCCCAAGACTCCCAAGAGTCTCTGAGAAGCAGGAAATGATTTCCAATCACAGTTATGATTTGCATAGTTTCTAATTAATAAGAACCCTTTGGATACTAACTCTCAGATAGATGGTACTAATGAATTACAGTGAAGGACTCTGGGAGTGAGAGTTAGGTACTTGCTCAGGATCGCAGGCTAGCGTGTGGGGCAGTGCCAGGGACTGAGCTCTGCGTGGCTCACGGAACTTCTTAGGCTCCTTCCCTTACGTACCCTTAATCAGCATTGAGGCCACCAGCAAGTCATTCATTTTGTGCTTTTCTGACTGAAATTCAAACCCAAGGGCGAACTTTTTAAAACTACGAAAACAGGCTCTTTGAGGCAGACAGAATAAAATAAAGTTGTACCTTCTGTTTGATGGTGTCTTCAGTCAACAACTATTTGATAACCATCTACAAGGGGCCACTTCCTGTGCTAAGCATGAAGGACGCAATGACGCAAAAGAAGGCAACATGGCCTCTGCCTGCATAAATGTTGCAGCCAGATAATAAACAAGCAAACTGGATTCATGTAAATATCCGAATTCCACAATGGTGTGGCGGCGATCTCCACGAGAAGGTGGGGTCCCATGGATGCACACAGCAGCAGGAGGCTGCAAACGGCAACAGGGGGAATGGCTGGAGCTGGAGGACAGCATATGACGGGAAACAAACAAGATGAAAACACAGGTGTATGTTTTTCTCATATATGGATATTCCAAGAGAAATGGCCTGAAAATCAAAGAGGAAATGCTAAGGAAGGGGAAAGGCATGAGGGAGGAAGAGAAAGAAAGACAGAATGGAGGGTGAATGTGGACTAAGTACAATGCAAGCTTGTGTGGAAATGTCACACTGAAACACATGAAATTGTATTTATACATATTATTGGGTTTATCTTTTTAAAAGTTATCTGGCCACAAAAATCATAGTAATATAGGTAGAAAATCTAACATTAAGAAGATTGGACCCTTACTGAAACTGGACTCCTAAAGCCAACTACAAATACCAGTCTGTCTATAAGAGACGTAGTTAGGACAAAGAAGTTCTTTTCAAGTGCCCAGGATGTAGGGCTGGATTACAGACAGTCTATCTGCAAGGAGAGGTTCCATCTAAGAACAATGATAAACCAGTATAATGTTTTAAACATGGAACATGATGAGATTTTTAATATAAAAATATATCAAGATATACATGATACAATTATTTTAAATGCCAGTTCTTCAGGAGTTTTAACTCTCCACCTTTGGTCGACACCACTCCGTGAGACTCTCTGTGTCTCCGAATTCTGGGATACATCGAACTGCAACAGGTTGGATGAGGCGATGTTGTGGTTTGGATATGAAATGTTCTGTACTGGAGGCTTGGTCCAAGGTGATGATACCATTGAGAGGTGAAAAACGACACTGATTTCATTCATCTATTAGTATATTGATTGATACCTAACCTAATGATAATGGGATGTGAGCTCCAATAGGAAGACATGGGACACCAGGACTTGCGTTTGAAAGTTATATATTAGTCGTGATGTATTCTTCATGAGTTCTTTTTGCTTCCCAGCTAGAGTGAGGTGAGAAGGCTCCCTTGGCACACACACCTACTATCATGATCTTCTACCTTGCCATAGGCCCACATCCTTGGAGCTGGGCAACCATGGGCTAAATCTGCAGAACTGAGATATTCCTTTCTTTTATGTTGATTATTCCAGTTATTTTGTCACAGTGATGAAAAGTTGACTAATAAACAATAGAAAAAAAGAATCAAAATGCAACCCCTTGGACTTCCTTGGAAAGGAAGAGAAAGGAACATTCCACTTTATTAAGTATTTGCAATTTGCTAGTCCATGCACTTCCTGGGGGATACATACTTGTTAGCAAATTTAATAGAGTGTAGAAAAATTCAATGTTGGCTATTGTTTTTATTAAGAAAGAAAAATATGAATTTCAATTCAGGTTTATCAACAGAATATTTCATTCATTTATTCATCGGTTCATTTGTTTATGTAGTAGAGCATCATCCATGTACCAACCCAGGCATTCTGTAGAAGACACAACATTTCTCATAGTCTGGAGTGAAATAAATAGCCAAACAAGTATGATCATAGGGGACGCATGCTATAACATGTGTATACATACAGTGGAAGTTCCATGAAGGGGTCTGAGTTGGACCAGGATCATGAAGGAAGGGACCTTGAGAGCTAGTGATGTTTGAGTTGAAACATAGCAGGATAGCAGGAATTCTTCAGAGGCTTAAATGTGACAGAGTACATTCCTGGGACAGAGACTCAGAATTCTGAATGGCTGAATTCATGAAAGAAAATGTCCTGTGTTTGAGGAGGCCCAAAAGTTAAATTCTGGACTATATAGTACTAACAATCTAACCTTTCAAGTGAAGATGAATTGCATCATGCTTTGCAACGATGTGCTAAGGACTCTAAATTGCTCTCAATCTGAGGAATCATTAAATTACCTTGATGCAATATGGCCAGAAGTCCATATTGTACAGCAATTCCAGGGGTTTTAATAAAAGGACCAACAGGAAGATTGCTGCAATAAAATGTTTGATTGCAGTGAAGAGTTAGGCTGTGATGGGGGTCTCAGGATATACCTGTTGCTTATGATAACAGAAAAGATACAAAGCATGACAAGGACTCTTGTGCCAATTAATGAGATGGGAACATAAGTGGTATGGATTTGTGATACAAGGAAATGAGCTAACGTTTGTTGGCTGAACCTATTTGTTTATCACAAAGATTTTATTGAAGTGTGGCATCAGAGGTTATCGAGTCCAACACAGGGACAATAGGCCAAAGGGGACAAATAGAAAATGAACCCACATATTAGAGGGGAAGATGAAAAACCCCACAGAGTTGCCAGTGTCATGTTGAGCCCCTGTCCACCCTCTCCCCAGCTTTTGGAAAGTAAAACTGAGAAGGAAAGACAGAGTTAAAGAGGGGGTGACGAAGGTAGACAGTGTCACAGAAAGAAAAGAGGAAATTCCCCCGATAGTGAGAAAACTCCATCTCAGACCAGCTTGTCAGCATTTAGAAACTGAAATGTTTAACACAGGGCCAGAGAGACAGGGTCTTCCCACTCCTTTGTGGAAACTGGGGTAGGGAAAATGAGGCCATCGAAGTCAACTTCCTTAGGCATCCCGGTTTTGATTGACAGCCCCAAGGCCCTTGTGTCTCACTGAGCTCTTCTCTGTCTGTACCTCTGTGCACCCCAATCCACAGGATGGTCCTGCTTAGCCCAGACCTCACTGTACCCAGATTGATGACACAGCAAGTATTTGGTCGTCAGCCACAGCAACCCGAGGCAGTAAAATGTTAAGTGGACAAGGGTAGGGTAGCCGCTGTGTTAACACTGGCACACCTTTGGTTGTCCAGTGACTTCAGCACACCTTTGAGTGTCCCCATCCTCCTTTCTTCAAGTCCCTCTCTCCTGACCCTCTTTCCACAATCCCATAACCATCTGTTTTAGACTCAGGATAAATCTGTAGGCCAGCAGGAACCATTTGTCTTTTTGTTCCTGTGATAAAAAACCTGTATTTTCAAACACTCATTGAAATATCTATGGAAGAGGCGGGTAGGTGAGAGAAACACACATGCAAAATCCCTCCTGTGGGTCTGAGCAACACCTATGAAGCCAACTGGGACACACCAGGTGTCTCTTGAAAGAGAAAAAAGGAAGCAATTATCACCCCACCTGGATGGGCATCCCTGGCAGTCAGGAAAGCGAGCAGCTCACTGCTGCAGCTCACTCCCCAGCTGCCTCGCAGATAAGCTTAGAAACCTCACTCCAGGAGCCTTCAATTTCAAGTTTGGCAAGGCCCGTGTCTGTCTGTGTGTTTGCTTACTCTGGCCTGTACTTTGGAGGAGGTAAGGGGGCTAAAGAACGAGCTGTCAGTCTCTCTGCACCTCCTATGGGGATACCTGATTCTTAAGGACTCACTCATGTTCTCCTAAGATCTCTAGGAACAGAGAAGTAAAGACAATAAAGACAGAGAAAGGATGACTGGGAAATATTAGGGCCTTCCAGCATGATAAAACATGGAAAGATGGACAGGAATGTGGTGTTTCGTCCTGAAAGTCTGTGATGATTGGGGTACCGGATCCTTCCAGTTTGAGGCTGTTAGATCCTTCCTTCATCTGGGATGTGTACCTGACATGGCCCTTCTATTCTAGGTGCAGCGGGTTCTAGGCTGAGAGATCAGTTAGGGGAGCCCCTGAATCTCCTCCAGGGGCAGACAGAGATGGTTGTCTTCCTAACCATGCCCCCTTGGGAAAGGGTATCACAATGAGTTTGGTGATTGCCAATCATGTACCTTTCCTACTCCTTCCCATCTTCCCATCTTCTTTGCTTGGTTCTGACTCCTAAATCACATCACCATGGGTATTCTGGAATGTATTACTTGATTTGACTTCATATGCAAACATGCAAATTTAGGTGCCCCTCTTAGTTTAATAAAAAGATGCTCCACTCTCGATTGCAGTGCAGAGCAAGTTCTGTTTTCGTTACCTTCCAGAGCCAAGTGTCTCAGCCCTCTTACCCTCTGAGTTTGGTTATTGGTCACCAGTTCATAGATGGGGGATGCTCTGGTCACTTCAAGCAGGACTGGCTCGGCAGGGGTTTCAAGGCTGGACGTCACATGACACAAAGGACAAGATGAAGGACATCGTCCCTTGCTCTGGCACTCCATTCGGACTCCAGCTGCCATACGCTTGGTGCCAGAGTCTGACAGGCTAGCGATGTATTCTGGGAATGTCAGCACCTTGGGCTCCCTTTCCCGCTCCTCCGACTCATCAGATGGGGAGTTGCCTGCCAGACACAAAAGAAAAAGAATGGTGAGGGAGGCAAGATAGCAGGGATGGCCATGACTCGGTGGCTCCTGCGTTCTGAGGTCTAACACTGAGAAGTTAGAAAGCGCCACTGAGGAAGTCAAATTGTGATTTTTGTTATTCCACTTAGTTAGGGGCGCAGATCTTCCCAGTGACACAGAGTTGGAAATGGCCTTTCAAGAATGAGAATGGGTGGTTGCTTTTCTGAGAATCGTTGGCTCCACTGGTCCACCCAGAGGGATATGTCTGTGGTACATCCATTGCCAAGAACTCAGATGACAACAAAGTGACCGTTCTTGGCTTCCTTCATACCACCTACCTCTACCAGTATTAAATGAATGAATGACAAAATGTTTTGGAAACACACCTATGGTTTCCAACATACATGAAGCTCCCATCATTGGTCATAATTCCAGCTGAAATTTGTGGATTCTTCCTCTGACATTGGGGTTGATCTAAGATCTCCTTTGACCGTGACATTAGCATCACAGATAGCCTAATTATACCCATGTCTACATATCAGGAAATGAGAGTATCATCAAGGTCACACACACCTTTGTGAGATTTGGTATTTGACCCCAGGAGTGTCTCAATCCAAAGTGTTTAAGTCACAGAGCAAAGTCAGCATTTCTCAGCTGTCTTACTAGCCCCATGTGTTGATCATGCAGAGGGAAGTTTGGCTTTTTCCAAAAGATTTTCACCGTTGTTTGCCACATAGCCATTAGCTGCACAGGCTCTTGATCTATTTTTGGTGACAAACATGAAAAATGCCTACTAGAGAATAATTGTTTGTTCCCCACACACGAAAGCCCCATTTGCTCTTTGTTCCTTCAGTCCCCACGATCACCCATTTAACTCATTATCTGTAAAGGAGCCCGTGGACAGAACCCTCCAGATTTCTTAAGCTATTTCTGACAGTTGGTGTCCCAAGCAGGAAATGATTTTGGAGAGACTGCTGTGCCTTTGGAGATGGTGGGGACACACAGAATGTTCTGGTTTCCTGTGGGCACATTAAGAATGTCATACTTGATGGGACACAGGGTGAACTGGTTGAAAGGCTTCGCAAAGCGGTTCCCAGAGGTGATTTGGAGCTATGACTCATTGGCTTAGAAAAGCAAATGTTCTCCCCTCCTGGTGTAGGGGGCTCCCCCATCCTATCTCTTGCTTGCTGTGTAACATGGACCCATATGGGGACATGGCAGGGTTCCCAATGTTCTTGGTTCCCAAATGAATTCCATCACTGTGTGGATGAGACACTTTTAACACGGGACTCCATCTATTTAACTCTTGCATTTCACTGAATCATAGATCCAGGATTGAGCTCCAGTTCCTCCTGGATTGCAGAAGAACTGGACAACTGCACACACAGCAAAAGTCAAGGATAATGGCATTGGCTAGAGCCTAGACTAACCAATACCAAATCACTTCACCCACAGGTTCACCTTTCCAAATGTTTAGGCTTCTGAAGCTCAGTCTTGGTTCCACCCTTTGTCCTAGGCTGAGAAAGCATCACTAGGAGTATCCAAAAAGCCACAGACTAGCCAAGATCTGACCTCCTGTCTTCTTCAGACTGCAGAATGACTAGGTCAAAGTAAGCGGAGGTGTAGTAAGGTGTTTGGGTATAACTTGATGTCTGTGAAAAGTCTTTAGGATGCGGAAAACTTTTCCATCTTTGGTTTTTAATCACATCATCATCAGAAGCATTTCCCTACCAAGCCACAACCTTGAGAATCCATTCTGTACTCCTGGAAATCTACAATATGGCCACTAGATGGCGGTAGCAGATCTAAAATGATTACCTTCTGTGCTGTGGGACCACGTCTGGAAAAATTAATATTCAGAACCCTAAGTAAGGTGTAGGTATCTCAAGAATTTTATGGCTCCTTTTCCTTACACACAATAAAAAACCAAGAAGCAAAACGATTACAAATTATATACGTTATAGCTTAAGGAGAAAAATAAGAGAAACGGGTGATAATGACAGGATAATTGAAAGAAAACTCATAAGAGAGAATTTAAAAAGAAACTTCTCTCAATAGCTTTACTTTTGAGTAAAAGATATTTCAAAGGAAGAAAGCAACCTTTCTTTTCTCCTTGAAACGAGCTTTCCTGGGTTACTATTTAGATGAATTGTACTGAAGAAACCACCAGGGGGCACTGTAACACGCGTGCCCTGTATGGAGTTAACTTCCTTGCCCTCCAGCTCAGCTTGGCATCATTAAAGCTTGTAAATGCTGTAAACATGAGGGGCCACTCCCCTTGCTGCTGTCTTCTGGCAATGCCAATTAAAATCAAGATGCAGTTAATCCCTGTCAATATCTATCCACCTTTCAAACTTACAAGATTAAAGACTACAGAACAATGGCTGAGAAAAGGATGTAGGAAGAGATGATAGGGACCATCAATGCTCTTTTCGCTTCTTCCTCCTCTGTCTATTCCCTCCCAAATCAGGTCCACATGCAAGGTCCTTGCTAGAAGCCAAGGCCAGTGTGTCTTGCTGGCCCCGTGCTCACATGAGATGAAGCTGTCTAGAGAGAGGCTGGATTTATACAGAAGCAATGAACAGTGAGTTCCCAAAAGCCATCTATCCAGCCTCCAGCCAAGAACAGACATGTGTGTGAGGGAGATTTTTCAAAGAGAAAATGCATTTTCTATGTGCAGTTAAAGATACAATTGGGAAATACTCCTTAAAATGATGGAGTCCATTGGTGAAAGGCCACATAAATCTCCCTTACCCCAAAGAGAGTGCCACCATTGACTGCAAACGAATGAATCATTCAGATCCCAAGCTCTTCAGGAGACTCTGCTCTTTGTTGGTGGGAAGGTGGGAAGAAGGAAAGGCACTTTATTTCCTATGACCCAGTGGTCCCCTCTTTCTATTGGCCACTCCTATTACAGTTCTTGTCAATTTTCTCCATCCTCTGGCACCTAGGTAGAGACACTCCTGGAATCTGAAGCACTATGATGCTTCTTAGGAAAAGAAGTATCTACTTCAGTAAACACATGGCCTTTGAACAAAAGAAACAATCTACAGTTAAGGTCTTGGAAGATGCTGGTTGGCAAGTGTGCCCTCTGACCAAGAGTACCTGTGTGGGCCCTCACCACAGGGAAGGTCCTTGTGTTCGACTGTGACACTTAGCTCTCTTACAAGCAGAGGAATATTCAACCTGGAATGTAGTTAACAACCTCAAACTGCAAAGCATTTTGCAAATACAGTTTGCTATAAATAAGTGCCATTTGCTTTAGGCTAAATCTGTATCCTCCAGCACACAGTGGATGAGTTTCCCCAATAGAATACCGTGGCATGAGAATATTGGCATCTTCAATGCTCAGAACCTCACCGTGTATGAGCCCATGGCCTTAGGCATGTACATAGCTACCCACCTAAATTCAGGAAGACATTAGGATGATGAAAGTGACCAGCCCATTCTTAGGCAGGGTCCGCGCCGCTTGTGTGAGCTGACAGGTCGCGAAGGTGAATTGCTTGTTATGAAGTAAATTGGTACAATCCCTGTAGGATCCTGAGGCCTGCTTAAGAATCTCTCTCTTGAGTTGGTGCCCACGGCAAAGAGATGCTGATGACAGAACAGCCAGAACTACACAGGCAGTTCATTAGGCGGCAAAGAAATAAAATGCAAACTAATCGGATCACAGCTTCGGGGGGAGAGCATGGGATGCACGGGAAGAAGGTTGAGGTGGGCAAGAAAAGCACAGCTCAGCAAGATGCACTGGAAGTCCGCCTGCCTACAGCCAGTGTGCCAGAGCCCACCCCAGCCTTCACCCCATCTACTGCGAGAGCCGTGATTCTAGGTTCTCTGATGCACATCTCCCTCAACTCATGCCTTCCAAGTAGAGGAATCCAACCTGCAATGCCATTCACAATCCTAAAACAAGCTCCTTGGGGTTAGAACTGAATCGCCAGTCACACCATGATCACACATTCTCTGGGACTCAAATCTTAACTAGGGGACGGGAGGTAGAACATACACTGAGCACTTCTGACTATGCCAGAGGGGAGGTAGTAGTGTTCTGTAGTCAGCAAATGTGTCTTTTTCACCTCTGAAGTTCCTTTGTCTGGTTTAATCTATCATCTGTATCTGCGCGTGCCTCTGCCTGTATCTCGATCTATCACCAGTATCTACATCCATATCTGCATCCTGAGGTAATTATCCTACGCTCCAAGCCTACTTGTGAATGGCTATGAAATGTCAAGCTTAAAGAGTAAAAGCAAAGCCTTTGCCAAACAGCTCTCCTGTCCCCTGCTAAGTTCCCCGAGAATCAAGTAGAAAGTGCAAGTGAGGCATTACTGGGGGAGCAGTTGACTCTGTGACTCCAGCCAAGGTCTCTCCCATAAGTAACAAAGCCTTACATACCTGTTAGGATGTCCACTTATACACATTACATGAAAGGGTTCTCCTAAGTGTGGTCACCATCTCCTCCACAGTCTCTTGGAAGCCTCTTTCTTTCTTGAACATCCCAGCTAAACAGAGGGGACAGGTGATCCCCCAGCCATTGAAATACTGTCCCTCCCCACCCCTGCTTCCTTCCCTTGCTCCCTCTCAATCTTCCCAAACATTCATTTAATATTAAATTGCTTTCTCTTTGCAACCCATATCCTTTCTTCCATGTTCAATACCACATAAGAGAATTGACAGTCTAAAAACTTACTCTTTAGATTGCCTAGGTTGGGTTTCTACTTTACCTCATATCAGCTGTCTGACTTAGGACAGGTTTCATAGCCTTCTAGAGTCTACATTTCCTTGTGTGTAAAGTGGAAATGTCCATACTGATTGATTCTTCACCAACAAACCTACACTACATGGTGTAGTGACCATGCCTGTAATCCCAGCACTTGGGAGGCAGAGGCAGGAAGATCAGAAGTTCAGGGTCATCCTTGGCTATGTGATGACTTCAAGAATCTGGTTCAAAACACCAAAACCAAACCAAACAAATTGGCAACTCACAAAGTCCATCTTGAGCAGTCCTCAGGACACAGTGAGTGTACGCTCAATGTACTTACTCTGACCATGCTTATTCACTTACCTTGCTCTACCTGCAACCATCACTGTCACATGCTGAGTGCCACTAGGGACAAAGTTATGCCTTACCCTCCAATATAACACCCTACAGTACTCACTCAATATGCAACAACTCAACAATTCATTAGAAATGTATATATTGAATGACAAAAGTGTTTGTCGAATAATAAAATGTATATATAAATTGAATATACTCTGTCCTCTTCAATTGCTAACTAAACAGCCCAGCCTTACTCCACTCGAAGTCTAGGTTCTTTTAAAATGCTCTAGATTTGTCTGAAATAGAGTGGCTTCCACTACTTTCAGGCATGAAGAATTATTCAGAGACAGCTTGGATTCAACAACTTGGGTAGTAGAAATAGTGTAGAGATTTCATTCTGCAAAATTTTAAACTGTAGGCCACCGATGTGGTCATTGAGTAGTTAATCGCTGGGAAGGCAAGGATTTAGACTTGAGAAAGGGAATATCCAGAAGAGCCAGCTCTGGTGCTGAAGGACAGTGGTTTTCTGTGGTTAGAAAACCTGGGGAAGTTATTTCAAATAATGCCTTCAAGTAGAGAAAAGATCAGGACTGATAACCCAGGCCAGCAGAATGGATGGAAAGGAAGATACCAATGGGGGAGGGGAAGGGAGTTCTGGATAGATCTGGGGAACAGAGCCATTGTGGGCAGACTGGGACTCTGGCCTCACATGTGCGTCCTACCTGCAAAGAGGGAGCTGGACTCTAAGGATTGTCATAAGGAGGGTGATACCTGGAAACCTGCACCTTCTCCAGTTGTCCAGTCTCAGCCTGCACATAGAAACCACTCCACCCAGCACTCAGGAGGCAGAGGCAGGCAGATCTCTGTGAGTTCGAGACCAGCCTGGTCTACAAGAGCTAGTTCCAGGACAGGCTCCAAAACCACAGAGAAACCCTGTCTCGAAAAAAACCAAAAAAAAAAAAAGAAACCACTCCAGGTTCAGAGCCTCACATCCATCAATACCCTGTAGCTCCAAGTAAGCAATCTTCTTGTTGAACTAACTAGTGGAAATCATTGGCTCCCATATGACCAATGTATTCAGAAAGCAGTCCCAACAAGAAAGAGTTTATATTCTTGTCCTTTCTTACAAATAAATTCAAAAATGATTCTTTCTTCAGGGTATATTCTTTCTTTTGTTCTAACATTAATGTTGTACATTTTAGACTTGGTCCTTTGGTAATCTCTTTAGGAAATTTCTAGAAAGAGTGGGTCTTTGCTATAATCAGACCCTGCAGCCAGTCCCTGGAGAGCAGCACCCAAGGGCATAGTGGAGTGCCTGTCACCAGGTTCCCACTGACCACCTCACAAAGTGTCCATAGCTGGGGTGGCCAAGGAAAGACATCTTTAGAAGTGGGTTTTGGTTTATTTGACTCTTAACCAGAAAAATGTGTACTTTTTCTGCAGTCCTTGTTGACATCTTTCTTTTCTAAAAACACAGTGTTCCAATTTCCTGCCTGTTTCATAAAGCATTGCCTACCAAGCAGAATTAAACCTTTCCCCAAGGTGCCTCCAGGTGAGGATTCTGTTCATCAATTATGACTATGCATATTTGAAAGTTGGAAGAGACAGAAATAAAATGGCATCAATGCCCCAATGGCTTTTAAAAATTGATAGATAACACAATGTTATACTTTCTTAACATAATCCCCTCATCGAAGGCTTGTTTTCTAACAAATAGCAGTCTGTTTGAGGTCCCTGGCTAATTTGGTTCATGTTAAATTGAGATTTGGTGTAGGTACAATACTTAGTCTTTGCCAAAAGCTGTTTGTTAGTCGGCCTTGGCATGAGGACAGAGAATTCAGTAATAAATGGTCTTAATTCAGCAAGCATCCCATATACCTTCTTTGGTCAATGACAATGACATTGGGTTCAAAGTTCACTCAATGAAATTTTACAGTAACAGAATCTACCAAAGAACTATAAAAAAACAAACACCAAAACAGCCTTTGCAATGAATCTCTGACCCAGCCACACCCTCCTTCTAAATCGCAATCTCTGTGTCAAGAAGAAATACAAGTCAAGCTAACTCAGCTATCGGCGACTCTTTGAGAATTTCTGGAGATCATCTCTGCACAACCCACACATCTCAGGAGGAGTAAGGTTCAAATACAAGAATTGCTGGGAAGCCCTTAAGACTTTGCCGGCAAAGACAGACTCGGCTATGCTGTTAGTCCCCAGTGTACAGGAAGCTGACATAGGCTGCGTTGCACTGTCATGGAGCATGCTCAGTGTCCCACACTTGAGAGTGTTCCAGTCAACAAATGCATAGGAGTAGAAAGGGTAGAAAGGAGCAACAGGAATTACATCCACCTTCTGCCTAAAGCCCTCAAAGAATAGGCTAAATTTTCATTAAGATTTACCACAAGAGCAATGCCAGAGAATCCAAGTCCTAACCAGATTATCCAAAAGGGTTTGCCAAATGCCCACGTGGGAATGGGAATTCGGGAGATTGGGCTGAAATCATAGTCACTCAGACCTCAAGTCTCCTGAAACAGTGTCTCCCTTCCCTTCCCTTCTTCTTCCCTTCCCTTCCCTTCCCTTCCCTTCCCTTCCCTTCCCTTCCCTTCCCTTCCCTTCCCTTCCCCCTTCCCCCTTCCCCCTCCCCCTCCCCCATCCCCCATCCCCTATCCCCTTCCCCTTCCCCTTCCATTTTTCTCCTCTAATCCCTCCCTCAGAGAAGTAATTCTGCTGGAAGTGTGAATAGACGTACACAGGAGAGATGGGCAGCTGCACTTGGTTTTGTGGCTCCTGTCTCACTCCCACAGAAGGGACTTGTCTGGAGTCCAGTACTGATGTGCTGCGAGAACAATATTGGTCTTGACTGGATTATGAGATTTTTGTGGAGCTCTGTGAGATAATAGGAATGGAAGCTTCAAGGTTCTACAAAGCTGCTTTTCAGTTGCCACCCAGACTCTCATTGCTTTAATTTCTGAATGTCTTTCGTGCAAGCCAGAGCTCATCACCTAGGTTTGCTCTCCCCGGCTTTTGAATCTCAGTTTCCTAAGGCCGCATTTACAAAATTATCACTCCAGTTCTGGAAAACAAAGGTCAAAACTGAAGGTGCAGTTAGAACCATGTTCCCTTGGAAGGTTCTAGAGAAATGGCCACCGTTGCTTCTTCCTAACTTCGAGAAGATCCCAGTGCTTGAAGGCATTGCTTGCCTTGCAAAGTTGTCACTCCAGTCTTAGCCTTGGTTGTCACATGACTCTTCTCTGTGAGTCTGTGACCAAATCCGCTGCTTTCTCTTATATACTAGCTAGCCTTTGGATATAGGAGCTATCTATATTGAGTTCATGATCATGTCACCATAATGCATATCCTCTTGCAAAGACTATTTCCAAATCAGTTAACATGATGAGGCACGGATTCTAGTCAACCTAGCACTGTGTCCCTGCTTTTTACACTATAAGTTAAATCCCATGATGCAGAATTAGTGATGTTTCTTTTGCTGGCTATTTGGGCACTGGCCACCTCTTGGCTTCCTCCCTTGCCTCACAAGCATTGGGCAAAGGAAACAAGCCTCTCTGACTCCTTCAGCCTCCTGGTGTCCAGCAGCTGCTGCATGCAGCTTCTTGTCAATGTCAAAATAAACCTGACATAGAAATTCAGAGTCACAGCCCTCAGGATGTGCAGAGCTGGGCTGGATTATTCCTGCTGCTTCACTACACACAGAGTGGCATGGATGAGAGGGAGTGGGGAGGGAGACAGGGCTAGGAGAGAGGCGAAAATGAGGAACACCTGCGGGATTTGCTATTTTCACATCTCCATTAGCAGGAAGACAAGAGAATGGGTAGGCCAGTTCAGCTGGCCACCAGGAGAGAGCCTCCCATGCGCTTGTCTGGAGGTGCAGATGTAGGCTCCCCGTTCCCATTTCTCTCGTGTGGGAGGATAAGTTGAGAAAACAAAGAGATACCCCTGTTGTACTCCCAGGGCAAGCATTTTCCCAACTTCTGGGCCCTTCCCAAGGAAGAGTCAAGAAAACTGTCAGAACACTAGCCCAGAGCAGGGGATGGAAGAAAAACACATGACCCAGAGAAGAAGAGAGAATCATGATCCTGTTGATGAAAGGGAACCTCCAGCTTCCTCCCCAGTTAATGCTGAGGACCCACCCAGCTTTAGAATGGGATGCTTTCCTTTACCCACAGTACAGCATCCTTCTCAGGCAGGGACCTGCATGCCTCCCTTTGGCTTTCCAGCTCAGCTTCTTCCTGATGCGGCTGCACTTTGGAGGATCCCTGCCTCTTGATCCCTCGCTGACTCCTCCCCTGTGTGTTTCTGCCTCTCTATCTCTCTTTAAACTTGGACAGGTGCACAGGGCAGGGAACCCTTGGAGAGTTCTGAAATACAGCAACCCTGAGACAGTAGTGTGGATTGCCCTGGTTTCACATTCTAAGAGCCCGGCTGCACGTGGAGCGTGCGGAGTATAGGTGAGGACAGCTAACGTGAGTTAGAGGCAGGTGGAGTCTCTGGAGTGAACTCAGATCCGTGGTGCGATATTCAAAGCTTCATCAAGATGCTGCAGAGACTGGTTATAAATATCCTTAACTACCAAATGGTCTAGAAATTTTTAATAAAAATATTATTCAATAATAATACTACTCCAGCCGGCAAGGGAATGTTGTAACGGTCTCCATTTTCCTCTGGATACTCATCTAGCTTCTGTTTTTCAAATGAATTTGGATGTTAAATCCTTTTGCTGCCCTGACCAATTTATTCTGCAAATTAACTATATATGACAGAACTTAAAGTCCGTTACCAGTTAGCTCTGCTTCGCTGAAATTTACGCCGCTTCCTTGCCTGCTGGAGCCACGAGCTGAAATACACTGTGACTATTGGTAGTGATTTGAGATTCTGCACAACCATCTCACCTCTTGGTCCTCTTTTCTTGAGTTCTAAAATGTGCTGAGTGGACCAGGCTCTTTTCACCTCTTGGTGACCTGCGTCCTGTTCTCAGGTTCTCTGGTCCCTGTGGCTGCCTCTCAGCCTTAACAAAGTTCTCAAGGCTATGAGCCAAGCCAGCAGAGAGTCAAGAGCCTCAGACTGGTCCTCAGTACCACATGTAAATGGTGGTAGCAGTCAAATGGTAGGAGCCAAGGAGGCTAATTATGCAGACTGCATGGATGCTAAGTCCGCAGATAGGTATGGTAGCATGTTAAGAGATTGTGGTGATGGGGGTGATGGAGGGCCATGCCGCCATGACAAATGTTCGTTGGGAGTTGATGCAGCTTTTGTTGGATCAAGTGCAGAGTCGCATTCACCCTGGGGGAGGTAGTGGGAACTGCAAGACACTAGGAGAGATGATCCCACAAACAACAGCTGAAGGAGATGGGTTTAGTGGATACAGTGAGGCCTAGCATCCCTTTCTTTAGACATCTGATGGGTTGTCCCCTAGAAATGAGATCACATGTTTTCTGCGAATTTCCAGAGCGCGCACCTCAGACCCGAGACAGAAAACCAGAGCTAGGCGAGTTTGCTGTGCTTTGGATTTCACTGAGTACCTGCTTGGTGCCAGAAATGGGTCTCGGTGCTTGTGAGAAAAATGCCAGAAGGTGAAAGAAATAAAGCTCATTTTGCAGTGTCTCTAGGCACACAGAGTGGACAGGAACGTGACAGTGATGTGAGCTTGTAGTACTGGGAGATGCTTTGGGGCACCCAGAGAGAAGCGCTGAAACCTATGCCACCAGGGAAGATGGGCCAAGGGAAGACACCAAACTCCCAAGAGTGAATTTTGTAATAATATTTTCAGCTTGAATGAAGTAGGATAGAAAGCCTTGGAGACTGCAAGCTCTTAACCAGACATGCTACTCATGTAGAAAATAGTGAGCCACTTGTCAGAGTTGTCAGAGCATCGTGCTCATTTCAGAATGAGGCCCCTTTAAAAGCTAAATTTAAGCTCATTTTTTGCAAATTAGTGGATTCAGGAACCTGCATCTTATCAGGAACCTCTTGGGTAATGACTGAGGCAGGCTTCAAGTAACATGTTGAAACTCACCACTCCACACAAGAGTGGTATTTTATTAAATACTGCCATAATGCCTTTAAAAACTCTTATAAACATTTATAACAAATAAAAGGTGAACTTGTGGGGTAGAGTTTTTTGGCTTTCAGGAGATTATTATTTGATGAAAATTAAAATTCCATTTTTTATGAAGCTCTTCTTTAAGCATTTATGCAGAGCCCCAAAAAGTGCCAGAGGGCAAGTTTCAAAGCCACTTATTTCAGCTCCGATGACCTTGGACTGAACTGTTCCGGAAGAAACCAGAGGTTCTCCACAACCAGGAGGTTGTGCTGGATCTGAAGGTCTGACTAGGTTGTTGCCACAAGCCGCAGACTGTGTCAGATACAGTAGTTAATTTGCTTCTTGGATTTTCCAAGAGAAATGCTGTGCTGTCTGTTCTAATTGGCTACAAATTAAGTCAGAAATATTCTAGATTCCTAACTGAAGAAGAAATCTACTGAATTGCATAAATTCATCTTCCCATGAAGAAGACACTCTGGTGACACATACAGAGTACATGCCTGCAATCCAAGTCCTCAGAGGTCGAGGCAGAAGGATCTCAGGTTCAAGGCCAGCCTCAGCAACACATGGAGTGTGATGACAGTCTGGGCTACACAGCGACATCTTCTCTAAGGGTGGGAAGAGAGGAAAAGGGAAAAAGAGAGATATAAGAGGGATAAGTTCTAATAGAAAATGAGAGAAGGCAGCACCACTGTAGACAGCTATCCAGTAAGATGAGCACAGATAACAATAGGAGGAGCAGCTGATGTCACAGGTTCCCTTCCTACAGGCTTTAGTGGGAGCACATGCTAACAGAGAAAAGTATTAGATCTTCTCGTTCAGATAGCTGAAGGAAAAACTGTCATTAGGTCCAACAAGGTACTGTGACTTTATGTTACTTCTTGGAATTCTTATAACAATAGTAAATGTGAAACTATTACAAATTTTAAACAATATAGCTGTGTAGTTCCCATCCAGTCTTCTTCCAAGGGAAGTGAAGGCTGTTGTTGTTATTAATAGAACAGGACCAAGGTGGCAGCTAATACAACCAGTAAGGGAGTCATCTTGTTACTTGCCCATTTAAGCCTTTCTACACAGGTCTCTGGGTTTGAATGAGGTATGAGTTGTGTGCTCCAAAGGTTCATATGCTCAGTCCTTTATATGGAAACATTAAAAGGTGATTGGGGCCTTTAAGGGATAGATCTTTGTGTCCGTGGGGGGAACTACTGCAGGATGTGATTTAAGTAGCTCCTATAAGACCCTTGAGCCGATTTTCATGAATCAGGGGCTTCTTATTCAAGAACCAGCTTGGATACTCCCCAGCCTCTTTGGCCTCTTATTTGGTGCTGTGTCCTCCACCTTTGCTGGTACTCCCAGGCATTATGATGTCACTTACCTGGAGTTCTTCACCAGACCCAAGCAGAAGCTAACAAAAATTTGAGACAAATAACCATCTTTATAAATAGTCTACCTCCAGCATTTTGTTGGAAAAAAGAACCAATGCTTTTCCTTATACATCTAACTCCCTTGAAAGAAGGTTGACCAAGAAGCAGCAACAACCAAGGGAGCAAATGTACATTGAGTCAGACAGAAAGAAAGACACAAAGCTCTGTCCATCAGCAGAAGCTCCCAGGATCTGTAGGCATGGGCCGCCATGGTCTTTGAGAAGGCCAGATTCTCTGGGATCTTTGAACTTAATCTCCATGTAGGATTGGGAGGGTATCTGTGATATCTGTTCTTATATAATAATGTGGTAAAAAGTCCCCACATTGAAAGGACCTAAAGACGGAGCCACAGGCTGAAAGTAGAATTGAGCAAGGGTTCTACAACTTGACCTCAAAAATGTAGCTGGAGAATCCAGCTGTGTGTCTGCCGATGACAGGAGGTATTGGAGCTAGAATATGGGCCCAGCTGTTCTGGTTTTCCTACCAGAGGCACAGAGCCACATAAGATGGGAACAAGGGAAGGAAAGGATGATGTAAAATGTTGTGGTAATAGTCTGCCAGGTAAATTTGAATGCACAACATAAAACAAAACACATGAATCAGTGTATCAGAGTATTTGCTGAAATAGCATGAGGGCCTGAATTCCAATTTCAGCAACCACATATAAAACAGAGTATGGCCAAGTATGTTCACCTACAACACAAGCATCATGGGAGACAGAGACCAAAGAATTTCTTGGGCTTGTTGGCCAACAGTTAGATTAGGTTTTATGAGAATACCCTGTCTCAAATGAATATGGCTGTGATATCCTCATCTGACCTCAGCATGCATGTTCATAGATGTGTGTACCTGCACTCATGCATGTTTATATACCATACACTGAGACAGAGAGAGGGGAGGGGAGGAGGAGGAAAAGGAAAAAGAGGAGGAATGGGGAAAGAAGGGGGAGAGGAAGAGAGAGCTACAACAAAAGAATTGCTGAGCTGACTAATGGTGTCCTCTTGGGCAGCCCTCTTGTAGGCGTGTTTGTTTAGAGTACCAAGAGGCTTTTGCTCCCCAGGGCACCTGCAAACCTGGGAACCAATATCTCTAGAAATTGTCTATTAATCAGCATTAAAGTGAAGGGGAGAGCTATTGGCCATGCTGAGCTTTATCTCAAATAAAAATACTGTACAAGTAGAGTGAGATTGAGCTGTGCTCCTAAAATCCATTCCTCTCAGTTACAAAGAATTCTCCCTGAAATGTAGCCATAGTTGCATGATGCTGATGCAGGGTAGATGGTGTATAAATGGCAGCTTTTAAGGACATCCATTTTGTCTCTTAAATAACTATTCATAATACCTAGCTGTCAGCACTAAGGAACTGTTCAGATTTCTAGATTATCTTTTGTTTTCACAGAAAAATGAAAAAAAAAAGTGCCTGCCCTTCTAGGTAACAGTAAAACCTGGGGGATATCGTTACCCATCTACACCTGAAATCAGAAACCTACAGAGACGTACACTCAGCTACATTAAGCCACAAATTTTATGTAGTTCCAAAGCTTTCAGCCATAGGATTTTGTATTTAATTTTCATTCTTACAGTAACAAGCCTACTGCAGGACTATTCAGATACTGCCTTTGCTATGCTGTGGTGTCAAGCAAATGAACGTACACAATGCAATGCCTGCTTCTCTGTGTACACACACATCCCCAGAAAAATACCATAGTGCCAGCAAATTAAACGGTGTTGACAGAGCTGGAAGAGCAGGGCCTTCTTAGAAGGGCTGATAAGAAAACTCACAATATTTCCAAGTTCCAGAGGCATGTAAGAGAAGAAAGACTAAAATGTTGCTTTCCGTTTAAGTCTCCCTCTCAAAACCACAACCAGTTTTTTCCCTATGAATACATCATTTAGGTCCTTCTTGTGATTCTTTTGTCGGCCTTCTAGGACTTGCTTTTTATCAGAAAGTTTTGTGACATCAGGCAAAAGTCACAAGACCCAAAACTGGAACTCAACTCAATTCAATAGAGCAAATACAAAGTTATTGAATGTCTATTTACAAGGTACTGTGTGAGTCTTTTGGATATCCCAAAATGAATTATGTGTAATCCCCACATTCAAAGAGTATCTTATCTCCCAGAAGAGCTAAGGCATACAAAGAAATATAAATCATCATTTTAAAAGATGATTGTGTAAGGGGTAGATCCCATCAGAGTGTTTGGAGTGAGAGAGGAGCAATGGAGGAACAGTTTCTGAAAAAGGCCTCAAGGGACACCAGTATCCTTTAGGACAGTCTTACTGTCATCTGTGGCATGAGGGGACATATTCTTTCTGTAAAGGACTATTCTGAAAATGCTTTAGGCTTTGTGGGCCACTTGGTCTGTGTGATAATGACTCCAGAGTATCCATGTACTACAAAACCAGCTATAGACGTTATTTGAAAGAATGTGTTTGTTCTGATAAATCCTTACTTTACATATCCTAAAACCTCACAGTGTGTACATGTTGCCAAATGTGTTCCCTTTTTAATTTCTATTTTACAACTTTCAAAAAGGCAGATTCTATTCTTAGTCCATGGGCCATTTAAAAACAAGCAACAGACCATACCTGTCTATGGGTCATAGTTTGGTATCACCCTCTCCTCCAATGACGTTTTGCTACAAAAAAAGGCTTTATTATACCTAATCTCACTTAATTCTTAGACTTTCTCTACGAGATAATGGTGTAGGAGGTCCTTCTGTCTATGTGTTGCTTTCATTGGTTGAATAAAGAAACTGCCTTGGCCTTTTGATAGGGCCAAACTTAGGTAGGTGGAGTAGACAGAACTGAATGCTGGAAAGAAGAGCAGAATGGCAGATGCCATTAAGCTCCTGCCTGAGACTAACGCTGGTTAGAATCTTTCCCAGTAAGCCATGACCTCGTGGTGTTACACAGATTGGTAGAAATGGGTTAAATCAAGATGTGAGAGTTAGCCAATAAGAGGTTAGAAATAATGGGCCAGGCAGTGATTTAATTAATACAATTTCTGTGTGATTATTTTGGGTGTAAGCAGGTGGGCAGCCAGGACAGAGCAAAAGGGGCCCCGCACACCATTCAACAAGATAATTCTTACCACTTCCATTTTCCAGACTTCCAGGTAAACCTTAGAGATCTTAGGTCACACAGGTTTCAAAGGCCTTGCTTGCACAAACTCCTGGGACACATTGCCTCCTTATAATGGTCAGGGAACACAGGGAGATGGCACAGTGAGTGGATTTTCCCCCAGAGGTATTTCAAAATCCAAAAGTTCTTTTAACCAAGACTGCATTTATTTTACAGTGGTAATGCTCGCTTATTGGTGTCATTCGGAATCCTGAGCTCACCACGTTCTCTCCTTAACAAGTCACACCAGGGATGATGTAACACTCACTAACATCTGTCTCCAGAATATTACCTTCTCCCATATTTGAAGGGAAAGAAGTAAGTTTCCAATATATGTTCCAAAGTCTTCCATCTCCCATGGTGGGCCGGAAACCGTACTTTGAAGGTTGTCTAACCCTGCAGGTGAAGACTATGCTCGAAGATGGTCTAAGTTACTAACTCAGCTCTTTCTTTTTCTCTCCATGTGAGCCACAATTCCCTCTTGCATGGCTTCTTTACTTTCTCTTGTTTAAAATCAATCTCACAACTAGAGGAGATGGAGGAAAAGCAAAAACTCCCATGTTCTCTCCATCTTCTGGTACGATTGCCCAGTGGTGGTCTCCAGCCTTCTTGGATCATTTTCTTTCTCTGAACAGAGGTAAACTATCTTTTCAACTGGCTGTGGGCTTTTCACAAATGTAGGCTCACCTTGAGCTCTCAGCTTTTTGGTGACACCGACGGACTCATCAGTTAACAGATCTATTAAAGATCAGCCCTGTCCAGCTCTGGGCTAGGCCCTGAGTACAGGCAGTAAATCACCTTTCCTCAAAGAAACATAATATACTTAGGATACAAGACCAACAAACGCATAATAGTAAAATAATGCCAGATTCTCTTCATTGAATATTTTCTATGTCCCAGTATATATTCTATCAAATAAAAAATAGTTTTGGACTAATAATCAAAGATTTATTCTAAAGGATTATCACCAAGGTAAAAGTGCCATGATACTGTTATCGTATAGGGAAGAAAACCATTTCCACAGTGAGATGGAGTCTGGATGTTGCTCAAGTTACACGGGAAGACATTTTACTTTTATAGAAGGAAGTAAACAAAGCTAGAAATAATACATTTGGAAATTTTCTGCCTGGATGGAAGATCTGAGGCCAGCTTGCTCTCTAGCCCATCCTGAAGATAGGCCAGAGCCTGGCAACCTTATCAAGGTAAACATGGGTGTCCTAACTGAGTCCTTATAGTATCAGAGAAAAGGGTATTCCTTCCGGAGCACAGAGGGGCACAGAGATTTCATATTCTCCCAATAAAACACGTCACTGTTGATTCTCTGCTTGAAACTTCAAGGTTAATATTGAAACAGTTGAACTTATGCCCAGGTCTGACTCCAGGGTATATAATCAGCCCTAACTTATATGGCAGCAACTGAAGGTGTAAGGAATAAGAGAGTGAGTGAGGACTGGAGGGCCCTCAGGGATTGGTGGAGGACTGTTTGGTAGAGTGAGTGGGGGCTCCTGAGGTAATTAGGGAAGAGTGTATCCTCACAGAAGAAGGAAGTAAAGAAAAAAACACAAAGAGAGGGGATACCACAGAAGTTCATTTAACTCTGTGACACAGCCGTGCTACTTGGAAAAGAACAAGCATTGAATATACACTACCAGCCAGGAAACGGGCTCCTGAAGAGCCAGCCCAATAATGTAGTATTGTCTGAAGCAACAGTTGGGGGAAAAACACTTGCTAGACTCGCTAGAAGCTAAGCAAGCCTGACAGGGAGACTGAAGAAGACAAGAGGGGGTAGCACCCCGATGGCAGCCCACAAAGGTTTGAGGGACTGAGAAACCAGTTAGGCTAGCATAGTTAGCATAGTGGCTGTGTGGGACAGATGAAAGGCAAACCAAGGGACTATTTCAGGGGAAACAAGAGGATTCCATGCCGCAGTTGAAGAGTGATAGATCTCACTTACTTTGAGGCTGCATAACAACAAAGTCTCAGAATGTTTTGAAGTAGGTTCCTAGAACTTTTGTTTACACGACGTCAGAAGGTTCTTTTGCCTAGAATATCTTAAAAGCATTATTTAAACCAATAAACAGGCAAACACCAGGTTTTCTTGCTTTGATGGTGAGGTAGCTTGTGTCAAAGTTAAGCTTGTAAATCTTCAAATCTCATAAATCTTTTAAAAGCTTTTAGCTTCCTAATATGTATTAAAATCTCGTAGGAGGAAAAACAGCATGTGGTTGGTGTCAGCCAAAAATAATTTGAGCACTGGGCTCAACTCTTGAAGAACACCTTGTTGAGCCAATGTACTACAAAACATACTTCAGAAAAGTCCCAATAGTCTCCTTATTCAGAACCCACCATGGCCCAGGGCTCTACCGGACTCGTGACCATTCCAGCATACAGTATTTTCATTATTCCCTTTTGTAGATGGAAATTCTGAGGATTCGGGAGTTTGGCCTTCTGTTTGAAGATTATACAGGCACTAGGAATCTAACTACAGCTCCTGCATTCCAGCTTAACACTTCTGTCCACATTATAGACGTACGAGATCTTCAGTATCAGACTTCCACAGCTGATTCCAGAACATCTGATTACCCAATTTTTCTGAATCGTTTTCACCACTTTCTGAAGACCTTGCCTGGGATGCTGGATTTCATGCACCGTGAGCCTGCTGATAGCAGCTTCCAATCTATTGGCATGCACCTGCAGTTCTACAAGGCTTCCGGGGGTATCATTCGGGTTTTAGATTACTCCCCTCCCTTTGTTCCCTAGAATCTGACATCTATAAACATGACAACACAGGCAGGAAAGGCCACGATGAGCAGTCTCCTGCTTCTAATGCAGGCTGCTGTGATGTGGGGAGGAGAAGGGGGGCATAGGAAAGGTCCTGATGTCTTTCTTGTGCATTCCTGGAATTGACATGCACCAGGCTAGTTCTCCCAGTTGCTACCATCAAGAAACGTTTAGTGTTAAATTTAGAATAAAAACCAATTAAAAGATAACAAAGAAACATCTGCTCAGAATAGCAAGAATTAAACATGACTGCTGGCTCCTGCAGGAAAGACGTGGCACACTTTACAAACCTGGATTTTCCCTTACTCATTCTCAATGTCTCACCCACACCCCCAATTCATCTCTCCCCAAATGGCTTTGGGGGGGCACTAGAATAGAATTTTTACTACAGGGATTGCAGTAACCTGATACTGGAAACCAGAGCTTTCAAAACATTTTTGCTGATCTTTTTCCCATGCCCCAGACCAGATGAGTCTGACCAGGGCTCAATGATGTGTTAGAATAGAGTCATGGGCTAGGTTCAAGGGATTGCTGCTTGGGATTTCGGCCACAGCACTGGTAGCTAATGAGATTAGGATCTAGATGAGCACACCAGTTTCCTGTTTCTCCTGTCTACCTCACAAAGATATGCCTGAAGCTCAGGAGACCAGCAAAGATGGTCTCCCCCTTCCCTCCCCAACCCAGAAGATGAGGTTGCTGCCTGCTCTAGGTCCTTTTTTGTTGCTATGATAAAACACAAAAGTGACTCAGGGGTTAAGGGTTTATTGGACTTAAAATTTAAGGTCACAATCCATCATTGAAGGAAGTCAAGGCAGGAACCCGGAGTTGTGAATCCAGAGGCAGAAATCACATAGTAAAGTTGGTTGCTGGTTCTTTCTTTCTTTCTTTCTCTCTCTCTCTCTCTCTCTCTCTCTCTCTCTCTCTCTCTCTCTCTCTCTCTCTCTCTCTCTCTCTCTCTCGTGTTTGTGTGCGTGGTGCATGCGTGTCTGTCCCTTTCTCTTTCTGCCTCCCTCTGTCTCTCTCCCTCTGTCTATCTCTGTGTGTTTCTGGCTCCCTGGAAGGTTCATGCTTATCTAGCGTTCTTATATAGTTCAGGACAATCCATTTAAGGATGGTAATACCCACAGTGGTCTAGACTTTTCTGGATAAATTAATAATCAAGACATTCCTATAGGCCAATCTGATCTAGGCAGTTCCTCGGTCTAGGCTTTCCTCTCAGACATTGTACTGCTGGCTCAATTGAAAAGGCTAGCTAGGCCACTGCCTTCATCATCACCAACCTCTTCTGCATCCAGAAGTAAGCTGTCATAGAGCACAGTTCTGCTATCCAGAAAAATCACATATCAAAATCCTATCAATTAGCTTAATGTCCTTGCCATCTTACTACATGGTGGCTTGGGAAGTTCTCCTGGGTTTCATTTAGGTCTTCCTGGGTAATTTTCTATGTTATGCTCCGCTATGGCCCTTCATACCCAGAAAGCCTCACAACCTGGCAAAATTCCCTCAACTACTGCCACCCCACAGCCCATTGAACATTTCTTTTCCCTTTACCTCAGCAGTTCCTACCAGGTCTACTCCAATGTTCTTGGATGGTTCTTCATCCTCCAACCATGCCCCAGGCTGTTATTAGTTGTGTCTTTCTAAAGCACACTCAGAGTGCATGCTTTCTGGCTAAAAATCTGTCAGTATTTTTAAAATAGCAGAAGGACAAAGACCAGATAAGAAGATGCTGCTGAATGACTCATAAACCTGGCCCCTGCACCTCACTTCAGGCTCTGTGTGCTCCATCTTCATGTCCTAGTTCTCGAGTCAGCCTGGATCTGGGTGCAGTTTAGATACCCTTCCTGGGGTTAGCAACACTGAATACCTTTACCCCCATCCCTCAGTTCAGGCAGTGTCTGTTTTTCTAGATCATATCCTGCTTGTTGAGTTTTCTCTTTTCACCCTTCTCACTTACTTGTCACTTCTTGTTTATTGGTTACTGCCTAGCTACCTTGTGAACAACTTTTGCCTACCTTTTATTATCAGTGCACCGGAACCCCCAGCATTTCACGCAGGTCTGGCCTCCCCACCCTTAGCATAGGTATTTACGGAGTGCATAAGTGAGGTGACAAGGTGAGAACTGAGCAGAGTAAAAGTTTCTTCTTTTCTGTTATCATTTTAATATTTACCAGCAGCAGCACTACTGTCAAGGAGATGGTCATGACTGGTCTGGCACCCTCAGGAGAGGGCAGCCACATCCAGGCAGATCCAGAAATGAAGAGAAATGCCTGGACAATAGGCACGTGTGGGGCACGAGTGGAAACCAATGTGTGGTTCTTTGAGAGCAGGTAATGGCAGGTAATCCACTCGGCCCCGGTTTCAGTTCTCCTCTCTGTGTGACCACAGGCCGGGGTCTCCACTCACGGGCCTTCCCTTTTACAGCTGGGGACGGACACTAGGTTGCTAGGGGGCGGGATGCTAGGTTGCCGGTCGAAGAAGAGGGCAGAGTCACAGTGTAAACACACTGGGTTTGTGGGTGCCGTCCTGACCTGGAAGTGACTCTTCTGCCAGTATGCATAGAATCCACTTACCCTTGTGCCATCTCAAGGGACAGAGCTGTGATCTGCTACCCTTTAGGAGTTCTAATCAAAACTGCACCTCTGCGAGTGAGCACCATTTACATACGCCCTTCACCGAACGGGATCTTAAGATGTGACTTGTTTTCTCACATCGTAAGGCTGTAAGAGATGCAGTAGATATGAAAAAACACCAATAATTTCAGATTTCTGCTTATGTACTTCATTATAACTGCATCTTCGGGCTTTCACAGTTATGATACTAAATTCATTGTTCTCTTATGACAGGCAATCCAGGCTGCCTTAGTAGTTTTATTATTATTTCTGAGTGAGAAAGACATAGCTGCTCACACCCTTCGTTACCGGTCTCCCACACGCCTCTAGCTCCTGTCCTCCCCTCTACAATTCCCCTTGTCGCCCACCCACTTTTTCCACTTGCCACTAACCAGGGCACCCTAGAGTTGAGTCCTGGGTCTATTCTTTTTCTCTCTTATCTACCCCTAGAGGCCAAAGCTTCAGACAACGCAGATTTGTGTTTGGAGCTCTGACCTCCTCTGAGTTCCAAACTTGCCACTCTAAAGTTTGTTGTCTCTGCATTTGGACGCCTCTGCTCTTTTGGTCCTCTCCTCCTGCTGGGTACCATCACTCCCAATTACTACATGGTTCTTTCAGAAAATCAGTTACTTAAACAAGTATCCAGAGCCTATGTCTACATCCTTTTCCCTTGCTCCTTCCTCCCAAACTCACCCTATAGCCAAGTTTCTCTAGCAACTACTTTCTTAAGAATAAACCTAGATCTCTTTTTGGTTTTCTCCCTCCACTGCCGGATACTTCAGTAAGTGAGACACTTACAGCTGTCCCTGTGCCAGCCACACTGCTGGCACTGTCTCTGTGCCAGCACCCCTTCTCCTAAGTCCTTCTGTCCAGTGCAGTGGAGATCTGGAGACACACATATGACCTCCCGCCTAACGTTCTCACTGGGACTAAATCTATCTGTCCATCCTCAGCCATTCCACGTTCCCTTGCTCACATTTCCTCATCTTACCTGGTCTTTGTAAAGCCCCCACCCCCACTCCCAGGGAAGCCTTTCCCCTACCTAGCTTATCTTACACAGCTTGGCGTGTACAATTACTCAGCTGGGCCTTTCCTGATGTGTTCTATTGTGGGCAGCCTCACCTTATTCATTACTCCCACAGCTCATTCAAAACCCATAATCTTCTGCTGTTTGTTTACTTCTTTATAACATATTTCTTCCATGGCCTCCATCTCCACCAGAGTAATGATCTCTTCTCTCCTACATACAATACATACAGTGCTGTTTGCCCAGTAGCCACTTATTAGAGGCTTGGTAACTCTTCAAGCAAGGATTAGACACTCAGTAACTGTGCACTGGAGGACTTCAAAAAAATTTGAAAAGAAAGGCCAATTCCATTGTTTTGTTTTCTTTACTTTTAAATTTTGTTTTGTTTATCTGTGGGTCTCAGTGACCTCTGCCAGCCCAGCAAGTACAAGGTCCATGATCTGTATGAACCCCAATACGCTGATGCCCCTTGGGGAAGACGCTGAAGACAGTTTCAAAGATCGACCTATCCCTTCCAGCATAGCTCTGCAGAAGAATTCAGAGAGCTGTTTCCTGATTACCCCCATCCCGTTACTATGGTCAATGCCCAGCATGAGCCCACTGCAAGCAGGATCTAAGACAACATCTCAAGGGTAGGGAGGGCTTCAGGGAATGGGACGATGCCTGTTCTCTAAGAAGAGGAGCAAAACAGACTGAACAAAAACGCGTAACCCCTAAAGGCCCCCAACCCATCAGTAGTCACAGAGCCAATTACCACAGTAATGGACAGACTGACAGGAGGGAGCACGGCTACCAGCTTGGGCAGTGGAGGCTCACACACAGTGACAGTATAAGTATGAGACCACCAAACCCCACAGAGAGGGGGAAATGCCAAGGGAATGTGCCTGTCAGCTTGCCCACTCAAACACTGTTTCCTTCTGCTGCTGGCGCTCACACTTAATCTCCAAAACACACGCTTTGACAGGCAGAACTTTTGAAACATTGAGCTGGAGAGTTACACGTTTCTGCTTTTTTTTCCTTCAGTTTTGCCGCGCCTTAAAAAAAATCAGCTCCCCAGTTTTTGTTTTGTTTTGTTTTTCATTGCTCTAAATTGAAGACTCATACATTTTAAATCAATGGAGTGAATACTTGCCCTGCCTGGGAAAAACACCTAAGTGGGTTTCCCCTGGTAATTTGACTTAGTGGAGCTGTGTACTCCTTTTTAATTACGTCATGCTTTAGCTGGGTACCAGTGAAACTGCCTTCAGCATTCTGAGTGTTGAGCGACCTGTGTGACCTTGAAATCACAGGACCTGTGAGACAGGAGTAAGAAGACAGGAGTCAGTCTGGGTTGCACAGAGAAATCCTGTCTCAAAACACAAAGTTAAAAAGTAATTACAACCAAAAGAAAAGAACAGAAAAATAAAAAAGAAAAAGGCATGGAGGAAGAAAAAGCTTCTGCTGATTCCCTACAGTACTGAATACTGGTTGGTAACCCAAACTCAGAACAGCAATCACAATTTGGGGGTCAGAAGTGAACCTAACCTGTTCTTGATGGTCATTCTAATCTCAAATCATATTACTTGACTCTATTTTCACACCTAACCTGCTCTTTTAATTCCAAATTCACAGACAGGACATTACCCGCCCAAGCCTCCCATCACCATGCCAAGTCCCACATGTGCTGATACCAGCTGGGCAATCTGAGACGAGGGTAGGTTCTTGGGTCAAGCTGTCTCTGTAGCGTGGAAGGGCAGAGCTAGGGCTGGGGAGGTGTTTGGAGATGATCTTTTAATATCCTCCCAGTTTTCTTAGAAAATGAGGATGAAAACTATGGTTTTATATAATGTTTGAGTGCTTGCTAAACACTACACATATGCTGGCACATTGAAAGACATGGGGCTGAGGAGGGAGAAGAATTTAGAGACATGGAGACAGGACCCCACCTTTCAGCAATCACGGACTTCCAGATGCTTTTCAAAATGCAAAAATGTTCCTCTAAAGTGGGATTTTAAATGGAATGAGGAAAATGTACAAACTGAACAAAACGGCATGATGACTAAGAAGCAATCCTTAAGCTGACAGTGTCCATGTCTGCTTCAACTGGGGGAGGTAACAAGGCTGGAGTCTCACCTCTGGAACACAGCTAAACCTTGTCTGTCTTTGTGTGTACCCTGTGGAACCAGACAATAGACCATGAATCCCAGGAAAAAGGGTAGGATCCTTAGACAGCAAGGAAGAAAAAAGAAAAAAAAAAACTACACTGAGATTTCATCTCAATCACAACAAAATAGCAAGCATCAAAAGAACAAAGGACAAGTTAATGCTGGCGAGGACGTGAGGAAATAAGCGTCATTCACTGATACTAGGAACAGAAACTGCAGCCACCAGTAAGGGAATTTCTCAGACATTTTAAAGCAGAACCCCACCATATAATCCGGCTCTACCACTCTTGGCTATTTCCCCAAAGGACTTTGTGCCCCACCACAGAGAGACTTCTATATCCACGTTTATTGCTTTCTTCATAATAGTCAAGAAATAGATGTCTATCAACAAACAGCTGAACAAAGAAAATGGGGTACATATATACAATGGAATTTTGTTCATCTGGAAAGAAAATATAATCATGACATCTGCAGGGAAACAAATAGAATTAGATATCATTATGTCAAGAAAAATAAGCTTGACTCAGAAAGATGAATACTATGTGTTTTCTCTCATGTGCACCCAAGATTTTAATATATATATATATATATATATATATATATATATATATGTTTGTGTGAATGCGCACATGCATGCACGCATGTTCATGTGTATGGGGGGTGTGCTGTAATGCTGAAAATTGGATCATAGTAGGGGAAAGAGAAACTTTAAGGAGGAAAAGAAGGTGACAGAAAATATGTGATTTGACATATGTACAGAAGAGGTAGGGTGGAAGGGGGCCAGGAGGAAGCGGGAAAGGGGCACAGGAGAGGAAGTAAGAAGTCAAGACTAACGAACAAAGAATGGATTAAAATGACATAATGAACCCATTACTTTGTATGCTAGTTTAAAACAACAAATACAAAGATTTTTTTGTTTGTTTTTCAAAAGGGAAGGTTGGTACCTCTGCACTTTCCCCAGCAGTTTCTGCTAGGAGGATGCTCTTACAGTTTCTAAGCAGTTCAAAGGCAGCAGCACCCCCTGCTGCTCCTCACAGGGCTGCCCTGGGCATCCTTTTCCAGTGGGCATTCACACCCAGTCCTCTGAAAGACCTTCTTCTGTGTGATACAGGTTTGATCTGCCTTCCCAGGAGTCTGTTTCATAGGCGATTTGTTACTTGTAAAATAGACATCATTTGTTTGGGGGAAGAAAGTAAAACCCTCCCTTTCTGAAGTCCCTTTAACAGTTTTTATCAGCAGCTATTTTGTTCAAAAGTGGGGAGAGGAGTGTTATGTTTCAGGAAAATGTTGAGACCAATAGAAGGAATAGTAGGAATCTAAGCCGTGGCGCACCAAACCCAAAACACCAGATATGTTGCTTTACATGTGGAACTTGAATTCATTTCTTCAACTACTTTGTAGCGTACATTAATATCCCTATCTCACAGACACGGAGACTGAGTCCCACAACCAGTAAGCCAATGTCTCAACAGCCACATGTAATAAAAAAATCTGATGTAATTCTGTCAGACACTAAACCTTTGCTGCAAGCAACTCCATTAAACTCCTATTGCAGTATCTGTTGAATTAACCTATTTAGCCTTGAGTCAGGCATTATTAAATGTTGCATTATGTTATCAGAAATAGAAATCATTTGCCGAGTTTATAGAGAGAGTCACAGAACATTAGAAGTAGTAGAAACTCTTAAGTGTAATCTAATTTCAAGTTTGTTATTATAGAGACAAGAAAATTATTTTGAAGAGGGTTAGGTAATTTCCTCAAGGTCAAGCTGGCTGGATAATAGCTCAGCCGAGACAAAAGAACCCGGCTCTGCACCCCATTCCAGTGCACTTCACCTCCACATGTTGCTACAGAGGAAGATGAGCTTGTCAGGCTGGGGAAACAGTGCTCATCTCAGAGATGTGAAGAACCAAGGGATGCCAAAGTTCAGGCTCTGCCCTTTGACGCAGTCTCCCCTCAAATCACACTTTATCTTGTGATTTCTTTTTCCTCTCACATAATTCCTCTGGAGTTAATTAGTTGCAGGATTCATCCCAAAACTTAATCAAGACAAGAAGCCACATAAATAGCTGCCTTGTATTGTTAAGCTTCTAGCCAGATGCATTTTTCTCCTGGGTCTATACCTTATTTCCAGCCCAGTGATATATGCTGGGTAAAATTAAATAGAGCAAACAAATTTTCCACATTTTACATGGCTGAATCTAGTGAATAGAATAAACTTGGCCATAAGCAGAGTTTCTTTTCTTTCTATGGCATCCCAGAATCCAGCCTTCCCTCCTCCCCACAGTTGGGCTGCTTCAAAGCCCAGTACTTTTTGGTTACCTCCTGGTGTTAGCTGCTTTATGTGCTGCTGAGACAAAAACACATGGCTAAAGCAACTTAATAAAAGAAGTTCTGTTTGGCTCACAGTTTGAGTGCACAGTTCATCGTGGTAGGGAGGTCATGGAGTGGGGGGACCTTGAGGGGACTGATGGCCACAGAGTCAGAAAGCAGAAAAAAATAAAAGCTGATGCTCAGCTGGCTTTGTACTTTCTATTCAGTCCAGAACCCCAACCAGTAGAAATGTACCCCCTCATTTAGAGTGGGTTTCCCTATCTTGATTAGTAGAATCTAGAAATACCTCACTGGTATGGTCCTGAAGGATTTTAGGTCTTATCATATTGACAATCAATATTAATGACTACACTCCTAATATGCACTGCATTATTCTAGGAGTTTTACAAATAAGGAAGGGTATATGACTGTTGTTGCATCTGTCTATATTATTTTCCCCTCAGGTCTTCAAAAAATATTTTAAAATTTTTTATGTGCACGAATGCCTTTCCTGCATATGAAGAGCATGCCTGCGGTGCCTCAGGGGCCAGAAGAAAGCAATGGTTCCCTGGCCCTGGAGTTACAGATGGTTGAGACATGATGTGGGTGCCGAGAAGGAAACTGTGCTCCTCTGCAAAAGGAGCAAGTGCTTCTAACCACTCAGCCATATCTCCAGCTCCTCCATGTAAGTCGTTATAGGGCCACCTCCATCTTATCTTCCAGGTGTCAACTTAGACTCAGCCCTCACCATCATCGCTGGGTGATTCTCGGTGCCTGCCAGCTTCACCTATCCCCAATTTTCTAGTCAGCCTCATGTACATCATCTACTTGTAGCTTCTTCATAGCGTCTATTTCTGTGCAAGATGATTGCTTTCATTCAGTTACTGCTTGCTTATTTTCTTTCCTCTCTAGGATACAAACTCCATAACGGTAGATTTTTTCTTCTGAATCATTTATCATATACACAACATCTAAACAGAGAGAAGCTACTGAAGAAATAGAAGGCTAAACCCCAATCCCATTCTTAGGGACTAATCAACCAAGCTGCAAAATCATTTACATATTTGTAGAAACTGAAAATGACCCAGAATACAATTCTAGTGGCTAATCTTGATGGTCAGTTTGAAGGCATTAAAACATTAAAAAAATAAACAAACCACTGGGTATGTCTGTGATGAGTCATCTAGATTAGGATAGTCAGGGTGGGAAAGCTCACCCTGGATGTGTGATAGCATTTCATTGGCTGGGGTAGCAAAAGTAATAAGGGGAACGTGAACTGGGCACCAACATTGATCTTGCTTCTACTTCCTGACTGTGGACACAATGGGACTGGCTACTTCCTGCCCCTGCCACTATACCTTCCCTTCATATCATCTGAAATGCCAGGCCCAAATAAACCCCTTCTGAACCTGCCTTTGTCAGACTTGGTCACAGTCCGAGATCAGTAGCTAATACAACAGCAAATCAATTACAAGACTTCATGAAAAACAGGCTGCTTTCCTATTGCCAGATCTAGACACCAGAGTTATGAACCAAAATGCTGTCCAGTTTAAAATATTAAATTCTTTGACAATCTATGGTTCCCAGAGAGGGAAGAAAAGAAGAAATAAAGAAGGCCATCTTTCTGCAGTATGGTTTCAAGCAATCTACACCGAGTTTTCGTGAGACAGTAGGAAGAAGACCGTGTAACCTAGGTACTAAGCTAAGCGCCTCTAATCCTGGCTGTTGTATATTTATAGTTCCTATCAATGTCAAGGTGCTTAAAACAATCCAGTGTTGCAAACCAGCTGCTTTTGCACACAAGCCCCATAGCCAAAGGCTTAAGCAGAGGAAACTCTCTGTCCAAGGTTAGGCCCTATAGCTTGCACCACTACTTTGTAGAAAGAACGCTGGGAGAGAACCCTGGAGGGTAGCAGGGCTGAAGTTTGCTGTGTAAGATGGTGAAAGAAGATTCTGCCTATTGATCTTTGAGAAAGTATACACAATGTGTTTCTGGGATGAGCAGCTTTGGTAACCTCTGGGAGCTTGCTAGAAATCCAGCATCTGAGGCCCCACCCATATTTACTGAGTCACTTTCCATCTCAATGAGATCCTATGCAATGCATGTGTGGTGCAGGACAATTCTAGATTCTGTCAATTATATTTTAAATAAACGCTGATTGACCGGTAGCCAGGCAGGAAGTATAGGCAAGAAAAACAGACACGAAGTAGAGGTGGGGCAATAAAACAGGAGTATTCTGGGAAGAAGGAAGCTCTTTCTGCAGTCCTGCCCAGACCACAGAAGAAGCAAGATGTGACCTGCACCACTGAAAAAGGTACTGAGGTGGCTAACATCGATAAGAATAATGGGTTAATGTAAGTTATAAGAGCTAATACAAAGCCTGAGCTAATGGGCCAATCAGTTTATAACCTAATGTAGACTCTCTGTGTGATTTTCTTTGGGGGCTACCGGCTGTGGGAACTGGGCAGGACATAAACCCCAACAAGTAGCCCGCTCTTCATGTTACACATGTGCACATTAAATTTTGAGAATCTTTGCTGGGTTTGGGGAACTGCTAATACTGGAGATCATGAGGAAAAAACTTCTAAAACAAACTACCCAAATCTAGAAAATTGAAAGGGATTGACAGTACATCCACCATGTACCTAACAAGGCTGGGCATCTGGCTCTGGAGGACTGATCTTAGATCAATGTTCTGGCTTCAGGAATTTTCTGACCCTACCTTAAATCCTTTTTTAGTGTTGTGTACTTTTAGGTAAAATGCATGAAGTCATTTCCAGTATATGTCAGTGATTAGATTCTCTCTCTCTCTCTCTCTCTCTCTCTCTCTCTCTCTCTCTCTCTCTCTCTCTCTCTCTCTGTGTGTGTATGTATGTATGTATGTATGTGGGTGTATGTGTGGGTGTATGTGCACGTGTGCGGACACATTATGTGTGTTTGGGGCCACAGGTCAACTTTGGATGCCATTTTCCTTGTCTTCCAAGTCTTTACTGGCCAGCAAGGCAGCAGCTCGTTAGGCTAGTTGACCAGCAAGCTCTAGAGCTTTTGTTCATCCTGTACAGCAATAAGATGACATGCATGTGCCATCACATCCTGCTCTTTTTCTAATTTTGTTTTTATATTTTAAAATATGGGTTCTGAGGATTGAACTCTGGTCTTCACACTTGTTTGAAAGTGCTTTATCAACTCAACTATCTCCCTGACCCTGTAGTCATGTCTTCTAATCCTGACTTACTACTCATTGGTTCTATGACTACATGCAAATTATTGAAGTTCTGCAAGATTTTCTTTTTACATGCTGGGGAGGGTGGGACTTACGTCTGCTTGAAAATTAAATGAGAAAATCTATGTTATGTGCATAGCACATTATTTGATTTAGAAAAAGCATTCTAAACGGTCATTTTGGGGAATATTATTCTGACTACCTTAACCTATAGATCCAGTGTACTCTAGACCATTGCATCAGAACCTAGGGAACCAAAGCTTCAAACTCACAGAAATGTTTCAGAAAGCTTAGCCTCTTGTAAAAGCTCTGCCTATGGCAAAGCCATGCTTAGCTCTGGCAGCTCCTTCTTCAAACCTCTGATGCCACAGAATAGCATAATTCTCCTTGTCCCTTCTCCACTTACTGCAGGGCTTTACATGTAACAGATCCTTAGCAACACATTTGCCGAATGACTAAATGAATCATTTAGAGAAAATAGCCACACACCACCATAATTGCTTTGCTACTTGAGTGCTAACTTTGTTGTTGCAAATATATACAGAAAGAGTCTTTGGAGCTGGTTTGCAACCCAAGGGTCATAAAACAAAACATTGCAGAAAATTTAATGATGTACTTTTCATCGGATTTCTGTAAATTTGTGTCTCTTTAACCTGGTCACATTTTTAAGGTGTGAGTTGCAATCTGGGAAGTTAACCTGAAAACCATACCCGGCTGAAATAAATGAGCCTAGACCTCAGCTGACCAGTACTACAGGCTAAGCACTGAGGCAGTGGCTGCTTTTGTGACAGTTGTAGCAGGTCCGTTATCCTGGGAAAGGGACCAGTTGAATCTGTCCAAGACCAAGACACACAAAAGCAAAGCGGTAGAACAAGGAAAAGTCAGATCCTAAGTGGTGGGGATATGATGCCACATAGGTGGATCTCTCCTTTCTTTGTCTCTAATCTAACTGCTGATGACTTAGAACTAGAGATCACAGGATGGGACCAACTCTCAGCTGAGTCGCAGAGGAAGATGAAGACAGGCAGCGAGCTCAACTTTCCCCAGGGGTGGGAGGCAGCTGAATAGATCCCAGTGTGCATGGTGGACTAGCAGTCACAGCAGGGAGCACACCCTTGCTTATTAGAGCTCCTCAGCCTTGATGCCCCAGCCAGACGTGCAGCAAAAGCACTGGTCAGGAAGGCAACGGTCAAAGGTCACAACGAGTGATATTGGAAATGAAACAGGAGGAAAGAAAGGCCTGGGGGAACCCGTCCTGAGCACAGCATTAGAAAATAAAAGAAAGGAGCTGCCTTAGTGTGTGAGTAGGGGATTAAGGTTAAGTCTGTGCAGGATTTATTTGAGGAAGAAGCACTGTTTCTTGATCATTTTTCTGAGGCTTACAGATGTATAGATTTTTTTTTTCTGTTTCTTCTGAAGTGAGGGAAGGTAAAAGGCTCATTCTTTGACCAGAAGGAGGGAGCTAATTGTATACCAGACACTCCCATGGGGGTGAGGACTTAGAAACTAATAAAATGTGGTTGCAACGTTTTGTATTTCCTCCCTGACTTCTGGCCAATGTTTAGGTTTGTTTTTGTTTTTGATTTTTTTATCCCTTTTCTTTTTTGAGGGATGTTATTTTATGTTTTTCATTCAGAGTCTTACATAAACTTTAAGGCTGACTTTAAACTTTCTGGGTAGCTGAGGATGACCTTGAACCTCTAATCCTCCCGTCTCCACTTCTCGGTCTCCACTTCTCAGGTGCTGAGGTCACAGCCATGCCAAAACTGAGCTATGTGTAGAAATGTTATGTGTCTTGCTTCTGTAGGCTCATTTTATGAGTTTTCACACAGATAACTTCTCAGAAAATATGTTTTAACTTTAGAAGAATTTATTATATAAAAGGTGCATGCTTGTTGTAGTTAAAAAATATGGAAGTTCTCAGTACAAAACAACAAAATTCTTTTATACTTACCATTAATTAATCTTGGAGCAAACAACCAGACAATTTGCTCTTCTATATAAAGTGAATTTGAGATTTCATATGTATTTTCTCTACATATTATTTACATGTGTATGTGTGTGAATATATATATATATATATATATGAGAGAGAGAGAGAGAGAGAGAGAGATATCCCTCTCCATATGTATCCATATTTAGATAGGCATATATCTATCTAGATTTGTTCATTTATAATGGTGAGGAATAGAAACTCCAGATGTATAGACAGTTGTTGTGGAATATTACTTTAACTAGGCAAAGATGTGTTACATTTGCTTATGTTGAATTTGTTTATGTAAAGATATGTGCATTTGTTTGTGCTGCATTTATTTAATTATGTAAAGATGTGTCAGTGTTTCACCTTGCCTGCCTAAGGCACCTGATTGGTCTAATAAAAAGCTGAATGGCCAATAGCTAGACAGTAGTGGGATAGATGGATTGTCAGGAAAGGAGATTAAGTAGGAGGAATACTAGAGAAAGGAGAAGAGAATGAGGGAGACAGAGAGGAAAATGTCTGGGGCCATGCGCAACTGCTAGCTAGCAACCCTGGAGTAGGACATAAAAGCCCCAAGAGTAAAAACATAGGTGAAGATAAACAGATATATGAGAGCTATATACAATATATTATAAGAGCTAGTGGGACAACCATAAGATAAGGCCGAGCATTCACTAATAATAAGTTTCCGTGTCATGATTTGGGAGCTGGATGGTGGCCCAAAAGAAAGCCTGCTACAGACAATAAGCTGGAAGTAATGACTGTCTTCTTGCCTCTGGTGAGTAGAATACCAGGAAATAAGGTTAGGGAAAGGATTTGTTTCTCATTTTATTCTGTTTTATGCACTTTGACTATTTTAAACAAATATACTTGAAATTAAAAATAGTTAGTGCTGCCAAGGCCATCGTTATGGGAGACAATCCCACATGGAAATGACAGCACAGGGGCACGTGAAGAACGCTTCAGAGAATCCACAAAGCCCGATGGAAGCAGGAAGCAGGAAACGGGCTGTCAAGAACTGTGCCTGGAGTCAGGGAGGCCTTGTGAGAATGGGGTCCCTCTAGTTAGTTCTTGTCAAGTGCTTGGGAGATCCAGAATGATGGTCAAGGTTGGGTTGATGTGCTATTCAGGCCTGAAGAACTTCAGTGCCAACCAGGGAGAGCTTGGACCAGAGGAAGCTCCTGCTCAGCCCACTGAGCCTGGATCTGGACTGCTGCCTCCCAGAACTAGAAGAGGGTGAATTTATGTTAAGGTGTCAGGACTGTGTCATTTCTTACAGCAGCCACGGGAACCTGATACAGGGAGGGAAGCTGTACTTCTCGTGCTGAAACAGCAGGATCCAATAAGCACACGGCATCAAGCTGAGGAGCAATGCCACTAAATTGCATTTTTAAAAGGTAACAGATGGTGCCTTTTAGAATGCAGTGAGATGGCAGGAAACAGAAGCAAAGGAGCTACAGGAGGAAACCACTTAAATGGTGTTCTTATTGATATAGAAGCCATACAGATTTATGGATACAGCATGATGTGTTGACTGATGCATATTATGTATGTGCCTGATGTATGTTTGATGCGATAATCAAAGCAAGGTGATTAGTATATCCATCACCTTAAATTTTGATCACTTATTCAAGATGAATACACTCAAATGTTCTCTTCTAGCTGTTGAGAATATGATAACACTACAGTTAATTATATTCACTCTACTGTGAAATGTATATCAGGACTTAATTTCTGCTATTAGAGCACAGTATATACCAGCCTCTCACTCTTTCTCTCCCCGCCCCCTTTATTCTCTTCTATCTGAATTATTGCCATACCAATTGATATTGTAAACTCAGCCTTGAGGAAATGCAAAAGAGGAGGCCTGTGTTGAGAAAATATCTAGGTGGGGAAGAGGTCAGAACTTCATATGGTTGAGTGCAAAGGATCAGAAGTACCAAGACTTTCTCCACTTTAATTTTTGTGCTTTAAATGGGTTCAGAATCTAGTGGCCACAGGGAAGCCAGATGTTGGTCACTGGGGCATCTAGAGAAAACATAGGTATTAATCTTGACTTGAATATTCAGTGGCAATGAAGTGCCGATTCTTGGAGGAAAGGAATGATTCTGGGGTGGGAGCTGATGATCCAGATGGAACTCACCCAACATGGGCAAAGAGGGAAGCAATAGCAAAGATGAAGTGAGGCTGGAAAGGTGACTCAGTGGGTAAGAGCATCTGCTGCTCTTCCAGAGGATTGGAGCTCAGTGCCTAGCATCCAAATCTGGTGGCTCACAACCACCAGCAACTCCTGCTCCAGACAATCTGAAGCTCTCTTTGACACTTTGGGCACGGTCACACCTCTGCTCCACCCCCAAACACACACACACACACACACACACACACACACACACACAGAGAGAGAGAGAGAGAGAGAGAGAGAGAGAGAGAGAGAGAGAGAGAGGGACAGAGATAAGGAGAGACAAGGGGGGTTTGAGGGAGGGAGGGAGAGAGAGAGAGAGAAAGAGTGAGAGATTGAGAGAAGGAGGGAGGGAAAAAGGGAGGAAGGAAAAAACAAATCTTCCAAAAACCGAAAGCTTTGCATGATTCTTATATAAGCAAATGATTCCTTTAAAGGGGTGAGGGCAAAGAGGATAAAACTAAAGGTTAAAGACATAGGAAGAGAATATGAACAGAACAGCAATAGGAACATCATGGGAAGAGACGAGTTTTAAGTAGAGGTATGATGATAGAAAAATCTATAGATAAGATAGATGGAGTGGTCATAGAATAAATGCTAGTGACACTGATTAAAAAGTCCTTGATTTTCTCCTCCTCCAGTGCTGTTAAAAAATAACAAAGAGTGGAAATGAAGTCAATGAGAGGAAGCAGAAGAATGACACGAAAACTCTTAAGAAATTTATTGAGAATGTATTTAAAGTAAACAGTGGTTAAAATGCAGGGGGCTCACATTCATGAGAAGATGAGATTTCAAAGACTCAGCATTAGGAAAGGGAGAATTCAGTGGCTGCAGAGATTGTAAACGCTTAAAAGGACATAATTAACAAGCAAGAGGTAAGGTGGACCAAGACAGCTGCAGCTAAAACACAGGCGGAGAGGTTGGTCTGAAACGGAAGACCGTCCTGTTTTCTGGGCTCAAGAGTAAAGGATGATGAGATGAGACACAGGCTTCTTTAGAGACTTTTATATGGGGACAAAGGCTACTGGAAAGTCTATTTATAATTGTGTTCTTCTTTTTTGAGAAAAGGAGAAACAAAGGGAGAAGAAAGGAAAAGAAAGTAATCAACTTTAATTTTAGATATAAGAAATGGAGGCATATTATTTCCCACGGGTTTCCAAAAGATTCACTTAGAGATATTTGGTCCAAAATGGCATCATGAGAAGTAAAAACTACTGCATGAAGAGCCGCCCTCTAAGATCCGGCCTAAAACACGCATCTCTAAGTTATCATCAGTCACATGTGAGTAACGCCGAATGCTCATGTCCATGCCAGAAGGGCTTTTATACCTGTGACAACCATCACTGTCACCACTGGCAACAACTGCAAGAAACAACAGCAACAACAGGAATGGTAACAAATGACTGTGTTCTAGAGTGAAGGAAGATCAATACCCCAGTTTAAAATTAAGAAGCCAGGTCTGGAGGGATGGCTCAGCCACTAAAGGCTGGGCTCACAACCAAAAAAATTAAGAACCCAAACAAATGACAAAACAGATGAATCCTGTAGCTTCCAGAGAAGTCTCAAGAATGGGGCGGGGGGCACAGGGTGAACATGGGCAGTGGCCCCCCACAACATCTTGCAAGTTAGGCATAGCTGAAGTAAGCTAAAATAATTAAATACCTTTAAATGTAAATATCAAGCAGGGAGCTACATTGATCATATTTCTTTAAACTCAAGTCAACAGTTGGATTGTGGCAAAGCTGCATCCTCAGTGGCAAAAGAGGCTTCCCATCATGGGAAGCAAGGGGCAATGCCAAGGCTTTAACAAATCTCCCTACTGGGCTCAGTTTCTCTTTAAGGACAGTATTGTGTCTGGAGAGAAGCATCATGTAGAGTCAGAAGCTTGGAGCAAGGTCAAGCATTCATCTCCCAGAAATCCCAGGCCTTGGCAATCCCTGAGCCCCTGGCAGGTGGGAAGAGCAAAGGATTCAGCCTTGTGATACAGTCCCTGGGCTCTGGAACAGAGACTTCAGAGAGTTTCGCCAGCTGGAACTGATCTTATCTACATTACACTGTTCTCTTGGCAAATTGCATTCAGAATATTGTTCAGATTCCAAAGTTTGAGAAGCCTGAGGTTGAAGCCTCTATGACTTTGGAGGACTCTGGTTTAGGAAAATATTCCTACAGCCACTGTGACTCAGAGATTAATCCCTGAGTCTTGAAGAAAGAAGCCAGCCAGAGGGAAGCCATCATAATTCTGCATCCAGTTGAACAAGGCAATTGGGGGGTTGTATGGAGCTCCCAGAAACAAGAACACTCAGGTTACAGACATAATTATTCTTTCGGTAGCACTGCTGATGGCAAAGGGGCTCTAGTCTCAAAGAAAGTTTTGATTCATAATCGATAAGATGTCCCATTTCTTGAATTTCACTGTGTCATTTCAAGACTTCCCCAAAGTTAGCAGCTTGCACATCCATAACTAGCTCTCAACAGAATACCATGCAGATTGGATCAGGAAGAAGTCCGAGAATGGCAATGCTAAATCCGTCTTGATATGATTAAAAATACTTAAGATGGTACCACTACTGTACAGCAAAGGGACTTCCGGTCAGTCACCTGCTGCTCAGATAGGGGGAACAAAGATTTATTTTTAAGTCTGCCACCCAACACTTATGACAGTTCTTCAAAAGACAAATCAATAGGGAAAATGGAAAATAAACCTAAGTATAGTGCAAGCTAGAATGAGAAGGGACTTAGTCTGTCATTCTCGTGAGGCAGTGTGTTGGTGTTGCTGTGGGTAAATGGAATGGAACCCTCTCTTCCTTCCCTCCTACTTCATAGCAGCAGCATGGATGGCATCTGTCACCCTTCAGTGGTTGGTACATTATATAGTATATATAGTATAAAACTCTATAGTAACTAGCACAATGAACACATACTTGTGGTGTCATCGTTCATCATCTAATATCCTCATTTTCAGATTTGAGTAGCAACCTGACCTTGGAAATTTCACAGATAAGCCCTCAGAATTGGGGGAACTATGAATTAATCTTTTATGGATTGCTGGTGGGCCAGAAGGACTTGCACAGGTGTACAATTTGCCACTGAGCCACCCACTCACCTTTACTGATATCTTCATATTCCAGCCAGAGTCGCCGTTGAACTTGCTTGTTTGGGTACCATATAGAACAGGATTCCTCAAAACCATAGACAGCTTCCTGGATGTAATGGTTGCCAAACTGATCCAAGAAGGCCACGAAATCTGCACGAGATGTGGCCCCATCCAAGGAGTGGAGCGCATTGCTGAAGGCTGTGGGAGAACATCAACCAGGAGTAAACATACATGGATGGGAACTCAGAGATTAGGTACATGGATTCCTAGGCAACCTGGTCCCAAATGTGACCATGTGACCTCAAGCGATGTTTGAGAGCTAGCTAGGAATAATATGATGTTTCTGTTTAACTGAAATACAAGTTTCTGTTCCTAAGTAGGTATCCTTTCAAGGATGTTGATTGTGTTGTTAGTTTTAGGCAAGTTAAGCAGAGGAGTGTAAATCATGACTCCTGCCATCATTAAGTAAATGGCTTTGTGTCCCCTAAAACTGCAGTGCATGACATTAAATCAATTTAGTCAGTTTAATTAATAGCATTTTAAAAATAGAAAGAGAATAGCATAGTCTAAAATAGAAACATAAATACTAGCAAGGAACATTCTACATCATAAGATGAAGTATTGTTTTATGGTATATGTATTGTATGGATGTGGGTGTATGAAGCACGGGGTCATAAAATAAAATATATCTCGTGGGTAGAGACTGTGATGGCTAACACTATCAACCTGACACAAACCTAGATATAAAGAAGAAGAAAAAATACTAATTGAGAGAATGTCTTCAGAAGATTTGCCTATAGGCAAGTTTGTTGGGCATTTTCTTGATTAATGGTTGATTTGGGATGACCTAGCCCACTGTGGGTGGTGTCAAGCCTAGGCAGGAAGGTTTGAGTTGTATAAGAAAATGGTATGAGAAAGCCATCAAGGATCAAATTAGTACGTGGCTTTCCTTCATGACTTCTGCTTCAGTTCCTCCCTGGAGTTCCTGTTTCAACTTCCTTCAGTGACAGACTGTTAATGGGAAATTATAAGATAAATAAAAAACCTGTTTCCTCCTAGAGTTGTTTTGGTCATGGTATTTTATCACAGCCATAGAATAATCATCTGAGACAAGGTAGGAAGATACATCCTAATTCTGGGCGGTACTGTTCCATGGGCGGGGATATTGGACAGAGTACAAAAGAAACGCCAGTTGAACACCAGCATTCACCTCTCTTCTTCCTAATCCTGCCACCACACTTTCTCTACCATGGATGTGAGCCAAAATAAATGCTTCCCTCCCTAAGTTATCCGGGTCAGGTATTCTGTCAGAGCAATGAGAAAACTAAGGAATACAGGAACCAAGACTGTTTGCAAAACATGTTGACTAAGAACTGGGTAGTGAAAGATAATGGAAGGGAAGAGGTTAGAAAGGTCACGGAAACAATGCTCATATTTTATTTGAGAAAAACCAATGGTAAAGGAACAGGCAAATGATGAATAGAAGAAGGACTCCGTAAGCCTCCTCATTCGTCATCCAAGCCAAACGTCTTTATGGCTTCTGTCATTCTTTAAGACTCATGGGAGAAATGGTCTATAGTAAACTTTCCTGAATCTAATACTTTATCTGGCCAGCTCTGTTCAGTTCTCCTTTCTAAACATCTGTGTCTTCTCAGGGCAAGGTGGAGTCTAACACAATCATGAGATGTTAAGTACTAGGGTCCACATCACTTATGACAACATTTTGTCACTTTGATAGGCCCCTGGCAATAGAAACACCTGAGTGATCGACCCCTGCAATGCCCAACATCTATGCTAGGTGCAAACTGAATCTGTGGGTGGATAACTCCCATTGTCGTGGTTTCTGAGAGTGAAGAGTGGCTTCATTTTCTACATAACCAGTTTTTGAGATTTCCTTCAGCACAGTCCTCATTCCAGTCCCTTCTCACTAAGAAACCTGTCAAATAAAAAAGTCAAATTTTTAGATCTTTTGGACACTGTGGAAATGTTCTAAAAAGTTTGCAGTAATGTTGTGTCCAACAAGAATGTTCTAGATCTCTAATCTTTTCCAATTCATGAAGCAGTATTTTTGTTTTATGAGTATAGACCCTGAGACTCCACCTTCTGTTTGCTGACTCTAAGACCCTAAATAAGTTTAGAAGTCACCACTCCTTAAATTATTAATATATATATATATATTTCTACATATTATTACATTCTAAACAATACATACTATTATATGTAGTTAAAGATATATTTGTCTGTTGCTTTCTATTACACTGTTTAGGAAATATGTTGTTTCCTTTTTTTCCTTCTTCCCTCCTTCTAGCTCCTTTTTCTTCAGATTTTCAACATGTGAAATCTTTCAATCATGTTTTGTTCTTTAAAATGTTTTTTTTTCTGACAATTCATTAAAAGTCTACTTTTAAAAAATACTCTGGTAATATTGGATAACCCCAGGAAAAACGATATTTTCATTGGTTTCAGCCTTGCCTCTTCTATAGTATAGGATACCCCTTCCAATTTAATCTGTGCTTTAAAAAGAATCTCTTCCTATCCATTCACCCTGAAGAGTGAATCTGAGTGCGTTGGTTGTGTGGCTCATGCAGTGGCTGTGTGCTAGGCTGCTTTTGCAATACTGAGCTGAAGGATCCCCAGGCCTGGGGGAGGGCAGAGGCGGGGGCTTGCTGTAGTGTTTGCTCACCCTGAGAGATGGCTGCTTGATTGAGCTTGATGTGGTACATCACAGACCGAACCTTCCAGTGCTGTAGTACAGGGTATCCAGACACTTCACTGAAGTTCACCATCCCTGGGGACAGAGGAGACAAAAGGTCAGCGTGTGAGGCTGACTTGCAAGTCCCAGGTTGAAAAGCATGACCCAGTTCAATTAAGCTAAGGATGTAGTGGTGAGGAAATTAGGAAGTGCTCTTTGATGAAGAGACTGGAAGCCTAGCTGTAACAACCATCGCCTATCGAATTCTTGCTCTCTGTCAGGCATTTTGCTAAGTACTTTGTATATGTTAAGCCGTTTGATCCTTGTGCTATAGGTGTTAACATCTGCATTTGCCAAGTGAAGACACAGAGACCCTAAGTGCTTATATGCAAAGTCCCCAAGAGACTAGGCAAAAGAGGGTGGTGTCCCAAATGCACCTGAACCCAGAACCAGGCTCCTTACTCATTCTGTTGTAACAGCCAAACAATACATTTATAGTCAACTCTAGACTTACTGTAAGGCCTGATTTTTAGTCTCTTTAATATTTGTAGCAATAGACTCAGCCAACACATTCTGTAACATTGATTTTTCTGACTCAGTTAACTGATTTATATTTGGTATTTACACTTTAATTATCCTGAGGCTGATAATGCTTATTTCTCCTTTACCAGAAAGGACACTGCTAGGGTAGCTAAGTCATTAGAGGGTAGTGACAGCCAAACAGCGAGTGCCACCTCTATGGCAGGCAATAGGATACACATCTAAGGTTCACCTTTCCTTATGAGAAAATCCAAGTTCTGAGAAGCTAAGTCTGTTGCCCAAGGTCCTCTCAGCACATGCCTCCTTAGGGCCTTTGCACATTCTCAATGGCCTGCTCTTCCTTAAGAGCTGAAAGAGTTCCCCTATTTGAATTCCAGTCAATTCTATAACTATATAATTCTACAGAAACAACATAAATCAGCCACAGGAAATAAAATAAATACTTCTAAAGTTTGAAAAAACAAACAATTTTAGCTTCATTTCTGTGTCTAACATTTTATATATACACACATCATATATGCATATACACTACAGAAATGTTTATGTGCACTTATACATGTGCATATATGTGCACATGCACAGTACAAAAAGGAAGTGTATATATATTATACAGGATGTATAGACTGTGGGTGCACAAATAGGGCAATGGAACAGACAAACACAGTCAATTCTTCCACCCTTTTGGTTTTGCTTTTTGAAACTAAATCAACGAACTTAATACCAAAACTGAATGAAGAGTGGGCAGGATTAATTAGCTGTTGTCAACTCTGATCAAAATTAGGCGAGTAATTACCAAATTTACATTTCTGTGTGAATCATATGGGAATAATTATTGGTAAGGTAAAAAGAAGAAAGGTCAAGAAAAGTTGCTTGGTGAAGCAATTGCTTAAATTTTAGCTCAGGTAATCAAGAGAAGCTTCATGTGATAAAGAGATTTTTCACTGGTTCCCTTTAAGTGTTCATCTTTCAAGGTATGAGCTCTGTGATGACAGCCATACGACTGCACACTTGGCTTTTGACCGAGGCACACAAATGAAACTCAAACTTAACAAATGGAAGACTTCATTATCTTTTTTTTAAAAAAAATATTTATTTATTTATTATGTATACAATGTATACAATATTCTGTCTGTGTGTATGCCTGCAGGCCAGAAGAGGGCACCAGACCCCTCTACAGATGGTTGTGAGCCACCATGTGGTTGCTGGGAATTGAATCAGGACCTTTGGAAGAACAGGGAATGCTCTTAACCTCTGAGCCATCTCTCCAGCCTCAAGACTTCATTATCTTAAAGGCACAGTTCATTAGCACAGTATGGCAGTGGAAAGTCATTCGAATACAGTGTCCACATTCGCACATCCATTCTGTTGCTATCTGAAAATACCTATTTATAAAACAAGTAAAGATCTTCAACACATGACAGGGCGGGGGCAGGGGATGGAGTACTGTTGGATCCCTTTAACTGAACTGTGTCCTAGTCGGGTAAAAGTAGAGCAGAAGCCAGGCGACCTGGGCTCCGCAGTGTTTGCACAGCTGGAAGTTTCAGAAAGAAAAGTATTTTAAATGTCTGTCACTTTTCTCTCACACAACCCCAGTAGCCTCTGTCTGGCTACCTGGCTATGGGATATTTTGGTTCCTGGGTGTTTAATCTGCAAAATCAGAGCCCTGGCTGAATTATCTTTGGGTTTCCTTTTCAATTCTGTGATTTCAAGTAGCTGTACAAATGACTTTAGGCAAGCAATGCAAGCATTTCTGTTTTCACATCTGAAAAGTGGGGCTGAGTGCATTTATCCCAATTACTATACAGGTAGGTGGTGAGAGTAGAGTAAAATCATGAGCATAAATCCCTTTTTGAGGAAAATAAAGAAGCATGTGCATGCATGTCGGTGTGACATTATCATCTTTCTCTTCTCCCTCCCTTCCTTCTTCCCTCCCTCCTTCCCTCCTCATCCCCCTCTCATCACCCATACATATGTAAACTTGACATTTCTTAACTGATATATTGCTGTGACTTTATAGACTTTATTTCAGAACAACACGGAGAATCTAAGACTAAGTAAGAGGCCTGGATGTTTGGAGACAGGAGGCATAATGGTGTCTCACCTTTACCCAGGATGAGTTACCTAGACTTGGGTATTTAACAGCCAAACACAATTCCAGTGACTATTCTTAGGCCTCATTGCAGTCAGAAGAGTGGTTACATAATGGTTAACACTTGGAAAGTGTCTGCTTCTACCTACTTACAGGTAATTCTTCCCTTAGTTACAAAGGAAGGATAAAGTACATAATTCTAGCCGAGTCATGTTTCCTTCTCAGTGTGTCCTTGACATGCAGTCAGGTTTATTCTATTATCATCTTCGAACACATTTATACCAAATGGATTCTTTTCCCAAACAAAATGTCTCTGGCTATGTTTCCTTGAGAATGGATGTTGTTTTTTATTTTATATTTTTAACCTATGCTTGAGGACAGAGTTGCCAAACATACCTGTGTATAATCTGAAAAGAGAAGGGGAGGAGAGAGAAGGTACTAGAAGAGAAAGACAGAGGAAGGTGGGAAATTGAAAGAGTGTACAAATGGACAGAAGACAGAACAATATGAAAGCAGAACTCTACCCCAAATCTACAGCAGCTACTTAGAAAACTATCCCATCAGCCCACTATCTCTATTGACCCATCCAGGAAGCCAACCTAAAACCCACAAGCCAGGGTGTGGAAGCCAAACCCTTCCTAGCACACTGCCCCAAAAGCCTAATGGTTGTCCCCACAACGATGTCATCCAAACACCAGGGATCTTATTAAAGATTGAGTATCTAATGCATCCCCGTAGCCAGTGACAAAGGTTCTAGTCAGCTTTCCTACAGTATTCCCAAGTCAACAGCTGGCAACCCCACCTGTGACCTTGCCCTTTTCTCATCATGAAGATTTCCTACTTTCCATTCTGCCTTTGAGATGGTGCCAAAATGACACGATAGCTGCTCTGTTCTTGCTGTCAGCAGCCTGGAATAGATAGCTGTTGGCTGTTTTCATTGGCTGGCCTTTCTTCACTTCCATGCAACCTGTGACAACGGAGTGACCTGGGAAGCTTAACTGTTATTCTGATGCGGCCGAGGAGGATTTATAAATCAGCATTTCCAGTGCGGTATTTAATAATTCCGCCAGATGGTCTGCGTGCAAAGGATTCTCTAGTTAAATAGAGTTGGGAATTGCTGGGTTAAATAAAGTGGAAGGGATTTCTTGCCTGCAGGTTTTCTCATATTAAGGTGGTGGGAATTACTGAGAGGAAAAAGCCACATGCAGTTTTCCCGAACATATCTGAAGTCAGAACTGCTTTATGAAGAGAACTTGGATTTTTTTTATGAAAAAAAAAATAACAAAGCAAAAAAAATGCTTAGAAATGCTGAGACAGAAAATTTTGAAGATCACTTTAGCTCTAAAACCCTTCAAGCTTGTAGGCTCGTGAGGATTATGGCCCATAACAACACAGAGTGTGACAGGACGCGTGATTCACTGTGCCACTGCACGGAAAGTTATCACTAAAGTGTTACCAGGACTGGCCAGAGAAGATGGAAGGCATTTGGTCAGTCACTTCTTTCTCAGTCCTTCTAGTGATTCTGGGTTAAAGACACAAGCAAGAGAGTTTCCTTTAGCTTATATCACAAAAAGACACTAACTGGGAATAACAAGCTCTGCTTACCCCAAACAGGTTAAAAACTGGATAAAATAGCTACCAGGTCAGGAAACTTTCACTCTATCTGGGAATCAGGCAGATTAGAAGGACCTCAACTTGTCATTTTAAACTTTAAGGCACATGAGGAGGGCACCAGGAACATAGCGGGTAAATTTAATTCTGTTGTGGCAAAGAACATAATTGAAGATTTTCCTTATCTCAAAGATGTGGATTCAAGTACAGGTGCTTCTGATGTCTCAGCTCTATCTCCCTCACTCCCGAAATGCTGCTGGCATCATCCTAGGCTGCTCTAGGCATCCTCCTACCCTGGTCAGTGCTGGACAATCTTCCCTTCAAAACTGAACCACAGATGTTGGGTGTGGCTGGTGGGTCTTTAAACAAGCAGCTCATTAGAAACATGGACCTTTTCTTGTTTGTAGGTGCCAGCCCCCAAGCCTTATTTTTAAATGTACACATACACACACACACACACACAGGAAAAGGGAGAGAGAGAGAGAGAGAGAGAGAGAGAGAGAGAGAGAGAGAGAGAGAGAGAAAGAGAGAGGGGGGGGGAGGGAGAGAGGGAGAGAGGGGGTGCTTCTTAGTAAACAAAATGGAAGTGATATCGGAGACCTATGCTTTCTTAGGAAGCACTCCTGAGTCTACATGTTAATACTGTGTGTGTGTGTGTGTGTGTGTGTGTGTGTGTGTAGTTAGAGCTTTCCACAGACAACTGATTTTTTATTCGAAAAGATTCTTTGAAGGCCCACAATGTATCTATTTTTCTTTATTATTTTACATTGTTTCCTTTTCTGCTATAGAGAAGACACATAGAAGATGTGGCCAAACTTTTAATATTGAGACATGACATTGTTGAGAAACAACATCATCATCTACAAAGCTCATGCTCAAGAAACAGGATACAAGAAAGAAAGAAAGAAAGAAAGAAAGAAAGAAAGAAAGAAAGAAAGAAGAAAGAAAGAGGGAGGGAGGGAGGGAGGTGATGGAGGAGGGTTCATCTGTCTATTTGTTACTTTCATTGGTTAATAAAGAAACTGCCTTGGCTTTTTGATAGGGAAGGATTTAGATAGGTGGAGTAGACAGAACAGATTCTGGGAGGAAGAAGGCAGTGAGGCAGGCGCCATGGAGCCAGCTGCCAGGTCAGACATGCTGAATCTTTCCCGGTAAGCCACCATCTTGTGGTGCTACACAGATTATTAGAAATGGGTTAATTAAGATGTGAGAGTTATCCAATAATAGGGTGAAACTAATGGGCCAGGCAGTGTTTAAATGAATACAATTTGTGTGTTGTTATTTTGGGTGTAAAGCTAACCATGCGGAAGCCAGGTGGGACGAAAAGCAGGCCTGCTCATTCCTCATCACTAAAGGGAAAGAAGGAAGACAGAAGGAAGGAAGGAAGGAAGGAAGGAAGGAAGGAAGGAAGGAAGGAAGGAAGGAAGGGAGGGAGGAAGGAAGGAAACAAAACCATCAAAATATCTTGTGGTGTTTTAAGTAAGCTTATCGGTTTGTGCTAGGTAACACTTACCTCCGCATACAGCCACAGGTTGCACATGCAGAACAGTACTTTTCATTGGTGAATTTATTTAATTAACAAACACAAATGCCACAATGCGTTAGGAGTCACATACATTAGTGTTGTATCTCATATAAATTTTATGTGGAAGACAATGTTATAACACACATTTTTTTTTAAGGTAAAAGAAACCAAAGCACAGAGAAGTTAAGTAGCTTGTTTGGAACTTAGACCAGTGAGGAGCAGATCCCAGCTGCCAGGCTCTAGGCCCACGCTAATAATTACTATGCTTCTTTAACTCCTGGTGTCTGTTGAAGGCTTTTGTTCAACAATTCATTAAAAAATGGAGGAAAAGAGGCAGAAAGTATACAATAAGAAAGACAGAATGATTAAGTAGAGGGATAATGAAGAAACAAGCATCATCAATGAAATTGAGCTTGTGCATATTGCTCTAGTAAGTGATGCCAAATCCCAAGTTACTGATTTCTAGGGTTTACGGGGTTCCTGAAGCCCCTTCTTAGCTCATAGAGGATCTGTCCAGAAGCCAAGGCCCAGAAAGAAACAGCCTACCCTCTGGGCCCCACCTCTGCTAGTGAAGCTACATCTCTGTCCTGTATAGGTCAAGAGAAGGAACCATGGAATGAAGAATAGAGAGGCAGGGTTTACTGTCCTCCTCGCACGAGGAGGAATCAAGAGGATCTCAGGCAACAGAGCTAGATTCAAACACAGGGTCACTGGACAACAAAACTCCATAAGCCTCTGTCTTATCTCACTGCTCCAGAAGTTCTTTGCAGGGAACTCAACTACACTATTATTACATATTTAGGGGATAGGTGTGCTCCATCTTCTCTCTGCCTCCACGGCCTACATACCTCTAACCCAACCAAAACCCCAGATGCATATACATTCATGTGGCATTCCCCCAACCCCCTAAGAATTTCTATAAAATTTAGCAAGAGAAATAATCACAGCCATTGTGTAGTAATCATATGAGAATATTGACAATTTTACTAATAATTAATCCTAATAATAGTTTGTTTTATAACCAATTGTTCACGCTTTAGTGAAACAACTCACTTAGAAATAAAATGAGCGTAGTAAACGAGTGCCACGATTTTAAGAAACTATGGGTTTGGCTGCATAAGGGAAGGCACACTTACCAGTCAGAAAGTCAGGGTCAGGGGTGGGCTCCGAGATTTCCTCTAGACACTGGTTCTCCAGTGGGACAGTGGCAACCACAAGACCATCTGGCAGTTGCTGGTCTAAACCACGAGCAAAGTTGTTTTGTCTAGAAACAGAGCAGACCATTGTTTTCCGAGTGTCCATGGAACTCCTTGGCATGCAGTCCATATTTCAACACACAGTGCCAAAGGTCTTTCTGGTCCAAAAGTCATGCCTCACCTTGAGACTCATTTGGTACATATGACATGAGTAAGGCTTATGCATAAGGGAAGTAAAGGCAGCATAGAGATGCTTAATCAACTGGAAAAGTCTGTAATCAGGGTAGAGAACGTTTCCCCCCACACCAGGTTTCCATTCTGACTTCCCCTCTAAAGATAACAACATGCTGAGTTGCATGCGTAGAACACAGAGAAGGCTCTGGCTATCACAAGATCAATTCTGATTTCACATTTATTGCCCTGGAAACCCAATTCCGTTGATGAAAATGGAAAATTCTTGCAAAGTCTTTTGGCCATGACAGAAACAGGAGCTTGGTATAAGAACTACCTTGAAAATTTGCCTCCAATTTGTTCCTAAGAACATAGGCTTAAATTGCTACCAGGCTGTGTTTTATGTTAGAATACTGACTGACATCACCATTGTCATAATCATCATCATCTCATGGAAAGCAAATTTTGATAGCTTCTAAGAAATTTCAAATAGCACAATGAAGAAAATATACGTGGGTCAAATGGAGAATCTCTCACAGATTTTTCTAAATAAATGGTTCAAAAGGTTTTGTCCTCAGGGGTGCTTTATAATCATCAAAATAATTAAATGTCCCAAATACTTGGCCATGATCATAAACGTTAATATTTACCATGTTAGAAATTCAAAGAGAAAATTTAACAATTCCTATTAAAGTACCAATAAACACATTAAGTATCAGTCTGTCTTAGAAAAGGGCATTATTTTCTATTTTTAAATGTCTGACTTAAGAGAAGACAACTGGATTCTCACAACTGAATCCAACTTATTACAACATGTTGTTTTACTTGAAATATAAGAAAGAAATTTAGCTTTCTAATAGGTAGGACCTCAGTACTCCCTGAAGTTCCAGCAAGATCCAAGACTCTTGAGCATGCTCTGAGGACGGCCATTCTAGATCCACTCACGAGCCAGGTCTTAAGATTTGGAAGTCAAAGGGAACTTTGTACATTTTGGGTTGGTTTCAATGTGAAATGCTGAAGGTAAGATTTTGTTTAAGGTTTTACCATATACCCGGCATGCTTCTTGGATTCTTGAAGGCAGAGTGTAGACTTGAACAGGATTATGGGCAAGAACACAATCTGCCTTTTTATGTATATCACTTTCATCCTGATCCAAGATAAACAACATGCTGAGAATAAGGCTCTTCAGAGAGGAAGCTACTAAGACTCCTGAAAAGTCAGCTCTACGCATATGAAGTTCACCTGAATGTTCCTTTTAGCACCTGTCCAGCAGCTACTTCCTTGGACTGGTTGTTGTAACCAAAGAACATTTCCCCAAAGAGAGTCTGGTTCATGGAGACCTCTCTGCTTTCTGCACAGTCACCGCCCTCTGGGCAGGTCTCCGTGACAAGTTGGCAAGACCGTCCATCCACCCCAAGCTTGTAGTCTTCGATACACCTAATGGAGGAGAGAACTCAAATTAAGTTGTTTGTCGGTGAGTCATCCAGGCAAATCAGCGCATCAAATGTGGGAGCAATGTTGCTGGAGAAATGTTAGATGACCCGAATTAGGAATAATCCAATTCAATGTGGGTCTCTTAAAAATCAGGTGTTTTTCCATCTATAAATGGAGTCACTTTCCATCATGACCATATCATATGATTTATTTTCCCTTAGATGATAATTTGGACTCAGACTACCCGCCTTTCCTAGCCCTCTGATTTCTAAATGTAGGAATTAGAGATCAGCGTATAACTGAGTTAACACAAGGAAGTAGAAGGTATGCCAGCATTTTTCTCGAGAATATTCTGTGAGTGTTCGCGTTTGTTTGTAGTCTAATTAGGCAGCAGAAGAATGACAGTGTGCTTAAAAAATTAATAACTCTCTAATCTGGTCCTGTGGCAAGTCGACTAAGAAATGAGGAAGATTGATGATTGTCTAGCTATGTTCTGTTTGAGTACATACAAACAAACCAGCCACTCATACAAACGCCCCTCCACCCAGGGTTGACATCCTAAACTAAATAGATACCAGGGCACAGTGTGAATACTGTGTGCTCCATAAACCAGCAATCGCCTCCTGGGCGCTTTCCTCATTGTGTTGCTCTAATGGGAGAGTAATACTAATTTCGTAATCATGGGTCAGTGACTCATAAGTCATTAATTGGACTTTGTTTGTAGTTATTTTATGAGTAAGATACTTTTGCTAACTCAAGTAAGACTTAATTCTTTAATAAGGTTGTCATTGTTTTTTTTTAAAAAAAGATTTCTTTCCCTGCTTAAAAATAGAACAAGTTTAAAATTGTAAGATGATTATGATACTGAACACATCAATTATCACTATCTGTAGTAACTGTGATAAGTTAAAAGCTTCAGTCCTTTATAGAGGAACAAAGGATCATAGTTTTAAAAAGTGAGACCTAATGCTATAGCAACGTGAATGCTGTCCTTAACTGTGTAACTCTGGAATGGCTGATGAAACTCTGGTGAGATTTTGTTTCCAAAACTGCAGGAAGGGTGTGAGGAGTAGCTGTTCTACTAGAGTGTTGAGGAAATTAATTCGTATATTGAATCTATAGAACTTACACCATGCCGAATTTAGAGCTACTGCTGGCTGAATGCTGCTATTATTATTAGCGGAGGTGCAAATGAGGACCATGGGCAAGCAACCTTAACTGCTAATCCTCCCCATTTCCATTTCCCATTTATACAGGGGTGTGAACGGGTGTGAATGGAACATTTTAACTGCATGTGATTTGCTCTCTGTGCAAGAACCTCAAATCAGAATGGACCTGGACGACTTATAGATAGTGCCTTGGGTAACACTAATCAGCATGTACCTATTTCTAACCAAAACTAGAAAGAAAGTCCAGTGAGAGGTCATGGCTTTTGTCCAGGGATGGGTTTGGTTCAAGACCCATAGAGGACTGCCTCCATGACTCAGAAGAGGTCTGGGACAAGACCTTGAATGATTCCTTCTTCTAGCCACATAAATCAGAGTCTGGGTGGTGGAAGCTAAAACTGATTCTGTATCAGTCCATCTTGAACATCTTGACAACTATCTGTCTGTCTGTCTGTCTGTCTCCATTTCTCATTCTTCTGTCAAAATATTGCACAGCAAACCTTTTTTTGTTTTTATTTGAGGGGAGGGAGATCAGGCTGTACATCCTGTTGTTCCCCTTGTATCTAACACCTAACTAGGTTCTCTGCACAAGCGGGTGATGAAATGTATATACAGTTAAGAAAAAAGGATGTGACTTTGACTGAGTCTGCACTTTCATTAATTGAAGTGGGTCACCCTTAATGGTCACATTATAGAGAACATTAAAATTTAGAGCAAGCTTCTATTTATGGAATGGGATTTTACAAGAAACTAAATACGAAAATTGCTCAATTGCAAAGAAATGAGATAAAATACAATAAAATAACATTACAAGGGCACTAGAAATCTTTTCATGGTTACTCAGCAGGCACCGGCTTTTAGTAAGCCCCTAACATAGTTTTATGACTATAAACATTGATTTTCATTGCAAGCTTATTAGATGGTGAGAGTCTCGAAGACACGAACTTAAAAGCTACTTTCTTTGGCAGCCTAGTGGTTAGTGTGATGTGTGAGCACCCAACTGACTTGCAGCAACAGGGTTGGGTGGGACAGTGGGGGGCAGAAGCAGGGAGGGTAGGAAGGGAGCAAAAGATAGGCAAGCAATCTATGGGCATAACAAAATTGGCTAAATCTTTATTTACTTGATAAATATAGCATGAAAATGGCTTTAAATATTATTTCAATCAGCGATACAAATTTAAATTTTGAGAAAACTGCAGAGCTTTTCAAAAGTCAGAAAGGGCCTGGATTCTGCTCCTAATCTTCCCATTCACTAACTTTCCAGTCTCAAGGGAGATGGATCACCTCACAGGTCATTCCTTTTCTCACCTGTGAAACGGGATAGGGGTGGCGTTGCCCAACCTGTTCTCTCACATGGGTGGGGGAGAGCTGATCCAGGAAAAGCGTTAAACCAAGAGGAACTAATTAAGGACTTAGTGGAAGGAGGGAGGGCTTTGCAAAATACGGGTACTTTGCAAGCAGAACCTGAAGCTTTCTTTTATTTAAAAAAAAAACAAAAAAAAAAAAAAAACAAAAACCAAAACAAAACAACACTCCTTCCCCTCCTTCTAGTTTCTCAGGTTTTGGACCGCGGGAACAGTTTCCGTCAAAAAACACATCATTAACACAGTTCCTCGAAGGCAAAGCTTGGAACGTCTTTGTTTAATTGGGCAACAATATACGTAAACCATGTGGTTAATTGTTCCTTTCGGGTAAGCCAGAGGTTGTATTTCTGGGGTCACCGGATTATCTTGCCGTAAGGTTCCTCTAAATTAGACTATCGAAGTGCTACCGGTTCTCTCCTTAGGGTTTAGGAGTGACCAGTCCATTCACAAGGACCTACTGGGGTTGCAGCCCCAAATGTCCCTTGATGCTCACTCACCCGCAGAACATGAGGATGTTGTACAAGGTGGGGTCATCTGGAAAAGGCGCCATCTGCTGGAGACACAGCTGTTCGCAGCCTCCGTTGAAACCATCAGAGCAATCCACGCCGATGTGGCGGTCATAGCAGCCTGAGCTGTCCTTCATAGGGCTGAGTCCTGACGGGCACTGGCACAACCAGAAAGCATCCGTACAAGTGGGTAAAACAGAAGACCTAAGCACAGTCGCTGACACGCTCCATGTGGAACTATTACCCCTGGAAAATAATCTATGGATTTCCTTTTGCCTTTTTGTCTCCTTTTAAAAGCAAAAGGCCTTTTATTTATTTATTTATTTATTTATTTTTTTTTGACATCTTTCTGTTTCTGTCTGGGCACAAACTCACACACATTTGCATTAAGCCTCTGGCTCTGAGCAGACTGGCATGGAGCTATGTGGCAAGACAGGGGAGAGTGCTGCTTCCCTATTGGACCTCAGGCTGGCAGAAGAGAAGAAGTGATGGGCCAGGATTTAAAATGCATTAAGCAGGGATTCCTGGGGACGAGGGAGAGCAGCGGTGCTGTTTGAACTCACATTAAAAGGGCACTTTATCAATGTTGGTACCAGCTGGCGACACTGGGGAAATGGAGTGAGCCAGGGCTTCCAGTCTGAGTCTGGAAGGAGACTTTCCTACAGCCTTGGAGAGGAGTGTGATGTCTCTCACATTGGGAAATCCTGGGCTCATCACCTTGCTGTCTCAAAGATTCCCCTTGGAAGCCACCTAGCCCACAACACCTGCTACGCAAGCACCCACTGAGGCTGTGTTGAATTTGGCCAGCTGGTCTTAATGGGAACATTTGCTCTTCTGTCCTAATTGTCCCCAGTCAACTTCCTAAGGAGGACGGCAAAGGATGAAATCATAGAAACCTCAGATCCTGGTAAAGATCATGGAGCAAGATGAGCCCCAGCAACACCTTTACAGACCCCAGCAAGAGGTCTACCTCATTGTCTAGTCCAACTATGGTGGTTTGAAAGAAAATGGCCCCCAAAGGGAGTGGCACTTTTAGGAGGTGTGGCCTTATTGAAGGAAGTGTGTCTCTGTGGAGGTGGGCCTCTTTTCTCAAGTTTCAGTGTGACAGCCAATCAACTTCCTGTTGCCTCTCAGTCAAGATGTAGGGCTCTCAGCTCCAGCACCACATCTGCCTGCACACCACTGTGCCCCCCGATATGATGATATGCTGTTAGTAAGCCCCCACCTGCTCCAATTAAATGTTTCTTTATAAGCGTTGACGTGGTCATGGTGTCTCTTCACAGCCATAAAAAACCCTAAGACACCAACCTCCAGAACAGTCCGTGAGGTGAGACGTGTAATCCACATAGGGAAACTGAGGCACAGAGTGTGGAACTCCCAGAATCACAGCTGTTTCAAGACGGTCCACACTTGGATCCCTGGTGGGCCATCTGTGGCATCCTCATTCAGTGGCCCTATCATCTCCTATGTCACACTGGGACTTTGAGTGACAGACCTAGTCACTGGAAACTGAGTCCCTGATCCCTTTTCTTACAACTTCCTGTGTTATCCTTATTCAAGGACAAGGCAACCCCTGATAGTGCACTAGAATCTCTAAAATCCTGTTTTTACTTTTTAAATTATGTTTTAAGTTTTGTCACCTGAATCCTTGTGCTCGTGTGAAGACGTCATGCATTAATATTAACACTGATTCTAACAGGCTGGGAAGAGGGCGCACATGAAGGCCAGACTCAAGCATCTAGAGCGGGGCAGAGCTGAGAGTATGTCCAGATTTGGTTCCCAAATTCAGGAATTTAATGATTATATTTTATTTTATCCTATCTATCTATCTATCTGTCTGTCTGTCTGTCTGTCTGTCTGTCTGTCTGTCTATCTATCTATCTATCATATATCTATTATCTATCTATCTATCATCTATCTATCTATCTCTTATCTATCTATCATATATCTATTACCAACCTATCAATCATCTATTAATTCATCTATCAATCTATTTATTATCTAGGTAGCTATGATGTATCTAGCTATTTATGTATCTATCATCTATCTATATATCTATCACCAGTCTATAATCTGTCTATCTATCATCTATCTATCTATCTATCTATCTATCTATCTATCATATATCTATTATCTATCTATCTATCTATCATCTATCTATCTATCTCTTATCTATCTATCATATATCTATTACCAACCTATCAATCATCTATTAATTCATCTATCAATCTATTTATTATCTAGGTAGCTATGATGTATCTAGCTATTTATGTATCTATCATCTATCTATATATCTATCACCAGTCTATAATCTGTCTATCTATCATCTATCTATCTATCTATCTATCTATCTATCTATCTATCTATCATCTATCTATCTATCTATCTCTTGCAAGACACTCCTTCAAAACCCAAACCAAACTTCTGAAACTTGGCAGTGTGACCTCATCTCCCTTCACTCCCTACAGCCTGGCTTGTCCTCTCTCTCTTCTGCCAGACACCTTGGCTCAGCACAGAGATTAGTGCTTAGGCAGATGTGTCTCTGAAAAGCCACCTCTCCTCCCACCTCCTTCTCCAGTCAACAACCACAGCAGGATATACACTGTTTATTGACACCAATTGTGCAATTTCCCAAACAAATGCCCCCCACCAACCTGCCAGGCCCTCAGCTTGGTCCATACCCTCTCCCCAAGAAGGCAGATGGAAAGTTGGAAGGTGGCAGCGTTTAAAGGCAATTCCAAGGGCTACCCCCTGCTGTGTACGTCCAGATGTTCTCCAGAATGGCAAACAAGCAAATGAAGAAGCTGAGGATTGCACCCCACAATCTGTTAGTCCCTCCCCCCATTAAGATCTGTGGCCACCCAGCTGTTAGGCCAGATGTGTCACCAGAGGGGGCTGGCTTAGGCACCATGTGACTGCCCAGACATGGTTTGGGTATGGAAACACACAGTGTTGTTGGAATTAAATGTCTTGTACTGGTGGGCAGGAGTTGTTCTCCCCTCCTTCCTTTGACAAAGCCACCAAGAGAGAAAAAGCCAGTTGTCCTGTCAATCCAACTTAACATAATTTCAACCCTCACACCAGATAACTCTATCAGTCCCTAGCCAGGACGCACCAGCTCCTCAGCCACCTGCTGTTTTTCAGAGTTCTCCATCATGCACAACTTTTGACAAAGACTTCACTGAATGAAACAGGAGCCGGTTTTGTTTCAGAATGCCTCGTCCTGGCATAGTCACATCTGGCCTGGCCCTAATGCCAAAACGACCATAGCTGTTCCTACTTGACCACCTGATATCAGATTCTCTTCAGAGATTTGGAGAGAAGACGGTGTCTGCTGTTTTGTCTACTTTGGAGTTTTGTTCTTCTAAGTAAAGCTAAATTACTAGCCATAGCTGTACTGAATTAGGCAATTTTTTTTGTGGTCCATTTTTATCTGTGTCCATTTTCTGTAGTCCCAACAACACAGGTACACTTTATTGTCTCCATTTTATTGGTAGCTCAGAAAAACAACCTTGTTTAAGGCTGCCATGGTGGGAAATGGCAGAAACAAACTCTGGGCCTAGATCTGTCTGACACCAAAGCTTGTGTGTGTTTCTGACATTTTGCTGTGCACCTGTGATAAAATCTGGATTCCTTGGAAGAAATAAAGGCAATGCATCAACAATGTAAAGCAATCTTGTAGATCTGCTATTTGACTATGTGAAGTAATTTCTGATGCATATTCTTGGATGAATTATGGACTTATAGATTTATCCTAATATTATTCTTATGTCCCTCTTTACACACACACACACACACACACACACACACCATGTTATTAGTGGAACTATTTTAGCACAAAACACGGCAAGCTGTCTGGAGTGATGACCTTGAAGGCAAAACAAGATCCCCAGTCACTGAGAAGGATGCAATTATCTTTATTGTACTGTAACTAACTGGGGCGGCAGTTCAGAGCATTTTAGAAATATTTTCAAGAAAAAACAATGTTGAAATGAAAAACTGAGATTTCTTCATAGCTCTTATCCGGAACAACCATTCCCTAGGGAGGTAATCATTCAGGCATCTATGGAATCAATTTGGTTTTTCACGTGTCTTCCCTGTGTAATTCATTTAAATTTCAGGTTTCTTCAAAATCTTTATCTGAACATAAAGAGTCTGCAACCAGCTGTGGTCCTGCTTCCAGAAGTAGGTATGTTCCCAGTCACGGGGTCTGAGGAGTTTTGTCTATAGAAGTTGCATTTTCTGTTGGCAAGTCTTGGGTATTCTCTCTTTCTGGCTGTGGATAATCCTTCCACTTGGTCATTGAATGAGAACCACTTGCACAGGAGAGAGCCCCAAGGTCATATATTAACCCCACTTTGCGTAGGTTATATGTATCAATCCCAGGGACTTTATGAAGTACAGACTTAAAAAGTCCATTTATTACAGCCATTGTCCTCCCCCACCAGGAAGGTCTAATAAATGAGCTCATACTTCAGTGACCCCTAAAATACACAAGGTTAATCATCTTTCCATGAGGTGTTCATGACTTCTTGACTCATTACTGGTCCAAGGCATAATTTGCTAATGAGATTAAAATGATTTTCCCCCATCAAATCCTTTTCTTTGCCATCCTTTCCCCTCTTTTTCTATCAATGAGTTTTGGTTGATTAATTACTTAGGAGACTAAATTGGAGGCCACAGATATCTCAATTCCAGATAACAAAGTAGACACTTTGTTGGCAGATGGCTATGAGTTCTGGACACATGCGCTTATTCATGTCCCCTGGGAGAAGAGGGACAGAGATCAGCACTTGAGCTTGCCTCAGTGAACTTGGATGATTCATAAGACATGTGACCACATTTTATACTGGAAATGGGTTCTGTTTTACTATGTGACAATCTCACTCTTTTTGCAAGTGATGATTTCCACAATTTCTTGACATGCTGATCCAAGACATGCAGGACTTCTCCAAAGGGGAAAAAGCGTGATGGAGTTAAATTTATATTGCAGGCTGCTGTGGTTTCCTGCCCCACTTTCTCTAGAAATCTCTGAAGTGTATTCATTTACTTATTGTCCTACAGAGAGAAGAAGAGATGCTCATCCGTAAGGCCCCTGTACATTTGTTTTCTAGCAATGGTAAAATGACACATGTTATGGGAAACCATCGTGGACAGCACACAGAGGAAGGGTGTCAGAGTCGCTGAGCAGCTCAGCAGCCATTAGGTCTGGCAGGGAAGGTCATGAGTTTCACATACAAGAATGAAAGGCTATTGACCCTGCTCCTTTCATGGCCATGGTCTACTTACTCTACTTATCCAGTCTATTTCAATGTCTTACAAAGCAAAAGCATTTGTTGGGCATTTTCAGCATGGGTGTGAGTCTGCAGATGAGAATTTCCCATTTCCTTTACTTTTGGTATAGCAGTGGTAGTAATTGTCTAACTCTCACGGCACATTTTATGTTGAACCTCAGCAGGGAGGCTTCATGAGAATGAAGGGGGTTGGCAGGAGTGATCCGACAGTAAAGTGATTGCTACCCAAGCACGAGGATGTGAGTTTACATTCTCAACACGCATAGAAATACAGACCTGGTCTATATGGATGTCTGTAATCTCACCACCAGGGAGATATACACATAAGGATCTCTGGGGCTTTGTAGCTTTCGTCAAGGTGGTCTCACTGAATTCTTGAGATCTAGGTTTAGTGACAGATCTCATCTTAAAGAATAAGGTAGGAAGTGATTAAGAAAGACAATTGATGTTTCTCTTTGGCCTCTACATGAAGGCATAAATGCAGACACACACACACACACACACACACTATAATAGTTGATATGGAAGCCCTCAGGAAAACTGGGGCTGGGGTGGGGCGGGTTGGAGTTCTGTCTGCTAAGTCTACTCAATTTCCACTGCCATGACTCATGAATGGTTCATTCAAATTTGTTTGTAACACAATCGTATAAATGTAAGAGTATATCTAGCCTTACATGGAGAAAAAGACTTTACAGATAGGATTAAATCAAGGATGTTTAGATGAGAGGATTATCTTGGATTATTTAGATTGGCTTGATGTAATCACAGGGAGTTATTAAAAGTGAAAGAGGGACACAGAATGGAAGAGATATATACTGCAGAATGATGGTTAAAAAAAATACAGTCTCTCTAGCTTTAGTTAGAGGTAAAGCAATAGAGCCTTGACCTGAGGAAAGTTAATGGACTCTAGACTGAAAAAGGTAGAGGAATCGGTTCTGTTTAGGACCTCCAGAAAGGAAGACAGCCCTGACCATGCCTTAATTTTAGATCAGTAATAACCCCACCCTGGATTTGCAAGTAGAATTGTAATATAATACATTCATAGAGCTTTAAGTCACTGAAATCAGTGTGATTTGTTCCAGCAGCAATTCGAAGGTGTCTGGTGGAGGAAACTTTGAGCACAATGAATAAGGCCTGGTCATCAGTAGTGTGTGGGGGGGGCAACCTTATGCTCTGGGAATTTTCTGGAAGTTTTCACAGTCCCCAGTTAATAGAGAGGAGTTGCATTTTTGTAATGGTATGCTAAGGTTTGCACAAGGCTCGACCTTTCAGAGGCATTGGGTTCCTGTTCTTGGAGACTATATAAACAACAGGGTAATTACCTGGAGGCAATTAACCCCTGGGAGTTGATGCATAGCTGAAAGAGCCTTCCTAGAGAGAATTCATTCTAAAATTCTTTGAGCAGATGGCGCGGACATAACTTGAATCTTACCTGTCTGGTTTGAGTTAAATTAGAAAACACACAGCTGTGTCTTCTTCAAAGTCCATTATCTCTGACTCCTTCCAGGTTCCTAAAGGTCCAGCATACTTTGGTTTCTCATGCTCTTCTCCTTTCATAAAAATATGTATTTGCTGGGAAGTCTTTCCATTCAACACACAAAAGACTGAAAATAAGGGTCTTTATGTAGAGGCGTGTCAATTTTCAAATTGCAGAGGGTACTGATTATCTTTGCCTCTGGCCCACCTCCAGATGAAAGACCACTCTACTAACACACCAGGACTTTGAGACAATACAGATGCCAAGTAGAGTTGGGTCAGGCTCAAAGTCAGATCCCTAGTCATCTTTTCAGTAGGGTCACAAGCCTCGTAATGAGCTCTCACATACTCTATCCTTCGGTTTAGTGATCATATGCTTCATAGCCAATGAGAAACAGTGAATGGGATGTGTCTGCCAATCGGCTTGGCCCCTTTCCCTCTGGGAGCCACGTGGAATAGTGACTTCAAAGAATTATGCTAATACAGTACTGGTATAATTGGGTGACTTTCTGCAGTGGCTCCAATTCTGCAGATGCATATTCATCAGAACTATTCCTGCTAGCTCCGTCTCACAGATCACAACGTGGAAACTATAGGACTCCATCAGCAAGCACAGCTACATGCCAAGTGAAAGGCCAAGCGTGGCCAACAGAAGGCACCTGACAGGTAACTCCCACCCTGGAGGAAGGGTCCTGATAAGAAGTAGTAGCAAGAAGGGGAGAGTTAATTCTTGCATATGAACGTTCAAATCTCATGTGGGTGGATAACGGTAGGCAAAGAAGGATCACATAGGTGCACTTATGTCCACAAATTTCAGTACTTAAAATGACCCCAGAAAATAATAAGGAATAGAAGATTAAAATCGGGGTAAAGAGAAGCATGCAGGATGGTAAAAGAGAAAAACAAAAGTATCTCATCATGGAGTTCATTTGAGCAGTGAGATTGTCACCTGGGAAACTCAGGTATGTGGAACTGGCCAAAGAAGGAGAGCGATGATGGGCATCATTGCCTGTGGAAGCCATGAACTAACAAGTGCTTTCCTTTGTATTTCCCCAAGAGTCCCGCTGTTCTTTGTTCTCTTTGGGTATCTGCCAGATTCTCCTGTCTGCCATGTATCTTTCCTTTGCTTTTCTTCATGTCCACTTCTTTCTGATATAAGTCAGACCCCTGTCGCCTGCAGCTTAGTTGGTACCAGCTTGGAGACTACACCCTGGACACCAGTTAGGCATTCATCATGGAGACCTAACAGATTCCTGAATGGAACAGATGCTCAGAGCTGGGTAAGAAGGAGGGTGAAAGATGGTGTTGGCTCAGCATCCTCACAGTTTTCCTGTGCTCTGGGTCCCCTCCCACATCACAGCTGTCAGAATGGGAAGTTAAATGGGGCACCATAGCCACTCCCAGGCTCCAAGTTCCCAGTCCTTTCCCCCAGGCCATTATTGCAGACTACCTGTCTCAATGAATGTTCCCTTCCTCCTCTGTTCTCACTTTGAACATCTTCCCTGCCATCCTTCCCTGACCAAGCCCCTCTAACTTCCTGAATAGTTCATGATTCTCTCCTCCAAATCTCTAAAGAAGGTAGAACTAAAAACAGATGACTGTGTCAGTGGAAACAGCAATGGCCAATAGAAAGGAACCAGCCTGCTGGTTCCATCAGCTCCTGTCTCCATTTACCTTCCTGGTACAGAACCGTCTTCATTTCTATAACCTGGGAGATAGCAGAGTAATCCTAGCCCCAAAGGTCTTACTGGTTAACAATATTATCTGTTTTTAAACTATCTAAGTTTATAGACATAAAAACAAAAAGCAAAACCAAACAGAGACCCACTTTTTAGAGAAGCAGGATTTCCTTAATGTAAGTTCCAATTGACCACAATATGTAGGATTTATATAGTCCTGGATAGCCTAGAACTCATTCTGGAGACAAGGTCTACTTCCAACTCTAAAGGCAGAGATGCCTGTCTTTAGAGAGGAAGCTGGGGAGGTGAGCATGAGCACTAAGAGCTAAACTTGGGTCTTTTTGTTGTTATTGTTGCCATCCTTAACCTTTAACAGCTGAGCATCTCTCTCACCTCTGATGCCATTTTTGTTTACGTTTTTCTCTACCATTTCGAGCATAACTTATTCTTTACATATCCCTAGCTGTAGGTGGGTTTCTCCTAAAACTTACTATTAGTCTTGGAGCCAACAACAATTGTGGAAGCAATTGATTAGTTTTCAAATAGCTTTTACCAACTATCTTGTAAGATTGGAAAGTCTGGAGGTTTTTCTAGAAAGATCTAGAACACCTAGTAATGCTCTTTGGGTATTTCTTGATGGACTGATTAACTCTTTGTTCCTATCAAGAGAAAAATTCTTAATTTAGGCTAGATGGTGGTCACACGTGGCTACCACACATATTTTATTCTGTACGATTGTATTATATGTTATCCCCACTCCATAGAGGAACCTATAGGATAGAAGAATGGACATACCACACAACCAGTAGAGTCCAGCTTGCGATCTGAAATGCAGCGGAAATTCTTACTGCAGCCTCCGTTATCTTTGCTGCAATCACGCACTGGCCCAAAGGAGTCTAAGAGAACTTCCAGGCTGTCAAAGGATGATGATGTCATCAGCTCCTCTCTGCATGAAGAAGCAATGGAGGAATCAAGGGATTCCAAAAGCAACAAGTGTTCTTACTTTTTGTCTTCCAATCTGATCTGCTTTTTCTGGTCTTACTCTTTTATAAAAATTGAAGATTAGCCATGCTCAAAGCCTTGAGTTAACAAATCATGGGCATTCACCATATCTGGGAAGTGAGCCAATGTTATAATGCCTGGTCAAAGAAGGAGATATGAATGTAGGCATGGATATTAACATTTTATTGCCTGTCAGTCCTTGAGGTTTGTGGGAAGTGCTTACAAACTCTGATTTTATGTCCTCTTCCAGTGAATGAGCCTTGGGTTATGCAATATTGACCCAGATAAATAGCAGATCCTGGCTGTGTATATATGGGGAACTTAAAGGCAGTTTGCCAACTTCAGCTTGTTCTATGTCCCCTCCCCCCATTTATGGTAGCTTCAGGTAGCTTGTCATTCTACCTCCTAAGCCACCCCGAAGTGAGACTCACCTGACCTCCACAGCATCTTCCATCACAGTCATGTCGGTCTTACACTTTGCTGATGGATTTATGGCCAGTTCAGCTGGTGGAATCACGAAGCTTTTGCTGAGGGGCAACCACATGCCTTCCCCAAGAGTGTAGGTAAATCTGGGTGGACACACACACACACACCAGATGTTATAGCTGAGCATAACTGCCCACCAGCATTCTGTTGCTAGCTGCTTCCTCTTCAGCCTTCCTGAAGACTCTGCAGATACCCACAAACCAGGTGACTACAGGGACCTACACATAAAGTAGTCTTGATACAGCACAGGAATTACACCAGGGGATCTGTAATTCTGTCCTTGCTTGCTCCTTTCTCATCTTCCCCATCCTTGCAGTGCTCTTCAGACAGGTGAAGCAATTGAAATTGTCTGGCATGGACAGCATGACTGAGCCAGGGGAAGACAGAGAGGCCTCATCCAACTCATGGGGCCAAAGAACAGAAGATCTGATTATGGTACCCATTCACCAGATATCAGAAGTGAGTGGTTTTTATCAAGTCATAAAAAGTGGGTTTCAGATTTTCCAGGTTTAAAGCTGATCCTCCTTTGTGTTAAGTCATATGGAAATTGGAAGCAGTTTAATTGAGAAGGGATATTGGCCGCCCCCATCCTCATCCCGTGACTGTGAACCTGAAGTGGCAGCCAGGGTTTCTCCCTACTTGGGGGAGCCCTGAAAAGGAAAAGACAGGAAAAAGGTTTCCTTTTCTGGCTTCTGTATAACAGGAATAGAAGTGACTGAAGTTAGGAGCCTCCAGGGGTGAGCAAAGAAAGAGATGTACAAATGAGAACAAATGAACAAAACAGGCCCAGATTTATTTTCTGAACTCCTACCCACACCCTGAGCTAACAATGATAACCCATGGGATGCAGGGAAGACTCTTTTTTTTTATTTATTCTTATAACAAGAGCTAAAAGGAATAAAAGAATCAATCAGCATTTCAAGGGAGAGCTTAAGGAAACAAGGAGAGATTATTTGTTTATTTATTCATTCATTTCATCTCAAAGACATTAAAATGTTCTGTATTCACAGTAAAAAAAAATAGTGGGATGGATAAAAGCCAATGTGGGTGGAATATCACAAGGTGGTGGCAGCTTAGTGTCTCCTCCCAACCTGATGTGGAGGGAGGAACAATGGAAGGATAAGTGCAATTAAGCAGAACGCTGCACCAGCACCATCAGCATGCTGGTCACAGCCACATTTCAGAGCCTTGCTCCTCGCTTCTCTAGCCCACACAGTCTTCTCCCATCTCTGGCATGCCTGAGATGTCAGGAAATCAGACTGATGCTGTATATATGTATATATTTATTAAGTGTGTCATCAGCCCAAGAATGTTAGCCACAGACAATTCTACAGACTGGAAATGCTCAGCTATGTCATTCCTTCCCATGACCTGAATGACAGTCCTTGCCATCAGAATTGCTAAAAGAGAAGAAGGCAGGTTCTAGTATCTCTACAGGGGATTCTGGGAAAGGGGTACATCTCTGTGGAAGTCTGATGTCGCCTGATTTGGTAGATATTTCTCCCATTTCTGCTCTCTGTTTCTTAGTACTCTACTCCTTTGAATCCTCTGAATTCCTGGTCATGATCTGAGATGTCTCTCCCTCTGTAGAATGCTCTTAGATCTTCCTGCTTCTAGGAATGTGAGGTAGTAGGCAAGACCATGACTTGGTGGTGCTGGGAGACTACAAAAGGCTATTGCTGTATTCATTAAGAAAACAACCAGGAATATTTATTTATTTATTTATTTATTTATTTATTTATTTAATTTTTTATTTTATTTATTTATTTATTTATTTTTTTGGTTTTTCGAGACAGGGTTTCTCTGTGGTTTTGGAGTCTGTCCTGGAACTAGCTCTTCTAGACCAGGCTGGCCTCGAACTCAGAGAGATCCGCCTGCCTCTGCCTCCCAAGTGCTGGGATTAAAGGCGTGCGCCACCACCGCCCGGCTACCAGGAATATTTATTGAAGGCATAGCAGTATCTCTCTCTCTCTCTCTCTCTCTCACACACACACACACACACACACACACACACACGTCTGGTAATATAGTAATAACAGGTTGATCCAGGAATGATTTTTTTTCAAGGTGCACTGAATCTGGGACTTAAAATTAAATGTGGATTTTAATATATGACCTGTTGTGGAATATTTTACAGTGTGGGAAAGTATATTTCTGTGGTTGATTTAATAAATAACTGAATGGTCAGTAGCCAGGCAGTAAGAGGTTAGGTGGGACTTCTAAGGAGAGTGAAGACTCTGGAAGAAGAGAAGTGTGGAGACACCAGGAGATTCAGAGCAAACAGGATGTACAGGAGGAGAGGTAACAATCATGAGCCATGTGGCAGAACATTGATTAATATAATGGGTTAACTTAAGTTATAAGAAATAACTAAGGGCTGGAGAGATGGCTCAGTGGTTAAGAGCATTCATTGCCTGCTCTTCCAAAGGTCCTGAGTTCAATTCCCAGCAACCACATGGTGGCTCACAACCATCTGTAATGAGACCTGGTGCCCTCTTCTGGCCTGCAGGCATACATGCAGATAGAATACTGAGAATATATATATATATATATATATATATATGTATGTATATATGTATACATAATAAATAAAGTCTTTTTAAAAAAGAAATAGCTAAGAACAAGCCTAAGATACAGACCATGCTTTCATAATTAATAAAAAGTCTCTGTGTCATTATTTGGGAGCTGGTGGGAGAGAAAAGGACCCCTTATATATGGCACCCAATGTAGGGTTCTATAACATGAGGGGCTGCTTGTTGGGGTTTCTGTCCTGCCGGGTTCCCCCAGCCAGTAAGCCCCCAATGAAATTCACACAGAGAGTCTACATTGTTATAAAACTAATTGGCCCATTAGCTCAGGCTACTTATTAACTCTTGTAGCTTATATTACCCATTATTCTTATCTATGTTACCCACATGGCTCAGTGCCTTTTTCAGCAGGGCAGGTCACATCCTACTTCTTTAGTGGTCTGGGCAGGACTGGAGGGAATGAGCTTCCTTCTTCCCAGAATTCTCCTGTTCTCATTGCCCCGCCTCTACTTCTTGTCTGCTTGACCCACCTATACTTCCTGCCTGGCCAATCAGCATTTATTTAAAAGATGGTTGAGAAAATACAGACAATTCTCCCACACCAGGGCTCAATATCCACATAGGGCCTGAGAAAGTAGTCTCAGGTAGGGCCAGCATACAAAGAAAGGCATGGCTATTTTAAAGTCCTGCTATATATAGCCAAGCACTTGAGCAGCTGACACTTGGTACAAGAAAGTATGTAAAGAGACTTTCTCTGTCCCACCTGCTCCAAATAATTACACAGAAACTTTTATTAATTATGAAACCTTGGCCTTAGCTTAGGTTTGTTCCTAACTGGCTCGTATAACTTGTGTTAACTCATTTATATTAATCTACATTCTGCTACATGTCTTGTGGCTGTTACCTTTCCTCCTGCATGTCCTGCCTTCTCTGCAACTCCTAGTGTCTCCCCACCTCTCTTCTCCCAGAGTCCTCTCTGTCCCTGGGAATCTCACCTAACTTCTTCCTGCCTAGCTATTAACCATTTAACTCTTTATTAAACAAATTATAGCAATATATCTTCACACAGTGTACCAATATCCCACAACAATAATCTTCAGACTGTATGATGTCATAGAGGACATTCTTGAGGTGTTCACTTATACTAGTCAGCTTGAACAAGGACAACATTAACATGTACTGTTTCAGAAAATTACCACAAGTTTGAATGGTATCAGGATTCTGTGGTTCATTGGACATTGACCATTGTTTTCTATTTTGGTTAAAATTATACTTTTACTTGGGTAACGTAACAGGTTTTAGGAAATAGTTGTCAGTTCTAGTACATTTGAGATGGTTAGTTATTTTTATGGAATTCCTGCCCAACCATCTCACAGTGGTCCTAAGAAAAAGCCATCTATAACTTATGCCAACTGGAACTATTTGACATATTCCCATGCATGCAAAGTTCAAAGTTTTGAAGTTGTCATTCTGATCCCATCTTCCCTGCTTCATACTTCTGCCCCCTCCATGTCATATGACTATGGTTCCTAACATCCTTCTACACTTTTAATCACAATACTCTTGCTTCTATTATTATTTATTTCTGGATTTTATGTCCTCTTTTCTTCATCTCAGCTGACTCACTTAAACACTCATTTACAGTTACAAAACCTTCCAGAAGGTCCTTCCAGAAGCTTGGTCTTCCACACTGAGGCCAAGCAAGTGACATTCTGTTTTCCACATTACATAATCTCTGCAATTCATGTATTGAATTGTGCCTGTCCTTTTTCTGGGTTCATCGTCTCTAAGGAGAATGTGCATTCTTGGGTAGCAGAGGGCATTTAACAGAATTCCCAGACCAAAAATGTCACCCAATAAATAGCTACTAACTAACCAACAGAATATTTTGTTTCCTTCATTTTCAATGGCATCTGGGTGACATACCCAGGAGGTACAAATTTAATGAATACATTGGCGAAGCTAATTATTCATGGCAAACAGAATGTGAGCTAAAGTTTGAGTATGGATGGATCTAACAACCATGATGTAGTTTTCATGAGAAAATAACTATATTAGTTAGCAAGTAAAGCAATGTAGTCTCCTTCAGTCTTGGTAGAGTCAAGGTGAAACCCTATAACGGAAGGCCAGTTAGATGTGGTATGAATCTAACACTTATTGAGAACTCAAAAGGACAGGCAGTTGGCAGAGTTACTCATTTATCCTCACGAAGGCCTTCTCCAGTGATTTCTTTGGCCCCGGTTTACAAATCCACTGTCTAATACCATAAGGATATCAGTGACCTCTGAAAGGTCAACCTTTATAGAAAAGAAATATGGAGTTGGTCAAATATGGATCCCTGAGACTTGAAAGCCCATGCTGGCTGGTGCTTATGAAATTCTAAAACTTTCTTTCATACACAAAATCTACTGAACAACTCCAAAAACCAAATATAGTCTAAACTGTTAGAAAAAAATCTGTGTCCTGAAGTCTCATCTGTCCCTCATTCATGCAAATTTGTCAGGGATGCCTTTAAAAACACCACCCAAGGGAAGCTTGAGCGAGCATCTGGAATGCTCTCCCACGTTGGGCCTTCTTTAGAGACAGCTGATGGTGACTACTGCTGTTGAGGACTCAGCTCTTTGCTGCACAATCCCATTGAAGCCTGGCTAGAAATTTCTGTCCAGAGGCAAACATTCATTAGTCAGTACTGGACAGAGTAATTCTGTGGTCTCTCTAGCCTGGTGCAAAATGGAATGTGGGAAAACATGAGAGCTCTTGACCTGGTGTCTTCACTCTTCCCCAGGCCAGGTTTTTCTAGGGCAAAATATTTTTCTCAGGGATCAAGGTAAACACTTGAAGGGAAGGTCATAGACACACACACACACACACACACACACACGTATCCTGCACTCATACTTGGCACCAGAGAGTCCAGTGGAATGGGTGGATCTTCACAATGGGGTATCATAAGAATGTCTTTGTCTTTGGTAAAAAAGCACAGCTGAGTGAACCAGTGCCCTTTTGCATCTAGCTTGGGATTGCTGTTTTTCAAAGTTGAGTTCACCACCCATAGCCTTTTCTTGTCTAATTTCAAGGGCTCGGGAGATACCTAAAATGACCCTCTATACTTACCTGCCAAATCTTCAAGACTATATCAAATGTATAAACCAATCTATGGAACCATTTCTTTCTTCAAGAAGGTAACCATCTCATTCAAAAGAAAAATGCCAAGTTAAAAATAAATCTGAGGTAAATTAATTGACAATGAACTACCATAGTCATTCATTGTGAAACAGTACAGAAGCTTTATAGCAGTGTTTATCAATCATGTATGTAGATAAAATTTTCCATAATGTCTTTGGAAAGTATTCATTCCCTGGGTACAAGTCCAAGTACTTTTGAGTTGGTTTGTGCTGGGTGCATTAGTCTTTACAAAGCCTAGGGATTATCACATAGGGCCACAGATAAAAGACCACCTCTTGGGCAAGTCTGCAAACTTAAGGACAGGGACTTCCTTCATCAAGCCCATCAAGGTCATACCTACAACATCTGAAATAGTGCTTTGGAATGATGGATGTTCAAGAGACGACAGATCTGGAAACCTGGTGTGGACCATGGAAATGTTCAATGTTTATATTAGGAGGGAAAGATGCAATCTGGCTGAAAGATAAAGTTTGAGAAAATACTGGATGCAGTGAATTGGATAGAGTAGAAGCCATATTTGACCATGAAAGGAAAATTCCACAGGAGAAGAGCAGCTTATTTCATAGCTGACTGTTAACATTCAGTGGTAAAAAGATTTGAAAGCTATTCCACATGCTAGAGAAATATGCAGTGGCTTGGAACTGATTCATGATAAAAATCATGAATCAGTACAACAGCAAATAAATAACCAATTTTCATCACTGACCAGATCAAACTTTTCTCAGAATTTCCATTGGTAAATGGTTGACTTAGATGCCAGAGTGACTTTAATTTAAAAGTGTCCCAAATACACGAAGCGCAACCCATGGTATTCATTTGAGAAAAGAGTTATTGTCATATTAGGTACCAAAATTGTTAATAGCATATTGATCACCACACTGGCTCCTGAGGCGGTGAAGTTATGGATTAAACACCACACCTGCTCCCTCTGTAATAGTGTATGGCTATCACATTCGCCTGTCAGCCAACAGGCTTGGAAAAAATGATGCTTGTGGAGATGAAACATATTTTCATATGCAAGTTCTACTTTTACAGAGATTTGACCAAAACCTTTTTTTTTTCTATTAAGTTACAATTTGTAGGAAACAGAGAACTTATTTATGCTATCAACAAAATTTCTCATGATTCCCTATCACCTTGGTTTTGTTGTTGTGGTGGTGGTTGTTTTTTTTTTTAAAAAAGGAAAAAAGAACAAAGAAAAGAAAGAAAGAAAGAAAGAAAGAAAGAAAGAAGAAAGAACGAAAGAAAGAAAGAAAGAAAGAAAGAAAGAAAGAAAGAAAGAAAGAGAGAGAAACCTTCAATGATCCTGGCAGTTGAACATCAAGAAAATAGGGAAAAAGTCATCCAAATAAAAATCATTGTTAGAAAATTTAAGTATAAGGAATATTGCTGATTTCTATTAGACTACAAGTATTTCAAGTGCAGCCTACAGCCAGCATCGTTAACTTTACCCAACCTGTTCTAAGAAAGACATTCAGGAGACTGACGGGCAAGCAGAGGCCATTTGAGGAAGTGATCATGTAAATATGAACTACAGCTGTGTCCATCCTAAGTCACGAGGAGGAACAGCACACGTGTGTGCTAGTGGGCTCAAGAGGGTGGTGCAGGGGCAAAAGTCAACAGCAAAGCAAGGTGTGACTGATAGGGAAACGGGTTCGAGAAGTTAGAAATAAGTGAGTCTCAGGCAACCGCATGACTACAGGAACAAGGAAAGCAAGCTCTCCACCTGTTCTCCACCGCTCAGCTTCTTTCCAGCAAAGTCATTCAGTAACTGAGCTCATTCTTTGACAACATCCACCTGTGAATGTCTGTCCACGTCCTCCAAAAGTGGGCTTGCTCAGGAATAAGACAAAGACCGTGCTAGCAGGCCAAGCACAGGCTCTGGCTCTGAGTAAGTACATGGAAATGCATGCTGAGGGAAGGACAAACTGACTACGGGAATGAACAATAAAATCTTAGATTGGAAATAAGCTTATGTTCCAGAAAGGGCCTGGTGCGAATTAAATTTTACGAAAATTCAATAGTTCATGGCTGGCACCCAAATTTCCCCTTTGCTCGTGAGCCTTTGTAATGTGTGCTATTACCAGATATGCAGGTAGAAATTGGGAGGGGTTAGAATCATCAAATTTGATCAGGAGGGTAATAGATAAAAGAAAATAATAATAAGGTAGGGTTTAGAATAGAGGGAGGCAGGGGCGGGAGAGATTAATTTTGAACAACTCAAGACTCTATAAGGAATGTGCAAATTAGATGTAAAGAGGAAAGGCAGAACCTGACATTAATTGCCTGTGCTGTGCCAGATTCTGTGCTGGGGACTTTCCCTGTATTATCTCATATATCCCTCACTCTAATCTAGCCAGGCATATATTGCAGCCCTATTTAACAAACGGGGAGACTGGAGGCTCTGAGAGTTTCAACACATTACTGAAGCTCACTGAGCTGGCAAGGAATGGAATTGGACCCAAACAGAACCTGTCTGACTTTACAGCCCTCCATGTTGTCCCTGGGTATGATTTGGGTCAAACATATTTGTTCTAAGTAGACAGAACAAACCCAAGTGTTTCCTGTGTTTAACCCTAGAAATGGTCAGTGGGCCAAGGAGCACCGGGACTTATAGACATATAAAAGCACATCCCTGGATGTGAACTTACCTGAATATTTTATCAGAAGGCTGCTCTCCCAACACCAGGTCAAAGCCTCGCTGAAATATTGTGTAAGGCCAAGGCCTAAAAGGAGAAACATTATTCAATTAAAGTCCACTCAGCTACTCTGCTAGGTTCCAAAGACCCAAAGATGAAGAGCACATATTCCTTGCCCTCAAGAAGCTCATACATGTGAGTGCATGTACAACCTTGAACCCAGGAAAGGGACCAAGGACAAAGTTAGTATTAAAAAAATAACTGAATTACCAACAAAGCAGAAATTGATAAGACATGACATTGCTGCTATACACAGTAAGATGGGACTCAGACATAATTTACAATCTTTCTATAGTACATTCATAAAAACCTATGTCTGCCTTACTGAAGACAGATGGGGGACATGATATCTTAAAAAAGTCAAATTCTTTGAAACTAGGCATTTCTGTATTCAAAGCCTGCTCTGCTACTGAGCCAACCGTTTGAGTAAGGCAGATAGTTTGCCTTGTTGACTCAACCTCCTTATTTGCAAAGTAGATGATAGCTAGTTAGATAGATAGATAGATAGATAATAACAACAACTTTACAGACCCTTATGAAAATTTAGCAAATTTTTAAGTCAAGGATCATAGGTCAGAGTCTCCCTACTCAAAATGATGAGGATCCTTAGTGTTTGAGATATTCCAAATGTATCCAAATATTTTTAATGCCGCTCATACAAACTGAAGTAATTAGTTCTTTTCAAGTAACTATCAACTCCTCCCTGCTAGCAAACATCTGGGTACTGCAAGCATTCTAGAAAGTAGAAAAAGATCTCTTTTAAACAATGTGTATCTTTTTACTAGTTTATCCATGGAAACTCCAAATGAACTATTCATTCCAACAAGTCTGAGTAAAGCCTAGAACTTTAGCTAAGTACTGAGCTGTTGTGTACACTAGGTGAACTTATTCTTTCAATTATGGGGCATAATTATGGAATAGTCTCATAATTAATCCAATTACTAAGCTTTTATTTTGGCCATTCCTTGTTTCCTGAGGTCTACAAAAATCAGAGAATATGTTATAATTATTATTTGGGGCTAAATCTAGTATTAGTCATTAATGCTCTGGTTGCCAGTGCAAGGCTTATCATCGGGGAGACAGAATTGAGGGACATGTAAAGGATTCTTCTCGAGTGACACATTGGTAGCTGAACAGCACTGGCATTTAAATGGTAGCAATAGAATAGCTGAAATACTGCAGTGCCCAGGATTGTTCTGCACAGCACAAAATGTCCCCGTGTCTTGCAAGATTTTGAATATGATAAGGCCATTTGTTCAAGTGTTTAAAAACTTTATAAATCTGAGCCCAAATACTAACTCCATTTTTATATAAACACAAGGTAGCCTGTACAGCTTTACTACGTCTCAGGTGCATAGCTATTATGAAGATCGAGGGGAAATTATACATTGTATAATCACTGATTCATCAATACAACAGATATTGGTTTGAGCTTATTTTGTTTTGTTATTTTTTTGAGATAGGGTTTAATGTAGCCTAGGCTGGCCTTAAACTCACTTCATAGCTGAAGGTAACTTCAACATCTTGATCCTCCTGCCTCTGCCTCTGAAATGTCAGAATTACTGAAGTATACCATTATACTTAAATGCAATACAGCATATCTTCATCAGTCTCCACTGCTTTTATTATAAATCACAGATCTATTATGCCTCACACAAAGTAAATTGCATTATGTACAAATATCTGTAGTGGCACTTTTTTGTGCCATAATACAATATTTACATGTTACAAGCAGTTATTATACCACTACAAATGACTTGGCTATTTCTCACTTAATTACCACTGACACATTCTATTTACTTGTGGAATTTTGTATGCACAGCTTGTATTATTTATGAACAGTACAAGAGATCTTTTAAATGGTTGCTATCAGATGGGGTGTTGGGCTAAATCAAATTAGGAACCACCAACTTAACCCAATTAGTTAAACTATGAAAGCTTCAGGAGAGTCCGTGCTCTGCAACAAGAGGAAGTATTGGCTATTAGGCCTATATAAGGGATAAGACAGTACAAATGTGCTAATTTTTATGCTTACTATTTATAAATACTTTCTTCCTAGGATTCAATTTAGAAATCTCCAAGTTTTCAAAAGTATCCAAATACTGTAATGTGAACAGCCCCCTCACCAAAGCAACAACTCCCCCACCAGATGTCATCTATGTGCTTGTTCCTTTCATCATATATGGATACAGAGTAGCATTTGAATTTGCTTTTGTTTGGTTGAACATTAAGTGATGTCTCCTGAGCAATACAAAATATGAATCATTCAGTAAAATATCCAAATTTATGAGAAAATGACTCAACTGATTCTAAACACTAGAACAATTAAAAATAAAGAAAAAGAGACATGCTTATTTCGTCTTTTCTTTGGGGGCAGTATCATCTTCACTTATTATTTTTAATAATTTTAGGTAACACACATTTCACCTTCAAGTTATCTCTAGGTTCAAAACTGTTACAATCTGGGATTGAAGGGATTCTTGGCATGGTTCCTAAGTTGTTTGAAAATACATTTTGAGGAGGCAAATGGCAGGACTGATTTGATTACAATGGGAATACAAATTGCATAGGATCTCTCTATCTCTCTCTCTCTCTCTCTCTCTCTCACTCTCTCTTTCTCTCTCTCTCTCTCTCTCTCTCTCTCTCTCTCTCTCTCTCTCACACACACACACACACACACACAGGTCTATCTTCAAGACACAGGCAATGAATCAGTGAGCTTGGAGACACTTGAGCAGGTATCTGTATGTTTCTCAGTGAAAGTAGAAGAGGCCTCAAACTCTTGACTCATTCAAAAGCAAAAGCAGCTCATACAAGGCGGAGTCAGATATGCAGTATATGGATACACTTCACATGTATGGGCAGGAGGGTAGAGTGTTTGGGACATAGGTTCTGGAGGGAGTCTGACTGATGTGAATTCCAGGACACCGGCAATCCCTATAATGGCCCTGGACAAGTTTCTTAGTCTTTCTGTATTCTTACGTTCTCATCTATGAAATGAGGCCAAAGGCAGTAACTGTGTCTGCCTGGCAAGGTTGCTACGAGGAGGAACTAGTTCATATAATTACATGCTCTGAACAGTGCCTAGCATTGAATGAGTGTCATAGAATCTGTTATTAAATATGTTGAATTTGCTAATTACCTGGATCAAATGTAAATCTTCTAATAAGGAGTGATTTCTCAATATATAGTGCAGGGTTCTCAACAGAACATGTGGATCATGAGCCCACTGGGTGGCATATCAGACATTCTGTATATCAGATATTTATTTACATTACGATTTATAACAGTGGCAAAATTACAGCTCTAAGGCAGCAACAAAATAATTTTATGGATGGGGGTCACCACAACATGAGGAATGATATGAAAGGGTTGCAGTATTAGGAAGGTTGGAAACCACTGTCATATAGGAAGGCGTGTCTTGCCTTAAGGTACAATGTGATGCCAGCACAGGCTATAACTCAGATTGCAGACACATTTGAGTTTGTAGGAGAGGAGACGTTGTGAGCATGGGAAATCCAAGTCCCTGTCCCCGATCCCATACCTAGGGGAGCTAACTACTCAGTATTGACACTAATCACCAAGACACAGGGAAGAGAACATCTTAAAATTGCTAAACATTTCAGGGAGCTGCAGATCTTACTAGCAAAGGAAAAAGAGAAACATTTTTATTTTTTTCCCCATTAATCAGGGATGATCTGCCAAAGATAGGGATTCTAATTTGATTCATTTACCAAATATTTCTGGAGGTCTATTGTGTGTTAAATGTGGTGCTAAGCAAGGGAAATAAAATAAGAAAATTCTTGCCCTTCAAGGAATCTATCTCTGAACAAGCACGTGTTTGTTTAGATAAACGGTAGAAAGTGTTAACAGGGAAGAAGGGTGGAGTTACAGGAAGCAGGCTTCATACTGGCTGAGCCATCCAGAGAAGAGAAGGCTGCATGTTTGGCAAGGCCTGGAATAATGGGGATCTTGGCTTACAGCATTGGGGTGGCTACATCGTGATTCAAGAATAGCAGGAAGTGAAGAGGAAGTAGATATAAAAACCAAAAATACTCTGAAGCTGAAGATCTGGGACCAACCCCAAATGGAAAGGTTTCTGTTGTTAGACCTCCTTGAGGAATTTTGAAAAAGTAAAAATGTGCTGGTCTCAACGCAAGCAAGCCCATCCCAGCTCAGAGCAGAGCTGCCTCTTGAGGCTGGAAGCCAGAGGTACACAGGCTGCTAGAAATGTCCCTCTCCTTTCTTTACTGTTCACACCATGAACTTTGTCTTCCCCGCATTGCTAAAGTACAGAGGGTGGGGATGCCTTCAGCAGCCACAGCTCAAGTCTCCGTATTCTCTGAAGAGCATGTGTTCTCTGTCATTATTGAACTGATAACTATAGAACAATTGCTTGGCATATCCTAGGCCGCTCGATCAGACTGTGGTCCAGGACACAGGCATCTAAGCAGGTTACAAGTCATATTGGTTCTTCAGGGTGAAAGTTGGGAGACTGTGGGCACTGTTAATCAAACCAAACATTTTAACCTCAGTTTCTACTCTTCCGATGCCTCCAGCAGGACTGTGTACTATACCATCTTGGAACCTACAGGGAGTGTCAGACCGCATATGATTCATGACCTGCCATAGAAGGAGCGCTTAATCTCTTGTTTCCTCTTGGCTGTGCAACCATTCTTTGTGCTGCGCTGGGCGATACACCTGCATTGTCTTGGGTCAGGAAAATGGGCAGAATCCAAAGTCAGAATGTAACTTTCTTTTTTAACTTGTTGCATGATTTTTATGCTGACAAATGAAGGCCCTAAAACCTTCCCCTCCCATCTAAGCAGCCTCAGATGGCCTCCATGTAGGCCTGCTCAGGACAACTCTGCAAACTGTCTTAGAGTCATTGCTTCAGACAGGAGCAGAAAGTGAGCCGCCACAGAACTCACTGGAATGGTGGCATGGTAGCCAGAAGGGTATACACGGAAGTACGCAATGCAAAAATATTAGCATCTTTTTGATGCCTTTCTTTTTCTCTTTAGGTATTAGGCAATATCCACAGCCTATTTGCTCTTCTTTCAGCACTGACACCTTCTCAGCTTTCAGCTTCTGTTCACAATTCTATCTCCGCCCTCCCCAGCCCCCTCCCTCCCAGTCCCAAGGATGTGTTGGGCCACAGGTGAGTTGGCTGTGAACTTGACTGGCTGTTTGGCCTTGTTTCTGGTTACTTTGATATTTCCTCTCCTGTGTAAGTAGGATGGAAATGAGTAAGAAGAAACCCTGTATGACCAGTCTGCTATGTGTGGGGACTATTGCACAAAGGGATTAGTGTGGGACCCTTTATATGTCTGAGTGCTGACTCAGATTTTCTATTGAATAGAAACAGGGCACTGGAAGCAGAGATCAAAGCCTTTGCTAGAATATCAGATGATGGACTTTATTGTGAAGGGCATCAAAAGGGAATGGTGGGTAGATTAGAGTCATCATCCAAAGTAATAAAGATAATAATGGTTAATAGCACCCAAAGTATGTATGTGATCCATTATAGCCTCAGGGTCTTTGCAGATACTTTGTACCTAGAATCCTGCCTTTCCCCAAGTTATGTTATGCTTAATTTGTACCATTAGGGAGTACTAACAGTGTTTGAACTAGTAAATAGTGCACCCCAACTGTCATCATTGTGTGCTGTAGATGACTAATACTATACAGTATATTGTATACTATTTATATTTAGATTAAGAACAAGTTCCTAAAATTCAAGGTTTTTTCTTCACAGAATCTAAAACAATAATAAATGTATTAAGGACTCAGATAACATGTCACCCTCACCATCTGTAAAGGTCATGATAGCTGTTATGTCCTTGGTGGCCACCACATCACACAAATGATTGAGTGTTGGACAGACCTGGCCTTAGTCCTGAGTGAGATAGTTATTGAACTGCATGACCTCAATACATCACTGGATTTTCACAACCTTGTCTAAGCATCTACGAAATGTACAGATGTCAGTCACTGGACAATTTCAGAGCCCATTTGAAGTTAGTAGTCATGGATTGATGGTACTAGTCAGCAAGGTCAGCAAATGCAATGGTTGTTGAATTTAGTGAGTGTTAGAATATTTTGATGGAAAAAATAAAATACGTGGATAAAACCTTACCGTATTAGCAAGGAATCGATTTGTGTGGGACACGTTAGTGCTTGGTTGTCAAGAAACACATCTTTTGTACAGCTTATGACACGTAGAATAAATTTTTTTTTTGTTTTTTTTTGTTTTTTTTTTTTTTTGTTTTTCAAGACAGGGTTTCTCTGTGGCTTTGGTTCCTGTCCTGGAACTAACTCTTGTAGACCCGGATGGTCTCGAACTCACAGAGATCCACCTGCCTCTGCCTCCCGAGTGCTGGGATTAAAGGCGTGCGCCACCACCGCCCGGCTACGTAGAATAAACTTAATAGTACTATTTGCGATCCATTATAGTTCACATTTCCATTTGGTGAATAAAGAATGCTTTTCTAATTTCATATATAAAAATAAATTGTGATGATGGTATGATTTATAAACTTGTTATCTTATAACATGTAAATCTCATGGGCTATAAAATTAAATGTTCACGAGACTACAACCATTGTTCAATGTTTATTCACAGGTAAACACATTAATTATTAGTTTTGATATGTAAAATAACATGGTTATCAGTAACTAGCAAAGTAGTTAGGAGCTTGGCTCAGCAGCTAGACTAAGGAGTTTTAGAGCCAGGTTTCATCAACTGTTAACTCCATGACTTTAGAGAGTCCATTACTTCAAATCAGGCCATTCTACCCACCTCTCCACCTCGCTACAGCCATGCCACACCACCTCCCACTTCCTGTCGTCCCTCACAGTCTGGATCTTTGTTCTGGCCAAGGTTTCTATTATTTTTAGTTATCTCAGTATTCACTAAGGTGGTCCTTTCAGTGCTTATGCTGGCTAGTTTTATGTCAACTTGACACAAGCTAGCGTATCAGAGAGGAGGCAGCTTCTATTAAGAAAAATGCCTCTACAAGATTGGGATACAGGCTGTAGAGAATTTTCTTAATTATTAATTGATGAAGAGGGCCCAGCCTATTGCAGGTGATACTACTCCTGGTCTGCTGGTTCTTGTTTCTACAGGAAAGCAGACTGAGGAAGCCATGTTGAGCAAGCCAGTAAGCAGCACCCCTCTGTGGCCTCTGCATCAGCTCCTGCCTCCAGGCTCCAGCCTTGTTTGAGTTTCTGTCCTGACTTCCTTCAATAAAGGAATTATGATGTGGACATTCAAGCCAAAACAAAACGAAACAAACAAACAAGCAAAACAAAACAAAACCCTTTCCTCCCCAAGTTGATTTTGGTCATGGTGTACCATCATAGAAACCTTAACTAGGACAACATTCGAGACACCTCCCCAGTGATCTTGTCTGTTGCCTTTGTTCCCACAATCACATCCTTACTTGTCAATCTCTGAAATCCACCACTGGTTTTGCGTTCAAAAATTCCAGTATCCAATCCTCATCCTTTGCCTTCTTGCCTCATTTCTAACGTCTGACAATATTCTACTGTCCTGATTTAGAGAGTCCTTTCATCCACCATTTCCCTGACCTCCACCCATATCATACCATATACTCTATTTCTATAAACTAAGACTAAATTCTGTCATTAGTTACTGCAACACTTCCTTGTCATGTTGACCTCAGTCCCAACATCCCTACATTGCCTCCACACACTTTTCTGCAACCCTTCAACACTGGTTAAACCCATGATCATGTGGCTCCATTTCAATGTCACACAAGAGAAAGCAGCTGGCAAACATACTGTTGGTTTCATTGTAAATCCCTGCCTGCTAACTTCCAGTGTGCTCTGAATACTTCCCACTGCTCAAGTTACATTAACTTTGTCCATTCAACTTCCCTCTCTCTAGACCACTAGTTAACACTTTCTTTCTCCCTGAACCTCTGACACTTGACCCTTCATCCTCTAGCTAATATCCTCTCTCTATGCAACCGAGCCAAAAATAAAAAAAAGGCACTCAGATTCAAAACTCCCCCCATCACACCCACCCATTGCCCATTCTTTGACTATTGCTTGGCCTCCTGATGATATTGAGGCATAGGAAGTTTATGTTTCTGACTGCCAGGCATATCAGTTCACCCTTGGCATTGTACAGGCAATGGACTTAAGGCAGAAGCCCCAAATGGAGCCTATAATCCAAACTCTCTCCAGGTCCTATGACCTCAAGCAAAGAAAGAACACCACAGAGCCCCCACTGTCTTCTTCTGTACCATTGATATTGATGAATGAAGCATTCATAAATAAATTTCAAATCATTAAGAATCTGGGGTTTAATTTTAATTCAACTTTTTGCAGTAGTTTCCATTCTATATTTTATGTGTGAACATGAATATGCTTTACATAAATTATTTTATTTAAAGATGGAGCAGTGAGAAACTGCCACATCCCTGCCTGAGTGTGACTTGATTGTCTCCTCCATAATAGCGCCTATGTCATCAACCGCACACTGTGAACGGATTTCCTTCAAAGATGTGCAAGTAACTTCCTATAACTCTGGGATAAATAAATTTTAAGTATTATGGTTAAAATTATGGTTGTAAATGTTAAAACGAAATTTTGAATCTTTGCATTGTGTGAATGATGCGTGTGCATGTGTGTGCCCTATGTGAGACCACAGGCACACGTGCGTCACAACACTAATATAGGAATAAGAGGAAATCCTCAGGAGTCGGTCCTCATCTTCCACCTGGATTAAACAAGGTGCCTCTCGTTCACCTGCTCACTGCTGAATGCACAAAACTAGTCCACCCAGAAGCTTCTGGAAAGCTATCTCCCCGTCCTTCTCGTCTCAGAAGCACTGGGATCACAGATGTCCCTGCCATGCATCAGGCATTTGTGTGGACTCTGGGGATCTGAGCTCAGATCACCAAGCTTGCAGAGCAGACACATTGCCCCCTGAGTCGTCTTCCACCCCTTAAAATGAGGTTTTCCCAGAAGACATTTTTGGAAGTATATAAAATGATTTTGAAAATGCAGCACGGAAGAAAATTTACTTTACCCCTTAGATTTTTGGGATCCTGGGATCCAACTTTGATCTCTCCCTCCCCACCAAGGTAGCAATAAACAAAAATATACACATGAACAAAATTAAAATTCACTCTTGGTTTATTTTTGTTCAAAAATAGCAAGTTGGAGAACATAGGAAGTGAGCTCCAACAACACAGAAGACACTACTGCTTTGATTCCTAGCACTTGACTTGCAGGGAGAAATTCGACATGATCTTTGAGTTAAGAAACATCATATAAGGCAGAGGCTAAGTTCTTGTGTCCTCAGATGGGGAAAGTTGGCCTTGAAGTTCTCTTGAATATTTTGGGATTCAGAATTGTTTAAGGCAAAGGGAGAAAAAAATAGTCTTGAATGAGTCAGAAGAGGCTGGTAATACTAGCTGCTATTTATTGAATACTTATCATGTGTCAGGCAAGCACCACACTCAGAGGCATCCATGTAAATCTCACAGCCTCCTACAGAGCAAGCATCTCAGCTGTGTAGCCACTATGCAGAGGCAAGCAGATCTAGTAAGGTTCACTCAGTTGCTCATGGTTGTGTAGATAGATAGTAAGGGGCAGAGGTGAGGGTTATCATGTACCACATGCTCTACTTGCTGCCATGGCTGTTCTCTTCATCCTCACTATCATGAAATGAAAACTACAGGAGAAAATGTATAAACATGGCCTTGGGTCTAAATCCAGGAATGATGAATAACCGTTGGTGTGGCTCTCTAAGTGGAGACCATCCATTTGAGCAGAAGTTGTCTTCAATCCACAGGAACATGCCCATTTTCCTTGGTCTGTCTTTTCTAGGAAAAGGTCAGATGGCACAATAGTATTGCAATCACTTATTTCTCAGGTCCTTTTGAAATATTCTCTCCCCCACATGAACACAGAATCTCCTTTATCTCTACGACACTCAAAAGTGACACTTACCAAAACATTTACCAAACTTTAGGGTACATCAGATTTACCCTGATATAACTGTAAGGATTCCAAATTTTGGGTTCTCTTATTCTACACATCTAGGGTTGGGCCAGATACAATTATTTTGGAAAGTAAAGCAGATGATTCTAAAGTAGGCACTTCAGAGAATTACTGATCTTTCAGCCAACCTTTATATATTGGTGTTTTACAAAATATAACTGCCATTAAAGCAGAAATAATATTGCATCCTGAGAACTCAATGAAACTCATTTATATGATATTGATAATGAATGATACTGAGGAGGAGCGCATATTGAGTTCTTGATTGGTAAACTAAGATATCCCAAATCTTGTTACTGTCATATGTAATATAGATTATTTTTTATAAAAACCTGTCATACATTTTGATTTCTGTAGATCAATATATCCATTAATTCAGTATGTCTTAGTCAGTGTTCATTGCTGTGAAGAGACACCATGACCATGACAATTCTCATTAAGGAAAGCGTTTAATTGGGACTTAGTTATAGTTTCAGAGACCCATTATCAGCATGGCAGGACGCATGGCAGCATGCAGGCAAGCATAGTGCTGGAGGAACTGAGAGTTCTACATCTAGATCTGCAGGCAGCAGGAGGGAGAGAGACATCGGACTTGAACATCTGAAACCCCAATGCCTACTATCCCTTAGTGACACACCTCCTCTAATAAGGCCACACCTCCTGATCCCTGTCAACTATGCCACTGTCTAATGAGCCAAACATTCATATATATATGAGTCTATGGTCCTTGATCAAACCACCACACAGCAGTATACAAAACTGATGTTGTTCTACATGTATGAACACATCCACAAGTGCATTTGTTTACATACAGCCATACAGATGTGACCTAAGTCACACATACAGTCACAGAACTCACATGATTCATATTGCACAGATATGCTATTTCTTGTGGGGCTTGGCGGCTGGATAACTGGTGGGATTTAGAACTGCTGAGCTGTTTTTCTCTTCCCCTCTTGGCAAGTGCTGTAAATAAGAATGCATTAATGCAAAGCATAGCCAGCTAGGTGCAGGCTCTTTGCAGACCACCATCAGGCCTACAGTCATTCAGAAAAGCCACCCTTAAAGGTCTTGCGATATAGCCCCTGCGTTGTCTGGGGCTCTGGAGTAAGACAAACGCTATTCAAATCCAAGGTCTAGATTTGAGAACCTTGGCAGCCACAGTTTGCCAGCCACAGAAACCTGATACAAGTAGAAATTTTGCCCTTCCAGGACTCCCCCATTTTTGTGGACAGATGATAATAGTCAAAAACTATTTCTCAGGGAACTGTAAGAAGATCAAATGAATGAATAAGTAGAAATTTCAGGACAATGCCTGAAGTAGAGCTGTTGTCATTTTCTGAATTAAAGTTTGCTCCCACCTTTTGTCCATGGATTCTGCATCTAGAGGCTCAATAGGTTTGTATTCTGGGCTAATGCAACCAGGGTCTCAAGTTCAATCTTTCTAAAAGCTTGTTAGTCTCGCTTTCTCTACATAGTCTGCTGTGTGTCCCTGACATCCAACTTTAATCACAAATGAACAAGATAAGAACTTGGCAATGGGTCTGCATAAATTCACTGCGATACAAGTAAAATGGTTCAACATCTACCCGTGGCAGAATGTGACCTCCTAGTATGAGAGAAGCCACAGACCTGGGGCTTTCTACTTCTCCACAGATGCATGTATTAAGTTCCTGTGGGAAGTTAGGCAAGTAAATAGTACTACCTGAAGAGAAGGTAGATGAATAAGGGCACAAAATTTACAGTGGGAGGCACAGATCACTGTGTTACTGTGGTTAATCATGTAAATAAGCGAGAAAGGAATAAAATATCTGTCAAGGAACATAATTTGTATTTTACTATTTTCCCAAAGTCCTCCCCTATCTACCAATTTATTTCAATTCAATATATATTTAGCAAGCTTTGCTTTTAATTGAACTGTTCATCCATTTGTTCATTTATTTATTTACTTGAAAATATTAATTAACCAATTGCCACGTAAAAACACTTTGCTAAACATTGTCAAGGGACATTGAAATGATTAATAGGCATTATTTGCCATCGAGGACTTCATTAATGCACTAAATCATTCCCCAAGCATCTATTATGTACCTCTGATGAGCAGTCACTGTGGAGATTTCTGGGGCACAGATAAAAGGCCGGGCCCTTGTCCTGGATCATGGTCCGATGGGATAAAGATGACAAGTAAACAAACCATGGCATTTAGTTTGTCAACTGTTATGAATGAACAAGCAAAAGCCACGATTTATTGTGTGGTAACTAATAATCACTGAGCAAGTGCTTCACATTTATTATATCAGCTCTCATTAAGAGCCATAGAGAACAGCTACTGTGTTGGTCCCACTTAATGTATGGTGAAAGTTAGGCTGAGGAAAGCTACATAACATTAGCCCAAACTTGCAGCTAATGTGATTGAGCCAGGGTTCTAGTCTCGACTCCAGGAAGTCAGAGCCCATTCTATAGCTTTTGAGAATTCCTGCCACCCTGTTCAGCAAGAGAACAGAGGAGATGGGCAAACTGGCAGGGTTAATGAGGTTAGAACAGCACTCAGATCCTTGGAAGAATGAGATACTCTAAGTGAAATGGTAGCGAATGGGCTCAGAGGAAGAAACGATTATATCCAGTTCAAAGGTCATAGAAAACGAAAAGACTCATGCAGGAAGAGCCGGTTTAGGTACACTTTGGAGAATGAGCTGAACCTAGATATTTGTGGTACAGAGAGGAGAGATGACGTGCTACAGAAGGAACAGTGAGGACAAAGACATGAAGGGGCACCAGAAGCAACTAAGGGAGCAGTCATCAATGTAACATAGGTGCCGTTAAGAGGTGGGGGAGTAAATTATACAGGTATATGGTGATGGTACCAGAAAGTGAATCTCTACTTTTGAGACAAGTAGAGTGCTAGAACAGATTCTGAGCAGAGGACTCTGCATCTCGGAAAGCAGGACACATGGATTAAAACTCAGATATAAAGTAATCGCTGACATTGTGCAACCAAGATGAAAAATATGGATGAACTTGGTGATAGATGTGACTCTAAGAGAGACCTTGCCTCCCAGGGCATAGTCTCTGTCTCCGAGATTGCTCAAGGCAGCAACTGAGGAATAGGGCTAGTTTAAGGTGGTCTCCAGGACAGAGATTCTGCCGTGGCTAAAGTCAATAGTTCCAGAGGATGACTTTGTGGGGCACAGGCATAGAATAGAGCAGCACGTAGCTAGAAAAGTAGAAAAAACAGACCAGAGAGGCAAGAGCAGAGGTGGAGTCTGGTGTTGAAAATAAAAGCCACAGAAGAGAGGACATAGTCACAACAAAATATGGTAACTAGTCACTCCATGCTCCCATTTTGCAGTCAAGCTCACTGAACTTCAGGGAGACTATATTGCCAAAATTCATGGAGAAGAGAAATGAGAAAAGATCATTTATTTGTTCATTCAAATATATTCAGCTGCTGATATGGGCTTTGTGCTCTTATGACAGGGAAGTAACAGAGACAAGGGCAGTCGAGTATTGTTTCAGGGTTTAGTGAGCTAAGCGAGGTGCCCGAAAGGGCCATGGTCAGTAAAGAAGAGCCTCCGTGATTTGGCAAAAACTAAGCTCTGGGCTGGGAGATTGCAGAACTTCCCTTCTTTAAATTGATACTCAAATCATTTGGGTTCCTGCAAGATGTCATCCTGCCCACTGGCCAACCTTACCTCTCACTTTTATCTCCTACCATGGTAGCTTACAGTTCCTAGAGAGGTTCATGTTGTTTTTCTCCAGCCCCTTCCAGGTTTGGAAAGCTCCGGTCATCCCTGGCCTGGCTGGCGTATCTCACCACTCAGTGTCCTGACTCCCAAACTTCAAGTCAGCTGTTTCCTCCCTATCTCCTCCTTGTCTATAAAATTCCCTGTAGTTTTCACTGTGAGTCCTTATGGTATTTTTAGTTTTGTTTGTTTGATCTCTAGTGATTTCACACTTATCTTAGTTAGGGTTTCTATTGCTGCAACAAAACACCATGACCAAACAGCAAGTTGTGGGGCAAGGGTTTGTTTTACTCTTGCATACTGCCATTCATTGCTGGAGAAAGTCAGGACAGGAACTCAAACCGAGGCCATAGAGGGGAGCTGCTTACTGGCTTGCTTCCCATGGCTTGCTCATTCTGCCTTCTTACAGAACCCAGGACCACCAGCTCAGGGATGGCACCACCCACCATGGGCTGGGCCCTCCCCCACTAATCAGTAATGGAGAACATGCTTTACAGTTTGATTTTATGGAAGCATTTCCTCAACTGAGGCCCCTTCTTCCCCGATAACTCTAGTTTTTGTCAAGTTGACACACAAAACCAGCCAGTACAACTATATTCTTAATCATTGGAGTGCAGCCACCTCAGTGTCTATCCATCGTTGTGGCTGTGGCCTGTAGTGAAACTTAGTACACAGTCAAAGTCCCTGGAGTTGGTGAGGGGAGAATACAGAAAGAAAAACTACACTTAATTATTTGAGTGATTGTAAATTGTGATAATAGAGCATTTTTTATGAATGTGGGGTATGGAGCAAAAAGAAAACAGATTACAATTTGAGTGTTAAGTTTCAGGAAGCATTTTAACTCCAGCGTCAACATGATTCATCAAGAAACTGATTAAAAAGACAAAACCAATAGATGTGTGCATTTTCCTTAGGAAATAAAGGTAATGAAAGTAACCTGGGGAAGTATTAAATGATCAAGGACTCATCTGACATTTGGATAAGGGTTAGAGGATGACTGGGAATAACAGAAGATACAAAAATGGCTACAGAAATGAAGAGGTTGAAGAATCCAGCTGGTGAAGAGAACTATTCATCACCCTGAACACATAGTTGAGTAGGGGAGGGTGAAGAGAAGGAGAGCCAAAAGTGAAAAGGAGATGAAGGAACTCCGACCAGGGTGTTAGATCTGAGACTAGGGGAAGTTGAGGAACAGGAGCATAACACAATGCCAGAGGAGACCGGAAGGATTTTTGCCACATGGTAAGAAATAACTCTGTAAAACTGGTGTGAGCTTCTGCATACACTTAGACTGAATACAGATGGCTCACTTCTACAGGGTTTGCTTAGCTCTAGAAAGTTCCAGAGCAGAGGAATAAGAAGAAAGTCACTGCAGACCATGCTTGAGATATGCCAGACAGAGGTAGCAGAAGATAAAGGGAACAAAGATTTGGGGGTTACCGCAAATATACTTTAAAAATATAGAAACGTGGCCTGGGTTGGTTGAGGGAGCAATGGAGTCGGTAAAGGGAAAGTTACCCAGTGGACAATGAGAAAGCATGTTCAGGTGTGGAGTTTGGGGAGGGTGGGATGGAACAAACAGAATCTGGGGAGACCATGGAGAGCTCCGGGGTTCCAAAGCTGAAAGATATGCTGTGTTGAAATTTGTATACCTGCTATAGCTTAGAACACAAACTTACTTGGAAGTGAGGTCTCTGTGGATGTGATTGGGTGAGAGATGGTGAGATTCGTATAAAGTGAGCCCCCTGCCATACAAGAACTTGGTACTATATAAAGACATGGACACACATCAAGAGATGTCCAGTTATGCAATGATGAAGGCAATGACTAAAATGAGTAAGCCTTTTGAAGGCAAAGAGTGCCTTCCCCAGAAGCTGGGAGAAGCAGGAGGGACCCTTCATGAGGTAGCATGGCTCTGCCACTCTAAAACACTTCTGTTGTTTTAAGATACCCAGTTTGTGGCACTTTCTCACAGAACCTTCAGAGAGTTCACATACAAGGTAAAGTGTATTCAGTGGAGAGATTTTTGGGAAGTGACAGCCACAAAGAAGAAAAGCAACTACTGGGAACAGGGTCACAGAATGCTTTGCAGAAGAAGGGCAGGGATTCCAAATTGAAGGATAATCTTCAATTAGTTTGTTTCAAGTGTGTTGGAGTGATGCATTATAGACAGGGAGAAAGCATTCTAGGTAGTTACAGAGATTTCCTCAGCAGCCACGATGTTGCCATCACGGTGGGCCCAGCAGTAGTGAGTAGTTTGTGGTTCAAGCATAGGGAGCTAGATTTGTTTCTAGCGAAAAATACTGGTTATAAAATACAGGCAAAAGGAAGCCTGATTGAGAAGTAGAGAGGAACCGTTGGAGGCTCAAGTGGGGGTGCTGAGAGAGGGAGCAGAGAAGAAGGGGGTAGTTCAACTCAGCTTGATGTTGAGGAAGTAGAATCTATAGAATGGGTGATGGATGAATCTTGAGAATGGGGAAGAGGGAGGAGCCTGGGTGATCAGGTTTCTGGAGGGAGCCCGAGGGTGTGGCGGCTTGGTCCTCTTTGTTGGGGGATTCAAAGGCGCAACATGCTCCAATTAAGAGTTCAGATTCTGATAGGTGGAGTTTGAAAATTTTTTTTTGAAGTTGATAGCAATGAGTTAGTGAGAGACAGAAAGTGAAGATCTGGGCTTACGTTGTGGTAAATCAAAAAGGTCTCAAATTGTGATCTAGAAAATTGAAAGGTATGATAATAACAAAAGAGGCAGCCAACAAAGGCGAGACTGGAAAGGGCAGGTGAGCAGAACAGACGAAGAGGACCGAGTGTACCCCATCTGGTCAGAAAAGGAAAACTCTAAACGGGCCACGCCCCAAGGCTCAGTGGTAGGATAAGCACGTGTTAGCGCCTCTGAATTTCCTTAGACACAGAAAAGCCCTGCGACTTAGGTGGGGCCTGTGTGGAAAGATGTAGGAAGACAGACAGCAAGATCCCAAAGGTGTGGCTTTATTAATGGCACTAATTCTTGAAGTAATGAGGCCCTGCTCCATAAGGGTCAGAGGAATTGGGCTGAATACTTCAATTCAGTGACTGCTTCTTGGCAAGCCTCTAGTCAAGTAGTGAATTTCTAATTTCAGCATGCATCCAGGTCACCCGAAGGGCTTATTAAAGTGGAAATTTGGGGCTCCCACCTCAGAACTTCTGAGTCAGTAGGTTGGAAGTGAGCTAAAGAACCTGCATTTCTAGTAAGGTCTGCAGTCCTATTGACCCTGCTGATACAGGAGGGTAGTTTAAGGATCACAGTATTAGTGGCTTTAACAATGAATCACTGGCTCCTAAACTACCTGGGATCCTGACACACCCGGAAATGTCTGACTTAGTGTGCCCTAGAAGAGGTGTAGACACAGACTTATTTTCATTTCCCCAAGATTTTAAAGTGAAGTTAAGAATAGTCAATCAACTTCAAGCATGGAACCAGGTACACTTGGAGAAGTAAGGTCTGGGCCTTGAGGAGTTTGTGGGTTGAGTATGTATGCATGTATTTATGCAAAACCCAGGGAAGTAGGCAATGGGGGAGGAGGCAGGGAGGGTGAAGACATGGACAGGAAAAGAAATCCAAAGGTGAGCACTAAGGTGGGATCCCCTGAACGTGGCTAGACTGGAAAACAGAATGGACTTGCCCAGTGTTCCTAATGGGGAGGAAGACAGCAGTGATGATGCTAGGGTATGACTTCTAATGATCAAAGGAGGGCTCCAACCCCCTCAGGGGACAAACTTGAGGATGATTGATGATGGGGTTAGGTTGGCCAAAGTATACGGATCAACAGGATAGATGTATGGGGGTCCTGGGAGACCAGGGCCTGGGGTGAGGCCGGACAGAGGCAGGACAGTGAACAGCATGCATGCCAAGTTCAGGATTCAGCTCAGGTCACCTGCGAGTTGTGCAGAGCCCAGAGGACTCCCTGTGCTGTCCCTGTCACCCCCACTGGTGTCTTCTTGTTATTTTTCATGTAAAAGGCAGATAGGAAAACATAATTCAGACTTCTCGTCTTGTTAAACTGGCAGCAGATTTCAATCCCTTTTACTTATTTGTGGGCCTATTTTCCTCAAGTGTTGCCTTTCCCTTGTATATTAGTAAACACATTTTTATTCCACTTAATCCTTTTGGCAGCATTAACTCATTCTGCACTTGCTGCCCTTATCTTTCCTTTGAAGAATGGTCACAGACATAGTTAAAGCTCACACATACTAAGTTGTTCTCGTCTTAACTTTTTCTGTTTGGGGGTTTGGGGATGCTTTCTTGTAGAGACCTTTCTTTCCCCCTGAAGGCAACTTGCCCATCACCTCAACATTTGTTTTCTGCCTCTCACACCACAGTCTCCCTGTGCAGTGCTCTCTGTCTCTCTCTGTTTCTCTTTCTCTCTCTCTCCTTCTCCCTCTCTTTCTGAAACTTAGAAAGTATTTACTCTGACCTTGGACTTGGGCGCAGTGGTGGGCAGCTTCAGGTTTCCGGACTAATAAAAGGTTTCAGATCCCCGTGGCTGTCCCTCACACATCTCCCACCAGTCTCCATTTCACTCCTACAAATGACAGCTGCTGGGATTGCCACCGTTGGGCTGTGCTCCTGTCGAATGTTCTGGCTGGAGCCTAATCCATTCTGTCAAGCTGACTGACTGAGAGCGGAGATTTGTGGAAGTGCAGCAATTGTAACAGCCCAGCCAGAGGCAAGACAGAGAAAGAGACAGCGGTGGCAGAGCCTGCCCTCCTGCCTCACGGACACTGGGAGTGCTTTGCCATTTCTATGGGCTTTTAGCATCCTCCAACACAGGGCCTTACTCTCTCTCTCTCCACACCACGGGTTCAGTAGCCAGCAACAAAAAGCAGAGGCTGTCATTGTTCAGGACAGACAGTAACAAGAATGGAACAGTTTGAAAGTGCCATTCTGAAGTGACTGGCTTTGGATTTTTCTCGCTCTCCGATTTGAGTGACAGGGGATGGTAAGTACCACTCCGAAGGGATGGACAGACTTTGCCTCCATTACAACCACTGGAAAGCAAAGTCGTTGCTTTATCAGGCGAACAGGGCGCCATCACACAGAAAACGTTCAGAGACTGGGCTCTTTGGGGGAGTGTTGAGATTATTATAGTCTCCAAAGGAAGCCTGGATTTCTCTGTGAGATCATACAGTGCTAAAGCTTAGACTTCTGGCAGGCATGTCCAACATGCAGCCCGTGGGCTGCTTGCAGCCAAGGACAGCTACAGATGCAACCCAGCGCAAATCAGAAGCCTGCTTAAAATATTGCAAGACTTTTCGTGATCTTTTCTGTAGTCCTCGTGTGTGGTTCTCAAGCACGAACTTTGCAGATGACAATGTCGTGTCGCACTGTCGCGAGGTTGGACATAGCTCATACATGTCTCATGACGAACCCACTGCCACGTGCACCCAATGTGAGCTTCATTCTCAGTGCCAAAGGGCGGGAGACCGTGCTTCCTGGTGCAAAGCATTCTATTTTGAGACGGTGTTATGGTGTTTAGCATTCTTCCCTTCTTTTCTTCGAGACAGTGCTGGGATTGCAAGTGTGTGCCACTGTGCCTGGCTCGTTTAAAAGCATCTCAGCTGAAATATGCACCATTCTCATGAGTGTCAGCTTTCCTTTCTGGGGCAAAGCCAGCCAGCCTCATGCTCTTGCTACATTTGTTTGAATACTTCCTTCTACTTCTTCTCTAGTCTACACATCTCCAAGGGCTCCTATAACTAACCATCCTCTCACCTGTGTACTCTCCAGCCTGTCACTGAATTCCCTATGCTTATATCACGAAGTCTATAATTGGTCAGACTGGTACATTCTAAATGAGATTCACACAGGCCTCCGTGACACCATCTCCTCAGCCCACTCCTGTACACACAGATCCTATTGAGTCTGTATAACATGTCCTCATCTGCAGTCAGATGAGACTCGCATGCCTCAAATTTTGGCACATAAGCCAAGGAGTAATGAGAACACACATATTCTTACTGGACCATTCTGTTCTTGGACTCTGGACTACCACAGACACACCGTCCGCATCCTCAGTATTCTCAGGCTAGGAGTATGACAGGAGACTGAATACCACCACACTATCTCTGTGGCTTGCCTTTAGCAGAAGAGAGTTGCTTAGCCTAGCAGTGACCTGCTTCTCAGAGAATTTCACATTCAATGAGAAGTCAATGTGGGAGGCAAAGGCGAAGGCAAAGGTCTAGTTGTCTGGCACCATTAGAAACAATTTTGAAACCCATCCTAGCTCCAAGATCCCCCCACCCCACCCCCACTCCCCCACCGAGGTACCAGTTACTGTTCATTTCTCTTTCAGTGCCGAATCTGTGCTCATGCTCCTCACCACGCATGCTCTTGACTGAACTCTGCAGGAATTGCCCCTATGCAAGTTTGCCCCTGCAGCCTGACTTACCGCCTTCACCCATGCCTCTCTCATTCCTCCTTACACCCTGCGTTAGGCCACGTGAAGAAGCAGCTCGCTGCCTCTGTCTCCTGCAAGTACTCATCTTCTTCTTCAAATACGATGGCTTTTTTTCTGCACACACCTGTCCATCCATGGGAGACTTGCCTGTTCTGATTATATCAACTCTTCCATGTTCCCTTTTCTCAAGCCAAATAAGATCTAGATAGCACAGATAGTCTATGCTAGGGCAAGGAAAAAAAATTCAGAGACACCAGATCCGTCTCCACTTACCTGTGTCAGCTCAGCATGTGTCCCCACCCCCTCTTTGCTCTTCCCCCCACTATTGATGGTCTCTCTGAGCACTGCTATAACCTTAGCCCTGCTAGCCACCCACTGCTCTGCTCTGTACCTGTTCCCATACCCATTCTATTTTCCCACCATTTCAGTCCTCAAGGTCACTGAAGTTTTGTCTTCCTTCTCTCTGTTCCCTGCTCTTAGCAGTCACTGTACTGTTAAAAAGAAGTTAGGCTGATCAAACAAGGACTCTGGGCTAGAATGAGCGAATCGGGAAGGTCTGAACAACAAGATTGAGCTTCCATTATCCCCCCCACACACACACACATATTTGTAGCTTGTTGTTACAAAGGAAGTGGGCGCCTTGATGCCTTAGATACTAGCCCAAAGCCAAAGCAACAGGTGAACTCTACCAGGTAATTTTTTTTTTGACTGGGGGGGAGGGGAGACCAACCAGCTCGCAAATCATGACATGGAGACTTCTTGTTAGTTATGAATGCTTGGCCTAGCTCAGGCTCATTTCTGACTAGCTCTTTTAACTTAAATTAACCTGTGTCTCTTCACCTACCTTTTGTATCAGGCTTTTTCCCTTTTTCTTTCTGTATATTTTACTTTCGGGCTTGTTTCAGTGATTGTCTGGTGGCTTTCAGGCTTCCTCCAGTGAGGCTGCCTGGCTGGCTCCAAGGGCTTCCCTCATTTTTTCCCTGTTCTCTCTAGTTCTTTTTCTTTGGAGCCTAGAGTCCTCCTATTTATTCTCTGCCTGCCATCCTCACCTATCCCTCTTCTGCCCAGCTCTTGGATGGTCAGCTTCTTATTAGACCGATCAGGTGCCTTAGGCAGCAAGGTAAAACAAATGCAACTCATCTTCACATAATTAAACACACATCCTTACATTATTAAACAAATGCAGCATTAACAAATGTAACACATCTTTGCACAGTCAAATAATATTCCACAACAGCGTGCAAGCTTCATTCCCTCAACTACACCTGCTTCCTGTGTCCAGTACTGAATACCTTCCTCTGAACATGCGTGAAGCACTCTATTTTGTCCTTCTGGCCCCATTAGCCCTACTAGATCCTTGCTCTCTACCTCATGGATAAACTTATTTTCAAACCATAATCTTTAGTCCTTGCTATTTTGCTCTCTCTCCTGTCCAGGTTATTTTTCAAAGGGAAAAAATGGAGCATTTTCTTGCTGTAGAGGTGACCAGTCATCCCTACTACTCACAAGAAATCCCCGTTAAGTTCCGAAGGTTGTGAGCAGAGAAAGGGAATGACAGGTCAGTTGTGGTGGTGGCTGAGCCCTGGTAGGTCTGCCTCTGAAGCTGATTCCCACATTCACTCTCTTGCCCCCCCCCCCAAGGAGTGTCTCCCTTTATGGTTGTCTTCCAGGTTCATCTTGCTCTTACTTCCCTTCACAATACACATACTTGCTGGACAGAAACTAACCAGGAAGACGCCAGAAGTGATGTTAAAGTCCAGGTAGAAAATTAAGCTGGCTCTATGCCAGAAAAGAGTTCTAATACACTTCATGGTAGGAAGGAGCATTAGAGGTCACTACTTTTAAATTTTGGTAAATCAATAAGCAACATTAACACAGAGAAAAGCAACCATCTTAGCAACCCACATTATATCTGACTGTTACAGGACAGGAATAGAGGTATGCATAGGGTAGCACCTAGTGAGATGCTCTAGCTCTCTGTGGTTAGAATAAAACAGAAATGGTTCTGAAATGGGGAGAAGAGGTTAGCCCACAGTGTCTTATTTTCTATAGCTTCATAGCCACTGCACCATCAAAAGCACATCAAATTCCCTCTGTCGTCAATCAGGAGAGTTTCGCGGACACATATGTTAGGTAGAGAGTTGAGAACATAGATTTGACTCGTTTGCCAGCTGACCTTGAGAAAATATTAGCTCCTTGTCTCATTCCCTTGTGTGTACAATTATAACCATGTTAACCTCATTGGAAAGTAATGATGGGACAGCATCTGCCTCATAGGATTGTGGACAAAATTGAAGAAGTTAAAGCATGTAACATGACCCCCAGGGGCAGGGACATGGGCAGCACTGTGGACATGCTGTTATCTTTATGCCTGTCATTCCCCTGTGTCAACAGATACCTACATTGATTCCGTGTGTGTGTGTGTGTGTGTGTGTGTGAGAGAGAGAGAGAGAGAGAGAGAGAGAGAGAGAGAGAGAGAGAGGGAGAGGGAGAGGGAGAGGGAGAGGGAGAGGGAGAGGGAGAGGGAGAGGGAGAGAGAGAGAGAGAGAGAGAGAGAGAGAGAGAGAGAGCACAAGGGGTGGTATCTAGGCTTCTCCTGACTTGGGGAGCCTGCGGACACTTTTGATCATCACAGCTTGGATGTTGGCTGCTACATATACCTAGTGAATGAATGCCGGGGCATTGGAGTACATCATACCAATGACAAGATATCCCCATAACAGATACCAGTAGTTCTGAGGTTGAGAGGTTCTCATATGATGCAGGGGTTGCCAAGCCTTTTCTGTTAAAAGGTCCACCATGAATGCAGTTAGCTTTGTAGGTCCTGTAATGTGTGTTACAGCCACATGACATTGACACTGTATCATGGAAGCAGCCTAGATAGTACCTAAATGAGTGGGTATCAGTGTGTTAATGGGACAACTTTATAAAAACAGATGGGAAATCAGATTTGGCCTGAGGCCAGTAGTTAAGAGACACCTATCTAAATCCGCTCCTCTTATCCGATCATCAACCACCTAATACCCAGCTCTTTCGGCTTCCCAGTTCCCATTTGATACAATCCAAGCTACTAGCTTGGAATCCAAACTTTTTCTTTTTCTCTCCTTGCCCTCTTGCCTTTCCGGTGAGATCACACAACACAATCATCGACCTTCCCTGAAGAAGTGTGCACATTCCACAGCTTACCCCTGCCACTCTGCCCTACCAGAAACACCTCCACTTCCCAGATGAGATCCCCTTACAGCCTCCTTCCCTCTTCTCTTTCAGAGGTGTGTGCAATAACCATGAGGGCAGTTAGAAAGACATTACTAATGTCTAAGGATACTTGAGTATTGTCTTGGGGCAAGGAGGGGGGCATCAACTTGGCAAAGAAAAGAAGCAACTAGTCTCCAGAGACATTTCCAATATGATCTGGTGAGTAATGTGAATGAGAAGGTGGGTAGGGTATCTGGGGGGGAATAAGGAGGACTTATCCCCAGATTTCCCATCTGGGAGAAGGCAGGGTAGATGACACTGTTTATACCGGCCAGGATGATGAGAGTTGGAGCAGAGAGCCATGTGGGAGTAGACTTCATGTTGCATTCTGGACAGGTTAATTTTAGATACTTATAGCAAATCCACGAAGAGATATCCAGAGGCAGTTAGAGATGGTGGCATAAAAATAAGAAGAGAGATGATGATTGCAGACAACCCTTTGGCAACAAGCATATGGACTAGAGTCAAGACTCTGGGATGAAGGAGAACATCGGGGAAATAATGTAGTCTGGTAATGGAAGGAAGCCGATGACCCTGCGAAGCCTCTAGGAGAAGAAAGGAGATGCAGAGTATGTCATGGAAAACAGGTACCTTCTGATCCTCAAATGTGTAAACCTGCATTGCTATAGGAATGGAAGGAGGTCAAGGTACATATGCAAATTAATAGAAATGAGAAAAAAAATACATCTGTAGCCCTAGATATAGTAACAAAGAAACTTCCAAATGAATTTCTCACTCCTTCAAAGAAACTTGGCTCTGGGTCTAAACCCACACCCTATCCAAACCTAAATGTGCTTCAAAGTATCCAACTGATGCTAATTCTACTTTTGGATCCTGAGCTCAGAGGTGGTATTTATTCCTTGATGGAACCTAAGAGCTATTTGTTGCTCCCTACTTTTTTAAAAAAAAGTATTCTGATTTAAGGTTCTTACATATTTTTTTAAGTTGTATTTTTTTTTTAACATTTATATGCTTAGTACCTGCACCAGGTCATCACTGCAAGAGCAAGGGCAGGCAGAGTAGCTCTCTGATAAAAAAAATATCCAAATTCAGTACTAGGATTATAGGCGAGATGAAACTAAGTATTTATACAAACATGCACATTCTATTGTCTGTTCAAATGAGGCTAAAATGATCTGTTCCACGTGTAAGGCACACTGACTGTGGCAGTCCCTCTCTTGTTAAAGCTGCAGGGCTTTGCACAATGGGATTAGCATCAAGTCTAAGTGTATGGGATGTCTGCAATTACCCAGTTGGCACTGCGCCAGGGAAGAGGTCTTAAGTATTTAATAGGCTGAAACCCAGGTCAAAGAAGAAATAAAAGAGAGTATTTACCGTTCACCCAGTTTTGACTTGTCCTGATCTCTGGCAGAATGGAGTTTAAGAAAGTGAAATACATTTGCCACTCTTCTGCCTCACACAGGGTTATTAAGTGTGATGGAAGAATTCTGTGTGTGACAGGATGGTTCATTTTGGTGTTTGCGGTTTGTGTTACCTTCTGAACAACTCCAGACTTAGGCATTCAATTTATTCTTATTTAGCAACTTTTTATCCAGCTGTCAAAGGCATTAGATCTAATCACTGCCACTTTCTTTGGAGAACAGTAACCTCTGCATGGCGATATTTTTCGTCTCTTTCAGTGGTAGGAAAAGAGCCAATTAAGCTTCATCCTGCAAAGGTACAATGGCCAAACACACAAAACACAAGCCTAGCAGCTCCATTAAAGTTTTGCATTGGTAACCTCTGAAAAGTGGAAGGGGGAAGAGAGGGCCAGCCACGCCAGGTCTCTGCAGGTCACTTTCTCTTTTTAAATAAAGGGCACACGTGGTCCCCTGCCTCTAGTGTATTTCTTCTGCTTTCCTATAGAGTGACAGAGAAGAGGAAGAGGGGAGAAGAAAAGAAGGGGTTAGCCTGGATCATGATTTCTGCCAGTAATGGACGAATAATGGCTCATTCCAGGAAGACAGAGAAAATGGGCTAAATTAGAAAACACTTCACAATGCTGGGCCTCAGTATCAAGTTGAGCCAAACTCAATCCAGCACAGCAATTTCCCACCTCCCAACTGTTTCTGCCTGTGCTCAAAACTCCAATTATATCAGCCTGAATCCTTTCCCCAAACTCCTGCTTCTCTCGCTTGCCTCCCCCTGCCCCCACCTTGAGCTCTCTCTGGCTCTGAAAGGGAGTGTTGACTGTCAGTGGATCTGGGCTTCCTTCCCTCCTTCAGCTTTCTTGAACTGCCTCCCTTTCCTCCAGTTTCCTTTATTAAAAATGCTAATGCTACCATTTTCTGCCTGGATCCCCGACAAACACAGTCAAAAGGAGCCGAGGATGGGAGGGAACATGGGTGCAGAAGTGATCTAAACCAAGGAGAAGCTTTTTATCTGGCTGTCCCTCTGTGGATGCTCCCAGCCTTCCCCTGGGGCTCACAGTGGGTCTAGCACAGCAGGGGGTAGGGAAGGAGGAGGAGGAGGAGGAGGAGGAGGATGGATTTTGTTTTTCTTTTTTCATTTTAAAATTAAAATCCCCTAAAAAGAGAAAATGCTGTCCTTGTAACTTTGGCAGGGACTTTCAGCTTTTGTTCTCTTTGTCAGAGTGGCAAATTTCACCTTCTATTTTGGAGGGAGCGAGTGGAAGAACAGAGGCACAGAATAGACCAGGGACCAAGAAAGACCCCAGGAAGAGGAAGATGAGGAGGAAGAGTCAGAGGGATAAAGGAAACCAAGAGTGAGTGTGAGGAGGTGGTGGCAGCAAAATGCAGAGGGAAAAGAAAACACAGAAAGAGGAGATTGAAGTAGCCATAATGAATAGGGAAGAACAAGAGTAAAGAAGACTGTGAAGGGCCGGGTGGTTAAAGAGCTACAGAAGCTGCCTATGGAAATGACTTAGGAAAATTCCCAGAGATCAGCTGTCCCCATCCCCCAACCCTAGGTATGTTACATAGGACCTTATCCATCAGCCATACTTCCCACATCATCTAATAAACATCAACTTCACATTCTCAGCCTGCATTTTTGTTTTTGTTTTTTTTTTTCATTCCATTTCCTGGCTGTAGCTACTTTAGAAATATTTCTGCCCTGTCTCATGACATTGCTATCATACAGCTATTACTAGAGCATGGACACATCTCGTAAGTATGGTTTGTTCTTTTCATCTCTCCCTGTAAACTAATGCCTGTCCTCCTATAATTAGTTGGTACTCTTTCCTGACGTCCCTCATTCTTCTGTACTTCAGGTAATAAAACATTTCTACATCTGACTGTGAAAGCTGTAGAAGCCATTATGAGTGGTTGTCCGCAGCTGGGAAAAGAAAGTTCATTGAAGGGGAAATAAATGCACAAGCAGGCATCAGGGGACCTGATCCCAGATAATTCAGCATTAATCAGCTGTGCGACCAGCTGGATTAGTGTGAAGCCTGTTTTAGCTCTGGCAGTCTTAAGACCTGATCTTTCTTAAGTCTGAAGAAGAGCAGCTCACTGGGGGATGGGTTTCAAAGCCTCCCAGTCTTGTGCTCAGGTCTTGGCTTCAGGTGCTTTTATGAGCCATGTAATAATTTATTTGACCTTCGGATGGTGACAACCCCAGGGGAAAGTTCTGGAGATAATACTCCTCTTCTTAGGGGCTCCAAGAAGTAAAAAGAGATTCTCCAAGGTGACTCTCCAATTTTCACAGCTTCCTCAGGCTGAAGAAAATATTTACAAGTTTCATTTACTGTTAGTATTTATATCTACAACTTAGTAGCCATTAGAAAGAAAGCAATAGCCATAAATTCACAAGAGTCTATATAGCATCTGACAGACACTGCTGTTTGGTTGACAATCTAAAATACCTCTCAATGGCCCTATAAAATGGCAGTTGTGTCCCATGTGTAGGGAATGATGTAAGACAGTGGTTCTCAACCTTCCTAATGCTGTGACCCCTTAATACAGTTCTTCATGTTGTGGTGACCCCCAACCATAAAATTATTTTCATTGCTACTCCATAGTTGTAATTTTTCTACTGTTATGAATCACAATGTAATATCTGTGATTCTTGATGATCGTGGGTGAGCCCTGCGTTAGGATCATTCAACTCCCAAAGGGTCATAACCCACAAGTTGAGAATCACGGATGTAAGCAAAGTATGGGTAAAATTATTTCTATGGATAGAGTAGGCCTCCAACAAATAACAGCTATTTTTGCTACTAATGGCGATATTTCCCAGCATAGGAGTTGTACCTAAGGGACAGAATTAACGTTGAGCTCATCCAGTTTCATTTCCTTCCCCATAGTGTTAAAAATATGGGTCTCAAGGACACAGAACAAATTTCAGAAGTCAAGTCCTGGCTGCCACCCTGCCTTGAAGGGGTATGTGTGTGTGTGCCTGTATGTATGCATATGTATATGTATATGTTTTTACTTGTATATTTCATATAATGAATATAATGTGTGTTTATATATTTTTGTCGTATGTGTGCTTACATATATATAGTGTGTGTGGTTTTATATATAGTGTGTCAAATATAATGTACACACATACACACATATATATATATATATGAAAAATTTTTAAAAGAACTATCTTGAATGAGAATTCTGCCTTGAATATCATTAGAGACTCCCACCACGGGTCCAGTGTGCCTACTGACATGAAGAAACAGGCTAGAGGAAGATGAGAAAGCCCTCCAGTGGTTTGTACATGATCAATGAGCAAGAGAAACACCTACCTCCCTTTCTGCCCCGTTGGGATTTGTTATCTCTCTTGAGAGATGGAGATCACCTGCAGTCTATCCTGAGTGTTACTTGGGTAGAGGCTGCTAAAGGGGGCATATCTCAGAAGGGTAAAGAGACTCCTGTTACTATACCCTTCGGAAGCAAGGCAGCCATGGGCTCTGTTGTTTATTCTGATTTAATGCTTACCCAGCACTGCCGTGGGAAGAATTGTGCCTCACCTAAAATTCAGATGCTAAAGCCCAAAGTCTCTTTGTGTTATACTATAGCAAGGGCTTGTTAAGAGGTGACGAAACGAAAGAGGACATTAGGGTGGAACTCTTATTCATCAGGACAGGTGTCCTTATAAGAAGTGGAAGGGAGGTCCCGCAGCTCCTTACCCCGTAAAGACAAGGAGAGTGTATCCATCTGGAAGTCAGACATGGCTAACTGAAAAAGCACTCCAACCTGGGTCTTGTGGCCTCTCAAACTGTGAACAAATAATTTCTGGTGTATGTTCAAGTCATCTAGTTTGCTGATTTTGTTTTCTTTTTTGTTTCTTCTTACTTATTCTTTGAAAATTATGTACATTTACACAATGCATTCAGATCATATCTACTCACACTCCTTTTTGAACTTCTAGATCACCTCCAGCCACGTCTCCCTCCCAACTCCATTTCCTCCTTTTTAAAAACTCATTAGACCCAGTGAGTGCCGTTCAAAGCTCATGAGTGTAGAGCCACCCGCTGTAGCATGGGCCACCTAGCAGGGGCCACTTCCCTGAAGAAAACTGGCAATCTCTACTCTAGCGATCCTCAACTGACAGATGTTCTCACCTAAGTCCAGGCCGTTGTGAGCACCTGTCTCCACGATGGGATGTTGACATTTTGGGCAGACAACCACAGCTATCTGAGACTTTATGAGTACAGTGCCCAGAAGACAATTGGGCAGCATTCTTCCTCAGCCTTTGGACGCTACAGTCTTTACCCTCTCTCCCCTTCCTCAATGTTCTTTAAGCTGTGTGGGCAGGAAAGGGTTTTCTTTGGCAGTTGTCTCTGTAGCCCAGGTTGGCCATGGGTTGATTCACAGTAATCCTCCTCTCCCTGCCTCTCGTGTAGAATGACAAGAATAAGCCACAATACCCAGCTCAACATTTTGTTCCAGTAATTGAAGAAGAGCAGTACAAGCACTTGCTCTCTATGACCAACCAAGAGGGCTGTATCACATGCATAGCCCAGAACCAAAAAGGAATAGTCCACGTCAGTAAGATATTTAGAGTCCTGTGAAGAGAACGACAAGACTAACGGCCTGAGCTCCCATTCGGCCATGTGTAAGTGCTGTCGTGCTCCAGGGAAGAGTCTTTCAAACTGTGACAGCGGTGACAGAATAAAAATGAGGATTCTGGAAAAGTTTTGTAGGATGACTTAGAGGTAACTGGGAACAGGATGATCTATATTCAAAGCTCCATTTTCCCCACCCCAAATCTCGTAGCTACCCCAGGACATTCTCTGTCCAGAAATGCATCTTCTACAACACTTAGCTGTATCTGTGTTACAGATATAGACTCCAGTGGCCCAAGCTAAGCTGATAGGGGTTTTATTAGATTCTAGATCCATTTGTCATAGGCTGAGCCTTTCTCCATCTGTGTTAGGGCTCTATTAAATGTATATGGGGTGCAGCAAGACTATTGTATCTATTCATATATATATATATATATATATATATATATATATATATATATCCCTGTTCAGGTGTTTCCTTCATACTAATTTATTCAGCTCATCCATTCATTGGTTTCACAACTTCCCTGTATCCAAGTTTCATAAACTTGTACTTTATGCACGTTATGCCTGGATCTGGGGCAACTGTGGATTTTCCCATAGGTGTGAAGAGATTCTTCACTTCCTCACTTGAGACTGATCCCTGTCAGAGACTCATGTACAAGTGAGATGCGTGTGTGGGGTCTCTGTCTATGTGTAGGAAAAAGAGAGATATCACGAGATGAAGAGATACAGAGAGAAAAAAAATACAGAAATACAGAGCCAGATATATACAGAGAGAGAGAGAGAGAGAGAGAGAGAGAACACACCTCAGCTTCATGTACTCTGATGTGCACGGGACTTGAATTTAACAATTCCTATGAATTTAGGGGACTGGCAAGAAAAAAAAACTAATCAGCACCCCCTTCCTGCCAACCCTTTACCAAGCGTGGGACTGTTCAGAAGTACGTATTTCCACAAGTCTTCTACCATGGCTTCCACACTCCCTACAAAACTGAAGTTGAAATGTATTTATCTTTGTGATGGTTATACACAGTGGGGTCTTTAGAAGTGTTGAGCTCAGTGGTTCTCAACCTTCCTAAAACTGTGACATGTTAATACAGTCCCTCATGCTGTGGTGGCCCCCAACCACAAAACCATTTTTATTCTTACTCCATAGTTGTAATTTTTCTACTCTGGTGAACCATATTGTAAATATTTTGTAGAGACAGAGGTTTGTCAAGGGGGTCGAGACCCCATGGGTTGAGAACCACTGGCTTAGCTCATGAAGGTCGTTTATCTTCTTATAGGAATGGGTAAGTTATCGTAAGAAGAGTTTTTATAAATATGACTTGGCTTTGCTTCTCTCGCTGTAGCATATGTGGTCACTTGTCCTCCTCTCTGATACAGTCTATAGTCCCACTCCAGATGCTAGCATATGTTTTTAGATTTCTCAGTTCCAGAACTAAAAACACCTTCCATGGTTTACAAGTGACGTAGTCTATGGTATTCGGTCAAGGCAGTGGAAAAGTGACTAAGAACAGAACAGGCGTTGATATACTAAACATTTGAAATAAGGGACTTTGGACACAGACAATGTAAAAACACAGATGAATTGTGACGACTATGCAGAGCAGCCCCATGCTTGCCTGCTTGCAATATTAGTTGTGATTCTGATGAAGGAGGACTTGTAAGATAAAAGTTGTAGTAAAGTCTATTGGAGGTCACTCAATAGTTGTGACTGGATTGTTGATCAAGACAGTGAAGGTCATTCTTACGAGATGTGCACTAGTCCCGAAGAGACAGAAATGCATGGGAGGCTCACACTATGACAGCCTACTCTTTTTAGGTCATAGTCAACCTGAAAGACCAGCAAGATTCCTTTCCTTAATACCTGACCACCTCCCAACAATTCCTACCTCCAAAAAGTTTCACTACTTCAGCGCTGCAACAGTGGGGTAAAATTCCAAGCACATGAGCCTCTGTGGAGTCAACTACATCCAAACAGAACAAGGTCTCTGCAGGGGGCTGGTGGTAAGCTATGGAAAAATGGTGTGAAGGCCATCTTTGCCAAGAACTTGAGAAAGCTGTGTCTATGTCCCAGATGGAACTTTATGAAAAGCAAAATTAGGAGTGATAAACCAGGATACGTGGTTCTCAGGCATTCAACCTGCTACTTTAATATGGTTACTTTAGCCACATATAGTGAGATCAAGAACAGAAAGATATTTTAAAGATGTATAATTAAAATGTAATCAGATTAGTAGAATTTGGAACCTGATTTGCGATAGTTTTAAACAAAATGTATGGGAGAAAATACTGGTGCTGCAAACCTGCCCCCAAATAAAGGAAGTCCAAGGACAAAGAGATTAAAGCACTGAGAGCCCCCCACCTGATCTAGATAGACCTAACAGGCCCACAGATCTAGAAGTATAGAATGGTTGATGGAGAAATGATCTAGAGATCTTCTATGGGCTCAATGCCTGAAGCCTCCTGTGCTCTCCAATCTGGCACAGTGTTCCTAAGCCACAGCTTCACTGACCCCAGGAACCAACTGACCTGTATCACTCTGGCTGTTGTCTAGAAGATAGAACTGGCAGACCTTGGCAAAATGCACATGTTCATAGGTCTTTAAGCTCTCAGGATGTAAGAGCAAGAGGAACGTAGTTATCCCAGGTAAGAATCAAAGCATGCTGACAGGGAGGATGTCCTGACAAACACTTGCCAAATAAGTAGAGCCACCGCAAGGAGCTCCTGCATAGTGAAACTGTTGAGATGGGACCACACTCAAACCCCCAGAATGGTAAAGATACCAGCATGAAATGCCAGCCTAGGAGAGGCCACAGGAATGAGACGCCAACCCTGGAGAAGTAGGGCTTAGACAGAACTGTGAGAAGGTGAGGAGGCAAGTCCAGGGTGTCCGGTTGTAAAACATGGCGTTAAAGGACACCTTTCTGCTCTAAGGTTCAATGTTTTCCCTGTTAGGTTTCAGGATTCCTTGGAACCAGTTATCCCATTTTCTTGCCTATTGCTTTCTTTTCGAACAGAAATGCCAACTCTGTTCCTATCCTGCCACTGAATTCTGGAAGCAAAAAATTTGAAATCACGGGCTCACAGCCAGAAGGAATGTGCTTCAGGATGAATAATGCTTATGCGTTTTCTACATTTAGCTTAAAGGAAACTCTGCACTTTGGACTTTGAACTTTATTTTGGGAAGAATTGAGAATTTGGGGCTATCAGGTGAAATGAATCTATTAGTGGGTAAGAAAAACACGGGTTTGTGAGGATCAGGGATGGCATGCTGTGGTTTAAAATTTATTCTGAAACTTCATCTATATTTTAACAGAATTGAGTCTATCTACCTAAACATATTTGACTTATGTATGAGTATTATACAGGAAATGGGTAAGTTATATCGAGAGCAGTGGTTCTCAGCCTTCCTTTAATACAGTTTCTCATGTTGTGGTGACCATAACATTATCTTCATTGCTACTTCACAACTAATTTTACTACTGTTATGGATCATAGTGTAAATATATGTGTTTTCTGACAGTCTTAGGTGGCCCCTGTGAAAGCGTTGAGTCCCCAAGGGGGGATCACCATCCGCAGGTTGAGAAGAACTGCTCTATAGCCAGCTTCCTGTAAAAGTGATTTGGCTTATCTGTGCTATCTTATTTGTAGTTGCCTCCTCCGCTGTCATGTTACATGTAGCCATTGCCAGATGCTAACACCCTGGGACTTCCCAGCCTCTAGAGTTAAGTAGACTTCTATTGTTTATAAATGACTCATTATATGCTATATTGTTAAACATAAAAATACATTAAAAAGCCTGTGTTTACTACAGAGCATATATCCGAAATGATTTTCATCTGAGGTTTTGGCTAGATAGCTAATGTATCACCTTGCTTTTGATTTTCCTTCTTGCCAACCTTAGCTGCTTTGCTCTCACGTTTGTTGCTCTGGAATCACATCTTCATATATAAGTCATTTCTAGGGTCATTAGGGGAAGACAACTTCATACAGTAGTTTTCCATTTAAAGGATGGTTAACAGTGCACATGAGTGTATGGGGGGTTAGATATTGCATGCAACGAGTAGAAAATATACTTGGAAGTTTGAGTTTTGAGTTTTTACCCAGGTAGTAATGCCAAATATGATTTTCTCTAGTGATGATGACAAAGTCAAAGCCTCCAGTCAAGCCACACAGTTGTCAGGTGACTAAGCAATACTCTCCAGGGATGTGCTACTAAGCTCATAGGGTCATGAGTATTAAGTGAATGTTTGGCTATGTGGAGGATTACAGGGTTTAATTATATAGTCCAGGCTTACCTTACATTCAAAACATTCCCATTTTATTTTCCTGAGTATTGAGGTTAAATATATTTTGACCTATGGTGCTTTCTGCATGTAATAAATATATTGGGATGTATCCCCAATATTAATTGAGAATAATTTACCCAGTTAAAAAATGCAGATGGACCTTGACAGCACCTACTTACAAGTTTGTTGTAGAGACTAAGTGAATTAAGAGCTTTGAACAGGGTCTACCATATACCATAAGCCCCAGATGATGGTTAGTTATTAATATCCATCTCTTTCTCCCAATTACCCAAGACAATACCTGAGACACCAGTCAGAACTTTTTAAGTGAATAAGCAATAGTTACATTCTATTTTAGTGACACTTGGAAGAGACATGAGTTAACTGATAAAAGAATGCCATACCATAAAGCCCTGATTTCTCCTTAGGTGACAAAGGGATTAAACACTAGTTATCATACAAAGGTTTGCTAGAACTTGCATGCTTAACCTCAAGTGAAGCCATTCATTTATTCACTCCATGAACATCTATTTGGTGCCAGGAAGCAGTATGGATGAAACTACGCCCATATTCCCAAATATTGTCTATAAATGTCTGTTTACATTTTAAGTGGATATGATATAGATATGAATAATTTTCATTGGTATGAGTCTTGGTTTATTGATACAAATTTAAGGTCAATTTTGTTATATGTATATGTATTTCTGATCTTGGATAGGGTATTGTGTTTGTGTAGCTCATTTAAAAATGTAATATAGGTTAATAGATAACCATCTATAATAGTCAAAATTGTAGTTATGTTAGTTAGATTTTCTAGATGTATAGAGATATATCTCAGATGGATAGGCATTCTTCAAACCTCTCAAAGACTACAGAATATGGTATTTAAAATGTTTAAGAACTTAGGACTTTTCATGACAGTGAGACACATCTGTTCCTGGCAGCACCAATATACCTCGAGAGAAAGATGGGCATAGAAGAGGTTCCTTATGGAGTTTGTTAGCCATTTGGGCAAGAAACTGCTCTTGCCTGAACTGCTTCATGGTATGCTGTAAAAAGTGGATATGCAGAACCCACAGAGAAATGACTGCTGAACTTGCCTAAAGGTGAGATGATCCTTCGGGGTTCCTGCTTCATGAAAGAGTCTGTGAGACATTCTGCAGAATAAAGAAGAAAATGGCTGGCAAACTGCAATATAGGCAGACCTGTCTTTGAAATTTCCTGCTTCTTGGATACTATGAGCCTGTAGGTTGAAGATTGGATGCTCCTATGGTACAGAAGAACTTTGGGTGACTGTCCAGGCAGAGAGATATCTCTGTCAATTCTAGAGTTTTGGAAGGTGTTTAAAAGCACTTCCTGTTTACTTAGGTAATATTATATCCTTCTGGAGTCTTTGATGGAGTGAAGAATTTATAGTTATAGTTTTCCTTAGTTATGATAAAAGATAAAGTAGATATAAATATTATAACTGTAATTCTTGCTAGAATTTTACTATGTTAAAGCCTTCCTTTTTGTTTAAACAGAAAAAAGGAAATGGTGTGAGAGGTCCTTCTATCTATGTGTTGCTTTGATTGGTTAATGAATAAAGAAACTGCTTTGGCCTGTTGATAGGACAGAACTTAGGTAGGCAGGAAAGATGGGACTGAATGCTGGGAGAAAGAAGGGTGGAGTCAGGAGACACCATGGATCTGCCACCAGAGATAGATGTGGTAGAACTTTGTTGGTAGGCCATGACCTCGTGGTGATACATGTACTAATAGAAATGGTTTAAATTAAGATATAAGAGTTAGCCAATAAGAAGTTAGAGTGAATGGGCCAAGCAGTGATTTAATCAATACAATTTCTGTGTGGTTATTTCGGTTCTGTGCAGCCGGGACAAACAAGAGGGCCCTCCTCCAACAATCAGTAAAGAATGTGACAGCAAACACCACAGAGTTATAAAAAGAAAAATTACATAACCCTGAACTTGCAATTTTGTATAGCAGAGGCACGGGGAGATAGACACATAGATCATCATAGTTGCCAGATTATTGTAATTATCATTTGAAACCAATAACACAGATACTAATGTGAATAGCAGAATAACAGGAGAGGGAGAGGCCTTCTTCAAGACTGGATAACATTGGTGAGCACTGAGGAAAGGGTCATTTCAATATAGACTTAAACGATAATAAGATGCTTGAGTATCCAGATGGAGAGAAGTAAGAGAAGACTCCCAAAACACTACACATCTGCCTATAGAAGTAGTAAAGATGTGCCCATAGCATGGGACATAAACAGCTTCTGCAAAAGACTCGCTGCCACAGCATCTGAGGCAGGGAGTGATTGGAGTAAAAAGGATGGAGAGCTTGACAGGGGCTTGGACAGAAAAATCTGTAACTCATCTTTGACAGCTTCACATTTTTTTCTGTAGAGACAACTGGTGAATTTGAGGCAGAGTGTAAAATGGGTAGGTCTTTATGATAAATCTTTTTGGCACCTGCAGAGGAAGGACATGGGGAATAATTAAGGAGGTGGGAGCCAGATAACAGCCTGTCAAATGACACAAGGAGAGAAAAAGCTCCTTCTTGGACAGCTGTGGTCATATGGATCAGCCTATACACACATGTGAGAGATCCATGGCATAAACACATGGGATTAGGGGTGTTCTCCATGCTATAAACTTAGAGTGGGCATCCCAGACTCCATGCCAATCTCTTTCTCTTAAGAAGTCTATGATAGAGTAGTACCATGTGCCTTCCAAAGAAAGAGCGGGGTAGGTTGGCTTGATTCGAGCCCTCAGATATCATCACTGAAATCTAATGCCCAAATTTGTGAAGAAATTTAAAACATGGTCTTAGAAAAGTAATTGGGTTAAGCATCATTTTATTCACAATAGTCAAAGAGTTTCAAAGGGGTTTAAGAAATGGGAAGTTAGAAGTAAAAATGCTCTCTAGGTCCCCAACAAATAAAAAATAAAACTCAGAGTCATAGAAAAAAGGGAACCAAAACAACAGTAAACAAACAAACAAGGAATAAAAAAGAAGAACATCATAAACAAGAACGACCAAAACACAATAACAATAAAGCTAAAAACAAAAAGCAGACTAGGATCCTACTAATCCTCTCTCTCTCTCTCTCTCTCTCTCTCTCTCTCTCTCTCTCTCTCTCTCTCTCTCTGTGTGTGTGTGTGAGGGGGGGGGAGGTGTTTTCCAGCATCACAGCTTATAGTGATTATCAATCACATTTTCAGTATCTACATCTTCGGAAGCATTTCTTTTTCTTGTTAACCCCTATCTCCCATCTGCCAGTGCCTTAGGTTACCAATTCAAACCCCAGCCAAGCCCTACTTTTTATATTCCAGGCCATTGTCAATTTAATTTCTAAACTGGTTGAAGATAGCAAGAATAGGGAGAAATTCTGAGATAGCATCATCAACCTTCTCTCTGAGCTTCAGTTTAAAGGATTTGTGTGATTCAGGGCCCAGAAAACAGTAGACTTAATGAATGTGTAGGCTCCTCTCTTCCCCCTCCCCACCCAATGCTCTCGTGCACAAGAGTGCAGCAGGGGGTTCTGGGAAACAGAGTCTTTGATGATGTACCCTCCCTGCTGTGAAGACTAATGACTTCAAAGAGGGCATCTGCCTTGCAGGGGGCTTCCATGGAACATCTGACTGCAGAATAATTAGGCAAGAGGCCCACGTTTAGGATATTGTGTCCAACAACACCCTCCCCTGCCCAGTGCAAAGCACAATTTGGGCAAGAATGATACAAGGCTTTGAAGAACAGGAGTGTCTTTGAGGCTAGCAGAGGGCAAAAAAAAGTTAAAACACCAAACTAAATTAAACCCAGGCTGCCCATGGACTGTTAAACAGTAGCTGGAATTCAAATGTTTTGAACAGTGGAAGCAAGGCCTCTCTTTTTTAAAAACCATTTCCCTACCAAGTGTTGTATCTATTGCCAGCCAAAGCCCTTCATTCTGAAAAAAAGAACCATCTAAGTTTATTGTCACTGGTGTTACCAACCATCTACAGGAGTCATATACATTTGCCTTCCAGGATTCTGCCATTTACAGTGAACTTTCGGGTTCTGCAACCTGAAAAAAATTTCATCTGTACTGAACCATCACAGACTCTTCTTCCTCCTCACTGTTTCCTAATCAACACGAGCAGAGAACTGTTGGCTGAGTGTTTACAATGTATTTAGTTATTATAAGAAAGCTAGTTTTAGTTTAAAGAATATAAGAAGATGTACGTAGGGCAAACACAAATGCAACAGAAACATAAGCCTTCTTGGGTTTTGAGTTTGGGAGTGGTTACTGGAGCCAGTCATCTGTGAATACTAAGTGATGACGTCACTTCTAAATGGGCCTCTGTGTAATAGTTACTATTAATGACTCTAATTCATAGGAGAGGAAGTGGAGAGGCAGAGAGCTCTAGGATTTGCTCAAGGGAAGAAAGTAGTTAATAAGGGGTAGAGCCAGGAATTGGACCCAGATGATTGGTAGAATCTTAATTCTTATGTTCTCACTCAGTTTTATATAGATTAAAGCTTCCTGTCTCTGAAATGAACTAGATCACAGAGGGCTTCTGGATCATTAAAGGATGGGTAGAAAAGAAGAAATCCCTAGTAGAAAGTGATGTGTTACAAGGAAAGTCAAGACAGACCCTCCTCATGACCCTTACATAAACATCTGTCCTGTGAGTCTGTGTCTCATATATTAGAAATCTCACTAGAAACCATTACTTTTTTATTGAACACCCATTGAGTATAGCTGAGAAAGAGTTTCAAAAATTGGCCCTTGTTCCAAAAGCTGTATTAATAGGACGTCAAGACAAGATAGCACAGGACACAAGCCACAAGCCTGGATCAAACAAATATGGAGGTAGCTTCCAACCACAGATCTGGGAAGGTTTTATGGTAGAGCAGTTATTTGAGCTGGCCTTGGAAAAAAAGTGAAGGTGTGTGACCATATGGTTCCCTAGGGCTGCAAAGGATGCTGGGCCTACTTTGGGAGGAGCTGCTGAGAGAAACCTATCTGAATGCTTCCATGGTGGTCACAGTCATTCTCAGACCTCACGGAGAGCCTGTGGCCAGACTTCTGAGGTCATCCCACCTCCTTCCACTCCTGTCGTGGGATCTCATGCTAGTTATGTGTCCCCTTGTGTCCCAGCTTCCTCACTTGTGAAACTTGCTGAGGAATTAGTGTGCTTAGTCATACAGCACTTACCCATAATGCCTGTAACCAAGGAAGTACTTAGTAAACATGGCCTGTTATCCTAAACCAGGGGCCAGGCATAAACGACCAGAATAGTTCATCATTGTGAAGGCTGCACCTGACACAGGGTCTCCCTTCCTTGCTTGTAGGGACCGAGGGGCACTGCAATTTCTTCAAATGTACTTTGTTGACATCTGAAGCAGCTTAATTCTTTATGTTAAAGTCAAGATTTCCATCAGGTGATTTTTTTCCCCCAGCTCCAAACACTCTCAGGACCTAGCAGGGAAAACTCCAGTTGGTGGCCTCAAGCCTAGACAAAGAGCTGCAGGCAATGAAGGAACGCTGAGAAATGGTTTCCTCTGGGGAAGAGTCCTTCTATTGGTTATCCAATACCAACTGTCAGTCCTAAAAATATATTCATGGAAGTAATATTTTAGGGACTGTAGTATATATTTAAAAATAGATAGCAAAAAGAAGCCATGAATTTCACGAATTTGAGAGAGACCAGGGTGGGAGGTCACATAGAAGAGATTGGATAGGAGAGGAAATTGGGATACTGTAATAATATAATTTCAAAGAATAAAAATTATAGTTCAAAAAGAAACTAAAGAATATACTGCTAACTAATCTAATCTAACTGATTTGTTTTAAAGCAAGTGCACATCTATAATCTCATCACAGGTGATGCAGAGACAGTCCCATTCCCTAATGCTCACCAGCTGGACCCAGCCTAGCAGAATTACTGAACTTCAGTTTCAGTGAGAGACTGAGTAAAAAAAATAAATAAGGTAGAGAATGAGGAAAACACTTGATACAGAACTCTGGCCTCCACATACACATGTTCTCTCTCTCTCTCTCTCTCTCTCACACACACACACACACACACACACACACACACACACACGGAGGAAGAGAGAGAACAGTTGGAAGATTTAGGGCATTTTGAGAGGGAAAAGTTTGGAAGCAGTTATCTGTACACAATGATCTGAAACACCACGAAAATTAAGATCCAGCCAGCCCACACCCGACAACGTTATTTGTTCTCAGGCACCCACCCTATACTGGACAAAAGTTCAGCATATTTTTGTAATCTACATCAAGCTACCACAGGAATTGGCTGTGAAGCACAGAAGGAAGGAAGTGCATTCCTTTTTATTATAAAGGACAAAACTGACCGAACAGGTGAAAGTCACATGGAAATGCGTTTTTATTCAGCTCAAAGATCTGTTTAAGAATCCATATTGCGACAATAGGATGTGCTGCCTCGTCAGATCCCATTGTACCCGTCACTAATAATGTTCAGACCGTGGGGGGAAGCCCATCTGCTACAAAGACCGCTGGAAGGGCGTCTAGACAGAGTGGCACATTGGATAATATGACCTTGAGGTGGGCTTCTGCCTCGAAGTTTCTGCATTTGTCAGTGATCCAGCTGATACACTCCTGCTCTTGTCCCTAAAATTAGATACGTGACTCACCACTTCCTTGAGGGAAGCTAAAATTTAATAAGGTTTTACATAAGACCTGTAGCTACCTTTAGAAAACAGAGGTCTGATGATGTCTTTCCCAAACCACATGAAAACTTGATAATCCTAACTCGGTCACTGCCTTTGCCCAGGGAGGACTTCGTACGACGGGCACACTTTTCACTTATTTAGCAAAAATTGACTGCGTTCCTCCTATGCTCCTGTCATATGTTAGGATATGACAATGCAATGATACACGAGAAAATATTTTTCCCATTGTGTAATTTACACTCTGGGGGTAGATTTGGCTAGCCTCACCTGCCCATTTGACATTAAAATTGCATCATTTGGTGAAAGGCCGTAGAAGGACAAAATAGGTCACAACTAATGCTAACCAGGATTGGTGAGGACAGTCACTGTAGGCTGATCCAGAATTTACGTATTTATAAAGATCACTGAGGGCAACATATCTTATATGGGTTTTCTCAATAATCCTTATGATAACTTTATTAAATTGATACTATTATTTTATTGGGAGAGACAATGAAATCAAGGCTCATAAAAGTCATAAAATTAGCCAAAAGCCAAGGTCTTTTAAGTACAAGAAAGACTTGAGCTTATGTCTGTCAAACTCTGCTTCTTCTGGTATATTATACTCTCTCCCATAAAGGTTAAATATGAACGGGTGTGAGCTGTGGATGGGGCTCAGTGGTAGGCACTTGCCTAGCATGCAAGAAGTTCTGAGTTCAATTCCCAGCACATAAAGTAAAATAATAAAATGGGTGAGTAAATATTAACCGAAGTAGGTAGGACGTAAGCAGTTTGCTGGTTGACAGGAAATAGCTTGAGCAAAACTGAGTTGAGTCCGTTAAGAATATCCAAGAGAGAAAACTGGGTATGTCCCAGATGGCCTGGTCCCTAGGCAGGTAACCTGGGTAAAATGGGTAAGCCTGTCTTTCAGATGTGAACAACACATTACTCATTCCTGACTCCCTGGGCAAGGGCTATGAACACTGTCCATAGCAAAGACCAGATCCAGCGTTCCATTCGCTCTCCTTTGTGTCAGGAGTGGGCAACTGTGGACCTTTGGATGGAGTCCTGCTATAGCTGGCCATGCCCTCTGCAAAGATGAGTCACTGTGGCTGGATGCTGGCCATGATTTTACACTAACAATAGCACAAAAATACTCAGCAAAAAATGCCTGTCCCCACAGAGAGTCACAGCCTAGGGGCCCTCAGTATATATCTAGCTGAAGAGCCATTTTACCTGAATTGGACAGAAGCCAACAGCACTTACTGTGCTTAGGCCTCCAGCAAGGTCCCTCTAGTGACTTGTTACCCTCTGTAGGATGTTATGTCATTCTGAAAAAGTCTCAACTCAGAACACAGACTTACTGTTTGAAACTACTCTCAACTCTTGAAGTCTCTCTCTGTCTTTGGAAATCTAAAGCTAAATTTCAGCCTCATCCCTGCTTTCATCTTAAGACTGTTGGGAACGACTGCCCTTGAAGTCTTTGACCAAACAAAGTCTTCTGTAGGAAATGTGGTTTTATATTCTTGCTTATAAAATGTGGACAAAAATCTTAGCTTAAAGTTTTGAAGGAAGAACTAAATCTCCTCTACTAGTGTATTAGTATGGATAGGCAACTTCACATGATCTAGTATGACCTAGGAGATGAACAAGTAACTGAAGGATTTTAGAGACTTCGTTAACTGAGGTGGGAAGACGATCTTGAATGACAGTGGTGCCATCCTATGGACCGGGGTCCCAAGATGCATTAAAAAGGAGAAAGCTGGCTGAGCACTAGCATTTATCTCTCTCTGCTTTCCACATGTGGGTGCTATGCAACCAGTAACCTTATGCTTTGACATTTCCACTGCAAGGGACCATACTTTCCAGTGGTGAATCAGAGTAAAAATGGAGTCGCCACCACTACAGGAAAAGCAACAAATACAAGTACTTAGAAGGGTGGTTGCCAGGATCATGTGGAGGCCACTTGATTACTATGAATGTGATCATCACAAGTGTGGCTCCTGTGCCCGCAAGGGCGGAGGACGCAATGCTTTAACAGCAGGCATGTGGAGGTAGGATGGTTCACTGGTCACATCAACTCAGCTTCAGATAGGTATTTCCCAGAGCTGACGAAGGTGTCCCCTCTGGTGACTGTCTCACAGTAGAGAGCTCTGGCTCCTCTTCAAGCCAGTATTTTCCCATGGTTATAGAGAAAAGAGGACTTGCTGTATATCAGCATGGATGGGCGGATGACGTCATGCTAAGAACCAGTGCCGGGAAGCCCCATGGGAGACTTGTGACTTTAGAGCTAATTGGGCTGATGTAACCTCAGGTTTTATGCAGCGGTGTCACGGTCCTCTACAACAGAAGTCTGGGGACTCCAGAATGCAAAGGTCTTAAGTCCAAAAGCCAAGCACAAGGGACAAGCTTGGCTCTAGCTGCATCTCCTTAAGTCAACATACTAATCTCAGTGAGGAAAACCTGTGGAAAGGTTCTTAAACTAGGGGTTGTGGGAGATTTGTTCGTATTGTTGCTCTGAGCTCACCAATGGAGTTAAACCTTGATTTCTTATTTTTAAATAAAAGAATAAAAATACCACTACCTGGGAAGGGAAAGGGGATTCCAGTTATTGAACTCCTCTATGATATGATGAAAACAACATGGATGTGGGCATGAGTGTTCAAGGTGTTCTGTTCATCCCTCAGTGATGCTGACCAATGGGCTACTGAGTTCCAAACAATAACACACACACACATATACACAAACACTTTTTGGGGTGTGTGTGCTTACTGCTTTACTGCAGGGGATAAAATTTTAGGAATTTTAGGTGACCTGGATTTTTGTTGTTGTTGTTGTTGTTGTTGTTTTTTACTTTTTGCTGATTTTTAAGAGTTTTTTCCTGCCATATGCACTTCTTTTATATGAAGCAAAACAAAAGATTCAGCACAAAACTAGCTATGCTGTGACAAAATGTTTATCTTCTATTTTTTAAAATTATATGTACCATTTAAAGCTTAGAAAAATGATTATAGCATGAGCGGCCGAGCAAGAATCAAAACTACTTGTCTAGGAAGAATAAACCTTAAGATTACTTTTATGGAAATTGTTTTCACAGAAATTGTAGGTGGTATAAATATCACTAATTGTCCATATCTTAAAAAACATTAAGCAGGACTTTTGTTAAGATATCGCACACACACACACACACACACAGAGCTTATTGATTTCTATTTTAAGAAGGTGTGTGTGTGTGAGTGTAAGTACGTGGTATATGTAAAAAAATGTGCGCAGGTGTTTATGGAGACCAGAGAGTGATGTTTGTGTCCTGCTCCATCATTCTCTGTCTTATTTCTTTGAAATAGGTCTCTCACTGAACCTGAAGATCGTATGACAGCCAGTAAGCCCCGAGGATCCTGTTTGTATCCTCTACACACATGGCCATGCCCAGGTGCCTTGTGAGTGCTGGATTTGAACTCAGGTCCTTGTACTTACTAAGCCATCTCTCCAGCCTCTCATGGTGATACAGTTTTACACAATAGTCTTACATGCAATAAATGATATGAATTAATTAGCATTGCATGAAGAATTGTTCAGCATTTGAAGAATTGAAGTAGTACACCAAATGTTATCGTGAATGTGTAAGACACTACTTGCTGTTATTAATCTGACTTGCAGAGGTGTGTGTACTAAACTCTTGGCCTGACTGCTAGACTCAAAAGCCATGTATTTCTTCTAGCCCACTAAAACAGGTTAAAACTGAGACTATTCCATTAGACATTGAGACCAACTACCTTATGGAAAAGTCTGAGAAAAAGAACACACTACAGGATTAGTTGTAGAAGTCTGCTGAGTCTCTTCCCTGCATTTTGTGATTATAAAGGTTAGGCACACTCATTGTTAAACTATGAGAAAGAACAAAGAATATGCAGATGGAAGGAGGTGGCAGCGAGAACTTTTGATGCACCGAAAATGAAATTGGAGGAAATACACACAAATGGTAATGGCGGGTTTCTCTAAGCAGAAGATAATGAGTGAATTTCTTTTTCTATTGATTAAAAAAAAAAAGATAAATAGCTCAAATCCCCAAGGGAAGAAAAATCACAGCATTCACCCGCCTGGTATTCTGAAACTGGAACCCGCAGAAACGGAGGACTCAGGGAGCATTTTTAGTGGAAAACATCCATGCATTCAATAGAATATATGAATTCAGGACACTCGCTGGAAAGCATAGGCAAGACATAAAACATTCATTTCTATAAAATTGAAACAATTTATCTTCCATTCTTGAGCAGATGGGAGGGTAAATTGAGGTTGATTTTTTTTCACCCTGGTGGTCATGTTGGAGGAAATATGAGTATTCCCGCCTCCAGCACTGTTTAAAATAAGTCTCATGGTGCCTTGACTGGACTCGGCAGAGACAGAAGTCTAGCAGAGTGTCACCCCTCCTGTGGAGGGTAGGCAGCGCTGTAGGTGGACGCCTGTCACTCAAATGGGGAGAGCTGGCGATGAAGATGAGTTTGCTTGCCTAGGGAAGGGAAATGAATACAAGCAAGTCTGCCACCCACCTAGCGCTAATAACCGACTCTTGGAATATTACACACTTTTCATTCCTCTCTCTTAAATATTTATCCAATTGATTTATCTCCACTAGTCAGTTGTTGCTGTACAGCTCGGACACCAATTATGTGGTCTAAGATAAGTTGTTCCACCTCTGGGGCTCTCCACTTCCCAATCAGCAAATGAAAATAACTTTTTAGTCACAAACACACTTTTCTTTTCTCTGGAAAAGCATGGACTGTTGAGAAGAGGATGTCCCCATTCACCAGAGGACCTGGAAGCTGCTTGCCTAGGAAGTTTTCTTAACTTTGGCTGTGCTTCCCTGTCTTTTGAGGGAACGTGTCAAAACTACATACTCAGAGGCTGAGGAGACAGCCCAGTTGATAAAGCATGGCCTTGCCAGCTGAGGGATCCGAGTTTGATTCCCAGAAGCCACATGAAAACGTTAGCTGTAATGCTCGTGCTTCTAGTTCCAGCACTTGGAGAATAGAGACCCGAGGATCCCTGGAGTTTGTTTACCAGCCATTCAGTTTAGCCTAAACTAAGTAGGGCTCCAGGCCAGTGAGGGATTCTGCCTCAAAGAAGTGGGACAGTATTCTTGAAGATAACATCCTAGGTTGTCCTCTGGGCTCCACATACAAAAGCATGTGCACCCATATTTATACACAGACACACACACACACAGAAACACACACAAACACACATAGACACACACACACACATTACATCCCTGTTAAAAACCAAACCAAAACAACAACAGAGATAATGTATAGACTCAGGACCTTCTTCAAGACCAATGAAATTGAAATCATGAAATGGAGAAGTCAAAAATGGGGCTCCAAAATGATACATGAGTACTTGCTCCATGGACTGCACAGGTATGCAGGAGCCACTCACTTGGTCACATCTTGCTCTAAGGTCATCTATAAGTGACCAAGAGGGTTATGAGTGTTGTTTCTAAGAAGGGAGTCAAGGATTTTATCCAAAATGACACGAGAGTCAGCAGCAGCTAACAAGGGGCCTTTGTGCAGATTAGACGCACATACTGTTTGTCACAGATGCCCTGGAAAGTCTGTCTGCAGAGGACAAAGGACCTCTCTAAACTCAGGTGACTGACCAAATAGTTTCCATGAAAATTGGTCAAATAAAAGGTGTTTTCAGTTGAGAAAATCCTTAAGAGTGAGGTCCCGAGTTTTCAAAACCATCTGGTGCTTGGGGGAATATGCCGACTAAGCCATAGAGAAGATTCTGGCATGGACGACCAGTTTCAAGTTCTGGCTTGCTCATTCAGGGAGGGGTGGCCTGCAGATTGCCAGTGGAATCAGGTTGCAGGCAGCTTCTGATGAGAAGGGACCAGGAGGTTTAGGCTTCATTCCAAGAGCTTCCCTCTGCTATTCTAGCTCTGAAATGAGGAGGGAATGGCAGCAGCATTGCTGTGACTCCTGAAGGAAGAAGGGCAGACAGAGGCAAGTGATAAGGCAAAGCCAAACAAAAACAGAAAGGGAGGGAAAAAAAGAAAAACAAATAAATGGTCAATTAAATTAATTGAAACCTTTGTTAGGAATTAGTGACAACGGTTAGAGATGGGGGCGAGAAGCTAATGGGAAAATAATCCCATTTGTGAATGGCATGCCAGTGACAGGAACTGGGCACAGACAATGAGGTCTGGACTGAAGGGCAGAAGGGGGGCACTGAAGATAAGGCAGCAGCTGGTGGCTGTGCTGTGTGTTTTATCTGCAGGGTTGGGGGAAGGTAAATGACCTTGGTGACATAGAAATAAGCAAGGGAGTGGGGTAAAAAAAGACCAGATGGTGGGCTAGAAATAGGTTCCCCAAGTTCAGGAAATGTTATGTTATCAGGGTCTATAACTCTTACCTAAGGCTTTTCCAAAGAGTTTCATAGCTGATCAAAGAAATTCAGACAGAGCCCCAAACCCGGGAAGAACTTACAACTACACAGTGGCCTCTAGCCTAGCTGTGGAGAGGTTTTATACAAACTGTTTAGGACACGGCACACTGAGGGCATGAGTGCCTGGATTCAGCTCCACAGAACCTATCTCAAAGGCTGGCCTTTAGGGAGCACATCTATAATCCTGGCTTCAGAGAAGTGGAGACAGGTGGATCCCCAGGATTTGCTGGCCAACCAGTGGGTGACCTCCAGTGACAGGCCCCCATCTCAAACAATAATGTGTTAAGAAAGAAATGTCAATCTTTGTCCTTCTCGTGAAAGTACACACATGTGTATATGAACATAAAATGTATCCATACAAGTACACACACACACAGACACACACACACAGACACACACACACACTGGATTTTGTGGGGGTTTTGTAGGACATTGGTCTGTATCAGATTGGATTTCCTGCCTAAGCAGTAACCACTGGATAAATAAGAATGAATTCATTGCAGAAACGGAAGAACGTAAGCACCTGGGACAATGACGAGGCCATCTCAAGGCAGTGTGGACCATATATGAGTTATTGAGTCAGTATCTGAGGATGTCCTGTGAGAGGTATCATCTCGCTAGGCAGCCATGGGGAGAGGAGGCACTCTGCCACCAGGGTCATGCCTGACAACAGCTTTTAAATCCTCGGGAAAACACCTGCTCATTTCTCTTGCAGGCCTTGCCCCACCTCATGAGTTATCACTCTGTCTTTACCCTTCAGCGTTAAAGCCCAATGCTAGTTTATATTTCTCTATTGGAGAATCTCCTTGGTGTTGCCCTCTGCAGCTGAGATGCCAGAATAAGTAATCAGACTATTATTTACCAGGAATCTCCAAAAGCATGAATTTAATCTAATTGTGGTGTTCTGAAAGATGTATCTAGAGGCCCTTGAGTACACTTTTAATTTAACAAAAAGCCATTATTATGGTCTTTCTTAATAACTCCGAAGTATCTAAATAAATTTGGGTGTCTCTTTTCTCCTCTGATATTCTCATGTAAATCAATCTCTCCTGTTTCTTCCACTCTCATTTATTGTTTTCATTTCTCGTCTGTGAACATTTTCAATTTGTCTTTGCTGTCCTGGCAAACAACTATCAAATGCAGACTAAGAGGCGCTAGCTGTGTCATGCAGCCACGGTTACGGGAGGGCAAGGAGTTACCTGGAAATTCCCACAGGACAGACAAAAGACACAGTAACTATGCACTGGTTAGGACACCTCAACCCGGGGTTCTCTCCCTCGTGGTTGACTGATACAGAGTGTTAACACAGGAATGTTTGATTTTGTTGCCAGCATCAAAGGCCAAGGACATAACCTCAAACACCCCATGTTTTTTGAATAAACCATTAGAAATCTGTCATCCACAACTTTGTTTACATATTCCTGAATTTTTATTTTTAGTGAAAACTTTCTTCTTATGCAATGAATTCTACGATCCTATACTCTTTCACCTGGACCTCTTCACCTGTGCAAGCTAAAGCAGCTGACTTTACTGAGAAGATAAATACATGAACATCCCAACTTGTTAGCTATTTCCTGGGCATTGCTGGCAGGACTAAGACACCAGGATTATTGCAATGCAAGTCATTAATAGACTTTAGACAATAGGCCTTTTCTAATTCTTGGATATTCTTTTCTGTTTGTCTTTGGGACAGTTTCAGGAATATATTTTTTCTTGAAGAATCTAGATAAATAAAATGCAGACGATATCAATAGGTTTTGAGCTTGTGTATTTGTGTGTGTGTGTACAGTTATTTGAGTTCATCATAAAGGGTTCTCAAATTTCTTGTGTAGGAAGAGGATACACAACTCCTTTAAGGACCTACCCTCTATTAACAAGTCTAGGATCCTGTAAATGGGTTGTAGTGCCTGAAGCTTCAGTAAGCAAGACCTCTTTTAAACTAAATGGAGCTACTTCTCTACCATTCCTGGAAATTCAAGATCTTCATGTCCCTACCTATCAAACAGAACAGATAAAAAATCTGGCTTCTCCATGAAACTCTATTCCAGTTCTTCAACCTTACCTAAGTCACCCCTTAAGGATGCTTTCATTGACCTTTGCAATTGTTCACTATATGCCCATCTTCCTATGTGGACTGTTAGTTCTCCCAGAACATACGCTCCACCTTGTTCCTAGGCAGACCTGAAGAGTAATGAGGTGAACATTTGCTGAAGATATGATTAAACTGAAGAGTAAATGGTAGAACACAGAGACAAGAGAGCCACTCTATAAACAAATGGTCATTCGTGCACACATACTAACACACTGTACTATCATATGGGCACTACATATTTACACACACACACACAAAACTGTATGAATTAGAGGCAGCCTGCAGCTGTATAAAGTTTCAGCTGCGACATCTCTGCTTTACAGAAGCATCCATTTGAAACTTTTTTTGTGAATGTCCTTTATCGACATTCTCCCTTGTCTGAAAGGCACAAATGCCTTTCTGCCACTTTCCCCTGGCATAGCAACCTTAATTTCTCACTAAAGACTATTACCAGACCTGGATTTGGTTTCTCTGTCTAGAATGAACCTACGTCAGTCTTAACATAGATCCCATCAGAATGTTTGCAGGGAAATATCAGTGCCCCTTATATTGGCTACTCACCTTCACTATCTAGAACATTAAATAAAAACTCCAGGAAAATAAGCTTTATCATTGATTTTTTTCCCATAGCGCTCCAATATGTATCATTATTTGGAAATCTGTCAGTTTTCAACTCAAGTGGCATTCTTTATATTCAAACCAATCTCAAATAATTTTTGGAAAATCATCTAAAGAAACACGGCATTAGTTCGGTACCCTGATTTAAATCATGATGCATGGCATCTTCTACTTTTCACTTATCTTTTTATTTCAGCAGAAAAAAATGCATCCATTTGTCTGGCATTGTTTTATAAATATAAATTCAAGCTGCTTATCACTTCTGTTCCAATGTCCTCAAGATACTCACTCCTCTCTTTTCTCCTAATAGTTATTCTATGATTTTATTAGTGTCCACAATGAGACCTCATAGACAGTGAAGATCATAGAATAATGGAAATTAGAGATGGAAATGACAGATTGGGTGTCTTTGTCTATTTCCTGGGGCTAATGTTCTTGTCAGTCTGCAGCTCAGTGCTTTAGTCTGTCTTGTTCCAAATGACACCAGTGCTGGGACCTCTACCATTTCCCCCGGGGCTCTTGTCTGCATCCTAAGACTGTCTCTACATCCAGCCACAGGGAATAACAAAGGCTTTGCAATTACCAAGTGAAGTCAGGCCCATCCTCACACGCTTTGTCTGCAAGGCTAGGGACGGGGAGGCTTGAGCGATTAACCACCAAATCCAATCACTGCAGAGGGCTAGGCTGGATCATTTAGAGCAAACGTGAAATGATATTTTGTAGTTGTTTTCTTCAGTGGCAAGATTGCAGGCTATGAGATAGAGAGGTGGTTATCCATCACCTTTTACAACATTTTCCTCTGTAAGAATTGTGGTCAGCTGAGATTCTCGGCCATCACATAAGCTAAAGGGCTGGCTCCACAGCAACTGTGCCAACCACTCGGCAGCGATGAGAGTCAGGGAGCAATGAAGAATTTAAATAGTGACTGTCGTTCTATATTCATACCTGACTTGACATCTATTAGCCAAGCCCTCTACTCTCTCACCAAACACTTTCCTTTAAAATCCTGTGGGCTGCCTATCTGCTGAGAGCACAGATTCCATTCCCATCAAGTCATTCTTTATTCTCACTAACACAAGAATTGTTATTCTCACGAACATAAGACTATGTTGACTTCCCTAGCTTTTCGGACCTGTGACTCAGATTTTCTTTTCCTAACTTCATTGACTTGTTCTTATCCCTCAACTTCACTCAGTTCCTGAACATTTGGCCTCTTCCATGTCTATGGGCATCTATCAAACCTTGACTCGTCATTGGCTGGCTAAGTCATCGGAGTTGAGTTCTTCTCTCCCCTTATCATAAATCTCTCCCTCGGCCTCCTCAATCACTTTTATTGCTCTTCTCCAAACTCTCACCCATTTGTCACCATATTTATTGCTTTGAAAGTCAGAATTACACAGGCAAGTCTAGGTTTGGTTCATCAGAATCACATAGAAGGGGTTGATCATGGACCCAGGAGTGAGAGTCTCTACGGGAATGTCAGCAATGACATTGGTTAATTTTTTTTTCACTTTGTCAGGCTGAAAACATGGGATTTTCAGTCTAGGAAATAACTTACCAACTAGTTTTGCCTCGATATTCCATCTGATTTTCTCTAGTCCACTGATTGCTATTAATAGTTAGCATTTATTGATCCTTGCCACAATTTGCCAACTGCAGAAAGCAAACTCTCAGAATTCAAAACAAGTCACAAAAATTCCTTTTAAAAGTGACAATACAAGGCATACATTGGTGATGGTTCTCTAATGATATATGTTTACTTAATTTCATTGTATCATAGACTTAAAACCTATTAACTTGGTAAATTTATGACATTTATGTTTTATTACAATAAAAACAGTCAAAATAATAATAATAATAATAATAGGCAATAGATAAAGTAGCTACGTTTCCCCAGTCACATGTAGTTGCAAGAACGTAAAAGTCATAAAAAGAAATGGCAACTGGGGATCAGGCACAAATACTCTTCGTCAGCACAGAGCACTTCCTGAGTCTCATATGTCACGCCTGCTGACAGTGCTGGCCTGTTAGTCTCTCAAAGGACTCATCAAGCTCCAAGAGAACTACAGCAGAATCTGTATGGCTTCACGCGTCTCCAACAAAATCACCAGCTAAGTTCTGCCTGTGGAATTCTCGTGGATGGAGGTGGAGTGGAAAGCAAGAGAAAGGCAGTTTCATTTTCAGATCCCAGCTGGAGGCTGCAGGGCTGCGAGTGAGAGGCAGCATCTCCTGACTCACAAATGGAGTAATGTATGGCATGGACGTCATCAGCATGACATGACTATGGAAAGGCACAGTGACATTTTTACTACAGACTGTTCAGAATTCAAGCACCCATGAAGTCTACTTCTTTGTGCACAGTTCCTCCCATCGTGCCTGCGAGAGAAAGCAGTGACATAGAAACTGCGGACTTGCTGTCTCACTTACCCCTGGTTTGTTCCCCATTCGTTCCGAATGCAAAGATGCTTGTGGACAGGATCCTTCATGTAACCTTCGTAGCACAGACATTCCCCTTAGCATCAGGGTAGGAAGAAAAGAGAAACACACGCCAATCAACTACTGTGTCGATGCTTGAGAAAATCAATCTGAAATGATCAGATTAAGTCCCGACTTCGTTAATAGCATAAGTGATATAATGCAGCCCACTGCGTCACACATGCCCCTCGCCACTGCTCTCATGAACGAATCTCCCCATTTTCTAATGCATGATGATTTTATTCTTCGAGAGATCTTAACATCTGCAAAACACTTGTGTGAAGGTGCTGCATGCACAAAGTTCATCACGTCTTTGAGGAAGGGGACATTTTATGTTTGTCTTCTTAATAACACGGCAATCAGCAAGTGATGGGTACATGTTTAAAGTCTCCACATGTGAAGTCTTTCTAAGAATCTGAAACTTAAGTGTTGTTACTATATTATGCTGATAAGGGAAGTCACACCTTGGACAAGGTATGAGACTTGTAAGCCTCTTAAAAATGAATCTATGACGATGTCACTTGAGATACTGTCATCATGCCATGCTTTGAGTCCACAGAACTGCCATGGCATATAAAGGAGGTTGCAATTTTTCTCTTCTGTTTTGGTGGGAATTACATTTTCTAGTGAAAAATGCCTGGTTATCTTTTGAAGGTAGTAAACAAGTATCACCTACACCCTACATAGCTCAGGATCTTCCTGCTCTTCCTCATCATTCGTTTTAGGGAGGTTTTGTTGTTGTTATTGTTGTTGTTAGTTTTATTTTTGCATACCAAGAGGTCCAATAGGCTTCTGGAATTGCATACAAGATTACCTTTTTGTGGGTTTCACCCTTGCCAAGGCAGGGTTGCATGACGTTTATCCAGTTAATAAGAAGCAAACGTGAGACCTCCCAAAGGATTGGCACCCATAGTTCTGTTGAGTACCAGTCCTAAAGACAGCAGCCATTGCTTCCTGATGTGACTGTTTTTGTATATGACGGTACTTATCTCTGAGCCACTGTGACTTGTTACACTAAAGCATTTGCTTTTAATCTTCTAATGACTGGTTATTTAATTTATAACCAGTGAAATAACAAAATGTGATTTCCTGAAATTAGGAAATAACAAATTTACAAAGGTACCAAGTCCTGAGGAGACAATATACATACAGTTTATTTATCTCTCAAGGAAGAGAAACAAGATGGATATAAATAAAATAGCAGCTTTAAATGCTATTTCCTCTTTATGAAGATAAAACTTAATAAAAAACAGAATGTATTTGATATTAGAGGAGAAGAGTCTGAACAGTATGAGCAAGATAATTTTTGTATAAGAATTTAGCTCATGCCGGGCGGTAGTGGCACAAGCCTTTAGTCCCAGCACTCGGGAGGCAGAGGCAGGCGGATTTCTGGGAGTTCGAGGCCAGCCTGGTCTACAAGAGCTAGTTCCAGGACAGGAACCAAAAAGCTACGGAGAAACCCTGTCTCGAAAATCAAAAAAAAAAAAAAAAAAAAAAAAAAAAAAAGAATTTAGCTCATGCATTTTGAGATAAACTAGAAGCTATTGCCTCCCAGGGCCTCTATACCAAATAATAGTTACTTGACCCCCATCCCCAAAACACTCAACTGGTGGACTAATGAAAATGGGTAACTTCTTAATTTTAGATAAATCTAAGGAGTATTAAAGATCAGTACATTGTTTCATGTACAACACATTCTGACTTTAGTATCACAGGCTATATTGGAACCTACTGATCCACTTTGGGTCCAAATTTATTACCTTCCCTGGTACTGGGTTATAGCTACAAATGACCATGGAAATTAAAGTGAAACATCAGAAAATATGGCTTGAAATTGGGTGGCTAGTGATAACAAAAACCTGCCAACAATGGCCACCTTTTGATAAAAGGAAAGAAAAATAAGATTTAAAAAGCAGGTACTTCCGTCCATTTGCCTGCAAAATTCAGGAAGTCATTGTTTTTTACTGCTGAGTAGTACTCTAATATGTATATATTCCATACTTTCTTCATCCATTCTTCTATTGAAGGGCATCTAGGTTGTTTCCAGGTTCTGGCTATTACAAACAATGCTGCTATGAACATAGTTGAGCATATACTTTTGTTGTATGTTAGGGCATTTCTTGGGTATATTCCCAAGAGTGGTATTGCTGGGTCCAGGGGTAGGTGGATCCCGAAATTCCTGAGAAACCGCCACACTGTTTTCCAAAGTGGTTGCACAAGTTTGCATTCCCACCAGCAATGGATCAGTGTACCCTTTTCTCCACAACCTCTCCAGCAAAGGCTATCATTGGTGTTTTTTATTTTAGCCATTCTGACAGGTGTAAGATGGTATCTTAAAGGTATAAAACACTATCCTGAGTGAGGTGAGCCAGACCCAAAAAGAGGAACATGGGATGTACTCACTCATATTTGATTTCTAGCCATGAATAGGGGACGTTGAGCCTATTATGCGTGGTCCTAGAGAAGCTAATTAAGAAGGTGAACCCAAAGAAAAACATTTAGGCGATGAAAGGAGACAGAGACAAAGACCCACATTGGAGCACCGAACTGAAATCTCAAGGTCCAAATCATGAGCAGGAGACAGAGCAGGAGCAAGGAACTTAGGACCGCGAGGGGTGCACCCACACACTGAGACAATGGGGATGTTCTATCAGGAACTCACCAAGGCCAGCTGGCCTGGGTCTGAAAACGCATGGGATAAAACGGGACTTGCTGAACATAATGGACAATGAGGACTACTGAGAACTCAAGAACATTGGCAATGGGTTTTTGATCCTACTGCACGTACTGGCTTTGTGGGAGCCTAGGCAGTTTGGATGCTCACCTTACTAGACCTGGATGGAGGTGGGTGGTCCTTGGACTTCCCACAGGGCAGGGAACCCGGATTACTCTTAGGGATGATGAGGGAGGGGGACTTGATGGGGGAGGGGGAGGGAAATGGGAGGTGGTGGCGGGGAGAAGGCAGAAATCTTTAATAAATAAATAAACAATAAAAAGAAAAAAAAGCAGGTACTAGGGCAAAATAATAAGAGAATTAGACTTTATACCTTAAGAATTTCAAAGAAAGTACAAACCCTAAACTGCAAAGTATACAGGGCAAGAATAAGGTTAATCTCCTCAAACAGGTAGGCTTTTCATAGGTACTATGGGCATTAATGACTTGTCCTGTGTTGTGACAAACTTTAGGCAAAGGCAATTTTTGGGTGACTTTGGCTCATTTGTACAGTCCGTCACAGTGGCAGGAAGGGTGCCATCTGCAGGAAGCAAAGGACGATAAATGTTGGTCCTCACTGTCTTCACCCTTTGTATGCAGTCTGGGACTCTAGCCCATGGGACAGTAACTGTTATATATAGGACAGGTCTTCTCACCTAAGTTACTGTAAATAACCCCTCTAGACATGCTTCCATAAGTATGAAGGTCTTGTGAAGCTGGCAATCAATTCTAACCATCAAATTACGGTTCAAAGTTAAATCATTAAAATGTTTAGCCTAAGTATGCGGCTCAGCGGTAGAGTCTGTATTGCTCAACTATAAGGACCTGAGTTTGGATCCCCTGCACCCATATATAAGTCAGCACAACATTGTGTACTTGTAACCGTAGGTCTTAGGTGGAGACAGGTGAGACTGGAGAACTCTACCAGAAGGGGTAAACTCCAGATTCAGTTAGAGACCCTGTGTCAACTAAAAAAAAAGTATAGACAGCATTAAAAGAAGATAGCTGAAGTGGATCTCCAGACTCTACATGCACACCCAAAGACATACCTGCATACATGCGCACACACAGGATATATCATACATACACAGAAAGAAAAAAGCAACTAAAAATTTAATTGATTTATAGATAACAACACCCCCAAATATAAAGATTATATATATAATCAATTAACAGGTTGAAATCTCAAATTTTTTCCTGTGGGAAATACACTCTTTTGATTGTCCTTGTTGCCAATTAGACCTGAATAGAATGTTAGTAGTAAACAGGATGTAACCATAAGAGAGTGTTGAGCACAACATCTGATTTCCAGAATGGTCTCAACTGGAGCTGGGGATGCAGCTCATTGGTCAAATACTTGTTCAACATGCACGAGACCTTGTGTTTCATTCCGGGCATCACACAAACTAGACATGGTAGAGAATGCCTGTCATCCCAGCACGAGGGAGGGAGAGGCAGGAGATTCAAAAGCTCAAGGTCATCCTCAGCTATAGAGTGATTTGAAGGCCAGCCCCGGCTGTAAGAGACTCTGACTCAAAAACAAAAACGTAGAACAAGAATACTCTAGGCTGGACACCTTGTCTAGAATTAAGGATTAACGATAAAGGAGTAGCTTCTTCTACATTTGGTATTTGGTTACCACAAAACATGTAAAAATAAATTCAGTAACAACTCCAAGTTCAAGCAGAGACCTATTTTCCTAATGACGTAAATACCTACCATTTGTGTAGTACATTTACCTTCTCAAATTGCTTTCGTGGTCATTATCTCCACATGAGGCTTCCATCACTTATTACCATGTGGGGACATACTGCTGACAACAGATAAAGCTTTTCTCCACATAATGGCATATGCCACCCAAAGTCAGGGAATCGGGAATTTTCAAACATACCAGGCTAGAGTTTGGGGATATTCCAAGATCTGCCTCTCAACAGATCCTCATTTCTAGAATCCACTAAACTTCCCTCTTCTTTATTCCTCCTCAATCCAGTTTGGCCATCTATACTTCAAGGAGTTCAGTCTTGATGAGGAAAGTTACTATGGAAACCAACTGCTAAATCTTGACTTTAAGAGGGGTTTCGTGTAAGCACAGACTCCGACTGTTAGCTGTGAATTTTAAAGACCCCACAAGGGTGTTGGATGCCCTCCTAAGCCGAAGTGTTACAGTCTCCGCATCTGCTGTGACAGATGGCAGGGAACACATGAGGCGCGGACGCTGTGGCGGTGTACATAGGAATCCAACAGAGAGACATGTCATGGCCACGGAAAAGTGCCCAGCAAGGAGAGTGTAACACATCACAACGGCTGCAGAAGCTATTCTGTGGATAGCACTGTCAGGGAAGAAAGCCCACTGCAAGATGTTGGCGCAGAAGATAGAGACAGCCATACCTACTTTTGCTTGGTTCCTTGGGGACAAACACCTTGAGCTGCCTTTCATGGTGAACAGGAAGAACCTTTGCTCATTTTACAGTTGAAGAACTGAGTCACACAACCTCATCTAAGAATTAAGAAAGGCCTTGAAGCAAGGGTTCCTTGGGTTGACTGTGTTCACCACAGTTTGTTTTATTATAAAACCAAATTAAGGCCAGAAGCCCTGAGTCATTACACTGCTTCAAGTAGTGGTTAGCTTTTATTAAATAGGACTGGCTGTCCCTTATCTAAAAAGAGAAATGTTCGTCTGGACATGGATAACACCAAATTGCCTAATAATCCCCCACCACTGGGCGTTAGCAGGAAAGGGGCAGGCCCAGGGTTGAACAACCCCCAGGAAACTGAGAGAGAAGACTCGGAACATGCTGAAGTTCCCCCTGAAGGAAGATGAGGTTTTGATGGAGCTACAGACATGAACTGGGAATGAGTGTACACTCTAGGTTATAGCAACAAAATGGGGGCTGAGCTCTCCTGATTAACTGGGTTAAAAAATGCCTGAGACAGAGAGAGATGGGGTGCAGAGGTGGGGGAACACAGTGGCTCAAAACAATCAAAGAAGCTGAGGCTGAGTTGTCTGGAAACCTGGCCGGTGCCCCTCAGCAGCGTGATACATTTTGACCTGTTCGTGTCGGCCATAGGCCATAGAAAAATCTGGGAAACTAGGGATTTGGGGAAGACATATTAGATAGATACTAAAACAGCCAAGTTTGAGTTTTCATGTATGCCTGTGCTCCTTGCACACATTTAAAATAAATAATAAAGACTGCAAAGCTTAAAAAAGGCAATGGAGGCTGTGGCCAGAACTGCTGTGGCTGAGAAGTGAAGCAGGTGTCTCGGCCTTGGCTGCTGTGCACATGGCAGAGCAGAGGCTTGGAACAAGCAGGGAGGAAGCCGATGCAGCTAGGTAGTCAGCCGCCAGCAGACAAATTGAAAACAAACAACTGCAAAGTGTTCCCCTTAGAACTCATAGGAAACGTCAGCCTAAGATCGGAGCCAGTAGACACCACACTCCACAGCCTTAAGGCTTTGTCACTATCTCAGAGATGCTCCTGAGAGGCCAGTCTGGCAGGGTGGACAAGAAGACTGGCAGTTTGCAAAAGGCCTCATCAGCCACTCAGAAGGAAAGAGAAGAATCCTAAGAATCCATCTAGGTTCCCTTCCAGAAGGGCAATATTAGGAGAAACATCGTAAAATGGCCAGATTTGTGAATTCTGGTATAGCGTGTACCCTGAGCTTATAGTTCAGCTGAGCTATTAACTAGGCAGTGGTTAAGCCAGTTGGGCAACACCACTCTAAAGTGAGGATAAAAATACTGTCACTTTGTAGTACTGTGAAGGAGTTTTGATTGTCTAAGCTTGGTGACAACATGATGAGCTCTTGATAAACACTGCCTAGCATGATTTCTTGCCACGATAATTTCCCACCTGTCATTACAAAGCGGCGGGGAGATGGACCACAGTCTGTTGTGTGAAGTCCTCAGCAGTCTGAACCGAACTTAAAAGCATCCTAGATCTTCTCGTACCCGGGTCCTAGGACTGACCTGTCAAAGTTGGTATCAGCTAGAAGAGGATCACGGTCCTCAGAGAAGTTGCAGGTGGCAGGCACAAACATCTTGTCTCTACTTTCTCAAGCTCACCTGTGCATAACCAGGTCTGGGATGATTAGAACATTTGCCAGTGACAGTTTACTATTGTCTAGGCTGGTCTCTGAGCTCTGCCCCTCTCATGTAAGACGGTGTCAGAATGTAAGTGGAGAGGAAGGCTGGAACTGAAATAATTCAGCAAGTTTCCTATAGCCCTGGTACTTTCGTAGGCCCCCCCCCCATCTTTAGGAGTTCTGAGATCATGATGGGGATATAGGAAGGGGGAACGTAACCCATTTCCCTCCTTTAGCTCTTTTGTTCTTCCTTTGGTGTATTTGTACCCCATCTCAAACTCAAGTGTCTAAAGCAATATCAATTCATTGTGTCAGGCCTGTATAGGGCAGAGGGGACTAATATGGGTTCTCTGGGGCTAAGATCAAAGTGCCTTCAGAGTAAGTCTCTACAGAGTTATGCTCCTTTCTAGAGGCTATGAGCAAGAATCTGCTTCCTTGCTTCTCCCCTTGCTAAGGGCTACGTGCACACCTGGTTCATGACTTGTCCTTCATCTTCAAAGTCTACAATACCTTGATGAACCATTCTTTCATCATGGTACTTTGACCTGTTCTCCCTTCTACTTTGGAGAAGTATTGTCATTTAATTGGGACACCCAGATAATCTAGGGTAATCTTGCCTTTGTAACTGAGGCAACCTCAGTTCTATTTACCATTTTACCTTCCTTTGGCGTGCAACATTACACACCTACAGATTGTGGGAAGGGGGATGTGGGCATCTGGTGGAGTGAGTCCACGTTTCTGTCCCTCACACCTGGTGTTGTGGAGTCCTGTGCAGATGATGTCTAAATACACATGTAGATTTGGGACACTTTTAGGAAGGCTGCCTAAGGGGAGCTCCAGGCACCAAAGGGTGCTCCTTCCCAGTGCCTGAGCATCTGTGTTTGTGTGCTTGTGTGTTTATGGGTACGTGTGTCTGCGTGAAAAAAATACACAAGTGCATTTGCACAGCCCTATGAATCCATATGGGCAGACCCCTCAGCTCGGCTGGGAAAGCACATGTCCCAACACTCTGACATTTCCAAGTAAGCTAGCTGGAGGATTGCAAAAAATAACGTCGACTTGACTTGGAGCCAATTCTCACACTCAGCTCTTTGGAGAAAGGCTCTAGGATGGAGTGTGGGAGGCGATAAAGTTTCTTAGTGATGAGCGTGTGGGATGACCACATCATTCTATGTGCAGAGAGAGGCAGCACGGGAGGGGGTTTTCCAATTCCAGCGTTAATCAAAACGAGAGGCTCCACAGCATCGTTTCTCAGCTGCCTCACCAAATGGAGATGTCCTACCTTAGCTTTGCTGCAGGCCTTGGGTTCCTATTTTTAGTACCCTTGTGACTTTTTAGTTGGGAATTCATTGGTTATCACAGATACCAGGAAACCATTTGCAGGGAGGGGCTTCCCAAAGTCATTTTGTAGGAAGGATTAGAATTTCGACATCTGGAAGGGGCTGAAGGGTAGACAGGAAGACGTCCTTGGTACAGACAACAACTTCCTGGCACACCCATCAGAAATGAATGCTTAGTACAGGTTACTCCTAAAGAGCTGAATGACATACTTATTGGAGTGGGCATATCTGGACATATTATGTTACCTTCGATAACCTTATTTCTGCTTGGTTGCATGAAAGGTCAAGACAAACTCTCCTTGTAGGTAGCAAAGGGACTTTGGGCAAATTAGGCCCAGATAATCAAACATTAGGTAAGGTAAGAAGGTGGCTGGTGTCCAACCCTCCCAAGCATAGAACACCCAGTCCCCTCCTTTCCATGTGTAACATTGGGCCTTTTATTTCCTTTCAAGGCAAAAAGGAAGCATGCAAGGTTCTCTGAAGTTCTCGTTGCTCTCAGAAGTGAGTTTAACAGCCAAGATTGTCCCGAATCCTCCTAATCCTAACCAGCTGGAGAACAAGGGTACCAGAGGCCAGCTCTGCTTCATGGAGAGTTCCCACCTCTGAGACAAGCTCTTTTTAATTTCTTCCAAGCACGTTAGCTTTTGGGCACGGTGCACAGCCCATCTGTTTGGTTTGGTGTTTGCCTTGACAGCGTAGGAGGATCGGCGAGTAAGCACCGTCTTAGACATCAGCTGTTGAAAGTGCTGTACTTTCTCCTCCATATGGGGACCTAGAATCTCTGTCATGGGCCCACGTAAAATAAGTTTAAAACCTAAGAACATGAACTTTAGATGTCACAGTTACCTGATATTTTCTCAGAGAGATTTAATAATAAAGTACCAAAAATGCACATTGTGTATCTTGGGCCACATCTGTAGAAAGTCCTTGCTGAACACCCTGCCTCTCCCAGAGTTACACATGGTAGACAAAGATCTTGAGGATTTAGCTCATGACTCCTTCCTTTATTCCATAGTATTATACCACTTCTCCAGGGAAATTCTACCTGTTGATACTCTAGTTCCTGAAAATGGTCTTTGTGTAGAGGCCACTCTTTATGAACCTCTTATTATGGTTTACATGTGAAATTTTGTCTATAGGCTTCTGTGTTTAAATACACGGTCCCCAGTTGGTGGCAGTGGAAGGCTGCGGAAACTTTTGGACAGGAAGTTTAGCTGGCAGGTGTAGGGCCATAAGAGAAGAGGTTTAAAAGTTCTAGGCTAGCTCCACTTCCAGTGAGAGCTTGTTCCTGGTAGAAATATAATTAGCCTCGCCACCACTCCCCTCCATCACAGGCAAAACCTCATATACCAAGCCTTCCCTGTCATAATGGACTGTGTTCCCTTCAACTACAAACCAAAATAGATCCTCTCTCCTCTAAGTTGCTTCTGTTAGATATTCTGTCACGATAACCAGAAGAGTAAACCCTTTCCCGCCATGCAAGTGTACATCTTTCTGGCATAGAGACCCAGACTCCCGAGCACACATGCTCCTTGGGTAAGGCACAGCCGCACTTCACACCACCTGAATCTGAGCCTTACTCAGAACTACCCCGTCTTGCTTGATGGAGTAACACACTTAAACACGTCTACAGCCTTTGTGCAGTGATCTATCTCTAAGATTCATTGGAAGAAAAATAAAGTCCCATGTGCCCTACATTTCCTTGTGGAGAGGTTTGTTTTAATAGTACTTATAAAAACAAAAAATTGAGAGCCTTCTAACTTTAAAGTAATGAGACTGTTTAAATGAGCTGGGATACAAATGCCCAATGCAACAGCAAATGGCCATTAAAATGTTACTGAGGATTATGATTATGGAAAACTCATATGATGGAATATTAAGGATACAAATTCAGGAAAACTCAGCTAGACTTCCTATGCTTCCAGGAAATCTTTTTAAAAATATGCATTGGCTAGTGATGGAAAGAAAGGACATAAAAAGTTTTAAAGTGATTTATCTAGGAGACAGAAATACAGATGATTATAATTTCATTCTATACTATTTTTATAATAAACATGAATTAATTTTGCAATTATAAAATGGCTAGTCCCAGTAGGTAGATAATGACAAAATGGGCAATGGAGGTTGTTCCAAACTGTCTTTTCCAAAATAAGGCTGCAATTAAGATCTTGTCCAGGCTCCTGCCAGAATATTGCAGGTTTTTACGCTCAGTGGCTCAACACATGGTGATATCCATGGGCGGTCTACTCATGAAATGGAAAGGGGGCAGTGGAATTGAGAGAAATGATTTGAGTTTCAAGGGAGTGATTGCAAAAGGCATGCTCTCTCTGACAGTTACCCGCTTCCCGGTGCTCCCGCCTACCAGTTTCGGGGTCACATTGGTGTTCACAAGGGTCCAGGAGCCGCCGGGCACAGAGGTCCATGGCCCAGGGCCCACTGGAGTTCTGCTGCGAGAAGAGAATCACTTGGGCAGGGTTCAGCCAGTCACTGGCATCCAGCTGGCTTCCCTCCAGCAGGATGAAGCGGCTCCCTACAGGGTGACAGAGAAGAAACGTGTCTGCGGATGCACACACAATACATAGGGCGCAAGTCATCAGAGATGAGCGTGTCTAACCCACGACCATTACACTCACCAGTCCTTGCCTACCATTAGTACTAGTGCGAGGGATTGGCAGATGGAGGTTCTGCTGTCACAATGACTGCTGGGAGGCCAGAGACATTAAACCTTCCAGCTATATCCTCCCCTATTACTGCGCCTCGTCCCATATTGCTGGAGTGTTCCTCAGGGATAGAGGGATAGAGTGGCTCTGTGGTGACCGTGGCATGGCTCCATCAGACTTAGCCACAAGGCATTGGCCCTGGGTCAGGTAACAGTGACCCACTGTCTGTCGTGGCATGCCCTGAAATAGCAGGTCCTCGGATGCTGTGAATGTCCCCACCTGTTTCCAGCCTCGCAGCAACCAGAGAACAGACATTAACAAGTCAATTAGGTGCTTTGGGTTTAAATGACTCAGGGACTCTCAGAATCTCTCACCTGGGCAAAGCAAACCAAAGCATGGCTGAGCCTTATACACCTTGACTCCTCTAGTTAGCTTTTCCTTCCTCGAGCACTAAAGGACTGTGGCATCTATCCACCTGTAGCCAGTGTGCTTTGCATTTCTATGGTTGTAGAGAAACGGAGATGACCCATTCAGTTTGTTATTAGCTCAATTTCTTGGGTCATCGGTGGACAATCTAACTGTATCCACTTCCTTCCTGTTTGGAGCACATCCCTCTTCCCCATGACAGTGGCCCTTGTTTGGTCTGTCCTCTGCCCAGCCTGAAAACTGCCAACTGAAGAAGCTGTCACCTTCTCGGAGGAATGAGCTCACCATCAGCGATCAGGTGCTCGGGGACATGAAGGGTGATTTTGACAACAAGAGGACAGTTGACGTGAGAGGGGCACACGAGGCCAATCACACAGCTGGTGACGCTGATCAGGGTCAGGGTGGTCTTATTCACAGGACTTCGGGGAGAGCCCACTGAAAACAAGACAAAAACAGGACACGGTGGTAAAAATCCCGGCACTGACGGTCTGACTCGGCCTTCTACTGGCAAACAAGCGTGTCTGGCTAACCTAACTCCCAGCCATCTGAAAATATCTCTGCTATGTGACTTCAGGAAGCTTCATTGGGGACATCACCTGTTGAAGAGAAAGTGAACTTGGCCACCTGGTGGCTTTCAAGGTCAGCAGTGGTGAGCTGAGTGCAGATTCTCTCTAATATGACTGGGTCAGGCTCACAAGAGGGCACAAAGAGGACATCTCTCCCTCTGCTTCCCTGGCTGAGTTCAAAATTCTTGGAGGCAAAATAGTTTAATCACTGTAGTGCAATCCAGTTGCTGTTTGTAGAGGGTGCTCTAAGGCCTGGCTCCCACAGTGTAAACCCGGGCTTCCAGAAGGAAATTCCCCCACTTCTATGGTGTGCAATGATGCTCTCACACCAGAATCCTCTCCTCCATCCAGACACCACTGGAAGGAATGGAAATGGAAGAGCTTACTTTGCTCATTTGAGGGGACTGGATTTTCTCTTGCTCTTGGATGAAGTGGTGGCAAGCAGAGGGATGATGAAGGGGGTGGCACTTGGAGGCAGGATACATGTGGGAGGGTAAGAAAGCAAGGCAATGGAATGTATAGTTTTTCCTGGAATTTTCTTATTTATGTTAATATTTATTATTAATAGTAATGTAAGTCCAGTTAGGGGAGGAAACTGTGCTAAGTTTCTTTGTACATTATTTTCTGGTAAATCCTTGTCTGTTCATAATACACACCTGTGAGCCTGGAGAGGGACTATCTACTTTGCAGAAGAGGGAAATAAGTCTCAAGTAGAGGCCCTAATTGTGACAGCTAACACTTACGAAATGGTCATTATGTGTCAGGTACCTGTGCTCAGAGTTCTACAGGGCTCACATCATTGAATAACAATTGAGGCTTCATGAAGTAGCTGTCATAAGAGGCTGCAGAGTGAATTCAGAGCCAACTCTCTATAAAGGACAGAGCCTTTGAAACTGCTGCTCTCAGGAAACACAGGGATGAGTGTGGGTTTCCAGACCACCCATCTATCAGTGTGTGGGCTCTCCCGAGGGACTGGAGAAGGCTCTTGGGAGGATGAAATGCAGAGGCTGAGAATAACCTCTGGTTCTTGTGAGTTGGAAAGGTGCTATTCACACTGGGATCTTTTCAGCGTGGAGTCCATTTCTTCAAATTTAAAGATCCACCCAGCCCAGACTCAGAAGCAGATCCACCAATAGCCAATACCTTCTGGCACCGAAATACCACATATCCCAAACTATACCTGTCACGTTTCTCAAAACCCAGCTTCCTGTCCTATTTCCATTGTCCAGTTCTCAATTCAAACAACTCCATTATGCCCAGCTCTCTCCCAGCCTGCTCACAGGACACACTTTCTCACTGCCAAGGCCTTTAATTGTGTGTGTGTTTGTGTGTGTGCGCGTGTGTCTTCATTTTGTTTAAACTTTCATATCCATTCTCTCATCTTACCTTAGGATTCTGGGGAGTATCTCTCTCCCCCTCATAGACACACCCCTGGCTCTCAGCTAGCATCTCTATTGCCTCAAGAGGAGACCTCCACATAGTACAACTGACAAGCTAACACAGCAGTCCAAGACTTGACGTCACAACAGGGTCACAGTTTCCTGGATTCTGCCAATCTTTCAGCTTCCTTTTCTATACCACCCACAAGCATGCACCCTAGACTTTATCATAGTAAAGCTGTTTCTCAGCTTTCTCACCAGACCATCCCTTCCATGTCAGTGACTCTGCTCATATTATCTCCTTTCCACAGAAGGCCATTTTGTCACCTTGTCATCCCAGTCCACACCTACCCTTCCAGACTCAGTTCAAACAATAACTTCCCGAAAACACTTCCCTGAAACCTTCAAGAACAGATTCTCACTCATCCCTGCTCCTGTAGCCCTCAGTGCACCCTGCTGTTACAGCTCTTAGCACACAATGTCATCCCTGTTTGCAGGCACTTGCCACTGCTCTCCCGTGATTGCAATAACTTAAAACAGATATTTTTGTCCCTTTCCTCTGTGTGCATCATCAACCCACAATCTAGCATCCCTACCTGCCTTTGAATTTTCCAACGGTTTTCTATTCATTTGCAGAAGCAAGCGCAATTGCAATAGCCTGTCAGGTCTTTGCTTTGGTAGTTAGCTTCTTCTCTGGCTTCACCCCTACCTTCCCTCTATGTTTATGTTTATACCTTGGCTAGAGCTGCCATCTCCCTCACTTCCTTGACAACCACATTTCTTTGAGTCCTCCAAGCTTTTTATGTACTGCATTCCTCTACTGAAATGCTCTTACCCAAGACTTCTTTTTCAAGACATCCTATGCACTGCCTATATTTCAGTTCTAATTCTTCTTTATTGCCTCCTATTGCTGCCACGTGGAATTAAGTGTTATCGCTTCTGAGTACTCATTTTATTTATTTATATTATTATAGGAAGCCTTATCATTGTGCCATGTTTTCTTGTTTCCACTACCTATCACAAAGGCTGACCCAGAGGAGGTAGGTTAGAAGATGCATTTGTTGGTCTGATTGATGTATCCAGTCCAATTAAGCAGGCATTTACACACATGCATTATAGGTAAAATCCTTTAGTAGGCACTTTGAAAAAATAATTAGGACTGCTCCGCCCCTGAGCCACTTATAGTTTAGTTAATAGCAGTAGATAGTTGATGCATTACAAAGGCTTGGAATTTAAAGAAACAAATCATTTTATGCTGTAAAGAAACTAACTCATCACCAGGAGCTTCTCCAGTAAGTCTTTAGTGGAGTAAGACACGCCTACTTTGATACAGTGTGTCTGTTCTATAAAATGTTTTGAGGATCAAGGGAGACAGAGATACTGTCACCTGCACTCCCACTTCAGGGAAAAGGAAACATTTACAGGTAGACAATTAAGAGCCCCACTGGCTCTTCAGAAAAAAAAAAAATAGGAAGAAAAATTCAAACGTTAAAGATTGGGAAGCCTACAGACTTTGGAATACAGAATGAAAACGCCTTCTTTCTTGCGGTTTCTGGGAAGAATGTATTCTGTGTGAAGAGAGTTTGAATAGAGGTAGGACTCAGACAAAATGTGTATGTTCTGAAAGCTACTAAATAAGTATTGGCTGGAAATGCTACTGAGTCTGTCCACACAAAGTGGACACTGTTGATGCCATTTATGTATTCTCCACAGTATCTCAAGGGGAGTCTGTTCAATATATGTCCAAGATGGGGTTCTATAAAAGCTGTAGACTACATTGGGAAAGATCTGCAAGTAGCAATGGTGATTTCATGTACTTTATCAGTTGCCAAAATAAATAAAGGATGTAATTCTCACAGAAGCCATATGTATGAGTTACTAGTAAGTCATTCAGTCTGTGCGAGAAGGGATGCTCAGAGGAGCTGTGTCCTTATGCAACACCATATAGCAAGTAGAAACTGAGGTTCATTGTTGTTCAGCTGTAGAGTGCACTCAGAGGTAATGGCAACACCAGGAGGAGTGGACAGTGATGCCTACAGCACCGAGAGTCATCTCTGAGGTCACTAAGGATGAGTCTGCAGCAATATACAGCGACTGCACAGAAGCACAACTAAGCCAATGAGAAGAACAAATCAGTTTCCTTAACTTGTGCCAGGAGAAATGAGGGGTCTGGAAGCTTAGGTCTCAAGATTCTACTGAGTAAAGACTTAAAGGTTAAAGAAAACTCCTAGATAATTCCTTTACTGGCTGTGCCCTTCTATCCCAGCTTGATCCCAAGACCAATGCAGCTGACTTGATGAGGAGTACACCGATTACTCATTTAACAAACTTCACCCACTTTATTTGTCTCTCTGAATAGCAAAACATGACTGCCGAGTCTTCCAGAAGGAATTGAGAGTCTTCTGACCAAGAAACAGCCTTTCAAACAACTTGGAAACTTGTTTGAGAGTGCCATTATCTGGGAGAGATGATTCTCGCTCTCACTGGACTCTAGGCTCTTCTTTCTTCCTGGGAGCAAGCACCTGCTGCAATCCAAGCCTTCTTCCTGGTGATGCTGGCTCAAGTGCACAGAGCCCTCTATGGTCCTCACCTTCCCCACCTGCACCACGCTCACACCCCCTCCATCATTCCTACCTCGACTGCGCCTCCGGCTCCGAGAGGGGTCGGTATAAAAGGTCAGCTGCGGGTCATTTTCTGCCTCAGTGCCAGAGTCCCCCTCAGGGTTCAAGAAGGCGGAACCAGCTGAAATGGATAGAGAATCAGAGTAGACATTTTCTCTTTTTGCAATGCAGAGTCATAGGGTGAGGTCTAATTGGAAAGTCAATAAAAATGAAAGTGGTCCATGGACAATCTAGGAGAGGCAGCTGAGGGGCTAGGGCTTCTCAGTGTCTAGGTTGGAGAAGCAAGCAGTTTTGAGAGCAATTGATGGCACTCCAGTCTCCACACAGAACATGGTTCTGTGATGAGGGGCTTGTCTGACATCTCCTTGTCAAAAAGAACTTGGAGAGGTCAAGGGTGGAGAAGAAAAGAAGGGAAATGTTTTGTTCAGGTTAACAGGAGACCAGAATTACATCAGAGCAAGAAAGACATTTTTATCTCTGAGTTTTCACTGATTCCATAATATGTACATATATACAAAAAGAATAAATATGGTAAATAGCCATGCGAGCAGGGAACATTCCTTCAAGCCCTCTAAATCATAGACAAATACTTTGATCATTTGATAAATATATACCTATATATTCTCATTCTTTTTCTGATACTGAAACAGGTAAAGAGCTTTTAATCTCCCCTTGGAATGGAATTGTGCCATATCTTCATCATAATCTCATTTTCTCCATTGAGTAGATGGGCGGGCAACTTTCCATATTAACAAATAAAGATCTATACGGTCATTTTAAATGGCTGCATGCTAAGTCACTGGACATTAGGCAGATGTGCCAGATAGTTAACCAGTTCCCTCTTGGTAGGCATCGAAACCTTTTCCAATTTTCGGCTTGTTTAAATGTGGTAAACAACCATTTACACACATCTTTGCACACTTGTTCAGTTAGATCCTAGGAACTACTAATGTTCATTAAGATGTTTAATCAAAAGATCTCCACTCTTACATTTTGTGGCAGGTAGCTTTTATTTGGCCTCCAGAAGACTGTGCCTTTGTAGCTATGTGTGGCAGTATGTGGAGCTGATTCAATGACCTTGCCTCTACCCACAGTTTGGAACACATCCTTGACAGTTAGAACTGGACACGGCTACCTCTTGCTTTGTTGTTGATCCTCTTTCTTTGGCTACTGGAGGTGTGGGAGAGCAGAGTGGCTTGCTGGTGGTTGGAATCCACGGGGCTCGTGGCTATGATATTATCTTTATACTTGTTCATCAGGGACAGCTTGGCATTGTCACTTCCTATATAAGGAAAAGTCAAGACAAAGGGGGAAGAAAACCTTAAGAGAACAGGCAAAGCATGAAAGAAAGTGAGAAAACCCACGTGAGCTGAGTAGATGGGCCCAGGGCACTGACACAAGGAACATAGAAAGTGAGAGGCAGGTGGTAGCTAAGACACTCCTCTCTGCTTTCTAGGGGCTACAGCGTTAAGGGAGGAGTGAAGTAAGAGGATTACAATTGGAAATCCAATTGAGTTCATTCCGTATTGATAATGTCACTGCTTGCCAGCCTTTGGCTAAATGTAGAATGCAGGGTTTTTCTTCTGACCAGCACAGGGTTTTAGCAGAAAGAGAATCTATGTGCCTTCAGGCAGAAGGTGGCCCCTCTTTCATCTCGGTCTTCACTGTTCCTTCATGACTGAACTCTAGCTACTGCATACATCTGTGTGGTCTGTCTGCTCCCTAAAGGAGTTTAGATTTGAACCCCCAAGTACCATATGTTGAGTCCACGCCCTTGGTACTCTGCCCAGCGCTATGGGGAATATCATACATGTTGGAGACTCCTCCTTTCTAGTCTCAGACTTCAAAGTTCTCAGAAATTGAAGTTCTCAGACTTTAAGTTGTAGTAAGAAATGATTATTGATACAGGTCATCTTCTAGATGCCAAGTAGAATTTCCATGTCCCACTATGTGATGTTAACCTTTGCCGCCTCTCCCAGAGTCTGTGCATCCTTAGCAGTATGCAGTATCAAATGTGTCTTCCTCAAAGAGGAAGGTACTGGGCAGTGCCTTGAAGGATCACTAGTGAGGCGTTCCCTTTCAAGATGTACTGATTCATAGCAGTTTGAAAGGGAGAGACGTGGGCTATCATAAAAGACTGTTCCTCCCTCTCTGCATGTTTTTGACCCTGATCTTGTTCTATTGGGTTAGGGCCAAGGCTCTTCTAGCCACTGTCTCCATAGATATGTCTAGCATCTAAGATCTGATGCTTTGATTGCAGTCTTCCATTTTCTTTGGAAGAAAATGCATCCTGTGTAGAGACCACAGAAGCAGGGCAAAGTCATGTAATTAGAAGACTCAAGGCCCCACATCTTAGGAGACAGAGAAAAAAACAAAAGGAAACAAGAAATTGGTAGCTGAAGATCCTCTATATCACTAAAGAATTAAGTTGTCTGTGCAAATATGTGATATACAAAGAAGTCAAGGCAGGTTAGTTTCCCAGGCCACCGCCTCACTTCCTAGGGGGCTTCCCAGTATACACTTAGAGGCCCTAGACCACTTCTACCACACCTAAAGGCATCTCTCTGCTCCCAGTACTGGGTGGAAGAGGAAGTGGACCCAACTTACGCTAATACTATACTTCTTATTTTATGGATTAGAAAACCAGCTCAGTTGTCTAAGAAAACAAGGTGTTTTTTTTAGTAAGTCTGAGGATTTCACAAATGTGTACAATGTATTTTGATCAGACCCACTCCGCATGTCCCATTCCTACTCCTCCTATGTCCTCCCACATACTTAATGTCCTCTTAATAGAAATTTTTATTAAGTCCAGTTGGTGCTTGCTTAGATGCATATAAGTGTAGGACTGTCCACAGGAGCAAAACAACCAACCAGATTCACACTCATGAAGAAAACTGGCTCTTCTTCTCCCAGGAGCCATTAATTGCTAATAGCTCCTCAGGTGGGGTGGAGTCTATACAAAAGGTTATTTTCGCCCACTTGAGGAAAGGCATCAGTACATTTTGCTACATAACATCTGTTAGTTAGCTGCTTGCTGGCCTACCTGAACAAGGACTAAATGAGCCGACCCCTTCCCCCATTCCTACCTGGTGTGAGGTCCATCCCAGACTTCTCATTGCAGCCCTGAAGGGAGTCCAAGGTGCGTGTAACCTGGCTGGCAAAGTCCTCCCCTCCATTCATGCACTCCCTCTGCAGATGGTGACGCAGGTCTGTGATGTCATACTCATAGCCATCCAGGATAGGTGTCTCCCGGATGCTCAGGGTGCCACTGGAGTTGTGACCCTGCACTCGGGCATTGCGCAAACTTTCTCGCCCGTGGCCGCCTATCAGCACAGACGGAATGTAGTGGATCTCATTGGCTGCCTCTGCACTGGCACTCTTCTGGGGCTGGGGCACCCGGCGACGCTTGCACCAGCGCCTGCGAGTATACAGGATCATCACCAGGCACAAGATGGATAGTAGCAAAGCGATCATGCCCCCCTGAAAAGACAGGACATCGGATAGTTCCACAAAGAGAGGTGAGCACTCTGCAGTGTTATTGCTGCATCTGCTAACTCTGTCTATCACTCATTCATTAATTCATGCAATCAAATGTACTGAGCACTTATAGTAAGCATCCCTCAGCAACAAAACATGCGGACACTGGCGTTTAACGAGGGAGAAGAATGGAACTGTGTGGTTAGTACATCATTTCAATGAGTCTAGTTGCATCTGGCTTAGCAAGTATTTGAGATAGAGGCTGGAGAAGATGGAGATTTTGGGTTTTCAGTTAGAGACGTGGGGAAAAAGGTTTTGTTTTTGTTTGTTTTTTTTGTTTTGTTTTGTTTTGTTTTTGTAGATGTGCTACACATAAAGCTGATTTGGGGCTTTTTTTTTTTTTTTTTTTTTTTTTTTTTTTTTTTTTAGCAGCATCGAGTTTCATCTCATATCCAAACAATCAATCTTAGATGGAGTCTCACAATGAACCCATGAATCAATGAGTCCTATCCATGCCAAAACTCAGATTCCTTGTCTGTACAATGAAGCTGCCACGAAACTGCTCATGGTGGATGCTAAGAATTGAGCAAAGGAATAATGTAAAGCGTGCAGCACAATACATCCCGCAGCATCAGGACCAAGCTCAGAGGGACCTTAACTGTCTCCACCAAAATAACTGGCCTAACAGGGAAAACCATTGACATGTCTACCCCCACCAGAGTTAATCACGAGCTATGGGAAGAAACCCTGCTGGTTTGCACATGATACGGGGCAGGGAGTCAGCAGGAATGCAGTTTTGTTTGCTCCCCTGGAAGAAAGGGCCGGTACTATACCCTAGAGTCAGGTTGGTGGAAGAGTTCCTGATGAGCCTTCCAAACTCCAGAGGCCACCACCTCAGAGGCCAGTCCTTACAAGTCAGGGCAGTACTAGCTGTCTACTGGAGATGAGGATTCGGGATACAGTGTTCAGTGAGCTGAACAAGCTTGTCAGGGCGACAAGCCCAAGGTGGGGTTTGAAGAGGTGAAGGAACCTCCCATGCTCTTTCCTCTACAGCACTCCACAGACATCAACCTCCCGCACCCAGTCACACTCACCCCTTTATTTAGGTTAATATCCCTTCAAATCTACTTCATTAAGTAAAGGTGTACCAAGTGGTTCTCCTCCTGACCTTGGTTCCAGTCACGGTCAACCTACTGGATCTCATAGAGCTAAAAAGTCCCTATCATTTCCTATGGGCCCACCCATGTGAAGATGGCTTAAGAATATTCCCCCAAACAAATGCAAAGTTCCCCCTTTTCTCCAGTTTTACAATGATTATTTTCCTGGATTTATGAGTACAGTTTCCCAGCATATCTTACTGGCTGTCCTCAATTTCTCACCATCTGCCTACATATATGCATATAAGTACACACACATACACACTACCGTGTTCAAAAAGGCCACATGAGGAGGTAGCAAAACACACAGTAGAGTCCGTTGTTAAGTAACAGACCAAGACCTGAGGCTAGTTGGGGATGTAATTTTTCAAGTTTCAAGTTTTCCTTGCTTTGTCTTGAGGATGCATTCTTCTGATGCAGTCTCTCATGCAAATGCAGACAGAGTAGACATGTTCTAGTTGCACAGGATAGATGTACAAAACCAAGTACTCGAGATCCTACTAACTGCTACCTGCTCTGCTTTCCATACTGTGTGACTACCGGACACATCAAAGAACCTGCCTAGAGGACACTCTACTCAACTGTACAGACCCAAGCCCTGAAGCAATCCACTGATGGTAAGCATCTCTGTATGACCCAGTAGTTTTCAGCAGAGCTGTCAATCATCTTCATGGCACAGTCAGATGGGCTATCCTTTCTCTCACCCCAAACTGAAGCTGTAACAATAGGTAATTAAGCCACACGGAAGGAATAACTTCCCGACTGAGAGAAGTTGTCAGACATTGAATTAGGCCACTGAAAGCCAGAGGTAATTTTATTCCCTAAAGAGCCATAAAAGCGACATAAACATCAATCCCCGAGGAATGGTTTAAACACCCACCATCTTTCTCTCTCACACTCAGTTCCTTCTGAGCTCCTCCACCCTTCCTTACTAATTATGCATACAGATGGTCACAACAGGGTTACAGTAAAATCCAGCCCATAGATTCATTGCTATATCACACAATAATAAAACAATAGCAGCTGTTCATTAATGGGTGTTTGCTGGGTATCAGACAGTTGTTCAAAAAACTCTACAGTTTTATCTCTCAGAGGTAGAGTTTCTTGACTGTTGTTTGAAAAAAAAATGAGGCATGAAGGTCAAATAACTTGTTCAAGGTCATGTAATGTGTGGTTAGAAGGACTAGGATGGAGCCCCAGTGACTAATTCAGAGCCTGTGTTCTTTGTACGGGGGAGCAGGATGTGTGCACGGCCGGCACGCATGTGCGGAGGCCAGAAGTCAATGCTGGGTGTCTTCCATTTTTGACACTCACCTTATTTTTGAGATAGGCTCTATCACTGAACCTGAAGCTCTTGTTTCTGCTAGACTGTTGGGATAGATAACCCGCAGGATGCTTCTATCTTTGCCCTGCCCTATGCTGGGTCGGGTCACAGAATCTCACCATAGAGAACCATAGTGCCTGAATTCTCGGTGGGTGCCAGGCATGAACTCAGGTCTTCATTCTTGTGCAGAAAGCTCTTTATCTTGTAAGCTATCTCAATAGAGTACAACATCCCAGACTACATCCCCAGAGCTGATAGATCCCTAGGCTGCAGTCACTATGATGAGCTGTGCCCGTGGACACTTAAGCTCTCTGACCCCTCATAAGTTCAAAGGATGGAACAGAAACAAGTGGATGCCTGTGTCTAGATCCATCCTCACTTCACAAACTGAAAACAAGAAACTAGCCCAAGTACATATCTAGCTGACCAGAGGTCTGAAAAGCATCATTACAAGGGACTGTTTCCCAAGTAACTACTAAGAACCCAGATATAAGATTATTGTGTTTGGTAGAAGCACAGACAGCAACAAACCCACAGCCCTCGCACATTTTATATGATTGTTTAAATAATAAATGAATTTAAATAAGATTATTCATAGCACCTGTCACCACATGCCAGCAAAGTGCTGTTAGATTCTCAAATTTAACTAAATTTTAACAAAGAAATACATGTTGTCTTTTAGTTTAGTGACCCATTGAAAATCTCTAGGTTCGACCCATTCATCTGATGAGCAAGCCAAAGTCCAGAGAAGTAAAAACAGTGATGGAGCTGAGTGGGTGACGGCAGATCCTCGAACTGCTCTTCTCATGAGGCCATTTCTTAGGTTCGAGTATAATAATTAACTTCCCATATACTAGAGTCCAGACACTCAACCAAAAGTATCTTTGATTTATTTTTCTAAAACATATAACTTGTAGAAAGCAAGGAACAAGGTGTTAATTTGTTTAAATTTAATTTTAATTTGTCTGAAATCTATCTATTTTGTGTCTCTAGTCTTGCTTCAGTAGACCGTTACCTCTGTGGAGACGTTGTGACTCCTGATGTCCTCTCTAGTAACTGGTTACCAGTGATAAGCTCCAGCCATCAGGGGCAAATTTGCTCCAAGTATAGGGGAAAGGATTCTCAGGCCTCGAGTTCTTCTATGATTTCTTTGCTCCCATAACCCAAATTGGTGACAAGTATTATAACACTTTGCTGTGACTTACTAATTAACTGTAGATTATTATGTAAACAATAATATGCAAGATGTAATGTCATGCAGTATTTGTATGTAGTGTTACATAATAAGATTTTGTGACAATAATAACAAGCACACTATGCATAAATTCGTCTGAAGTCCTTACATGCTGTATTCAATGGTCAGCTACCAAGTAGAAGTATAAAGCCCCTTCATAATAAAAAGAACTGATTGTTGTATTAGATTAAGGCATATGTCTAGAAAACTAAATAAACTGTCCTTCCACAATGAGAACTTGGAAGTCCACTGGCCTCTTTAGTTACATTATATTCCCATACAAGTTCAGGTCATTGGAATATCTGTTATTTTTAGCTCTCCTACCTACATGGAAAAGTTAACACCTGAAGTCACAGATGTCTTAGGATATTTATTTCAAAGATTCTCAAAGAGGTGGCATATAAAAATGACTCAAACCTTAGGTCAAGGGCATCTGAGGATTTCCTGCTAATAAAATGAGGAAGAAAAGCAAGACGAAGGTTATTATCTTCCTGCAAATGAAAGTATTTTGTGTCGAACAAACTCCCTCTGACATCTGAGTCTAGATAGACTTCCACCTACAGTCTGGGCAAGAACACACTCTCCAACCTGGCTTCAGAGAAAGCCAGATTCAGGGAAAGTACAGGAGTTTGAAAGGAAAGCTTTGGCTAGCTTTGTGTTTCTGGACTCAGTCACTCTGCTCAGAATGTATTTGTTTTCGCTTCAGATTTTATGGCATTGAAAACCCAAAACAAAACCTTAGGAAGCATCTGTATTCAGTTGATGAACAATAAGTTGCAGACTTTGAGCACTGGAAATAAGTAACAACCGACTTCATGGTATAGCATTATTTTGCACTTTATTATCTTTCCATGAGGCTTCTGAGCAGTTGATTGATTCTTCTCAGAATGGTTGTTTGTAAATACAATCATACTGGAACTATATGTGGACTCTGCATCTATTCACAAACATCTTGCAAATAAGTGGCATTTAAAAACATATTTTTCTTTTAAAAATCAATAAATCATTTCTTTCTACTGGATTTAATAGAGATCAAATAAATGAAAAAAAACCTTTATTCTATTATGAAACTGACATTTGTGGTCCTCACCTGAGAGAGAAATGTAAAGTTTGTCAAATACTTTGTACATTTTATAATTTTTACGTAACAGTGTTTTCTATAATATTGATGGTAATTACCCAAATCAGAAAAATTTTAGTCAGCTCTCCATTTTGAGTCCATCCTAACTCTCTACTTCAATCACAAGACCCCCCTCTGTATTTACCCTAGGTCTTGGCTCCTGCCCCCCACCTCAGTTGACTCTCAAAGTCAGTTCAGCATCAATGCTCTGTCCACAGACCTTTCCACATTAGCCACAAGTACTTTCGCCTTTGACTGGCTTGTCCATCTCCTCTAATCTAGTATAGACTTAATGAAAGTCGTGGTCATGTCTGGCATATTTCTTATAGCTCTAAAGTTGATTTCAGTACCTGGCATAAGGCAGAAAGTCAATAACTGCTTATAGAATGAAGAAATGAGCGGAGAAAGGGGGAAGACAGACAGAGAGAGAGAGAGAGAGAGAGAGAGAGAGAGAGAGAGAGAGAGAGAGAGGAAGATGGGGCTCATCAACTTTGAGTAGTACATTGCAATACATAGATATCTACGTGCCTATAAGCTAAATTCATACAAGCCGACTACTTAGGAAACTCGTTTATTTGTTATTAAGCTATTCAATAGATGTTTGCTAGACCTGCTCTGTGGATGTGTGTTTCTAGTGGTTTCTGTTATTACTGTTAAAGAAATAATACAGGTAGGGCTCCTAATCTAATGGAGTTTACATTTTAGTCAGGGAACAAAATCAAACTAATAAAAGTAAATGGAAGCATAAAAGAAAGTCAGGCTGATTATGGGTCCTAAAAACAGCTAGAGAGTTTTAGAACAAAAGGAACAACAAAGGCAAAGATATGCTATACAAGAAATGAGGCTCTGAGAACCTAGAGGCCAGTGAAACCCTTCACTGGTCAGTGTCACATGATCAATAAATCATAAAATAAAAAGGTCTGGATCTATGAAATGTCACAGAAGTTTCAGGGCATCACCTGGGTTGTGTGAGCCATTGGCAGAAAAGAGGAAAAGCTGAGATTTTGTTTCTAGTGACCATCTGTCAAGAGACCATGGCCAATCAATCAGCTAGCATTTCAAAGCTCAGTGGAGTGGTAACAGTACAGTGAATCTGAGACATCGCTAATTATCCCTCAAGGCAACTGGACACAAATTACATCCCTAATGGAATTAGATAGTGATGAAGAAATTAAGAATTAGACAGGAACATTTAGTCCTCTGTTTTTCCTTAACAATGCCTGGAGATCAGGGCCAACAATAACTCATAACTGTTATGTGACATAACTCTTATATGACAACAATAACTCATATCTGCCTTTGGCTTTTCTAGGAACCAGACAAGAGGAGAAAATTTAGCAAGTCCATGGGCCATCTAATCACATTCTAATCCAGAATCAGACTTCCAGGATAACAAATGAATGGCTTAGATGATAGACAGACAGACAGACAGACAGACAGACAGATAATGAATGGATGGAATCAATAGGTAATAAACAAATAAATGATAGATGACAGATGATAGATAGATGATAGCTAGATAACAGATAGATAGGTAATAGAAGATGATAGGTAGGTAGATAGATAGATAGACAGACAGACAGATATAGACAGACAAATATGAGATAGATGGATAGATGGATGGATGGATGGATGGATGGATGGATGGATGGATGGATGGATGGATAGATAGATAGATAGATAGATAGATAGATAGATAGATAGATGGATGGTTAGTTAGATAGATGGTTTCAATGCCTTTCTGATCTTGTGCTTTGTTAGTCAACTAGAAAATTGGCCTAAATTACTAGCATCAAGATCTCTGTAATAATTAAACTTATCTGTTAACTCGATTAGACTTAGAATAACCATGGAAACACACCTCTTAGTGTGTCTATAAGGGCATTTCCAGAAAGGTTTAAATGGGGAAGGAAAACCAAACCTGAACGTGAATGGCAGCACCCCACAGTCTGGGGATGCAAGCTAAGCACTAATATTGATATGCCCACCACCTCCAATACATCCCCTGCTTCCTGTTTGAGGATGCAATGTGACCATTTGCTTCAAGCGTCTGCTGTCAAGTCTTTTCTACTATGGGAGACTGGACCCCTTGAAATCTAAACCAAAATTAAGCCTTCTTCCCTTTAGCTATTCTTTGTGAGATATTTGACCATAGCAACAAGAAAACAAGCAAATATAGTTCCCAATAAAATAACAATTCTGCCCCCATTGTACAACACTCTGTAACATCATGGCCTCATTGAATCTGATATCTGCCTTCCTCTATAACATGGGGTAACTAAAGGGAATGGAGTAATTCTTGTTATCAGTTGTTTGACAGTTCTAATCATGACCCATGACTAACTGGAAATAATGTGAAGTTAAGAGGGTAGAAAGAACTTGGTCATGTCTTCCTAACCATTAACCAAAACCACAGACCAAGGATATAATGTTGATTCAGAAGCAACCATCAACTCCATTTAGTGCTGACAAACAGACATCTCCCTTCCCAAAGGTAAGTCAGATCTTTTAAGTCAATTAATGTCATTAGGATGGTAGCATATTCTTGACCTTGAGAATCCCTTTACTGCCAGAGGAAGCTACCCAATCTAGAAAGAAAACCCCTTGGTTATCTTCTCTGACAGATTTTCTCTCCTGTGGTGCTTGGTGAAGAGAAATCCATTATCCCTTGCCTATTTCCTTCCCAAGTGGATGACAAGTGAAACACTTTAAACATATTAAGCAGCAAGTTCAATTTATAAGTTATTAGGAACATCACCTTCTCTTGGGGCCTTTCTGGGGCTTTTAATCTCCTGGAAATGCTTTCCAGTTGCCATGGGCCACCATATTAATTAAGAGTTATGTGTTCTGAGTCTTCTGGCATGAATTGTACAACTCCCCCACAGAAGGAAGCTTCATCACACCTGGCTAGCCTCTAAACGGAGCTTTTGCTGGTGCTTGCTGCCTTGGTACCCCTAGATTCCCTTACTCACTCTTCTAGTCCCCAGCAGCCAGTTCTCAGGGAAGAGATGGAATGTTCTGAAGATCCTGCCTCATGAAAATGCTATTTGTCCGGCAAAGGTAGAGAATAGAAACCTCCCATAAACAAAAGACTGACTCTGACATGAAGAGCCTTCTAGGTAGGCAGGGTGATCCTTAAGGGCCCCTCTAACTTAGTGAGATTATGGTCAGATTTTTCTCTAAGGCAACTTCACATTATAACTTCTTTCTTGTTTCCTTCATTTTTGTTTTCCTAGGTCTAAAAGTTTCAAGACAGTTATCTTTGATCACTCTCTTTCCTCTGGAATCTAGAATGTTTGTCTATAAGTCCTTGATGAGACTCAGGAGGTTAATCTAATGAGATCCTGGAGCCAATAGGGGCAGTGGCTGGACACTAGTGTGCAGGAGTCAGCCTGGATTATTTAGGGGTATCCTCCTTTAATTCTTTTTTTAGAGAAGCGTTTTTGGTTCCTGAGAGTTTTCTTGACTCAGACCTCTGACTTTGCCATTGAACTGCAACACAGTGTGTGTGTGGGGGTGCATTTCTTCTTAAACTGCTCCTGATCCTCAATAGCTTCAGTTCCCTGCCTGTGCCTTAATGAGAATGCTACTAAAGTGAGCGGGGCTGAGTGGACCAGGATGAAAAAGCAATAGTTTACCACAGCTCTGTTCTAAGCTCCAAGGCCACCTCAGTGGACTCCCTCATCCCCATGACTGGCCTCGATGTCTAGATAGGCAGAGAGGAATCGGGCAGAGACATCCTGACATCCCCCTGGATTTAAACTCAACAATTTTATGAGCGATGATACAATTGAGGCAGTCATTATGGATGTGACCCCTAATCAGTGTCAGGTATTAAAAGGACAGCTCTGCATAGAACCTATTTGTGTGGCTGTGTGCACACACCCATGCATAAATGTGTGTATTATGCATGACAGCCAATCTGGGAGATTAAAAGATCCACATAGAAGCAAAAGCACTCCAGGTCGCTGTCTCAGCAGCCCATGGGCAGAGCAGCGTGAGACAGGCTTTCTCCCTGGGCTGTGAGCACCAGCCCTTCTAAACTTCACTAGCCAAGCATGAAGCCAATAAATAAACATCTCCAGCTGGCTAATGCCCAATGCCTATTCTTGGCTATGCTCCTTTCCGCTTTCCTCCCTGTTTCCACGCACTAGGTGATCTTGATGAAATAAAATCATGATAATAATCTCCTCCATTAGGGCCCAACATTACAGGAATTATTGAACAAGTAACAGAAGAGGCAGTGGATACTTTTTGGTAATGACTATTAGAATTCTTCTTTCCTTTCAATCAGATGGAATTATTTGATATTTTTCTTCTATTTCTTCTAAAGTGAGGCAGCTCAGTTCAAGGGGAGGAAAGAAAGCCTCAGAGAGTGGATGGCTATGGGGGCAATGGCTGGGGCTGATAAAAACTAACCAGTAGCTTTAAAACCCAGACATTGAGGCAGACCATATGCAAAGTATAACCTGGGGATCCCAGCGACTTCAGAAGAAAACAGCCTGTGACACCATCAGCTGAGAATTGAAGCTAAAATTTCCATGAATTTGGTCTGTAATCTTTAGTGTTACTAGAGAAGCCAGTTATAACTCCAAAGATCTGATTTTTTCCAACATAAAAATTCAAAACTGTGCTTCCCAGAGAGACTAGAAAAGGTATAGGTGGAAGGCCTTTCAGATGGGGTCCAGCCTTTGTCATTTTCATGACCCACAGGTAGGGTACAACTTGATCATCATGGATGTTATGAGGTCTCCTGTGCCAGGGTCTAGTTAGGTTATTCAGAGCCCCCTGACCCTGTTCTTCTCTTATTAAAGATTATTCAGTGACACAGAAGAGTCTACATAGCTGATGGTTTGTTTCATGACAACCTCAAGGAGAAACCCTTTCTTATACTTCTTATTGTTTTATCACAACTTCACTGAGTGTACTTCATTCTTCTTTGAGTTTCTGTCTTGTTTTGTGATTAGAAGGACATACTGTCATCTTCCCATACTAGTGGTATGATGGAGAAAAGGAGTTAATAGTAATAATAGTATTTGTTAAATTCTTACCATGTGCCAGACTCAACGCTTAATTCACTCACTATTTGATTGAATATTACCAATAAACAGAACTGAAAATTATTGACTTTTTTCAAATGAAGAAACAGAAGATTAAAAGAGTTAAGTAATTTCTACAAGTTTATCAGGAGAAACAAAGTCAAACCAATACCTAACCTAACCACTCACCTTAACAATATAGCTACAGGACCATGTAGAAGAGGAAAGACCTTCCACAATAGCAAGGGCCCTAGTCGTCCAACTCTCTCTTCATTAAATTAAGCCCTTGACTATCTTGCCTTGGCATCTAATCTTTGGGGCTATACAAGCAAATATTTCCACATGTCAATACTTGGTACTATCAATATTGCTTGAACAAAATGTCACCATATCCTTCAGTGAAGTTTGACCATTGGGCTGAATAAATACATAACAGAGTAATATTTCAATTGTACCAAGGGTGGTCACTTTACATAGAGGGAGCAGATTGATATCAAGAGTTCTGGGACAGATGTATTCAAAGTGTGATGAAGCTGGGAGAAAGTTCAGTGAGAAAAGTGCTTGCTTCCCAATAGGACTTGAATTCAGATGCCCAGAACTCACATAAAAAAAGCTGGATATAGTAGGTAATGTCTATAATTCCAGCTAGGGCAAGATGTTTGGAGGAGAGAGCTAGATCCCTGGAAGCCTACATGTCTGACAGGTCGATCCCAAGAAACCCTAACGCCTGCTATCCTGGTGCCATGGAGAAGTTCCAGGACAATGAGACTTGCTGTTTCAAACACAAAATAGAAACTCTTAAGGATCAACACCCAAAGTTATCTTCTGATCTCAGTATCCATGCTATGCACATCCATGCTCACATCCGCACATAAAAGAGAGAGGGGAGAGAGAGAAAGAGAGAGAGAGAGAGAGATTAACTCTCTTCAAAAATCCAAGGATAGAAAGACTCAGCCATTTCCTTGAGGGCATAATATACATGCACACAGACTTGAGTCTCTATTGTCTGTAAATTCTTATTCTGCAATTAGAGACCTACATGGAACAGTAGACCATTGCATGGTATTACAGTACAACAGAGATGGATGGAAACTAGGAATTACATTATTGTCAGATACCACCCCCCACACAACCTCCAAGTTCCAAGTGATGTAGACACAGAGGATAAAAGCCAAACCCTCAATGTCACAATTTGCATTAGGACCCTGTTCTAGTTTACTTTCATTTGCGATGGTGAACATCACGATCATGACGGAGAGCACCTTGACGGAGGAGGAGAGGGGTTATTTGGTGTTCCCTTCCAGATCATAGAGAAAAGTCAGGTCAAGAGCTCAGGTGGGAACTGAAGCAGAAACAAGAGAGAAATGCTGCTCACAGGCTTGGTCTGTGGTTTGCTCCCCGTTAGCTATGTGTATACAGGCCAGGGCCAGCTTTTTGAGGAATGGTTTCTTTCACCATTGGCTGGGTCTTCCCACTTTAATCAACAATCACAATGATTTCTCATAGACATGGCCCCGGGCCAATCTGATCTGGGCAATTCCTCAATGGAAATTCCTTCCTGGGTAACTATGGGTTGTATCAACCTGACAGTAACAACTATCCAGTATGGATCCAAAGGATAGCAACGCTCACTCCCAACACAAGCCATTAACTGCTGGTCATGAGGTGCTTCCAACTTGTAAGTTATTTGACCCAGAACATTCTAAACTTTAATCACAAGCCCCCAGTTTTAATCCAAACCCTAGAGAGAACAACGAGTCTTTACTGTCATATCCCTTTTCACAATCCAGCTGGGGCTCAGTCCTGTCCTCCCGGAAAGATGCACAATAGAATGGAAGACTGTAACAAAGGTAGGAGAGAGGTAATTTAGGGCTTAGGGGACATGCTGGCACCCAGTCACAATCCGAGAATTTTGTGCCAAGATCCCTTCCAAGCCTTCACCTAAGGCTCTAAGCATGAGTAGAGGAGGCAAGAGGTTGACAGGGAAAGGTACCCCTCTGGGGCTGTGTACTAACTGGCACAGTTCTTATTTCTCTCTTTAAAGAATGTCTTATGTTCAGTTTTTCTCTGGAGCTAATCAAGCACAAACTCTGGAGAAGAAGATTGGTTTGTAAAGGCAATCCGAGCGAGAGGCTGACATCCTCACTAGAGCAGGCTTCGCTAACCCACCGGCTCCAGGACCAGCCGCATATCTTCCTCAGCTAATTACAAAGTCATTAACCAAGTCTTCAAACCCTTCTCATCATTAATGCGAAAAAATAACAACAAAACATAAATCCCCACTGCCCTAACATGCCTCCTCCTTCCCTGGTATCCCATCCACCCTTGCCACTTGCTGCCAACTTTGTCCTTTTGGTTTTTAGGCTTCCTCTCGTGGATGTGGATATTTAGACTGGGGTGGAGTGGTGATGGAGTGAGGTAGAGAACTTGCCACAGAAGCTTCTTTTCTTCACCAGCTGACTGAGGCTCACTTTGTTCCCAGCCAGATGCCCGCTACATACATCAGGACCTTGGGCATAAGCCTGATGCTTACCAGCTAAAGATGGGCCAGGGCAAAGGGAAGTTTGAAACTGAGCCCTGGCTCTTCCCCCTCTCCCTCATGGGAGGCAACAAAAGGCTCAACTGTGCCATTGTTTGTCGGATTTTAATTTACTGATCAGTGACTCAATCATGCAGAGCGAATTCGTGGGTCAACCTGATCCAGCCAGAGCTGATCACATGACAGAAAAAGCAGCAGAGACTCTCGCTTCCAAGGCAACTGATGAGACGAAGCTCATCTGCCAGGCCAATGTTTAATTCTGTGTCTGGGGCAGGCGACCCTGAGCTCACCATTCCCAGCCAATGTGTAGTGTCATCATGAATTAATTTTAATTTAGATCACAGTGTTCACGAAGCTTCAGTTTTCTTTTCTTTTTTAAATAATTGTGGCTTATTCTTTTCTTTTATTCTTAATACATTACACTTATGTGTATGTGTGTGTGAGAGGGAGACAGATGCAGACAGATACAGAGAGACAATGAGAAAGAGAGAGCGACACAAAGACAGAGATAGAGAAAGAAAAAGAGAGAAACAGAGAGAGAAAGAGGGAGAGGATAATGGGGTCTGGGGTCATTATCTATGCCCATCTCTGAGACTTTGCCCTTTGTCTGTCCTGGCATTTCCTAGCATGATTTTGTACCCAAACTGTCATTCCCTCCTATTGGCCTAAGCACCTCCCACTTTGTGAAGACCCAGTACAAGTCCTTCTTCTCTCTAGAATGTTATTTCCCAACTTCTGAAATATATATAAAATATAATATATATATATATTTAATTAATAAATCCTGAACCCATAATTTGGAGTTCCTCACATCATAGTGCTGACTTGACTGGCAAGCAGGAACCGCTTTTGAAATGCCTTCTAGAACTCTTGTTTTAGAAGAGTATCCATCACAGGGCAGGCCTCTGGTGAGCACAGCTGTTTGGTTAACTGATCCCCATTGTCTCTATGAGGTTGAGAAAACACAAGTAGCCTTCCTGCCGCACCATTTGTCCGCTCATCTGGGTACCTGTCGTTGTGGCAAGTAGCCCGCTGACTCTTGGGCTGGCTCATAGGGTCACAAATTTGTCTCTCCATCCTCCTGGGAAGGGACCAGCTAGAGTATGACGAGAGTTTTCTCACCTACAAGATGTTCAAATAGCAGGCGCATGGATTCAATGCTCAGTTTAGGAAGAGGATTGTGCTTTCAGAAAGCTCAATACTTTATCTTTCTCCAGCCTCACTCTGGCACATGCGTCTTGGTGCCACTGGCAAGCAGTTGTGAGCCGGCTGAGGGCTCGCTCAGTGGACACAATTTTTTTCCCCTGTGAAACTAATTGACATGCATTCAAATCGTACTGTTCCTGCCCCAGTCTGTGGTGCTCTGTGTGAATAGTCTCATCACCAGAGAGGTCAAAGAAATTTGTCATCAAAAATTTTAATATCTATTTAGCACCCAATTATCCATGGAAGCCTGTATCACATGTATTGTAAAAGGGACAGTTTCTTTTCTAAATGACCCTTTTCTTAGAAACTAAAGGTCTAATTCTCATTTTTAAAATCAGTACATCATGTGTATTTATTTCTGTAAAATTAGTTATACTCGTGCTTTGGTTTCTACAGTGACTGGAGAGACTTGCTAGCTCCATTCTGGAGCTGAAAGGAGTAAGTCTGGCTTGCAGAGGGCCAAATGCTGTCAGGCCCAGCAGTTTTCTCTGCCACCATATACTATGACAGATGAGGGTCACAAGCTAGGTAGACCTCACAGCGGCACTGGAAGTTTCATGCTCTTTGTAGCTGCTATAATACTGTATTTTCTCTCTTTTTCAGTTAAGAGAGCACAGTGGAATGTGAGTTGAGTGGGAACTTTACCTTATTATAGGTCATTCACCACTCTAATGGGAAACAGAAGCCAGTCACAAACTTCAACACTTTACTTATTGTTAGGATCAAATGTCCTTTTCACATCTTAACAATTGATTGGGCCATAGCAGGTTTCATGACACCGTGGCTGCAGACTGCAGAAGTGTGAAAAGAGCTGCAGAGGACAAGGAGACCAGGAATTGCTGTCCCCCCCCCCAAAGGCTGGACAAGGAACTCTCCAGACAGCCAGAGTCTGGAGGGAGCCTCTTTAATACATAACATCATGTGATCTCACCAGGACTTATCCAGAACTGAGTCCTCATCAGAAAACCCTTTAGTCACTTATTTCTGTATCAATTAAAATACATGTATGCAGGTATTATATAAAACAAGTTATCCCTATACTCAATTATGATGATAACGCTATGTTTATTTACATGAGATACATTATACGTACAATATGGAGGAGATATGCCCTCATGGAGACCCACTTCTGGTGTGAGGAACAGTCTTTACTTAAGGTTCTAGTTCCATGAGTGCAATGAGGAAAGAAAGCCACAAGTACCCAAAGAAGAAGGCAGGAATTATGAAATCATCCCTTTGAAGGTCTCTTAGCACAGAGGAAGTCCCTGGCTAGGCACCAGCAATTCAGTCATTCAGCAATCCAGTTTCTCTGAATTTTAGTTTTTTATGGTCAGACTCATTCAGCCTTTCTCACACAAGTGTGCACTCTTTACCAAAGTCCTTTGTGGTCTCTTGCTAGGTGGTCAGGTGCTCAATTAAGATACAGAAGGCATAATGCCTCCCAGGGAAGAGCACCTTCTCATGAGAGACATCTTCATGCAGAGATAAGAGCTATGAGGAAATGTCTATCATGAGTGAGCATAGCCCAGAGAAAAAGAGAGAGTTAGGGACAGTTTCCTAGAGTAATTCAAGAGGTGAGGAGAAATTTAGAGAGTGAGAAGTGACCCCACTCAGGGACAAAAATCATTGCGAGCCAAAAGGCTGTCACTGGCTAAAACATGAGAGTATTAAACAGCCAGGAGGTCCAGGAAGCCAGAGTGAGCTACTCAGGGTGGCTAGGGTAAAGATTACAAGTGGCTATGAAGGGAGGTGGTCAGGCTGTGAAAGGCTAGCCATCCTTGGACTTCAGCTTCTGAGCTGAGGGAACTCTGTAAGGTGTTTTGCCCTGAGGAGAATGTTGTTTGAGCTGGGGTTTATGAACCATGGTGAGGAGAGGGACATTTTCCACACAGGTCAGAGGGAGGAAACAAATGACCTTGCTTTGTCCCAAGGGAGAGATGAAGGTTTCTACCTGTAGGAAAGAGGGAAAGAAGGGGGAGATTCTAGAAACATCTGGAAAACATGATAAGTGAAAGACGGGCAGACAGGAGGCTCCATTAGCCATTATGGGCACATGGACAGGAAGTCAGTGGGCACAGAAAGGGGAATCCTGGATGGCTAAACATCAATAGGAAGTAGTCCCTGAGCAATGGGGAAGCACTGTTTATTTGTGTAGATGATTTTCAGATGAAATAACCATCTTTGTCCTTTGGGCTTTTCTTTCTCTAACTCTAGTGGCCTGGAATGGTACTAACTGGGTAAGGTTCTCCTTACCAAAAAAAAAAAAAAATATATGAATGCAAAAGTCAGCCCTTAGGATGTGCTTCCAGTACTCCACGGAAGAGCTTAGAGGGCCACTTCTTAGTCTAGCTTTGTCCATCAGATGGTTGGGGTGAAAATAAACAGCAACATCAAGTTTGATCAAACAGGCAAAAAAAAAAAAAAATCTTGCTATGCCTCTTGACTAGTGGGGACAGGGAGTAGGAAGAAGAAATGTCATGTCCTAGAATGTCCTAGGATGCATGACTGACCATCTTGGCTGTGTTTTCCAGAATTTGTAACGAGAAATAGAGGGTCCCTGGAAAGAGAGTCTAGAAACTTCCCACCCACCAGAAACAGACACTGCTATTCCATAAGTCTGAGTCCACATTCCCAAATTACCCCCTTTTCCTTCCGAAGATCACCACCTCCCCCAAGATTTTCCTCTTTACTGGGTCCCCTGAAACTGAGACTGAGAGATTTCCCCATCATCTGTTTCTTTGGGGGGGTCCCAGGATTGCTCCATCCAGAGGACTTCCGTGAGAAAACTTGGAGGAACTTCTACGGAGACCGTTGAGAGGCTGTGAGGAACTGACACTTGCCTAGAGACTTCTCTATGCTCTGGGGAAAGACCACAGTCACCAAGCCTCTCCCAAAGACAGAGTGAAGAATTGCCTCCCTCCCAGAGAGACTGTTTTACCTTCCACCTCACCCATAGCCATGCAACCCCGCCATTTCAGTTCCTCATACACTATTGTTTCATGTTCATGAATGGGAAAAGGAGAGCCAAGCTGCTCGTGTTCATGAATGGGAAAAGGGGAGCCAAGTTGCTGTAGGGGATGAAAATTTCTTCATAGACTACTTTCAAGTATGCCAACTAGGGACTTCTGTGTCTCTCACATCCTTCGCTTTCCTACTACCAGGATATGATAGCCTGAGGCTACTCGCAAGGTCATCTGACCTGAAAATCCCAAGGCAGAGGACAATGCCCAACGGTGTGTTCCTAGTACCTGGCACACCAAGGTCTGGTAAAAGTGCAAAACATTTTAATTTCATCATTAATGTTATAAAAGATCATTTCTAATTTGCATGGAAATGATTAACCAGACCATCAAACCTGTGCTTTTATTGGTATTTTATCTCAGATAAAGAATGAAATAAGCTTAAGCTTGAAATATCAGTCAATTTAAATTAAAATACTTGGAAAATGTTTATACAAAATACATTAAAATACGGCATTAAAAATCTTCTAGTTTTCATAACGTGTATCAACCAAAGTTCACATTTTCAGATGAAAACCCAGAGGGGCCTGCCTAAATTTCAGGGGCTGCTGATAAAAAGGGATACTAAGCCTCATCTTGGATTTCTTTGGCCTTAACCTCAAGCTGCTTGACATACCGACCTGTTTCTTCTCATCATTGAGGTCATTCAAGTCTAATACAGGTTATGCTAGAAGAGCTGGGTCTGTACTCATGGAAGCTTCCAGCACAGCCCCACATTGGATGGGGTGATATTTCCCTATCCTCACCATAGGTAGTATCCAAGGAGAGGGAATAGGCCTTACATGGATGTAGGCCTCAAATGTTACAGTTTGGCTCTGAGCCCTAACATTGAGAAGAATTGTGACCAACATAGCCGTCTGAAATCCAGGACTGGTGACTTGGATATGTACACTGTATGGCATTTAGAAAAAGGCAAGTGAATAAAAGATGGCTGCTTTGACATCACTATTGGGCTACAGAGTCTTCCAGTTTGGTTCTGTACAACAGCTTAGCGCACTCTGAAAGAATGTGTCTAAAGCAACAAATGCCAGACCCTAACAAGTCCACTCTTACAAATCTCAAATTTTTGTATGTCTGAGTTCCTTTCAGCAGCTTGGATAAGATACAGCACAGGAGAAAATGAATGTGCAACTCCCTTATATCTTCCATGCACACCTTCCATCCTTCCCTGACTTCTTTATGGTATTTGAGTTTATAGTACAGGCCACCACAAGTCCCAAATGTGGGTTTGGGGACCCCGAGGCTAAGAGAACTAGCAGGTTCCAATTACTACTCAATAAAACACTTGGTTCTTTCAGCCACAGTACAGCATCGACAAATCGACATCTGATTCATGCCAAGTTAGTCAGCGACTTGACTCATCTCTGGCTATTTGAGGATGTCAGCCTCGGTGGTAGAGGTATCAGGGTGGAAGGAGTCAGAAATAGCATGGCAGCAACTAAAAGTACCTGCCCCTACCAGCTCCCTCCATGACTTCAGGAGGAGCTACTGACATCATCGTCTCAGAAAAGCAAGACATCTAGTAAATGTCAGCTGGTACTGGGAAGTTGATGTTATCAGGCAAAGTGTGAAAGCCTTTGTCTACCCTGAGCCTCAGCGAGGATGCAAGAAACCAGTAGATTTTGAAAGCATCCTGTACCATTTCCCACACGAGACTACTTCATCATAACATCGTGTTTGGGAGCATAGTTCTACTTTCATTGTTACACCCTTATGGTGTTTTGCTCCGAAGGAGTGTTTCCACATATCCTGACATTTCATAAACATCAACTGCGTGGACCAAAGTTGAAACCAGGCAGAATAAAAATAGAATATAATGAATACCCTGTATATACTATTGTAGTGTTCATATACTGAATATCCTGCTTATTGTACCATTCGTACCAACGTGTGTCTTGACTGAATCCACCAGTATCTCACAGGAATAAGTAAGGAGCTTGGAGGTCCTCTAAATTCGTGACTACTACATGGCCTTAAATTTCTCACAAGAATAATCTATGTCTTAAGTAATAATTAAAATAAATTTATGGGGAACTGACTAAACTAGTGAGTTGTCATTTCTTCACAGTGAAGATGGAACTTTAGCACTTACCCCACAGGTTGTTAGATTTTAGTCTCTTTGGGTTCTAAAGACAAGATGAGAATGTCTTTGATCAAATTCACGCACTGTAGCCTATGTTCCTAATGTGGCTCACTGCTTGCTTTAGTAAATAAAGTTTTGTTGGAAAAAAAAGTCATGCCAATCTATTTATCTATTCTGTATGGTAGTTTAGGAAGTACTTTGGCAAGAGTTGAGCAGATGAGATAGCTTACATGCCCTCAGAGCTGAAAAGGCTTACCAACTGCCTTCTACGACCCATAGCTTAGATAATATTTATCCCTGCAAGGGTTCTCTCTCTGGATTTATAGCTGGCTCCATTTTCTATATTCAAGTCTGTTATGTGTCTAGGAAGAGCCCAAGAGTTTGGGTTTACAAGCAGATTTAAAGGCTACTTCAAGTCTATAAGAAAATCCTCAAATTGATTGATTGATAGGCTAAGGAAGAGGAAGCAGCAGAATTGTCTGGAGAGAGACAACAGTAGCAGGAGTCAAAATTTCTGAGTTTTTCCACAATGTTAGCCATGAGTATTGCCATATTGTATGCCTTCTTCTCCTGATTGGGCATGGAAGGAATAACAACCTTCGTATGCATGGATACCTGGGTAGAAAAGGAATTCCCATAATGACATCACTTGGCTTGATTAAAAATTAAGTGCACTAATGAAGTAGTTCTAGGCAAGTTGGAGATGAGATTATCAGCCTAAACCATAGGATACCTGCTAGGACACCTGCTAGGAAACGTAAACAATGAAGCAGAGGACTATCAGGGCCTGGATATCCATGAACACATGCCATAGTTTGTAATCGACCAATTCTGTTGCCTTCATGGCCCTAATTGCCTCAATCTTTTCCCTAAGCACAGATCCTCCAGGACTTCTGGAGGGAGTGGCTATGAACCCAGCTGCTTTTATGGCTCCCTGAGGTAGTGGCCTCCTGGGTAACAACTTGCACACAGAATTGTTACAGGCAGTTTGCATAGTATGCCGAGAGTTTACCTAGCTGATATTTACTGGGCATTTCCAATAGTCCTTGCACTGTAGGAAGTGCTTTTTGAGAATCCCCTATGTAATCATCAAAACAGCCCCTTGAGAATATCTATTACCATCCCTTCCCTAAAGAGAGTTTTAAAAGATAAAGCAATTTCAACAATGTCACTAGAAAATCTAGCAAGTAATAGAATTATGGTTTGAATCCGTCTCTCTTATAGTTGAAGCCCTTGGCATAAACTACGTCACTGAAATTCAGTGCTGTAGAACTTAGAGGCCTATTAGGCTTCTCAAGGACTAGTGCTTTCTCATAGCCAGCCCCAGTCTTGGTTTGAAGCCCGGATCTCACTGTCCGGCGCTACTCTTCACCTTTTGAAGTAACTCGGAGATCATACTACATTGGTGATTTGCTCAGTGCCGTATGTACCTTCCTAATCTTCATCAGGTATAGAATTCCTGCTGTGCTAGCCAAAAGAAATAAAACTCCCTTACACCTTGGATATATGGACATGCCAGGCCAGCCCTGAAGCTAGCCTCTCAAGGAATCTTGCAGCAAAAATGAATCTGAATACAAGCACCCTGAATCTTCCCTTCATTTCTCAAAGTGTATGTGGCTTTTCCCTAAGTCTTGGTGTTTACCTCTGGAACGCAGAGTAATTTTCACCTATTTCACAAAATTTCTTCAGAAAATTATTGCTGTTAAGCAAAAAAATGCTCTTGTGAAATTCTGTGGATAGCAAACAAGGGCTAAGGAAGCACCAACTGTTATTTTGAACATTGGCTTTAAAGTTGGTTTACTTTATGAATATGTGTTTGTGTGCTTGTAAGAGTTTATGCACACCACATGTACACTTGTGCCCCAGGAAGGCAGAGAGCCTCGGATGGCCTGAAACTAAAGTCACGGGTGGTTGTAAGCATCCATATGCATTCTGTGAACCAAGCAATGGTCTTCTGCAAGAGACTTAAACGCCATAAAGAATACAACTCCTGCTCTCGAAAGGACCTTCAGGGATGTGGGGAAACCAAATACTCGAAGGTTTATTGTCAGTTTCTGTGTCAAGTGAGCTACATTCCAGATGGTAAAAAAGGCAGCAAAATCTTTGTGAAGTTAACCCATTTTTTATTTACATTGGTGTCTGGAAAGATAGAGAAGCTGGTGGGTCTCGCTGAAGTTTAGGACATACAGCAAAACTGAGAGAAGAAACAAACAATGAAAGGTTCACCTGGCTGTCAGGTCTGCCCAGGGCCATCCTCAAATGTCAAGTATTAATAAAATGATTCAAGTTCTGTAAAACCAGGACCTTGTCATATTCAATTTCTATCTACTTTTTATCTAAAAAAAGTCTGAAGCATAAAAATATTGTTAAATGAAAGAATCAATATTGGAATGAGAGAATGAGTCAATGATTTATTTAAATCTTTGGCAAGCCAGCAACGCTTAGAAAGAGATCTTTCTGATTCCTAAAACTTCCCCGCAAAAGTCTGATATTATATATATGGAGAAACCTGAGTCTATCGCTACACAGCTTTAACAATGTCAGAGTTGGAATTCCCCAACCAGTCTCTTCTTTCCCTGCCAAGAAGTCCAAAGCCAGCTGTGAGGCAGTGCAGTATAAGAGCCAAGGTTAGCAGGTGGGTTTAGTGGAGCTGAACGGAATCTGAGTTTCTGAGGTCAGCTGCCTGGTGTAGCCTCAGAAAGCTGTGCTCTCCCATGGCAGTAGGTCCTAGTGCTCATAGACTCAATATGACAAAGTACAAAGGACCACAAAACTACACAAGCTGCTAATGAACATGTTTAAATACTAAATACAGGTTGAATACTTCCTTTAGGACAGAGCTGAATTGGGTGCTTCTGCAAGCATAGACTATAAGGCTAGTGAGACGCTTATTGGGTAAAAGTGCCTCACAAATATGAGGGCCTGAGTTGGAATTTCCAGTATCCATGCAAATGTTGGGTACATAGCACAAATGTCTCTGCTTCTAATGGGACATGGGAGACAAAGACAAAGGCATCCCAGAAGTGCATGGCCCTGTTAGCCCGTATATCTGCAGACAAACATAAGATAGGCCAAGGAGGACAGTGAGAACCAACATGCTAAGGTTGTCTACTTACCTCCATATGCATGTTGTCTGTGTTAATCCACACACACAAATGCACACACCAGCAAAGACACACATGTGCTCACATAGAGCATAGACTCTGTCAACTATGCAAATTCAAATTCAGGATCAGTAAATTAATAGCTGTTGAAGTAGATAAGACACTTAGCCTGCCTTTCCTTACTCACATATTCTGGTAAACCAGAAAGTTACCATTTTTATTGTGTAATGTTGTGTTGAAAATAGGAGATAAATATTTATACATGGAAATCATTTAAAATAATACTTGGCATGTAGCAAATGGCAAATCCAGATTTGGAAGACAGTGATGGTAATGATGATAGTTGGTGATGGTGATGGTGCCTATAATACCTTTTGATGCCCCTCACAGCTCATCAAGTAAGATCTTAGTGTGCTTACCATGCCAAATAAATAAACAGTGAAAGCATTGTTATGTATGTATGTATGCATATACATATATATTTATATTTATAATTTCCAAGCTGTGCCAGGATCAGGAATGTGTCACTAAGTCCACTCCTCCTTAACCACAGCAGACATGGAAGAACATGATTACATCTACCTATGGGTTAACATGACATGAAACCTTTGAACGAAGAAGAACTATGGTAACTGGTGAGATCCGCCTACCCCCCCCCCCCTTCACTCCCAGGAGCTATAATTAGAGCAAAGGAAAACAGTGGAAACAAAGTCGGAAAACCTGTGTCTGAAGAGGTCACCAATGAGGTGCCTTGATGAGCAAAGGGAACTTCAGACATGTAAAGTCATCAGAATGTAGAAAACTGCAACAGAGAGTGACCTAACATATAGAACAAAGCAGTAGAAACGGTTGTGAAGGAGCCGGGCTTCAACCTTCCAGCTTCCCTCCGTGGAAATCTGCCTTTGGAAAATCTATTGTTTTAAAAAGTCAGGAGAGTGTTCTCTCCCATCTCCATATGAAGGCCTGCAGGGAAACTCTGTCACAGATAGAGTCTAAGGGAAGCTCCACTTTCTAATGCTAGAAAGTCTCACCGATGCAGTCATCTTACAGATGAAATAGTGAAACCTCCAGAAAGGTCAGCAAGTCTTTCCTGAAGTAGTAAAATCAGCATTAGAAGCCTCTGCCTCCAGCTTTAAATCAAGAGCAGGTGTAGTGTAGCCCAGTTCTGCCAGTACAAGGGACACAGAGAAGGACAGCGTAGGAACAGGAAGGATGAGTCCCTGAATCTGCAAAGGAGCTCACATACCTGAGCCCAACGCTTCTTGGCAGGAGAAGAACCATTCCATGGTGACAGGTGAGGGAAGTCTGCAAGACAAACTTCACTGAGGTCTGGACCACACTCTCTGTGAACCCTGGTACCTCTTAGGTTTTTGCATAACCGGCTTCCAAACAAACAGAGCAAAGACATTTGTTTTAGAGAGTTTGTTGACTACTTTAGAAACTGCCTGCCATATTGTTAATGGAAGGGAAAACATCTAGTGATGCCACTGACAGAGGCAGGTATGACCGGGAAGTCAGTCCAGACACTTCTCAGAAGCCTTGAATGGCAAGCAAATGAAACAGGATCTGACTGTTGAGTTTTTGACTTGCTATTCCAGTCCTTTCCTTCCCAGCGGTATAATGCATACCTAAGCATTTCCATTTGTTTTTTGAAGATCAAAAGATTGGCCTTGTTTAAATAGGGCCTCCTGATTTGAATGACGAAAATAATATTGGTTGACCATAAACCTGTAAAATGACTTTGATTAATGAATTTGCTAATACATTTTTACAGTAAATTTGCTAAAGGCAAAGGTACAAAAAAAAGCATCCAGCCCTGTCTCTCATGCCCATTTATGGGTAGTCTTTCTGTCTATGTTTTGCTTTTTTTTTTTTTTTGTTAATAAATAAAGCTGTTTCAGCAAGTAGCTTGGCAGAATGGGACAAGGTGGGAGTTTCAAGTAGATAGAGGAGGAGAGAGTAGGCAGAGTCATTGAGAAGCCATGTAGCCATCCACAGGAGACAGATGCACCAGAATCTTGCCAGTAAGCCTCAGAAACATGGCAATACACAGATTAATAGAAATGGGTTAATTTAAGATATGAGTTAGCCAGAATATGCTTAAGCTATTGGTCAAACAGTATTGCAAATAATTTAGTTTCTGTGTGATTATTTCAGGGGTCTGAGAAGCTGGGAATGAACAAGCAGCCACTGCCAATACCTGAAGGTCCTGAAGGCAATGATTTCCACATTTGAGACCATTCTCCTATATCCCAGGTGCCTGTGTTCTAGAAATGAAAGAACCCAATCTTCAAACATAGTGACATATGATGGTCGAATAACTGTATGGCCTTGAGAAGAACAGTAAGAGCTAGGATGGAGACTCTCAAAACAATGCCATTGTGCAGTCCTGTAAAGAGGATCCATCCACTGGTGGCTCTGGGAAGGTTTTGGACTAACGGGACCCAAAGGTTGCTTCTCCAGAATGGACCTCTCTTAAATGTCCTTCTCTATTTAACAGACTCCAGAACTTTCTAGTAGTACCAGCAGGGTTTTTTTTTGTACCCCAGATTTGATATTTATGATATTTTTCTCAAAAGAGAACTCTGCTCCTTCAGTTAAGTGATGCTCCCAGGGTTAAGGGTTGGTTGTAGGCCTCTGAGAATTCTGACAGGCAGCTTCTACAGGAACCTGAGGATACTTGATTTCACACACCTAGGGACAGTGGTCCTGGACAGCGCTTACCCCTGACTGACTGGTGTTGTAATATGAGCGGCAGGGCTGTGTCCCCGGCACCCAGCAGCCCGCATGGCTAGCTTATGCCCCGAAATAATTACACGGAAACTGTATTCTTTTAATCACTGCCTGGCCCATTAGTTCCAGTCTCTTATTGGCTAGCTCTTACATATTGATCTAACCCATTTCTAATATTCTGTGTAGTACCACGAGCTGGCTTACCAGGAAAGATCTTAACCTGCGTCTGTCTGGAGTGGGAGAATCATGGCGACTCCCTGACTCAGCTTCTTTCTCCCAGCATTCTGTTCTGTCTACTCCGCCTACCTAATTTTCTGTCCTATTAAAGGGGCCAAGGCAGTTTCTTTATTACTTAACCAATGAAACAACAGATAGAAAATGACCCACCTCCATCATTTCCCCTTTTTCTGTTTAAACAAAAAATGGCTTTTATTTTAACATAGTAAGATTACATATAACAAAATAGTTATCAAGTAAGAATTACAGTTACAATATTTATATCTATTTTATCTCTTATCATAACTAAGGAAAACTATAACTATCTATCCATTTTTTAATTCCATCAAAGACTCCAGAAGGATATAATATTACCTAAGTAAACAAGAAATAAGAAAACTCTAGAAATGACAGAGACATCTTGCTGCCTGGACAGTCACCAAAGTTTTTTTGTACCGTTGGGGCATCCATCTTCAGCCTACAGGCCCATAGTTTCCAGCAGACATTTTCATCAAGCAGGAAATTTCAAAGACAGTTCAGTCACTTTTTGCTGTGTCCTGCAGAATGTCTTGCAGACTCTTTTATGAGTCAGGAACCCCGAAAGACCATCTCACCTTTAGGCAAGTTTAGTAGTCCTCTCTCTGAAGGTTCTCTGTGTCCAGTTTATGCAACAGTCCAGGCAAGAGCAGTTTCTTGCCCAAATGGCTATCAAACTCCATAAGGAGCCTCTTCAATGCCCACCATCCTCTTGAAGTAGATTGGTGCTGCCAGGAGCAGACGTGTCTCATTGTCATAAAAAGCCCTAAATTATTAAAACATTAAATGCCATATTCTGTAGTCTTTGAAAGATTTGAAGAATGCCTATCTAGCTGAAATATATCTATGCACATCTAGAAAATCTAACTAACATGACTAAAAGCTTGACAATTATCGATGATTATCCATTAACAACCTATATACATTACATTTTTAAATGAACTATATAGTCACAATACCTTAATCAAGATTAGAAATATGCATATACATATAACAAAATTGACCTTCAAATCCACACCAAAGCAAATTATTCATATCTATATCATATCCCCCTTTAAATGTAAAAGAACATTTATAAATCATATTTGGGAACATTAGCACGTTGGGTGCCACTCTGTTGTAATAGGAGCGGCGGGGCTGCGTCCCCCGCACCCGGCCGCCCACATGGCTAGCTTATGCCCCGAAATAATTACACGGAAACTGTATTCTTTTAATCACTGCCTGGCCCATTAGTTCCAGTCTCTTATTGGCTAGCTCTTACATATTGATCTAACCCATTTCTAATATTCTGTGTAGTACCACGAGCTGGCTTACCAGGAAAGATCTTAACCTGCGTCTGTCTGGAGTGGGAGAATCATGGCGACTCCCTGACTCAGCTTCTTTCTCCCAGCATTCTGTTCTGTCTACTCCGCCTACCTAATTTTCTGTCCTATTAAAGGGGCCAAGGCAGTTTCTTTATTACTTAACCAATGAAACAACAGATAGAAAATGACCCACCTCCATCAGACTGGCTTGTCCATAGACTATTCAGAAGGACACATAGAAACCCAAAGACATTTTACCACAGGCACAAAATTTTAAATTGTGCTCAAGAAAGCTAATGTTCAAAAGACATTCTCTTCCAGTAGGAGTTAACCCAATAAAAACTACACAGACAATAGACAGATAGACAGACAAAACTGAAGGCTGGTTGTTGTGAAAAATTTAACCAATCTATGTGCATTTAGGAAATCTATTAACATTGTTATCCTTAATTACAACCATGAAATATAGAGACAATACATTTACATTCTATTATGCACCATTAGATATTTTTTACATACTCTAAAAAGAAAAATGGGCATCGTACAACAAATCAGTAGAAGAACCATGCAGAAATCTAAATTTGCACAGTTTCTGACTATCTGATGTAAATTGTGTCAAAATCTAGTCTTCTGTGGAATAAACAATTTGCCTTGTTGCTGAAGGTTTTTTTTTTTTCTTTTGGTTTACAATTCACACTCAGTTTTGATTCATCAATTCTGTTACCACTTGTTCAGGAGTTTGCAAAAGTTAATGCTTCTGTGCTGTCATGGTTCTAAGTGTCAATTATGCTGTAAATTTTGGAATAAATCTCTTCAGCCAGTTTGAATCATGCAGGAGGTTAAAATATATCCTTTGACCCTCAAAGCAATAATGTAAGATTTCAGAAGAGAAATCCAATTATTGAACGCAAGGAAGAAATGGTGACTCTTTTGAAAAACTAATTCAAAAATTTTAGGATGTGATTGAAAGAAAAATGAAACTTTTTCAAAGTTTTAAATTGCCAAGCGCCTGGCTGGAGTATTGGTTTTGCTCAAGCCCTATGATTTAGCCGATGACAGATTCATATATGGCACAGTAGGAGAGACAACTTGCACGTTCTCGTTCATGTCATCTCGGAAGGATACCGAAAGATACCTTTATTAGACAGCCTATCATTCCTTACATGTTGTGTCTAAAATGAAACGTAGTGAAAGCAAAATATGACAGTAGCACCAGCCCCTGCATGAAGGCAGCACACCTGAGGAAAGAGTGGCTACAGACGAAGAAATGTAAATTCAGGTGTTCACAAACCCTCATTCCCTCCATACACTCTGGGAATATTTAGGACTACCTGCCAAACTGTTAAATATAAAACTTCTTAATGGGAGATAAAAAGTGGGGCATATTCATATTTTGATAATAGCATTAGTTTTTTTTCCCAAATGATTCTATTTTGAACCAGTCTGAAAAGTGCATCATTAATGATCACTAGAGCTCATAAAAAATAGCTCTGGTATTGTTATTGTCTAGGAGATCTGGGGTGATATCATGCATGTGCAGATCACTGTCCAAAAACTATGACTGGCCAAAAGGTTTTACTATCTTCTGACATTTATCAGGCCACTACTTCAGACGCCTCCCATAGCTGCCGACGTTACCACTAAAGGCTATGGTATAAAGTGAATAAAATACAACTACCCATCCCCGGTCTCTTCAGAAGAGGCCATCAGAGATTCTCGGAATGACTTCTTCAAACAGGATACCCTCAGGCTTGATTCCTGAACTGAGGGCAGATCCTCAACTTCAGGCTTTGAAACTGTTTCTGGAGAAGCAGCCTGAGGATGGCAAGGTAGCGTGTGTGGGTGTGTGGTGTGTGGTGTGTGCATGTGTGGTGTGTGGCGTGTGGTGTGTGCGTGTGTGGTATGTGTGTGTGGTGTGTGGTATGTGGGTGTTGTGGGTGTGCGGTGTGTGGTGTGAGGGGTGTGGGGGTATGTGGGTGTGTGGTGTGGGGGTGTTTGGTGTGTGGGTGTGCGTGGGTATGTGGGTGTGTGGGTATGTGGGTGTGTGTGGTGTGTATTTGTGTGTGTGGTGTATTGGTGTGTGGGTGTGTGGTATATGGGTGTGTGGTGTGTGGTATGTGGGTGTGTGGGGTATGGTGTGTGGATGTGTGATGTGTGCGTGTGTGTGTGTGGTGTGTGGTATGTGGTATGTGTTGTGTGCGTGTGTGGTGTGTGGGGTATGGTGTGTGGTGTGTGCGTGTGTGGTGTGTGCGTGTGTGGTGTGTGGTATGTGGTGTGTGTGGGGGGGTGTGGTGTGTGCGTGTGTGGTGTGTGGTATGTGGTGTGTGTGTGGGGGGGTGTGGTGTGTGGAATGGGAAAGGGGCAGAGCAGGGAGGACAGGCGTGCTGTAAGCTCCACTGAGGAGCTATTTCCCACACGGCTGGACAGGAAGGCAGCTATCTACTGTGCACTCTGAAATCCCACTCCCAGGCTGAGGTCAAAGACTTTATTTTTATTTTTTTTTTGATATGGACCAAGAAAGATTTTATTTTATTTTATTTTATTTATTTATTTATTTTTTTTTTGGTCAAAGACTTTTTAAGTATTTATGGGGATGAGATCAGACCACACCCAAAAGGCTAAGCTCAAGGAAGCACCACATTTGCCAGCCTCATCCTTCCCATGTACCCTTTGTACCTCCAACTCCTCCAGCCTGCCTAAAAAGGAGATATAGTAAACGGAAAGGAAGCTGAAGGAAATACCCATTTTATTTGGAACATTATGGGTGACTGATGGCCACATTGTGTAACTAGAAACTTATTATCAAAAAGATCTGAAAGCTAGCTCTGGGGCTGATGTTTCTTCTTCATTCCAGTGTCAACTGCCCCCTAATTCCCACTCAGGGCTCTCAGCAGAGACATTAACTGTGGAGTGCAGCTCACAGGGATTTCTACAGCACAATGTATTACCTAAAGTCCTGAAGCATTCTTGATCAGCATCTTTCTCTCTTTAAAGCCACTGATGAACATGCATGCACACATATTGTTGCATTCTGGAGCACTGGTTAGAATGCTGCATTCTAAGGATAGATGGTAGGGGCCTAGCTGCACTGACTGTGTGGCCACAGCCTCTAGAGCAAGCTGCACGCTGCGTTGGGCCAGTTCTTTATCCTGTATCCTTTCCCCTGCCAAACGCCCCTTCTCACATAGCCTCTGTCTGAATCTCTGGTAGTCAGGGGCTGATGTTCTGACATAATCACACCAAATGTTCATCCTTGAAGTTTTATATGGTTTTCTTTACTTGGCATTTTTAAAAATTTTGGTATGACAAAGACAAGCCCTTTGTGACTGACTTGAATCAAACAGAAACAGAACTAAAATCACTTATGAGCACAGGTCAGGGGGAGCTGGGTTGATGGAAGAAAATGGTATTATAAACGTGAAGGTGATGTAGTCCCTGACTAACAGGGTGCCTGCTTGATCTCACCACTCTCTGGAAGCCATAACCACACTGAAGAAGATGACTTTCCCTGACATAACATAGAGATTTAGATTAAGGGTCCATAACTCCTCTCCACCATGAGTCGACTGATTAATTTCAATTGTGAGGTAGAGTAGCTTCCTTTCTCCCACTTCCTTTATGGCCTTACCTGGACATTGGAGCTTCTCATTTCCTGTAGTTTAAACAACATGCCTTGGTCCATGAAGGTAACCTATCATGCCAGTTATCTATGAGGACACTGACTGAAGAAGGAATGAAAGATTTATATTCTGAGAAATTTTAAACCAGTATCTTAAAAAATAAGACTCACTTTATTGTAAAGAACTTGCAATGGACAGAATGCAGGGAGATGAGTTATAAAAAGGGGATATGAAACTATTTGCTTTTATTGTTTTTACTCTACCACAAATTTCTTCTTTGTTTTCTGGGTAGATATGGGCATAAAATGGAATTGATTATGAAAGCATAAAATCCAAAGTGAAGCTTCATGGCTATTTTAAGTAGACAAAAGTTCAGTCAGATGTGTATACATCGAGTCTGTCTGTGCAAGTGCCTACTTGAATGACTAGGTTAATATAGATAGGCCAGGTTTTTTATGGGGAAATTTTTCATCCTAAATTTTGGATAATGGAGATTTTCAAGCTATATAAAATGTACCAATTTTTTCATGGTTGCCGTCAGTAACAAAACATGCAGAACTTACCCTGCTCTCTGCACTAGGTCAGGCTAACGTGGTGCTGGGTAGAACTAAATAATACGTAATGAGACCAGAGCAAGAGAACAATTAAAACTAGACCAAGACCTAGGCCGGGCTAATATGAGCATATTAGCACTGAGATAGCAGGATCCTAAGCACATAGCCCATGTATAATCAGTCACATGTCAACCGACTCTCAGAACCTCTTATAAACAGATAATGCATTGGCTCACCAATACATTCATGTCGAATAAAATGGGCATTTTCTGTCTCCACTTAAAATGTAACATTTGCTGCACAAATATTGATGATGCATTAGCCATGTGAAAAACATTCTTCTATTGCTAAGCATTCACCAGTAAATGAAATATTACCCCAAACCCCTCACCCCTCACAACCTGTCATTATAAGCATTTATTTTTATTGTTGTTCCTAAATTCAGGTTCCTAGTACTCTAAGAAGAATTTTACCATGTTCTTGAGACTTTACATTTCCATATAGACATGATGATGGTGATGAAGTTTTGGAACTGGGATATAGAGTATCTATTAGCATACCCTTTATTATGGATAAGAGAAACCAGGGTGCTGATTTCTTGTGGTTGGGAGAAAAAGACAGAAGATTTGGTAGTAACAAACAGTTGAGAGAGTCAATCATCCAACAAACCTTCATGGGGTAAGTATTTTAATTTATTCCAGTATATTAACTGAATAATTCTTTTCTAAGACTTTCTGATAATACCTCAGGTTTGAAAAAGCTTCTCCATCACTGGACGGTGGTGACAGACACCTTTAATCCCCACACTTGGGAGGCAAAGCAGAAGCAGGAGGGTCTCAGTGTGTTTAAGGCCAGCCTGGTCTACAAATCAAGTTCCAGGACAGCCAGGACTGTTATACAAAAGAGTCTGTGAAAAACCAAAACCAAACAAACAAACAAGAAACCAAAATGCTCCTCCATAGGAAGGACAGTTGGAAAATGATGCTGTAGAAATGGATTCAACTGTGATCTACAGAAAAGGACTGGACTGAGCTCCTGGAGTTCAGTTAAAGAGAGAGGAGGGATCATATGAGTAAGGCATGGTCAAGATTATGATGGGGAAAACCACAGAGGCAGTTGACTAAACTAATGGGAGCTCACCAACTCTGGACTAATGGAGAACCCGCATGGACCAAATTAGGTCCTCCTCTGTTGGGAGGGGGGCTGGAAATGGGACCAGGTACATGACCTATTTTTTGAAGCCCATTCCCTATAGTGGGATACCTTACTCAGTCTTGATACCAGGGGTCTGGGGGCCTGGTCCTGCCTCAGTTTGGTATGCCAGACTTCATTGACTCTCCAAGGGAGGCCTTACCCCCTCTGCAGAGTGGATGGGGACTGGGATGTGGGGAGGTCGGGGTGCAAAAAGGTATGGGAGGGGAAACTGGGGTATATAAAGTGAAAATAATTTTAAATAGATAAAGAAAAAAGAAATAACTACAACTTTGATGGCCCACGTGGATGCATTCTCCACAAATGAGAAGTTTACATATCAGCATGTTCAATGATTTGTATTTTAAACAACCACATCTATTGTGTTGGTATAAATGTCCCCTTTCTCTGAAAGACTCTTAGGTTGGAAGCATGGTCTCTAGAATGTCAATATTGGGGGGTGGTAAATCCTCTGGAAAGTCCCCTATTGATCAGCAGAATGCCTTAGGAGGGAACTATAGTGCCTCTCTGGCTTTCAACATGTTTAAGACATGACCACTTCCACACTTGTCCCTGTCATAGCTATCTGTCACATTATGATAGAGCAGAGAAGGTCCTCACCAGAGAAGAACTGACACAGATACCTGCCCCTGACCTCCAGAACTGCAGGCTTCTTTGTAAGTCGTCACCTACAATATTTTGTTATCACAGCAAGAAACCTACGAATATAGTGCTGACACCAAGACTCTTAATATCAAGGTAAGCATAAGCTATGTGTGACCAGAAGGCTGGGGCTAGCCTGCGCTTACCATGACTGAGATATGCAGGATCCTCAGTTCCTCTTCTGCTGACTCATGTTGGGGTTCTTCTGTTGGGTCTTGTCCAGGAAGACTTGGAGCGCCATCTTGGTGATGGATGTGAAAAAGCAAAGTACCGTTCTCCAGCCATTGCTGCCTCCAGCGCACCAGAGGGATGTCCTCCGTATTCCCTGAGATCTCTAGAGGAGAAAAACCACCAAAATTACAGGGTGAGATTTTGTACTAGATCAAGACTCCATAGTCCTGGTTGCTGGTACCAACAAACCAATTCTGTCTGCAGACAACAAAGGGTTCTTACTGCAGGTAGACTTATTGCTGCTTATGAAACTCAAGGAGGACAAGAGATCTAGAGAAGAGGAGAATTATCCCCCACAGGTCTTTCTATGATAAATCTAGTGAGCCAGACTCTCACCCAGTGAGATAAATACTGAGGTGAAAATTCAAGTTCTCCCCCTCGTTCTGTGATCAATAGCATCCTTTACATTGCACAGTATGAACACCTGATAATCCCCGGGGGTAAATACAAGGTTGTTTGCCTCTTGTAAATCTGGACGTGTGAGCTCTGCAGCAATTACTCCTAGATGCCCATGAATCTACCAAGGAGAGAGTCAGTAATTATTGTGCAGAGAACCGGCATTTATGGAGCAGTCCTGGGAGGTTACGGAGAGCCACTGGGGCTGCTGGCATGTTTTTGAAGCCATATGCATAGGCTGCATAGTCCATGGGAGATGTTTGATCACTTCTCATGACAGGAAAAGAAGTGTTTTCACTCTTTTTTGTTTGTCTCTTCAGTTTTGCAAAGCAGATGTGATGTGTGAAGAAAGTGGTGTGAATTGGGCCCTGATCACAGGTATAAACACCCATTCACTTCTCAGGGATTTGGATGAAAGCTAGGCTATCATCAATAGAAAAACACCTACAAACTCTGTTGCCTTCTCTACTGTAGCACAGGCTATGGTGATGTAGGAAGTCCTTCTGACTATGTGCTGCTTTTATTGGTTAATGAATAAAAAAACTGCTTGGGCCTATAGCAAGGCAGAACTTACCTAGGTGGGGAAAAGTAAACTGAATGCTGGGAGAAAGAAGGTGGAGTCAGTGAGAAGCCATACAGCCCCACCAAAGACAGCAGAGGCAGGTAAGCCACAGCCTCGTGGTGATAGACAGGTTAATGGACATGGGTTAATTGAAAATATAAGACTTATCCAGAAATATGCTTAAGCTATTGGCCAAACAGTATTGTAAATAATATAATTTCTGTGTGGTTATTTCAGGGCTGAGCAGCCCGGAACAAAAAAGCGACCTCCTGCTGCAGGAACACCCTGGGTACATACCCTCTTTTCTCTTAGTCCTATGCGATATCACATCAGGCATCTTATAATAGAGAAAATGGATTAATCTACCTTTTCCAGGATTTTGCTTAACCTTCAGACCATGTTCCCCTTAACAACTACTACAACCCCAAAGGAGGACCAGTGTTCTGCTACACACACTTTAACAAATCATTACTTTATAAAATTTCATTTTTAAAAGGCATGCTTCTTCTCTCAAAATTTATTAGCTTTAGCCAAAAATTATGACATAGATATAAAAAAGATTTAATAGACACATTTAGAATATTTTCTCATCAAGTATCACAACCACAAAGAGGAAAGCAATTTTAAATATGTATAGAATTTATAATTATCCTTGACTATTTATGGAAGAACTGATATTATTTATTGATTTAGCCACTCATTTAATAGTCACAGACCAGACATGCACTATGCACCATGCCCTGTGATAGGCACTCAGGTTCTAATTGAAGCGATGACCTTCACAATGTTTTAAAGCAGTCCGCCATGACTGAATATGCATAATGAATCCTTGTGGGACTGTGAGTGGAGGAATTGACCTCAGAAAAACATGCAAGGAGATAAAGAAATGGTCTTCTCTGAGGAAAAGGATGCCTCATGGTTAATCGGAAAGGGAAAGGCAACCAACGAAGGAGGATAAGGGGAAGGAACAGACATATTCATTTGTCTTCTCTGCAGGTCACTGAGGTTCTGTATGGGACACAAGTCATTGGCCTACCCCTGAAAGGCACTGGTATGATGGCCTCCCTCATTCAACAGTACACCCCCCAGGGAGAAGAGTACATTGAGATTGTGAGGGAGAGCTGCCGACAAAGAATCCCCCTTCATGCTTGGCCCTTCTTTTCTGTTGCCTAAAAGGCTCTGTCATCTGTCAGGCTGGTATATCATGTGAGATCTTGCATACGATTGGCCTAGAATTCAGGGAGATTTAGAAGGCAAAGAGATGGAGAAGAAAAGATTTGAATTTCAGACTGGGGTTTCAGAAGGCATTTCTGCATTTGTTTCCGGGAGTGGGAATACTGGTTTCCCACATCCACCATTCCTCTAAAGAGTCTTCCACATTCAGAATTGAGGAGACACCCTTGAATGCATCTCTGAAGGTAAGCATTTAAACCAGCAAGAGTCCAACAAATTGAGTGCAGGCCCAATAATCAATGACTCTTGCAGGAACATGGCTGTACATCCTGCAGGCACCACTCACACTTTCTCATCTATCAACATACTAGAAAACTCCATACAAATGCACCCTCCCCTACAAACATATCCTCCCCAAGCCCTTGGTTGACCACTGCACAGGGAACCAAAGTCTATATTTATCTCAGCAGAGATAAAAACCATCAGTATTCCACTTCCCACCAGTGCATTTATGGTGTAATCAAGCCCAGCTTCTTTTCAAGAACCATCTCCACCTAGTCTAAGATTTATCCCAGATGTCTGGATGCCACTCAGCCCCTTCTATAACTATTCAAAAGGACGTAGCACCTGTCCCTTTAAATCACTTCACAAACTAGATTTTGCTTCCCAGCAGATCTTCATCAAGTAGGTCAGACTCATTACCTCTGCTTTAACCAAGTTAGCAAAGATAAGGAAGTACCTGGACCAAAGTCACCCAACCTGACACAGGACAGGGACAGAGAAACCATTAGATGCCCTCTACTCCCTTCACAAAGCAGACAACATGACCTCAGAATATGTAGACACACATACACACACATGTATGCGTGCACGTGCGCGCGCGCACACACACACACACACACACACATACACAAAGAAAGAGAATACCCTAAAGTACAAAGGACAAAGGCCATGTGGTGTTTTAGGACCTTAGCAGCTATAATAATCTAATCTTTTGTTCCAGATCTCAGTATTGCATGACTTATTTTTAAACTGAGATACAATATAAATGCCATAAAGTCACCTTTTAATTTAGTGAGATTTTGTATATTCATCGTGTTGTATAACCCTCACCCACTGTCTAATTCTAGAACATCTTCATCAGCTCACAAAAAACTTTATACCTATGAACAGCTACTATATTTCAATGAAGAGGCAGGTGTTGCTTTTCACGGCACTATGCATGGTAGTAGCAAAGAAAGAAGAGGAGCAGCACGGACTCTGACAAAGCGCTCCATGGGGGCAGTGAGGCTAGCACAGTCTGGCAGTGGCTTCCAGGCTAACCCTCTAAACCCTTCTGTGGGTTAAACATTCCCATTCCTGGGAATGGTGATATCATGATTCTGCACAGACTTGGCTCACTGTGGTGGGCAAGGGGGGAAGGAAAGAGGGCACCATGTCTGCCGTGAGCATTTATCAATTCTTAGTTTCAAGATAATTACGAGATGATAATTTCTTACTTGGCATTCTCCCCTCTCCTCATAGGATCTGACATAAAAGAGCTCAAATGGTAAACTAGCAATGTATTTATATTTACGCTATATCTGGCTCGATCAGCTGATGAAAGACCAAATAGGACATAGTAAACGCTCTGCCAACTTCTTCACCATTAAGATTGAAATCTGAGCTTGGAACATTAACATAAACACGCTGGTGAATGCCCCTCCCCCAAGAAGAACTATAATCCAAGCCAGTCTTGAGACTCCAAGAATATTACTGGGGAGGTGATAAAATGGTTACTCCAATCCAAAGCCTCAGAAGATTGCCACTGAGGCTCACTCAGGACCTTTGCGGCAATTTACTAAATGAAACAAATGCCAATAGAACCCTTTATGGTTATTTCCAGATGTCACAGGTCCCGTAGTTCTCACAAGCACTGATCCTTTCAATACACAGTAGGGCTGAGGTCTCCAGAAAGGGAAGGCTGTCCCATCTCTCTCCATGTTTATCCTTGTTCCTACAAACCTCATGTCTTCATTATCTCCCCAAATCCTGCAATACGAAGAAAGCAGAGCGCCACTCCTTCTTGTATACAACAAATATTCCAAGAGCACATTATGTTTGTCATGGTTAGAAATCAAACCATGTATTTCTACTCTCCAAGAGGAAGAAATTTCAGATAGGGCCAGGGCTAAGTGACAGCAATGCTGCGTGTTGGGTGAGACTTGGCTGGGTAAACACTGATGGGAAGTAAGAAAACAGTGGAAGATACTTGTAGCTGAAGGCCACAGTATGTGCAAGAGAACAGAAGGATGATGCACGTGGTCAGAATCACAGGAGGTCTAGTTAAGCTGCAGGGGTGTGGGATATGGAGGAGAACCTCTGAGGACCTACTCTCAGAATCCAGATTAATGGCACTTGTAAGAGTCTTGAATGCCATCCTAAGGAGTTCACAGCGAGGGAAAAGTGATTCCCAATTCTATTAGGCAGAAACATGAACCAAGTTAATGATCAACAAGACTCGGAATGAGAATGGCGTTCTTCAGTGACTAGATAGAGAAGTGGGACTCAGGAGGACTGGCCATGATCTGAGGAACTTTGAGCAAGCTTCCTAACTCTGAGCTTCCTCGTCTCTGGGAAGATGCACCCATGTAGATGACCTTCAAGAGTCCTTGATAACTTTGATGATCACATGGGCACCAGAAAGCATGTTAAATTTAATGTCACCAATAATGTCAAACCTCTTCTCAGATCTGAACCACATGGGTTGAGAAGACTTCAAGATATACATCCAACATCACATTGTACCCCAGTCTGTTGAGGAAGACCCTCATCACACTGCTGCAAACATCTGGTTCCTATGAGAGACCACTGATGCTGCATGTCCCCAGAGAACTGTACTGGTGGGACATTGGGCAGGGAAAGTTCTAGGAGAGAAAAGTTTGGGTTGGAAAAGGCAGAGTGAGATGATATCACTTTTAATGAGCCTTAGTCATTGCTCTAATGATAGCTTGTGGGCTGAGAGTTTGTCGTCTCTTTGTGGGGTTACATCAGGACACTCAAAACTTTGTTGCAGAAATTGTTCCCCTGGCGTTACAACATGCCCTCACTCTCCACATGCCTTTTTCCTTCTTCGTGCATGTCCTCATGCTGAGAGGACCTGATCTGAGTTGTCAAGAAACATCAAGTCAGTATCAGAATCTTCTCCTGAGCACCAGATCCGTCATGCCCTCCTTCAATGAACTAGACAATTCCAATTGGAGTATAAATTTAATTGGGAAAATTCTTAAGGAGCATTTAATTCGGTAAATTGCTTAGAGTATGTTAGAACAGTCTGGGTGTCTTGGGACCCCTTTTCAGTGCTAGCAAGCCTGAGTTTCCGGCTGAGTTCTGCTGAGTAGTAATGAGGTGGTGTGGTTGCTGAGGTCAAGGCAGGAGGTGGCATTAACTTGTCCATGCTTGGCCTCATGTGGAGGGCACCTGCTGAACTGATCCTGTCATCTTTCAAGGTTCATGTTGACACCCCTGGCAGCCATTCTTCCTGTTGAAAGGCCTTGTTTAGATTTTCAAACTTAGTTTCGTCTTCACACAACCTTTTCTTGAAAACAAATCTAAAATGCTTTCTGAGGGACTCCCCCAAGAATAGATGAGGGAAGAGTCAACTCCACTGAAGGAACAGTAGTAGCATGCACCACTAAGCAAGGTCCTTGCTGGCAGAGGATGGGGGCATCTCCCACTTACTTAGATTTATTGGTTATTTTTTATGACATTACAAATGCCTTTATGTTATTTGTGAAATAATTTCATGTAAAAGAGAACGTCTCTGAAAATAAAACTGAGCTCCACCTCCACTATATGTTATCCCAGGGGCCATTGTGAGTTTCCTTGTGTGACAAAAATTAATTTCGGGGGGAAGGTGATGCAGTAGGTCACAGCACTTGCTGCTAAGCATCATCACCATAGCACCACTGTCAAAAGTCAAGTGTGGGCACAGGCCTATATCCCAGCACTAGGGGAGTACAGGAACAGTAGGATCACAAAGGCTTGCTCACCATCAAAAGCAAAAATCCCACTGAGCTTCAGGTCAGAAGACTGTCTCAGAGGAATAGGCAGAGTTTGATAGAAGAGAAAATCCAATACCTAACCTCCAGAGATATGCACACGCAAACAAAAATAAAATAATATTGAGGTCAGATCATTAATAGTGTTAACCAACCAGCTAACTCGAAATGTAACAGTTGTGTCTTGTCTTTCTGATAGTAACTATTAAAAATATTAGGAAAGCTGGGCCTATGACAGACCTAGTCTACTTCGTTTTACTTTCCTTTTATTCCTTTTTTTTTAACTTTCCTTTTCCATTCCCTACTTTTGGTGCTTGAAAGATATTGATGGTAGGTCTAGTTTTCCACATGGTTTCATTATGGTCTTCTGACTGAAACTATTAACCGTGGTATTAACTTTCAACACCTTTGTAAGGAAATCGCCTGCTTAAGTCAGGGGTTAATAACAGTCAGGGATCACTAATTATCTTGCAAATCTCCACCCTGGTATCAAACGTGATACCAGGCTTTAATGTCTCTGGAACAGCAGCCTCTAAAGACCTCAACTTGTTTCATAAACATAATGACAGCAGCACATTAGTGTCTTGGCCATCTGTGAAGGAAGATGAGGGGCAGACAGAGGAGACGGAAGCAGAGAGAAAGGACAAAGTGAAGAGACGCGAGGCGATGAGACCGGCCTTGGGCTGAGCTGGGCTGAGGTACTGCGCACCTCTCTCTCACCACAGGGACCAGCTGCTTTGGAGTTCTGATGTGGAATGATCCCACATCCGAGACCGAGAACCATATAAGACTGCTCACTCTGCTGGGCCTGAATTCAGTCCAGATGCCAGGAGCGCTGATGCTTTGCATGGAGTGTGTGCCTGCTAATGCTTAGCTAAGAGGACAAAATGTGAGATCCCAGAGCCAGAGAATTCTTTTGTGAAGATGTCCATAGACTAGTTAGGAATGTAGCTCCTATTGTTGTTTCTGCATTCAATTCACTGGCACCACAGAGATGTTTTCTATTATCCTGTTCTCGATCCTCTCCCTCCAAATAAACTTCATCAATGGCTATAGCACTATCTGAAGCAAAGCTTCAGATCAAGACAGCTTAAAGCGTCAGACAGCTACCAATAGAAACACAGGAATTTCTCTTCTCAGGTAACCAGAACCCTCTTGATTTCCTGAGATTTGGAGTCACAAATTCACCCATGACTAGATGAAGCTCATTGAATGTCTGTGTTTTCAGCTTAGTGGCATTCACCACACATGAAATAAACAAGGTCTCAGTAGATCATTGGCCTGGGGATGAGACATGGGATCACAAGGCACACAGACCACTGGACAAGGGTATGAATTCTATGGATCTCATAGGCCTTGTCCTCAGGTGATGGGACGGAAGTCTCCACGATCTCTCTAGTTCTGACCTCTCAATGATGTTACAAAAATCAAGCACAACACTTGGTGATAGTCAGAACCAAGTCAGATGCAGGCTAGCTACATTTCTGCAAGACAACTGGATAATAATCTCAAGAGATTTTCAAATTAGACTTTCTTCGTGGCCTTTGGTTTAGTTGTGTGTCAATCAAGTCTGTCTTTCTAAAGAGTAAGGGTTGACTGAAGTGTCTAATTTCAGTCTAGGATCCCTCACGGGGACTCTTCCACATTCCAAATGGCTTTCAGCCAGGTACTAACCTTCAGTACATTATGTATATGCAGAGAGGCTAGATAAAACATCACCTGACCTGCCTTAACACCCCTAACTGATATTCTCTGAAAATGCTATACTCTAAAACTCTGAAATGTTAACTTCCTTTAAAGCGGCCCACCTACCCATTTCTTTTCCAGGAATGGACAAAGGAAGAATAAAATGAATCAATGCAGAAGTAAAGATGGAAAAAGGAAGAAAATAGGGGGCCTGGGTAGTCCACAGAATGCCAACTCGGAGGATAGTTGTGGGTGGGAGCTGTGGGAAGCAGAGGGTGGCTTTTTAAATCAGCTTCCACGAAAAGCACTGAAGCTTTCTATGGATGCTACAGGAAGTAGGTCACTCTATGCTACTCGGTGCTGGCATGAATAGCAATTGAGCAACCTCACGCACATTCTGTTTACCTAGCCATGGAGACAAAAACATTCCTGTGGGGGAAAGATGCAGCCAAAGGGTTCTGACACAACCAGAGAGATGAGAAGCATTCAAATGGCTTGTGATTTCATCCAAAATGGTTTACTTGTTCCTACCACAGTGTTTCTCTGGATCTTTTCAAACCTCGGTAAAGAGTTTATCCACATGATACTCATTAAAATCTCATTTGAAAAGGGGGAAAAGAAAGCCCAAAGCTCTTTGAAAAGGACTGGGTTATCTGAGCTGCAGATGTACTGGTAAAAGGGATTTTTTTTAAAACTTACATCTAGCTCTATTCTCCACTGCCACATGGCTGACCTTTGTAAATTGAGATAACGACATGCATTTAACAAAATCTGACATCAAGTAAGATGTGTAATAATATTTAAACTCCATGATGTTAAAATATGTATTTATAGATCGTTTCATACATTGTGGGAAGACTAAGTCATTTGAAGCCTGAGGTTTCTCCACTGGAATTCTAATTTGAGCTTTACGGGTCTTGGGAGTGGGGGGTTGCTCCTCTGCTGTGTGGCACTGGGAGCAATAAGGACACCTGGGTTTTGGAAACCCAGAACACTTGTTGCAAGGTAATTATAAGGAAACTTCCCACTAGACTCACCAAGAGCCTGTGTACCCAAATCCCTCCCTCCGATGCTCCTGAACATTTGCTAACAAAGTCTTTAGTATCTGCTGTAATTCTCATATCACGGATTGTTTCAAGGTCTCTGTGGCTTCAGAGGCTCCATCCAGCAACTGATGGAAACAGATGCAGACTCAGAGCCAAACATCAGATGGAGCTCAGGGAATCTGTCAGAAGAAGAGGAGGAAGGACTAAAGAGCCAGAGGGGTCAAGGACACCACAATAAAACTCACAGAATCAACTCACCTGGGCTCACAGAGACTGAGCCAACAACCAAGAAGCCTGCACGGGACTGACCTAGGCCCTCTATATATAAGTTACAGTGTGTAGCCTGGTCCTCTTATGTGACTCCTAACAGAGGGAACAGGGACTGTCTCTGATTCTTTTATAGGCTTTTGAGATCCTATTACTCATACTGGGTTGCCTTGCCCAGCCTTAATAAACGGGGAAATACTTGTCTTACTGAAACTTGATATGCCATGTTTTGTTGGTATTCATGGGGGGCCTCCCTTTCCTGAACAAAAATGGAGGGGGAGTGGATTAGGGGGTAGAGAAAGAAGGAGGGGGGGTCTTGGAGAAAAGGAGGAAGGGAAACGGCAGCTGGGTTAATAAATAAATGAAAAAAATTCTCTTAAAAAATGTGGCTGGAAAAGGGGAGTTGATGATGAAAAATATCATCTCTAAGTAGTGTATGGAAAGGTGTCTTGCTTGTGCTAAGTTATCTTGATTCATTTCCCTTTCTAATTAGTTCTCATTCAATTATATTTCTGTTCTGACTGTCCATGACTCAACTCCACAAGTGATGAAATCCCTATCAGGTGTTGGCTGTGCTGAACAGCTCTCTCTGTATTCATGCGTGTCTTAATCCTCGATGACCCTTCAATGTGAGATTTTATCTCCCTACTTTACAGGTGAAGAACTTGAGTTCCAGAGAAGTTAGCCCACTATACCAGATGTACTCAGTTAGTAGGCACTGGAATGGGGAGAAGGTAAAATCAAGATCTCCTGATTTTAAGGCCACTTTTCAATATCATTCTGGTTCTTGCTTTACAAATCCCAGTCTCAGGATACAAGCAAACCAGGTGTTTAGCAGTTTCTGGCATTGAACAGACAACAAAGACCACCATCATCATAGTTGTGATCACTGGTGCCTTTCATAGAAATATTAAAATTGAGCAATAAGCTTTGACAGAATTAGACAAGTGGTACCTTTAAATGGTTCCAGGGCCTTCAAAGTCTTAATAAGTCCAGAAACTGTAAGTCTGTGACTAACTTGAGTTCCCACTAAGGAACATAGGCCAGGTTGCAATGGCACATTCCTGGAAGTGCTATTTAGAAAAAGGAATACTTTTTCTGTGTGTCTGACAGAAGTCAAACAATATTATCATTGCTTTAAGACCCAGTTATTGGACTTGTGTCTAAGGATGCCCTGGTATCAGTGCCCACTGAAAACTGGCATGTAAGATTGCAGTGAGTTGAATGTCAGGTACTTGACAACATGATCCTGACTTAATTGTGAAGGTCCTCCTGGGTATTGTGGTACCCACTTTTAATCCCTGTACTCAGGAGACAGAGGCAGGCAGATCTCCGGCATTTTGAAGCCAACCTGGTCTACATAGTGAGATTCAGCCAAGGTTACATGGTGAGACCCTGTCTCAAAATAAAATAAAATAAAATAAAATAAAATAAAATAAAATAAGGGCATATCCTCCCAAGTGGATGAAGCATGGTAGTGGGAGGAGTAGACCAGAAATGAGACTGTTCAAGTAACAGTTGAGTCCTTTTGGTCTTATGCTAGGTCCCACTCCGAAGACTTATTGGCCTAGTCTCCTCTTACTGTAAATCCCAAGATCCTTTGCACTCAACAGACATTCCGTTCTCATCTTCTCTTTGGAAATGAGGCTTTTCATCTCCTTCCCCCAGCCACATGAGCTTCCTTTCATGAACATGAGTGTTGCCTGCTGGCATCCACAGTTTGGGCACATTTGCTTCTCTGGGCTCTCCTCTCTGCACCATTGTCCTCTATGGAAAGGCGGGGGAAAGCCTCTTCTCACGCCACGTTCTCCAGTGTTACCCTCCTGCCATCTCCATTTGCCATGAGATGCTGTCATTGTATCAGGTGCCATCGTTGTGTTATTCACTGAGAGAGTAAAGGACCAAAGGAAAGCCATGAAGACTCAGCTCCATAACTGTGGCTTTTGTCTTATAGTTTACAAAGCCCTTCTTATAAGTCCCTCTTTATAAACTGACTGAGGGATGGGTTTGATAGAACTAGAAGCCAGGAATCCATAGAGGAGGCTCAACCATCTCAAAGAAGAGAGTTAATGGGATGGGATGACAGGACTGGAACCTTGTCTTCCAGCTCACAGCACACCCCTTACCCATTCAATTGGACTGCCTACCAAAACAACACATGTTTACCCTTGACACCATAGGCCTGGTTCTTGCACTTCAGAAAAAAAAAAATAGAACTGGATATTCAGAAGACACATCAGTAGCAAACACTCAGGTATTGAAAAGTAGGGGCTGCAGAGCGGAGACCAAAATTTTGCTACTAACTTCATACTAATATGCAAATGGTGTGCCAATTGGATGTGATTTCACCATGCCTGGCCCCTGTGGAGGATCAGATCTGCTTAGTCAGTGCTTGCAGTTTCTGTTCTAAAGACTCTTGACATTGTCTTGGCCCAGTTCTGCAGGCTGATTTGCGTAAGTGCCTCTCTGAGGAAAGGGTCAAGATGACCTGTAAATGACCTGAGAGACATGTCCCCATGGAAATCGTTGATCTAAATGTCTAGTGCTTCCTGGGTGGATGATTTAGAAGGACTCAAGGCAACCTGGTCTGTGAATGGTGTGAGGCCTGGCTGGGAAAGTCACAACCTACTCCGTATGGGTTCCCTCTCCATATTGACTGCTTAATCTTAAGGCCCTATGTCAGAAATATACACAGACACTTTTGTGCATTTCCAAGCCAGAAATTACTGAATAACAATAAAGTTTTGAGTTACAATGTTTTTATTGACTGGAGTTTCCCAGTAGTCTCAATGTTTCTTCACTGCTGACCAAGGCAGATTCCTTTATTTCAATCTCAAGTACTCAAGTTAATTCTCAGATCATCTCTTATACATAAATGCATATGGACTGCTGCTGCTCACTCCCATCATTCCTCAAGAGCCTGTGAAATGGGTCTCTATCTGTCAGAAGATCTGCTTCCCTACTGACATGGACCTATGATGCTTACCAAAGCCACAGGCCCACAAGCCCCCTCCCCTGCTATCCTAATCTTCCACCTTGTTCCAGTTCTTAGCATTTCTTCCCTTATTCTACAGTCACCAGTTCTTTATAACCCATGAGGTTTGTCCCCGATCCTGCTATTCTGCCTACTCCAGGGAGCTACCTCTGCCCATTGCCAGTCTGCCCCTCTTCTCTTTACCCCAGAGAGGTAGCCATAGCTGCTTTGGGCTTCCCCCCAAAAGCTTCCGAATAGTCTCTCTTGTGTCTATTGTAAAAACCTTCTTCCCTGTACAAAGAATGAAGCCTTGAACAGGTGAGAAGGCTAAGTGAGTAACCTACCGACTGTCAAGCCTGGCGACTGGAGTTCTGTCCCTGAAACACACGTGATGGAGTGAGCATCTCACCTTCCAAAAGGTATCCTGTGACATCCACTTGTACACATACAATAAATAAAGAATAAGCACACTTTTTAAAGTCTTTCAGGGCAAGGCTTAGCCAGAATGCCACTGTTTTCTACAATGAGAAGTAACTTAGAGTGGGCACTGCCTAGTCTCAGCCTCTTTCTCCGAGCACTCCACAAAACAAACAAACAAACAAAACCCCACCCATTACAGGCCTGGCAGTGGGAAATGGTGGCTAGGACAAGAACTGTATGTGTTAAATGAGGAGATATGAGTGAGCCTCTGATATGAGAGATATCAAGAGAGCAATGTAACCCCTATTGAATGCATAAAGTACCTGTTAGAATGTTCTCCAAATATCTGGCTAGTAAGACTCAAATCTCTGTTTGAAAGCCAAGAAGAATGTGTTTAGTGCACATGAAAGGGAGCTTGGCTTCACCCAGCTGGCTCCCACTGTCACAAATGTCTTTGTCCACGTCGCATTCAGCTGTGACTCTGTCTCTCAGATACACTTTGTTCTTCCACCCTCAGGTAGTCCTGGTCACTATCTGTGGTGTGTGTGTTTGAATATGCTTACATTTTCATAAACATTTCCTGAGAGCTCCTTTCCATTCATCTGAGGCTGTTCTCAAAACTCTGCCATTTAAGTTTGCCAGACTAAAAGCAAAAAGTATCTGCTTTTCCATTTCTACGGTCGAAGAGCACACTTTAAAGGAAAACAGCTGCGAATTTCATCAAACAAGACTGAGTGTGAACAAAAGAAAGGCAGCTAAAATGAGTGGATCATTAGGTTCAGGACAGGGCACAGAGATAAGAACTGAAAGGCAACTACACACCACTGACAGCTTCTCTGTTTCCTTCCCATCCGATGGATGAAAGGCACATCCGGGAGGGTGGTCCCCTGCCTCCTCTGACACTCATCTTCCCTCATTTCAACCCTGAAGCTGAGGTCAAGCTCTGTTTCCCAGCAACACTGCCTCTTTCATTGATAAAGCATCCCGTGTCTTTTTGGTTTGTTTATCATACCCCTCTCTCTCTTTTGATTATACTCCACCCTGGGAAATGAGTCCCCTAGGAATAATAACTGCAGAATGGAGGTACACTTCCTTGCATCCTTGCCAGACTCTTTGTTCTTGAGTTTCAAATAAGTTTTGACTTCTATCAGTTGACCACACAGAGGGCAAGGTCACATTCTGTAATAAACCCTGTCACATTCTGTTCTTAATCTTTCTTATTCATATTGTTTTTGCCCATGCTTGGCTGCTGTATGAACTGTGAGCTAGGCTTTGGACTCCAGGTCCATTGAGCCAAACTACTTCCTATGACCATAGCAGCCTCCTTGGCACACTTTCTCTGTCAGCCGTGGATCTGAAGTAGAAGAAGGCATCAGAAGCTGCAGAAGTAGGAAGGATTCTAATGATGGAAAAGAAGAGTCTGAGGTAAGGTTTCTCCATGTAGAACCTCTGAAGTCATTGTGCCTCAGTTTCTCTATCATTAAAAAGTGGCAGTAATAGAAGCATACACTTCAGGGTGCTACTAAATGAATATGCACACAGAAAATCTTCAAAGCACTTCCTCAGTGATGCTGACAATAACTTGCTTTATTCCTGGGGTAGCAAACAGTCAGTATGGTTTTCCAAAACATAGAGTACTTGTGTGTTTCCCACCTTCATACTGGTATTTTGTTTTCCCTTTTGGGCATTGAGTTGATATTTCCAGACCATGGTTTTAATGAACTCTAGACAATGGTCCCAAGTCACCAGAGGTATGGCAGAGATCTTTTCTACTTCAGAACTCCAGAAAGCCTTTGTCCAGAAGAGTGTTAACTTAATGATGGTTACACAAGAGAATCGCGTGATACTACCTACCATTCTCTTCCTTCTCACACAGATGAATCTGATAGTCTCACAGTCTGTCTCCATCAACCTGACATGTTAGTATACAAAGTAGCATCAAGTTGCTAAGGGTTGGCAGTTAAATTGTTTTCAAAACCAGAAGTACCATGCCCATAGATACAGAATTGTGATGGTTGATCTCCACTGTCAACTGAATTTGCCATTCATCACCTAACAGATGCATCTCCGGATGTATTTGTTAGGGGGTTTCCAGAAGAGTTTACATGAGGAAAGAGAGGCTCCCTGTGAGTGTTGGGGGCATTATCTGATAGGATAAGCTTCCAGACAATACATGGGAAGACGTTTAGACAGTAGAGTACTAGCATTGGTCTCTCTGAGTCTTCAGGGCAGATGCAATGTAACTGCTTGCCTCATGGGCTTGTGACTGGCCATGATGGACTGTTGTGGAATATTTGCTTACACTGTGAAGATATATCTTTGCCAAGGTGCCTTCTGATTAGTTTGAATAAATAAAGAGCTGAATGCCAATAGCTAGGCAGGAAGAGGTTAGGCAGGACATTCAGGAGACAGAAGAAACTATGCAAAGAAGAAAGGTAGAGTGGCAACCAATATGCAGAGGAAATGGGATGGTCAATAAAGAGATGGGGTAACATCACATGGCAGAATGTAGATTAATATAAATGGATAAAATTATAAGAGCTACTTGAGAACAATCCCAAGCTAAGGCCAAGCTTTCATAATTAATAATCAGTCTCTGTGTGGGAAGCAAGTGGTAGAAAGAAATCTTATTGCAATGGACCATATCCTGAAACTGTGGGCCAGGTAAAGCCTTCTTTCTTAAGTTGCTTTTGTGAAGTATTTTGTCAGAGCAATGATAAAAGAATGCACACAGTAACTTATTATTTAAGGAGGATGGATGTCAAAAGAATAATTTTGAAAACCTAAGTAGACACCCTTGATGAGTATTTGTGGTACAGATCACCAATGACTCAGACTTATTTCCTCTTCAAATCCCCACTGGTAGCACCCCCCACCCCCCATTCCTTACTCTCATGTTCATCTTGATTGGGTTTCAAATATTTGCATATTTTGCTCTGCATTGTCAGTTATCAATTTCAATGGCCTTCTATCAACAGAGGCAGGCAGAGTCATCTGCTGTAAAAGGTGAGCTCTTTACTTCTCCCATATTTACCTCTAAAGCCCTTTGAAATTCCTGAGTGTACTTTATGCAGGACTAGTAATTAACTTTTCTTGATTTGGGATATTCTTAAGAGCAATCATTATTGCCACATATACTTCTATGTCAGATATTAACACATTTGTTGAAATTTCATGGATTCTTCAGTAAAAATTGGAAAAATTTATCCTATCATTTACATTTCTCATTTCCCTCATTCACAAGAATAAGAGAATGTTGGGTGTTCAGACTGGCACTATTTGCCCATATCTTGAGAAGATTTATTAGATGCCTAGAGGTGATAAACACTGTTGTCAATTAATTTCTACTTAGCAACCATTGTTTCATGCATAGTCATCTAACAGCTTAATAGATTTGTTTAAGTCCTTGATGGTTTTAAATGATTGTTTAAAGGGGTCCATTCATTCAAAGCACTCCTCCAGAGAGCTTTGCTTTCTTGGACAGGGTTTTCCTCAGACATTTAGGAAACACCAGCAACCCACTCTGTGTTATCGTTGGGCTTCCCAGATGTGGGAGAATAAAGTTTCCAATATAACTGTTGGTTTTCTCTTTTCTGGAACTTTCCTTCTGAAGGGAGAGACCCTAAACTGCAATAGGAAATGTCTCTCTCACACAAACACAGAAATAACCCACCAACATGTACTGCCTCAGTCTCTAGAGATGCAACCAGAAAGAAAGAATCGGCATACTTTTTCCTGTATGGAAGGTCAGTTGCAAGAAGAATGAGGCAAGGAAACCTGTTTCCTGTCTCAAGTTTCCTGAGGTTGTGCTACCAATGATAAAACCAAGATGAAGGAATTTTAAAAGTAACTGGCTCTTCATCTTTAATTATCCTGTCTAGAAAGAAAGCCTGCCATCAGGTTGGAGACTGGCTGTGCTCAGGAGATTGATTGGAGTGAGACTTTTTCCCCCCAGTCTAGATTGCTTTAGTTTTACTGGAATTGAGGCAGGCCATAAACCTATCAGTGACTTGAGAAAATGGAAGCAATTAAGTCTGCAGGTGTGCATATCTGTCATATTAATGACGGATCTGTGTTAATAGAAGCCACGGAAGGCTCCTGCATGGAATATTGCTCATGTCTACTAAAGATGCAGCCACTCATGGAAGCGCCACACCTCCATAATGCCGACATCAAAGTGTCCTTTACCATGGGTGTGGAAAAGTCTTTACAACCACAAAATGATTCCTACTATCCCAGCAATGCTCTGGGGTGGTAGACCATTGCAAATCCAAGGCCAATCAAATTCCACACAGGTAAAGACAATATTAGTGTAAGATAATAGTTACCAGGAGAGTTTATTTTGTAAGAGTAAGAAAGACCTTGCTTAAACACCAACCTTTCTACTTCAAACAATTTTTGCTTGGCCATATTTGTGTGATTTAAACCTACTAAAGATTACAGTATTTGTTTTACGAGATGGTTGTGAGGAGGAAATGAAGTGATACTTGCAAAGTTCTGAACACAGCATCCAGCAGTCATGGTCACTTTAATGATTTTATTTTCCTTTTCTGACCTTGAAAAGCATTTCGGGTCCTAGAAGTTAATTTCCAGTCATGCCTTGTAGGCTGCCAGATGACTTCAGGATGGGGAAGAGTTAGGCGGCGTTAGGAAAAGATGGGTAGACCCCTGCACTGGATGAGTCTATCCTTATGCGAGTTCACTGTCTTGTGGTGAGAGCCATCTGCTCCTCTGACGGTCAATCATTGCTGAGCCCTTTCTCTGACCCCTCTAGCAGTGGATTCCTTGCTCAAGGTAACCCAACTACAGATGGTGCCATGACCTGATGCATGGCTGGCCACAAAAAGATGAGCTAATCAGATTCTCACTCTTAGGAATTTGAAATACAGAATATGGGACAAATCAGGCATAAATCAGCAGAAGCAGAACTCACCAGAGATGCATAGTAAAAGCACAGATGGGGAGCCTGGGCCATAAGGGCCACTTAAAGCTGGAAAGATGGGGAAATAGAGAAACATGAGTACGCCAGAATGCTGACATAGAGAAATCTTCAGGGCATGAAAGGAAGTGCTGGTAATAAGTCGGGAGAAAAGGAGTGGGTATGTGGAAGGATTGGAGGACAGTAAGTCAGCAAGGGGCTACCCCCATGGTCTATTACAGAGCCTGCACTGTTGTGGAATATTAGTTAAAGAGGTGTTATATTCTTTTACGTTGTGGAATATTGGTTTGTAGACGCAAAGATGTGTTGCATTCATTTTTGTTGCATTTGTTTAACTTTGTGAAGCTGTGTTACTTTGCCTGTCCAAATGCTTGATTGGTCTAATAAAGAGCTGAACAGCCAATAGCTAGGCAGAAGAGGATAGGTGGGGCTGGCGGGCAGAAAGAATAAATAGAAGGAGAGAGAAGAAGGGGGAGTAGAAGGAGGAGAGGAGGACTCCGGGGCCAGTCACCCAGCTGCACAGAAAGCCACGGTATGAAAAATAAAGAACCGTATACAGAATAGAGAAAGATAAAAACCCAGAGTCAAAAGGTAGATGAAATAATTTAAGAGAAGTTGGCTATAAACAATCCAAGCTAAAGCTGGACATTCTTAAATAAGAATAAGTCTTGTGTGCATATTTATTTGGGAGCTGACTGGCCGGCCTCCAAAGAGCAAAGACAAACAAACAAACAAACAAAAATCCAACCAACTACACTTTACAGTCCTAGAGCTCATTGCTTGGAAACTTAACAGGCCCTTGGCACCTGGGTCTTCACTCTTGTGTGTTCAATGTCTGCAACAGAACCTGTACGTTGTGAAAGGATTTCCAGAAACCAGAAACATGAATGAGATGCTGACTTGGAATTACAGGAGCCACTCCACTAAAATATGGACACTTTTCTGAAGATGTGGAATGTTCCCCTTAAGAGATATACTGATCACAACAGCCAGTGCAGGATCAATACGGGTCAAGAACAAAACCAATACAGGCCTAGAACAGGTACAATATAGGCCAAGAATAGGCACAATATATAGGCCCAGTAAAGGCCCAGCACAGACCTTGTACAGGTCCTGCACAGGCACAACACAGGACCAATATAGGCCCAGCAAAGGCCCAGAACAGATCCAGTACAGGCCTGATATAGCTCAGTATAGGACCAGTGCGGGCACAACACAGGCCCAGGAGAGGCCTGTTGTGGACTACATGTTTAACATAGTTTAGGCAAAGATGTGCTATATTTTTTTATGCTGCATTTATTTAAATGTAAAGATGTACTTGCTTAGCCTGCCTAAGGCAATTGATTGGTCTATTCAAAAACTAAATGGTCAGTAGCTAGGTAGAGGGATAGATGGGGCTGGCAGACAGAGAGAATAAGTAGGAAGAAGAATCTGGGTTCACGAGAGAAAGACAAGAGCATGAGGAAGAAAGAGAGGGAGATGCCAGTCAGGCTGTTGCCAGACAGACAGATATACAGTAGGACATACAGAATGAAGGAAAGGTAAAAAGCCCCAAGGCAAGATGTAGATAAAAAGAAGCAGGTTAAAATAAGTTATAAGACCTTGTAGGACAAACATAAAATAAGGCTAAGCATTTATAATTAATAATACTAAGTCTGGGTCATGATTTGGGAGTTGATTGGTGGCACACAAGAAAAAGTCTGCTACAATGGCCCAGAATAGGTCCAACACAGCCTTTGAACAGGCCCAGTACAGGCACAGGCCTGACACAGGTTCAGCATAGGTCCATTACAGGTCTGACACAGGCCTGATACAAGCCAAGTACAGACCCAGAAGAGGCCTAATGTAGGCCCAGTACAGTCCCAGTATAAGCCCTGCACAGGCCTGGCACAAGCCTGTCACAAACCCATCACGGGTCCAGCACAGGTCCACCATGGGTCCAACACAACACCAGCATAGGCCCATGATAGGCCTAGAACAATCCTAACACAGGTCCAGCACTTCCCCAGAACTGTCTGGACACAGCTGGGAACTGCCCTGTGAGCACAAGCCCGGTGGAAGCATCGGAATTCATTCCCAGAGTTTGCAGAGGAATTTCCCATTCCAAATACCTGATGAATACTCGTCACTCTAGATGAAAGAAGTCACTTAAGAAGTGTGTTTAGATTCTGAGTCAGTAAATCAGACTCCAGATCTCTTCACGGCTGTATTCTTTGAAGTCTGTGCACAGCCCTGTTGTCCTTTTATATTTTTTCCCATCTGTAAAATGGGACTTATGACAGTGGAAATATCATACCACAATATGCTACATCTCTAAGGTCATAAAAGCAAGCAGACAAGAGTGACACTGGAAAGCCAATGCATTTTCTTTTATTATTAAAGAAATGATTTTCCTTTGCTAACCCACACAACAGTCAGCAATAATGAGAAAAGAGGCAAAAGAAACCATGGTACATGACAGCTAAAATCAGGAGTTGATAAACTATTCTATTCCTAAAGGGACACTGTCATGTAAAAAAAAAATCAATTTGAGTAGGAGAAAAAAATCTGGTTTGTTTATTAGTTTTGCTCCTAATGCCACCAAATGGACTTCAATCTGAAATGGCTTTTGAAATCAAATTTGTTATTCTCCAATTTCGCAACTTACTCTTTATGCTAATTTGTCTGCACCTGCAGGGACAGAGAAACTGGCAGCATTGAGCATGAGATCCAGGAAGAAAAAGCAGCACAAAGATTCAGGAAATGAAAGCAGGGCTAAATCATATTAGGTTTACAGAGGTTAGGTTTCACATAAAACAAGGGAACTGGATTGAATGTCTGAGAGAGTATTGGAGTAAAAAACACGATGACCCTTCCCAGGTCTCAGAAAAAGGCCTAGGGTGTGGAGCCATTGGTGAAGGCAGGCCCTGGCCCATGTCAGGTGTCTTTTACACTGCTCATTGCTCAATCCTAAGAGTAATTATAAAAGAATTAAACTTTTTTTTCTCATTTAAGACTTTAGCCTGTAAGTATTGAAATTAAATCTTTCTATATTTTTTTAAAAATATTAAAAATTTGGAACTCTGCTTAGAAAAAAAAAGTGTTACAAATTTAAGGAAAAGGAAAACCCAATCTCAGTCTCCACTTTCCCATGTGTCTTTTAATGTCCCCCTTCTCTATGTTTTTTTCTGCTACATCATCAAGAATGGTCTCAGGGTATCTGTAGATCAAATCCAATATCCCAGGCATCATAAAACTTGAGGACATATGTACTACATATATACAGATTCTTTCATCATTTTTCAAATATTCAATAGTATAATTTCATACCCCTGTTTAAATGTTGTTATATTTTAAAATATAACAACTACTTTCTTCAAGGTTACATGAAGGGTTAACTTAGAAGCAACCTAGAGAAATTCCTGTGCCCAGTGTATTTAATTTTAGATGTTCTGCATTGTTTAAAGGAACATCAAATTTTAAGTTCTGTCAACAATCAGTAACTGCTACAATCCAATGGATGCTTTGAAATCTACATATTCAATGCTCAAGCAATAAAATACCAACTTTTAAAACATATTAAACTAAGGGAAAATCAACTTGGTTAATCAAAACTCAGGTTTCCTCTCCCTCTTCCCCAAGACCAACAAAACATCTCTTTGTTCCTCAATGCTTTTTCAATACTACTAAACATGAAAGTAGACTTAAACACATTAGCAAAGATTGTTCAAAGTTACATAAAACAAGAATCAAATGTTTACCTACTATTTTGATTTTGATTAGGCCAATTTCCTTATTTCCTTTAGACCGATACTTGTTGCTTGTAGAAATAAGCGCACTTTAAGCACTAGTGATTTCTATAGCAAATGGCACAGTATGGTGACTCTTTTCATTTAATTCATGAAAAGTGCCTGAGAATGCCATATCCAGTAATAAAAGTAAATTTTAAAAATAAGAAGTTAATTGCTTTTCTCAAAACCACAGCATGCTTCAGGATTCAGGCTGGAGTTCACAGATTCTACCTCTTTCAGGCCAAATCACAGACTACTTACTGTCTTTTGTGAAACTTGTTGAGATTTTATGTCCCTAATTCTTTTCTGTGTCCCTAGGGAAATCAGGAAGAAAGTTCAGTGAAGGGGAAAGAGGACAAGTTTTAAGAGTCAGACAGACATGGTTAGATTCTCAACCCTGATGTTTGCTAGCTCTGTGCGTCCAGGCCACTTAGCTAACCTAGGAGCCTCTGATGCTTCATTTGTAAACTATAGATAATGACAAGCACATGTGCTTTTCTGTATTTTGTCTTTGGAAAATGAAATACAACTGAGTCAGAAGACAGAAATAATAAATTCTACACACCAGAGACCCACTCTTACTCTTAATTTTTTTGTGCTTGCTAAAATTTCACTCTGATAATAGGATATATTTTGTAAAACAAACAAAAATGACGTAATAAATGGACTTTCTCCAGTGGGGTAAAGTAGTAAAAATGTGAGCTGGAACAAAGATGACTCCTTGCTTGGTTACTGATGTGCACTGTCAACTTTCATTCATTCATTGTTTTGAAAACATTTTTTCATGAGTCCTATTCTACATCAAGCATGACAGTTGCAGACATGATAAGTCTGTCCAGAAAGAATTTATGTTTAAGATTGAGCAAGTAAAAAATCTTCATTATAAATGCAACAAAGGCCTATGTCAAGAATGTACACAGAATGGAGGAAGAGTAGGAGGGGAGGGTGATCAGTTTCCCCTAAGAAAAAGACATAAAGAAGGCTTAAAAAAAAAAGGTACTGTTCACAAGAAGCAAAGGGAAATGGGTTCATACTGGGATATTATGAGTGACTGCACTCCAGCCATACTCTTGACTAAGAAGCACAGTCATATATTAAGAGGAGTACTTCCCTCAGTTGGGGGATATTTGATCGCACTACGAACTCTGAATTTGCATTTGCATTAATTAACGTAAAATAACTTTGAGTCAGGAGGCTGTTAGCAACTAGCTGGCAAGAGCATTAGGAGGCATTTGGAGGCAATAGAGAGGTACACCAGAAGTAATTGAGAGGGATTTTGAGTGGTGTGACCTTTCTTTGTTTTGGTGGAACAGAAGGATGTGCTTTTGGGGAGATGCCAGCAAGGAAAGAAGGTGAGCTAGTTGCTGCTCAACCTCTCTGAGCTAGCAGTTTTCCACCCCAGCCTTTGAATCCCAAGTCTTATTTCTAAATAGAGATTTAGTTAAAACTATCTTTAGTGACAGCAACAGAGCTGGTGTCTGTCTGTAGGAATAGAAGTGTGTGCCACTATTGCCTGACCTCTATAGCTAACTAGTGGCTAGCTCCATCACTAGAAGATCCATTTTGATCTTCAGACAAGCTTTATTTGTTAGAGCACAAACAAAATATCACCACAATGCACAAATTGTGAAGTCAGGAGATTTTGTGAGATACTTGGGACATCCTTTAGGAGAGAGTTGAAACATATTAAAAAGAAAAATCTTTCACACATTAAGAATGGGGAACATCTATATGTTTTTCTTTGGGTTCACCTTCTTATTTAGTTTCTCTAGGATCACGAATTATAGGCTCAATGTCCTTTATTTATGGCTAGAAACCCATTATGAGTGAGTACATCCCATGTTCCTCTTTTTGGGTGTGGCTTACCTCACTCAGGATAGTGTTTTCTATTTCTGTCCATTTGCATGTAAAATTCAAGAAGTCATTGTTTTTTACTGCTGAGTAGTACTCTAATATGTATATATTCCATACTTTCTGCATCCATTCTTCCATTGAAGGGCATCTAGGTTGCTTCCAGGTTCTGGCTATTACAAACAATGCTGCTATGAACATAGCTGAGCATATACTTTTTTGTATGATAGGGCATCTCTTGGTGAACCCAAAGAAAAACATATAATTATCCTGGATATTAACCTTCATCAGGCAAGGAAAGGAGACAGAGACAGAGACCCACATTGGAGCACCGGACTGAAATCCCAAGGCCCAAATGAGGAGCAGAAGGAGAGAGAGCACGAGCAAGGAACTCAGGACCGCAAGGGGTGTACCCACACACTGAGACAATGGGGATGGTCTATCGGGAACTCACCAAGGCCAGCTGGACTGGGTCTAAAAAAAAGCATGGGATAAAACAGGACTCGCTGAACATAGCGGACAATGAGGGCTGCTGAGAAATCAAAAACAATGGCACTGGGTTTTGATCCTACTGCACATGCTGGCTTTCTGGGAGCCTAGGCTGTTTGGATGCTCACCTTACTAGACCTGGAAGGAGGTGGGAGATCCTTGGACTTCCCACAAGACAGGGAACCCTGACTGCTCTTTGGGCTGCTGAAGGAGGGGGAGTTGATTGGGGGAGGGGGAGGGAAATGGGAAGCAGTGGCGGAGAAGAGGCAGAAATCTATAATAAATAAATAAATAAATAAATGAATGAATGAATGAATGAATGAATGAATAAATAAATAAATAAATAGAATGGGGAACATCACAATGCAGGGTGCTAGGACCCTGTATAGTGATACTATGGATAATTTGAAAATGGCAAATTTAAATGAGGGGATAAATGTCTTAGTTGGGATTGAAATAATTTGATCATAATTATTATCAGTTTGATAATTAATATTTTTCCTTAAGAAAGTAGTTTTTAAAATGTGCCAAATATGATAATTATACTGTAAGATACAACCCTTCGAAGAACTTACTATTGATAAGTAGAAGCTTTACAAAAACTTGATAGTGGTAAGATATAAGCTTTAGAAAGACTAAGAAATATTTGACTGATAAGATACAAATGTTAGAAGGATTTACTAATGAAAGGATACAAGCTTTAGAAAGATCTACTCATGAAGATAAGAAAAATACCCAGACACAATCAGAGGATTGAGAGCAGAACCTACCACACCACTGCATTATGAAACTAAAGAGGAGCAGCTTAAGGTTATCAGAAAACCAATCTTAATTTATCCAGTTACTATGTAAGAATGACTACCAGATGGTAGGTACCACAAGTGTATGCAGATGTTAATTGGAATCCTGTAGAAATGTTAGATTTGAAGAGATTTAAGGAAGAAGTCTTTTCATATGGTATGCACCCTATGTGAAGTAGATGTTAAATTAATGGGCAACTAAGAACAGTATTACACAAGACTGGAAAGATTTAGTTACAGAAATATTGGAATCTGGTTCTCAGTTACAATGGAAAACATGGTGAAGAGAGGAAGCTAGGATCATAGATCAACAGAGTAGGGTAAGAGGTAAGGAAATTTCCCAAGACTAGCTCCTCAGTGAGGGCCAGTATGCTGATTTACAAATACAGTCAATATTTGATGATCACATCTTGGTTCTACTCTATAGAGCAGCTTTGAATTAGAGTAGCTTTGAATGCTTGGGACAGTGTTGAAGAATCAGGAAAGAGGACTGACTCATTTAGTAAAATTATACGAGGCCCCAAAGAAGCTTTCAGTAATTTTTTTACAAAGATTTAATTTATATCTATAAATAGAGTAATACATATCCAGAAGTCAGACAAATATTAATTGAATCTTTGGCTTTTGAAAATGTTAGCTCAGCATTCAAAAGAGTGATTAGGTCTTTAAAGGCAAGATCAGCACCCACAGATAAATACAGCTGATATTGGATGTCACACTAATGATACTTGGATAGAAGTGATTTCTAAAAATTTTAAGAAAAATCAAAAAGTTGGATATTTTAACTAGTAAATTAACTAGTAAACTAGGCCAGATAAAAAGGAATTGCAGACAAGGTGTTCCTGGGAACAATGTTTTTTCTAGAGCTAATCCAAACAAAAGTCCCAGCTTTCTGGAATATGCAGAAGGTATGGTAAAGGCCAGCATTGGACTAATGAATGCAGATCAACATGGGATAGACAAAGCAATCCTTTGTCACTGGGAAATGCCTTAGGGGGCCTCTTTAAGGCCCGATGCCAAATTTGGTTCAAGCATTCCATATTAGCATTGAGGAAATTATTCCACCAAACAATTAAAAGACTTAATGCCTAATGTTCAAAGCCATACAGCTCAGGATGATAGAATAGCTTCAGTATACTATCAGAAGATACTCTAAGGCAATATTTTGGCAAACTTCTATAAATGATCAAAGACCAAACTAAAAGTACAAATAAATGATATTGAAATTAAAGGTTTGGTAGACAAAGGTACAGAAGTAAAAATTTTACCAAAATCTTGACACCCTATTGTTGGTTGATTTTTACTTTTTTACACTTTGGCTCTTTATTCTTTGGGGGCCCACCACCGAGATTCCAAATAAATACACGGAGGCTTATTTTTTTTTCCTTAGGAATGCTTGGCCTGGCCTTAGCTTGGCTTATTTCTAATCAGCTTTTCTTAAATTATCCAATCTACTTTTTGTCTCTGGGCATTTCCTTTCCTTACTTCTGTATATCTTACTTTTACTCCATGGCTAATTGTGTGGCTGGGTGACTGGTTCCTTGTGTCCTTCTCTCATTTCTTTTCCTGCTCCTTGGTCTTCTTTTCCAAGATTTTACTTTCTATTTATTCTCTCTGTCTTCCAGCCCCACATATCCTTTCTCCTGCTTCACTATTGGCCATGCAGTACTTTATTAAACCAATCAGGTGTTTTAGACTGGCAAAGTAACACAACATCACAGAGTTAAACAAATGCAACATAAAAGAAAACAATACATCTTTGTGTCATTAGACAAATGTTCCACAGAATAGACAAAGGTAACACATCTGAAAATAATATTACACAACAGCATTCAGATTGATCTCTTCAGGAGATAAATGTTCAGCTTCTAGGGACTGGAACTCTATCTCAGGTAAAACAAAGTATAAAATGAGTCATGTGTATAGGACCAAAAGGACATATAGGAAAATTAAAATCATATGTGGTTTAAAAGCAATGAATTTATGGGGAGGTGATTTGTTGTAGCAATAAAAACACAGATTAACATTCCTCCAATGTCAGAAACAAATTGTAAAGTAATTATATACTTCTGAGAAAAATATTTAAAGGCTACCAACTGTTCTGATTGTACATAAGCAGGGCATAAAGCTACTAATCCTTCAAAGGTACCAACAGCCCTATCTTTAAAATGGTTAACTATGAACTATGTATGGATGGAAAAATGAGCTTTGACATCAGAAAAAATACAAGCATTAGAACAGCTGGTACAGAAACAGTTAAATGTTCAACATATAGAAGAATTAATTGACCAGTACTTGGAATTCTTCTATATTTCTTATTATAAAAAAATAATCTGTAGCACTTGGGAGGCAGAGGCAGGCGGTTCTCTGTGAGTTCGAGACCAGCCTAGTCTACAAGAGCTAGTTCCAGGACAGGCTCCAAAACCACAGAGAAACCCTGTCTCGAAAAAAAGAAAAAGAAAAAAAATCTGTAAAATGGAGAATGTTAACAGATTTAAGAGCCATAAATAGTGTGATTCAGCCAATGGGCTCTTAACATTCTGGAATTCCCTTACCTTCTTTATTGCCTAAGGGATGACCTATTGTAGTGATTGATTTAAAAGATTATTTTTTTTTTGCTATACCTTTACAAGAACACGATAGAGAATTATTTTTCCTTCAGAGTGACTACTTATGATAATTCCCAGATTGTTAAAAGGTACAACCGGAAAATTCTTCTACAAAGAATGTTAAATAGCCCCATCTTATGTTAATATTGTGTACTAGTTCATAAACAGTTTGCCCAATCTATAATTTCCCATTATATGAATGATATCTTATTTACTGATTCAGACACATATATTTTAGAAAAATAATGTTTGACGAAGTACAGAGAATTTTGCTTGTTGGGGATTACAAATTGCTCCTGAAAAAAAACACAAATAACAGATTCTATTAATTATTTAGGGTATTAGATAGGTTTGTAGAAAATTCAACCACACCACAAAAAGTACAACTCCAGTAAGATCAATTATGAACTCTTAAAGATTTTCAAAAATTGCTGAGCGATATTAATTGGCTAAGGTTCACAATCAGATTAACAACTCAAGAACTAAGTAATATATTTTAAACTTTATATGATGATAAGGACTTAAATAGTCAAAAAAACTATCAGCTGAGGTTGAGAGAAAATTTGCTCTGGTAGAAAAGAAATTATAGGATGCACATGTGGATCACTTAAATCTAGAGCTTGATTGTATTCTGGTTATTTTACTTTCTACTAGTACAGGAATTCTTATTTAGAGAGAAGATAATATCTTGGAGTAGACATTTTTACCTCACAAACAGAGTGAAAAATTTAAGACCTATATAGAAAATGTTTCTGTATTGATTCTGAAAGGAAAATTGAGACTTCATTAATTGGCAGGAATAGGCCTAGCAGAAATTATGGTACCTTTTACTAAAGCTGAAATTGTCTCATTATGAGAGAAAATGAACATTGGCAAACAGCTTGAAGTAATTTCTTGGGATAGATTAGGAACAAATACCTGAAAAGCAAAAGACTTCAGTTCATAAAAAAAAAAAAAAAAAAAAAAAAAAAAAAAAACTTATTGGATTCTCCCTCATATAATAAGGGGAACACGAATTTTTGGAGCCCCTAACATTCTATACTGATGCAAATAAATCAGGAAAGGCAGGTTATAAGTTAGGAAAATAAAATTAAGTAAATTGGCTTACCACCCTTATTATTTAGTTCAGAAATCAGGAAAATAAGCTATTCTTCATGGCATTATACATTTTCAGACCATCTTAATATAGTTGCTGACTCTCAATATGCAGAAAAAGTTGTTTAACATATTGAAACCAGTAAACTTATACCAAATAATTAAGAATTAACTTTGTTATTTATTTAACTACAACAAGTAATCAGAAATAAAAATCATACTTTATATATAACACATATCAGATTCCATATAGGACTACCAGGCTCTTTACCACAAAGTAATGATGAAATTGACAAGCTATTGGTAGGAAATATGCTGGACACCTCAGAATTTCTTAAGAAATGCCATGTTAATAGTAAAGATCTAAAGAAAGATTTTTCTATCACTTGGCAACAAGTCAAAGAAATTATAAGGAAATGTCCTACTTATTTATTGTAAAATCAAACTTCATAAAATGCAAGAAATAACCCAAAAAGTATTCAAAAATGAAATTTGGCAAGTGGATATGTTTCATTTTTCAGAGTTTGGAAAATTAAAATATGTTCACCACATCATTGAGACATATTTAGGATTTCAATGGGCAACTACTGCTTAAAGTTCTGAAAAGGCTGACCCTATAATTACACATTTAATAGAAGTCATGGCTGTTATGACTTATTACAAAGTAAGATTGACAATGTTTCAGCATATGTTTCTAGTAAAATGAAAGTTTTATTGCACATTATGTTACAGGTTTACTACAAACTCCTACAGGACAAACAGTTACAGAAAGATCTAATTGCATGTTAAAGAATATGCTTAATAAACAGAAAAGGGTAATAAAGACCGCCAGACATAGATTACACAGTGCTTTATTGACTTTAAAGTTTTAAATGCTAATGAAAGGGAGCAACAGATATGAAGAGACATTGAATAATAGAAAAGAAACTGCTAAGTTAAGTTAGCCTATATATTTTAAAGATGTGTTGACCTCAGAATAGAAACCTGGATATGTGTTAGGTTGAGGAAGAGATTCTGCATTTGTTTCCACAAGAGAAGAAAAGCTATGGATACCTTTAAGATTGATAAATATTACATTCAAGCAGGAGAGAACTCTTGATTAGAAGAGGTGGTAGTTCATCAAAAAAATTTGGTCATTCAGTCCAAACTCACTTCCAAGACTAATAAATACCTTTCATGTGATCAGGTATGAAAAAAACAAAAATAAAATAATTTTATTAAAAGATAATACTTTTTCTGTTGCCAAAAAACATTTTTCTTAATATATATATTCCCCAAAATTAGAGTAGGGAAAGAGTTTTTTTTTTCTTTCTGGGAGAATAAAAGTATTTAACTAAGGAATCTGAAGACCACTAGATGAATGAGACATCTGAAGATGAAGAAGAAAAAAATCCTCCAGAGAAAAATGTCTCAAAAAAAAAAAAAAAGAGTAAATTTTAGCTGGGCAGTGGTAGCACACACCTTTAATCCCAGCACTCAGAAGGCAGAGGCAGGTAAATTTCTGTGAGTTTGAGGCCAGTCTGGTCTACAAGAGCTAGTTCCAGGACAGGCTCCAAAGCTACAGAGAAACTCTGTCTTAGAAAAAAAAAAAAAAAGAGTAAATTTGACCCAATAGTATAGCACATTTATAAAAGCATGAAATTGCACAAATCTTTCCAAGTTTTTATTTATTTATTTATTTATTTATTTATTTATTTATTTATTTTGCTGCTGCTTTCTATAAACATAGAAGATAAATTGTCTTTTTCTGGTCCCAATTCAATTAAAAGTTAAAGCTGGCTTTGAAGCTGAAACATGGCTCTTTCCTTCTTTAAAACCAAGCATGCTTGTTAAAGGAAAATCCAAAATCTCTGTCTCATGTCAGAAAAGCCATCTATCTGATATGGAACAGAAGACAACCCAAATCAATAAACTATTCTATTGTCACTAATTTAGAATCCTGGTTTTTATTTTTATTCTTTTGAACTTAAGATATAAATATTATCTCTAAATTTTTAAGATTAAACTTTCTGTCATGATATTAATGGTCATATAGTGTAGTAACTAATTCTAGAAATAGGCTTAATCTAGCTTCCTCTATGATTTTGGGCTTGAGACAGAAGTTGGTAACTAGAAATTAAGTTAAGACTGTGGTCCTTTAAGCTGTATGAGATCTGATGCATATGATATTTAAAATGTTTAAGTTTTCTGCAATGAACTGTGACCATTCCTAATAGTGACCACTGAAGTCTCCAAAAGGATGATGGGGCCCCACAGTGATGATTCCACCAGAATATGGTAACACTATTCAGCTGACAAACACCACCCAAAGATATGGAACAAAAGACAAACAAACTACAAGCTTTGAACTACAAACTGCTCAGGACAATGCTGGTTCACTGAGATGATCCAGAAACACAGACTACTCCAGTCAGTACTTCAGATAAGCCCTGAATTGTCTTATTACACACACACTCAACAACAAATGTTACAGCTAATTTTTCCAGGTCTTGATCATTATCTAAATTTTCTCAGGGTTCCTAGAAGATGCTGTTGCCTGAGACAACAGGAATTAATTGTAAGAGTACAATTACAATGTTCCCAAGAGCTGGGGTGGGTGATTTCTGGTCAATGAGTGGGTTCTAAATATTTGTCATTGTTTATGGGGGTTGACTCCAAATTGTTACTGGTCATCATAAGGGAGGAAACTAAGCAAAAAAGGTTGGATTCAACAATCTCTTTCTGAAAATAAAAGGGGGGATACAGAAAGAATAGAATAAAAGAGTAGATTGTTGAGTCTACTTCAAATTAAAAAGCAATTAATCTCAAATATTTTACATTGGTATATATTTTGATATACTGATATGAATTTAAGGTTGTTTTTGTTTTACTGTATATATCTTTCTATTCTTCATTAAGGAATTGTAGCTATGTAGCTCATTTAAAAATGTAATGTAGGAGAAGAGGAGTGGGGATAGGGAAAGGGGAGTGGGGGGAGGGGGCAATATTTGGGAGGAGGGGGAGGGAAATGGGAAACGGGGACAGGTGGAAATTTTAATTAAAAAAGAATAAAAATAATAAAAAAATAAAAAAATAAAAATGTAATGTGTAATTTAGAAATACAGACTAGATGTTAGTTACCTATAATAATCAAACTTGTGGTCATATCAGGTATGTTTTCAAGGTTAAACATATATTTTAGATATATAGGTGATCCTGAGACACTTCAGATACCTATAGAATATGGCATTTAGGATGTTTTAATAACCTAGGCTTTTCATGACAGTGAGACACATCTGCTCCTGGCAGCACCAATTTATTTAAAAAATATGATGGGCATTAAAGAACCTCCATACGGAGCTTGTTTTTATTGTGGCAAAGTTAGCCACTGGGCAAGAAACTGCCCTTGCCTCAACTGCTGACAGGATGCTGTCCAAATTGGATGAGCACAATACAAAATAAGGCCCCTGCTGAACTTTGCCAAGAAAAGAAAAGTCCTTCAAAATTCTCGCTTTACAGAAAAGTTTGTCAGATATTCGCAACCTGTCGGCCAAAGATGGATGCACCAACATTACAGAGGTACCTTGGGCAACTATCCAGGCAGCCAGCTGCTCTGTCATTTCTATACATTTGGAAGTTGTTTGCTCTGCATTTCCTTTTCATTCAGGTAATATTATATCCTTCTTGGATCTGTAACAGGGCTGAAGATGAGAGAGTTACAATTACAGTTTTCCTTGCTACCAAATTCAGAAATGAAACTCACAAAAGAGGTATAAAATGTATAAGGTGGAAAGACATAAAGGCTTAAATTGTTTAAAAAAATGTTTTGGAGGTCGAAAAAGATAGTTTTGGGTTGGTAAAACAAGTTAGGCTACAAAGTGGATTAGGTACCAAATTTTGGACTCATCAAGATAGGATAGATAATAGCATAGTTTTCCTGAATTTGCCCAATACAAATGTACTGGACATTGTGAAGGTAATCCTTACTTGATAATTGTTCTTATTGTATATAGTTTTATTGCATTAGAGTTAAAAACTTTCCCTTTTATTTAGACAAAAGGGGGGGAATGTTGGGTGATATTGAATCATAGTGTGAACCTCAAGTTTGCTTTTGCATTAATTAAATAAAATTAACCTTGGATCAGGAGGCTGAGTTAGCAACTAGTTGACAAAAAGTAATCATAGAGCATCAGAGGGCATCTGGGAGAGATAGAGATGCACCAGAAGTATCAGGGCAGGATTTTGAGTGGTGTGGCTTTTTTTGTTTGTTTATTTGTTTTTGTTTTGGCAGAGCAGAAAAACATGCTTTTGGGGAGATGCCAGCAAAGAGAGAAGGTCAGCTAGTTGCTACTCAACCTCTCTGAGGTAGTATGTGTTCATCCCACCCTTTGAATTTTGAATCTTAATTATAAATAGTGTGATAGAGATTTAGTTAAAGCTACCTTTAGTGGCAGCAACAGAGCTGGTGTCTGTGGGAACAGAATTCCCACCAGACTGCAGCCTGACTGTCCCGGCTGCTTCCAGAGAACCAGTCATGTAATGGAGGAATTGAAATTACTGGCTAAAATAGCAATAGATTAAGGCATAACCACTGTGCCAAAGTTAAAGCAAAGCCCCCAGAGAAACACTGAGACAGTAGTTGCTAGGCTGTATGAAGACAGAATACATGTTGGAGTCCATATTACACAAAACAAAATGTGTGCTAAGAAACTTGACTTCAGGGCTTAGAGAAAGGGAACTCAAAATGAGGCTGGAATTTTGATTTTTTTAAGTACATAAAAAAGGTATGAATGAGCATGTAATAAGCCCTTTTCTGTCCCACCAGCTAACTCCCAAATAATGACATGGAGACAGTATTGATTATGAATGGCTTAGGTTTGTTCCACTAGCTCTTATAACTTAAATTAACCCATATTTTCATTATTCTATAGACTACCATGTTGCATTACCTCTCTTCCACATGGCGGCTCCTGTTTCCTCTCTGTGCCTCTTCACACCCCTAGATTCTTCCTCTTCATTTCTCTCTCTGCCTGGAAGTCCCACTTATACCCCCGCCTAGCTATTAACTGTTCAGTGTTTTGTTACAATAATCACAGCAATACACCATCACACAGTGTGCAAATATCCTGAAACATGAGTGAGAATGTACAGATGAGTCCGGCTAAGAATAAGCATGGTGTTGGCCGATAGAAAGCAGAAGGTAAAGGTAGGAGTTGGAAAGAAAGAACCAGCAGATTAAGTCAAGGCATGTGCATGTGTGCTGTCAGGAAGGGAAGGCATGTGGATTGGACCCAAAAGGGAAGGGTGTAGGTTACACCTTTCACCCACCAAGGAAGCAGAGGTTCAGGCGCAGAAGTGGAGATTTGGATATGCTGATATTGAATTGCATGTTGGACATCCAGGTAGACTATCCCCTGGGCATCTAAACAGATAGATCAGAGCATGTGGTAAAGCTCTTATCTCAAGGTATATGCAAGTTATGTGACTTGAAGTCAAGGGACTAGATGAATTTACCCACAGGTGTGTACTATATAACATTTAGAAATCAAGAATAACAGCTGAACCAACATGATCTTTATCGGGCAGGTTTCCTTGGTCCTCATTCTCTCCTTTGATTAAAGGAGAGGATGCGCTGTTTTCTCTTCGGCTCCATTCACCTACAAATGTCTCATTCAGTGTGTTTTCATAAATTGGGATGGGCTCTCGCTTGCACAGCCTTTTTCTTCCCTTCCACCTTTGTTATTTTTGGAAAAAGCAGTTTGAAGCTTAAGTTCCTCTGAAGTGGCCCCTTGATCTTTCTGTCATAAGGACACTCACACAAAGAGTACAGCAGGGGGACTTTACAGGAGAAGAAAAGGCAAAAGAGAACCAGGGCAGCTCTCCATGCCAGGATGTGGCCTTTCTCATGCCTTCAAAGGAGCCACAATAGCAAGGACTTCTGTCCCACACCTCAGTTGTTCAGAGGAAATGTTTTTAATACAGGCCAGAAAAATAACACCAGGGTTTTGCATGAAATACTCCTGGCTCCCTTTCAATCCTGGAGGGACCTCCACTGCTGCAGACTGTGTCCAGGGTATCGGCATCTCATTACTTGCTAGGAGACCTCGGAAGTTATTAGGGCCATAACGCTCTCATTGGCCCTCTCCCTTTTTACTGTTTTACATGTGTGTCACTTATCGGTGCATATTTCCTACTTCTCTACATCCTTCCTCCAATCAGTCACATGTAGATAGTCTCTGGAGAAAATACATCTAAATTTGTATTAAACCCAAGATAAAGGACAGGAGATTCAATTGCTTTTGTATACTGCCCGTTTCTCATTAGCCTTGACTTCTTAAGCCCTTGGGTTATGGGCCAGTGCTTATTTTCATGGCTGCGTTACTAGATTTTATTACATTTGTACCAAGAGGCAAGATAGTCTCATTTTATATCTGAAGAAATAGGTTTAGTGACCTGGTGACAGCAGCAAGCCATGGATCAGTATATTTTCCTTATTATGTGAGTCTGGGGCCATATGTTTCTGGTTGTCCAGGCAGACTATAAAATTCATTGCTCATCACACACAAACTCAGCACCAGCAAGCTATTGTCCTCTTTCGAAAACTACCCAATATTAGGACATGACAGCTCTCAGGATTTTCAAAATTTTGAAGGGGATAGTCTGTAAGCCCCAAGGCGTCATTCTTTACTCTCTATATGAATCAAGCCATCTGCTTTCATGAGGATAAAATGCCTTATCTCATCTTTCAAAATGAAAGAGTTGATTTTAGGTATCAGAATCCAAGGGCTCCAAGTGTGGAGTAGAAATGGGAAGAAACTGTGCTACCTAGAGCATCCTCTGTGCCACGTGGAGACAAGGCATTAGGATTTTAGTCTCTGGAATAATTACCTTCGAGCCTTTATGAATCAAGCAAACTACAGAGATATCCCATACCTTCTTGTTTTTTCCATGGAAGGCAGTGGGATTCAACAAACTACCCCTAATCCTACATTATCAGCCCAGCCCCCAAGGTGGACAACTACACTTAGTGAGGAACCCCTGAGGTCAGGACTCCAAGACTGTACTTTAAATGCAGAAGCACATCCACCCACCCCCTGGACCACACCCCTGCAGGAAGTACTCCTGCCTCTCACCACAAAGACTGCAGGACTCTGAAGACAGATGGATGCTCTACGCTCCCCTCTAAATTGTTCTCCACCACACATTTACACCGACTCACTCAGACAGTCTTTGCTTTTCAGAATTAATTTTCCCTTGCATGATTTAAACCCGTACCTTTGGTATTGCCTTCTATGAAGATGGAAAGTGCTTTGTCTGGAGGATCCTCAGAACACCTGCAAATGCATGTCTCCTCTCCTGCTGGAGCACTGTATACATTGCCTCTGATTCTAAACACAGTACTGCTCTGGCCCCCCAGTAAACAGAGGTTAACTTCTCATGGTGGCTGTCCTTAGGAAATCCCGTCAGGTAGGTACTTAAGGATGGTACAGCTCCAGCTGGGATGAAAGTTGGCAAACAGTCATACTAAACAAAGGCAAGAGAACTGTCTAGTGATTCCCTGCAATCGTGGGACCCAAATCCTTGCACCAGACAGAAGGCTCTTACATGAGTACCAAGAGTTTGTGGAAATCCTCGGGCAGAGGTGCCTTACAGTGAGCCCTGCTTTCACCCTCCTCCAGAATCTCCAATTTGCACAATCTGTTCCCAGGTGCTGTCTTCAAGATCAAAACTATTCTCCCAATACACTTCTACCTATAGAAAAGACGAGTTCTGTTAGCATCTGTGGTTTAAGATTTTTCGTATCTTCACGTCTCGTTTTGTATCCTTTCCGTGTCAGAAGGGAGTGGCTCCGCTTCTGCCCACACTTAGCTCTTATTCTGTGCTCTTGATACTCTCTTTGTTCGCCACCTCCAAAGAATTTGTACTGTTACGGTGCCTTTTAATCCAGGCCTCTCCACTGCTTCTTCCACTTTGCTCTAAAATAATGCTAAAAGTTAGTCTCGCCATCTTCTCCAAAAATACATCTGACCTCAATTTTAACTTTCCGTGTGTCTTTCTTTTTTTTCCCTTTCATTAATCGTCCACCTGTTCAAAACTTGAGCCTGTGAATTCAGTTTCTGTATTCATCCATGCCTTCACTGCTAAGCCCACTCGTCTTTGCTTCTGCCCCAGGTAATATAGTGTGTGGGTAGAAGAACACTGGTGTAGATAATGCGAATGTCTAGCTGGGCTGGGAGCTCCTTGGAAGCATGTCTTGAGCACAGCGAATGATTGGTGAATGAATAGAGGCTTGACTGTAGAGGGGTGAAGGGATAACAGAAGGTCAGGACATGGAACAACATTTATTGCATGACCGATGGGAGTTTGTGCCAAACAGTATGGTAGAAGTTACAAGTATGTGTCTTATTTGAGTAAAGATGATCTTGGTTCTTAATGCATGACTTTTCCTAACTACCTATATGCTATGCAACAGGCTGATTATCATTTCTGGACCTTCATCTCTTAGTCATTGAGTCTTTGTTCAGACAAAAGAATTTCTCTAGCTACTGGACATCTCAGACATAATAAGGAAATGTTCTTGCTTATGTATGTTGGAGTAGATCTTAAAAATAAAATGATGCCTTGGGGACTGAGGTTTTATTCCTCTTTTTAAACCTGACAAGTGTCCTTGTATTCTGCTTATCTTCTGGTTTATCATACACGTCTTGGGTAATAACGCATTTTTCTTTCTTTTTATTCAAATACAGATGAGTAGAAGCATTTGGTCTTTGATAAAATCATATTTTCTGAACCTATGCAGCATGAATCCAAATCTCACTTTGTCACTTAATAGCCGTATGATCCTTAGACAGGTCTCTTTATGGATTCAGCTTCAGATCCCCAGCCTTCAGAATGCAGAGAAAGCAGCAAGGAGAAACCCTGTCTCCCAGGAAAGCTGGGAGAGCAGGCCAAGAAGGAGCCTCTGTAGCTCAGTGCTAGACATACTGGAGGCATGAAAGGAAGGTGAGCTTCCCTGACTTTCTCCTCTTTCTTCAGTAGTAAGGCCAGAATTTTCGTGAGTTTCTTACTTCATCAGGATCCCTACTTGTTCAAATCTATTGGGTTAGTTGGCGATGGGGTAAAATTCAGAGAGCAGGTGGATATATTATTCATTAGGTTCTGATTTTCTTTACTATGTTGATTTGTTGTTTAAGACAGGATCTTTCTCTCTCTCTCTTGTTCTCTCTCTTGTTCTCTCTCTCTCTTGTTCCCTCCCTCCCTCCTTCTCTCTGTCTCTCTCTGTCTCTGTCTCTGTCTCTCTCTCTCCTCCTGCCCTGGTCTAGGGCTGGAGAGATGACTAGGCTCACAACCTCCTGCCCTGGCCTACCAAGTGGGATCGCAGGTATGTACTTCCATATTTCATACATATAGTTCTTATCCAATCACTCAAATTTGAGGATCTATTTCTATAGCTATATTTATCTATAACTATATAGGTAGAGATAGCCAATTTTCAGCATTTCATGGCTCTTGGAAAATGAAAATTTTAAGCAAATGATTTGATATTATGCAAGATTTCCTAAATATTACTGGACTGTACAATGTCCCGATATTTTATAGTATCAAAAGTACTCTCTCTTCAATGTCTGTCTTTCTTTCTTGGACACCATCTGATAACTTTGAATCCTTCTAAACAATCCCTATCTCTACTTTTTATTTTCCTTCTCTTACCAACTAAATTTAATCATAAACCAAAATTTTGAAAAAGGGGGAAAAACAACAATGATCTAAAACTCAACAAGCAAATTAATCCAACAACAATATCAATAATTAAATTTTAAACACATACAGGCACACACATACTATGGAAATGAATTATTCTAAGAATATTCTTCAAATTGAATGAGCAAAAGTTGGAATTCATTTAGATGCATAGAACAGATTGATAATTGATTCTGTGGGCATATGGTGGAATAGTATCAACTATTAGTCATCATAAGTTCAAAGAACATTTGATAACAGCAAAGCACTCACAAAGTTAAGCCATTTGCTTGTTTACAGACAGGGTCTCACTGTATGTTCCAGGCTGGCCTAAAACCCAAGGTCTTGGAATTAGAGGAATGTACCACTCAGTTGACCAAGTCAAAACTATTTTTTAAACTTTTAAACATGCCAATATGAGTTCAGCTTACTAATGCTTGTAGTCTGCCACTCAAAGGTAGAATTCCGAATGATTTCAATTTTTTTTTAAAAAATTATTTAGAAATTTTATATTGTTTCAGAAGAATAAATATTTTAATAAGAATAAAATGTATTATTTTGAGGATATGATTGTTAGATACCTTTATGATAACTAATATATGTGCTCTGTGCGTTCTGCTTGTCAAGTTGCCAATGTTATTACTAGGGTATAAAATAGCATAGTTGAAAAGAACTTAAAATGCATCTATCTTCAACTTTTTCTAACAAGAAATACTCAAGAGAGATGCTTACTATGTTGATCAAGATAAAAGAAGTGGTCTTTGATTCCAGCAGGGGTAATGGTCCTTTAGTCCCATCATTACCCACCCTTTCCTTTCCTTCCAGAGAGTGAAGGGTATTGGTGAATCCTTTGGATCCCGGAGAACATAATTTGTGTAGGTTATTATTTATTATCCGTTTGACTGGATTTTTATCTAGAGGACATGTGGGATGTGTCTTCTAGAGAGGTTTAACGTAAGTTAGAAGACTTACCCTAACTGTGGGTGGCACCATCTCATAGGCTGTGGTCTGGTGTGAATAAAAGGAGCAAAGGGAGGGGCCTGACAAGCACGAGCATCCACCTTTCTTTGTTTCTTGTGATGAAGTATGACCAATCACGCCCACCACACTCCCCAGTCATGATGGCGATGTCTCTCTATCTGTAGGGTCTCAAACCGAAAGCCAACATAAGCCCTTATTCCCATTAATTGCTCCTTGTTGTGTATTTGCTCAGAGTGATGAAAAAGGGGACCAATATAAGGTGGTCTAGTGTCATTATGCCACTCATGAAGAACTCAGCACCAAAGGAAGGAGAAGTTATTTACATAGCTGCCAGGCCTAGCACACTGAAACAAAAATCCTCCATTTCCAGACTCCCAATAAGAGCTGCGCAGCAGAGGTAACTATATGAAGAACTTGTCTTTCAGCAGTGCTCTTGGGAACTGAAACCAGTGTCCTAACTGCGATGCTGGCTATGAATAGCTAGCTATCCTCAGCAAGGCACTCAGCAAGCCATATGCTGATTTCTGCCCCTTCAGCAAGACTCCGGACATTATTTATTATTCAGAGGTGACCACAGCCTCTTTTACAACCTTCATACTTTGTGAATCTCCTCTAATCCCCACCTCTGCCCCCAGGCTGCCTAGGTTTACAAGAAATACCCGTAAATCCTTTCTCCTTGTTGCTGTGAATCAATGTCCCTGTGGTCTGCAAGTCCTCGGCCATGCTTCACACCGAGCCAACTTTTGGATGGAAGCATAAAACTCCAAATCTTGCTGAAAGCATTTGGGGGAGCCTAAGGTGTTTATAGGAACTGGGGGGTGTTAATCCCCACTTGTGAGGCCAGCTCCTTCTCTGGTAATTACATTTCTCTGAAAAAAAGAAAAAATAAAGTGTGTCCCTGCTGCTGCTGTCAGAGGCAGCCTTAATTTTCATCTCACAGACTGCAGTTTGGACTTCAGGGGTCTCTGAGTGTGGTTGGCTTACATGGGGTATTGGTTCCTTCAGGTGATGGCTGTATTTCCACACCAGCAGTGTGGGGCTCTGGTCCCGTGGTTTGATTAAGTGTTTGGAAAGAGTTCTGAATTAATGAAGGTACCTGTAAGGTAGTATCCCCTAACCCTTTTATACCTGCTACTCAGGTAAGAGTGATGAGAAACCTACCTCACATGCCTGAGAGTTTCAGTTTAATACACGCCTAAAGGCCAGGGTTTTGACAAGGCAATGACCCCCTTGACTGTGACAGAATTGGAGTGAAAATCTGCTCAGGCACATAGAGAGAACAGAAGTCTTCTTAGGACACACGGAGATGTCTGCCTGCCACTTCCACCACTGGTAATGAAAACCAAAGCCAACTTCTGCTGCCAGAGTCAAATAATATTCACCTCTAAGTATCAATCCGCCCCCTCCTGTCTCGCTTAGCCCAGGCTTGCCTAAGACTCACTATATAGCCGTGGATGACCTTGAACTTCTCACACCTCCTCATGGGATTATGAGCAAGTACTATTACAACCAGTTTTATGCGGTGCTGAGGATTGAACCCAGGGTCAGGGTCATGCTAGGCAAACACTCTAACAACTGAGCCATATCCCTATGCCCCAGGCAAGTTTTCTCTTCTTCTTCATCCCACAAAAATGAAAACAGAGGCACTTTTCTTCATCTTGAGAAGCAGATAAATAAACCCAAAATATGGAGGGACTTGAAGGGGTTGTAACATTTGACACAAACTTTCTTTTTTTTTTTTTTTTTTTTTTTTTTTTTTTTTGGTTTTTCGAGACAGGGTTTCTCTGTGGTTTTGGAGCCTGTCCTGGAACTAGCTCTTGTAGACCAGGCTGGTCTCGAACTCACAGAGATCCGCCTGCCTCTGCCTCCCAAGTGCTGGGATTAAAGGAGACAGAAACTTTCTTGAGTGTGGCCATTGTCCTTGCCAATGATGGTAAGAAGGCAGGATATTAACAAGGGATAAGTTTGTGGTTTTGTAATATCCACCAGCAAAGAAACACCATTTTAATTACTTGGAAAAAACTTCCACTTTACTGAGAGATGATTCTGTGAAGAGCTATTATACATATTGTTTTCCTAAAACTATAACATGCTTATTTTAAGAAATGAAACAATAGAACAGTGTTTGTTTATGGACAAAATTTCTTCATGTAGCTCAGGCTGGTTTTAAACTACTCTCTAGTCAATGATCCACAAATTATCATATGATAATATTCTAAGACAATAGGGCTCACAAACTCAACAATCAGTAACACACACATGTACATGCAAACAGAATAGGATTCTGGTAATCATCTAAGGATGTTTGCATGTTTGCTGTATTCATTTGCATTCCCTCTTCTCTAATAGAAATGATCGCTAACATTAGTCAAACATCTAGTATATCATACATAGTTTATATTCATTGCATCATTAATTTTTATTATTAATTTTAAAAATATCACTTGGTTGTTAGTATTCTTAGAATCACTTTTAGCAAGCAAGCATCTGAACAGGTCTATGGGATGTTATTATGTGTTCAGCACATTAGAGTCACTGTAGCTAATGGATAAATGAGTCATCAGACTGCTGCTTGACATAGTATCGTGATGAAGTCTCAAAACCAGAAAATGCTAGAAAGATCATAGACCTACGATATCCACCTTGGGTTAATTCCACAGAACTGGCCCTGAGCACTGTGCTAATAAAAAGCAGCTGGGTTTTCATCTTGGGCAGAAGACTATGTGTCAAAGGAAGTTAGGTAGAAAGGCTCGCTGCATTGACTCACAGAACCTCTTCTCTGAGGTCTTGATGCACAAATCTCATATTCATTATCCCTTTCCCACAGCTTCGGGAAACTTTCAAATACTTAATGTTAGCTCTTGTGACTCCAAGACCTTTGTGTTACCAGACACAGTTAATTCAATTGATTCTTATCCTTTCACACTTTGGAGTTCCTCGACCATTGATTTCAAAGATGTCATTCCCTGGAAAGGGTGCAGTTGGGAGGGAGGGTGCAGTTGGGGGGGATAAACTAAATGCTTACAAACGGCAAGTGGAAAGCTCGCATGGGGGAGTTGGTTATATTATAATGAGGTAATATAGAAGCAACAGGACTGGTGGCCGAAAGGAAATGCCTCCAAATGGGGGCAGGGAATAGACCTTGAAAAAAAAAAGACAAATATAGTATGTTTTTGAACTAGATTCACACACTGATCTAGATGCTTCTCAACACAGCAACCAGAACTGACCTCATAATTATGAGTGTCCCTCGACTAACTCCCCCCAAATTGTTTATTCCTTATTGGAGTACCTATACATCCATTAGTGCTGCAAACATCATATTAACCTTTCAGACTGTGATAGTCTATTGACTCACTTCAGGATCCCTGGAAAGCCAGGAACTATGTTAATAGAGCAGTTATTTGTTGTTTTTATTGAATGCAGTTTGGGGAGTCTCTGTTTATTCTGACTACATTTTATGCTGTCGGATTCAGCCCATCTTTTCAATCAGCCACACGTCTTCTGCACACCGACTGCCATGTTTGCATCTAATGCAAATATTGCCTTTGCCAGCTTCATGCCACCTATGCTCTGATGCACACTCCTTTTATTGACATGTCACATGCTATAAATTGCCTCTTATGAGATGTAGAATCAACTGGATGATAAGCAACACTGTGCAGTTATCATTTATGTCTAGTTCCAGAATACTGCTCTGGTTTCTCTGTAGAGTGTATGAATATCCCACTCTTCACCTCCTATTTCCCTCTTCTTTATCCCCATTAACGGTCTCATTCCTCTCAGCCCATCCCGGGTAACTAGTAATTCATTTCCTGTGTGTGCACCTTTGCCTTTTATGCACAGATCATAATCACACAACATGTACCCTCTTGGTCTTCCTTTCATTTAGTGTAGTGTTTTTAAAGGTACATCTACTCTGTAGCACACATTAGCACTTGGTTTTCGATATAATAACGGCATAATCTAGAAATAGATTATGACTGTTGGTTGTTGCTCGGTTGTGTCTCTTTCTTATATAAAGAATGATGTTGTTACATGTAAAATATACATATATAGGCCTAAAGCTCTAGGATCTAGATACATGCACACATATATGTATGTATGTATGTGTGTATGTGTGTGTATATATATATATATATATATATATTGTTTCATGTGAACAAACACTTTTAGTTCTTTGGGGTACATATCTGAATTAAATGGCTTGTTGTGTGAGTATTCTATTTAACTTTTTTTTTTTTTTTGGTTTTTCGAGACAGGGTTTCTCTGTGGTTTTGGAGCCTGTCCTGGAACTAGCTCTTGTAGACCAGGCTGGTCTCGAACTCACAGAGATCCGCCTGCCTCTGCCTCCCAAGTGCTGGGATTAAAGGCGTGCGCCACCACCGCCTGGCTCTATTTAACCTTTTGAAAAACTGACAGACTGGTCTCCAAGTTTCTGTCACTCATGTGTGAGGGCTTTGATTCAGCTTATCTTCCACAGAACCTATCGTTGTTTGCATTTCTCATTGGAGTCACCCTGGCAGCTATGAAGTGGTTTGATTTTCATTTTCTGATGACTACCCCTGTTGTATATTTTTATGTGTATTGATTCTTTGACTATCTGCCACTGAGACATGGTTACAGAAATCTTTGCCCAAATTTTAATTGGATTATTTGTCTTTTGTTGTTAAATTGCAAGAATGCTTGTTTATATTACCAACCCTTGATCAGATACAAGATTCACAAATATTTTCTATTATTCCATGGGTTCTATTTTTACTTCCTGGTGGTATTCTTTGAAATACAAATGTCTCAAATGTTGAAATCTAAACTTGTCTAGACTTTGCCTGTTGCTTGTGTATTTTGTTGTTGTCCCAATTCGTTTTATAAAAAATATTCATACAATAAATTTTGTTCATCTTATTTTTTCTCCAGCAAATTCTGCCAGTTCCCAATCTCTTCATGCTTGAGGAAGGAAAATTGTTGTTTTTTTCAGTAGGGACAATGGGGTGACACAACCCCAACCTAAGGCAGCCTGCATGTGCAGCAGTGGTTGGCCAACACAAAGTGGACTTCATGATTTTTGGATGTATTGTTGTTTCTGTTTGTACTTTTGACAGCACAGTCAGGACTCATCACCAAATCCAAGATCATGAAAATTCTACCTACATTTCCTTCTAATGGTTTTATAATTTTAGCTCTTGTCTATAGGTATTTGATCTGTTCAGTTTTTATGCATAATACAAAGCAAGGGTCCAGCTTCACGATTTGTGTATGATAGACAATTTTGCACTTGTCCCAGAATCACTTGCTGAAAAGACTATTTTACACCCATTGAATTGCCTTGGCACTCCTGTCAAAAATGAACTGTCTATTAATGTAAGGTTTATTTCTGGACTTCCAATTTTATTCCATTTGTGTATGTCTGTGCTTATGCTAATAGCACACTGCCATTATTGCTGCAACTTTATAAACTGTTTCAGAAATCAGTCTTAGCAATGTCGAACAAAAGACTAAGGGACTCTGTGTGACACTGGGCTTTGAAGCTCACAAAGGCAGTGGCTTCATCTTCTTTGGTTGCTAGTACATTTCTAGTAGACAAGGTCTGACATATGGTTATGGTTTGAATGTATTTGCTTACTAACTGATTGACCGAGTAAATTAAAAATATAAGTAGACTCCATTTTCAAATTTCAATCCCTTATGAATCTACTTAGCTGGACTTGCTGTTGTGGCCCTCCTTGTGTTTGTCTGGAACACTAGTATGAAAGACCTTGCCAAACTCGCTGAAGTCCAAAAGTTACTTACTTTAGCCCTCAGTGCTAAGAGACTATATGTGACATCCATCACCTCAGAGTCACCAAAACAATGACATTTTTGTCATAGGCAGGGTTTCCCCTGATGATTTAAGAATGAAATCATCTATTAATTATTTCCAACAATGCTACTGTTGCCAACGTCTATGAATTGCAAGTTTCACAAGCAATTATATTGTTCTCATTTAGTAGACCAGGAGGAAAAGAACCACTGTCTAAAGAGGTAATGGCTCAAGTGCCACTGCTTTTTGCCAAAGAGTCAGCCCAGAAAGCAATGATAGAGAAGAGGAAAGACTCTATTCCCACCCTTATGATAGACACTCCAAAGGGGGCCTTCTGCTCTGACCAGGGCCTGGAAGAGTCACAAAATGGCATGAGGAGTATATTTTTATGTGAAGATTAAATAAAAATCAACCAAGGCAAGGAAACGGTTCAATCTTTTTTTCATAAATTCAGCATTTTCTTATTTGCATAAAATAAATGATTTTCAATCATGAGGGAGTAGTACACACACATGTGCACAGGCACATACATGCACACAGCATGCACACAGATACAGGTACCTGGAACTGGTAAGTCTTGCATTTAGTTATATATTGTAGTTTTTAAGGTTTACCTTTTCAGTGTAGATCTACATCCAAATACTGGTGGTGACATTGATGCCCTAGCTAGCCTGTCTTATGGAAATGTCCTTGCCTGAAATTACAAGCAACTTCTATAACAGTGATAATCATTTCAGCCTCAAGTACCAGGATGGCTTCTGTGTATAAAAAATAACCTTCACCATTATCATCCAAGATTGCTACACAGGTTATCCCATTTAAGCTTTTCAGTTGAAATGGTTATTTTTCTTTACTGCAAAAATGAGATCATCAAAGCTCAGAGAAGCCAGAAAAATTATCAATTTATAATCAGAGGAGCCAGGACTCAAACACAGATCTACTTGATACCAAACTGTATGGTTTTAATCACCGTATCATGATGCCTCTTAGGGAAATATAATGCGCTAAAAATGTGCACAGGGAAATCTTAAATAAAGAGAAGCCTGTGTGCCTGAACAATCCCCAAATATAATCCAATTGCTCTTTCTCCAGCTGCCAGCCCTGGGCTTGCCCAGGTCAGATCTACATAATCATGACTGTCTGGTTCTCTTCGCCTTCTCAATGCTGCAGATTTGAGATTTTGTTTTGTTGTTTTTGTTTTTTGTTTGTTCGTTTGTTTAGTTTTTGAGACAGGTCTCCTGATATATCTAAGACTGACCAAGAACTCATGATCTTTCTGCCTCTGCCTCCCAAAATGTTGAGATTATAGTTGTGCGCCACCATGCCTGGCATACTCTTTTAACAAAAATCCCCACACAGCATATACTCTACCCTCTTAACAACTTTTTGTGCAGTGTTCTTTTTTTATTGAACAAGATTTTATTTGGTACTTGTGGTACTTTGAATATAATTGGCCCCTATAAGCTTATATGGAATGGAACTATTAGAAGGTGTGGCTTTACTGGGGGTAGGTATGGTCTTGGAGGAAGTGTGTCACAGCAGGGATGGACTTTGAGACCTTATATATGCTCAAGTCATGCTCAGTATCTCAGTTTACTTCCTGTTGTCTGCAGATCAAAATGTAGGACTCTCAGCTCCTTCTTGAACATCATGTTAACTATATATACAATTACTGTACAGAAGATTACTCTCCAGACCCTTTCCATCTTACATGATGTGGGCCTTGCATTCACTGAGCAATTTTCTGTTTGTCTCTCTTGGAGCTTCAGCAAACTGGCATTCCACTTTCAGCATCTGTGACTTAACTACTTTAGATACATTAGATAAGTAGACTCATGCAGTATTTGCCCTCTGTGATTGACTTAAATTCCTTCATCAGTGTCCTCAAGATCTGTCCATGTTGTGACACATGACTAAATAATATTACATTGCATTTATCTACTACATTTTTCTTTGTCCATTTCCCAATCAGTGAACACTTACTTGAATTTGCCATTACACAGGACAACACAATGAAAAAGAGAATACATATTTTTTTTCAGGGAACTACCTACAATTTTTAAGATAAATATCCCGAAGTACTGGCAGCAATATGATTTAGCAGGTAAGAGAGCTTGCCCAGCTGGATGACTGAGTTGGATCCCCAGAACTCACATGGTGGAAGAAGGGAACTTGTCCCTCAATTGACCTCTGACTTTCACAAGCACATGCCTTCAACATAAAGGATAAATGAATATTTAAAAATAGTAAGTAAATATCTAGAAATAGAATTGCTAGGTTATATTTGTTGTGCATATATGTATGTATGTATGTGTGTGTGCCTATTCCTATGTCCTTGAGTATTATTAGTATTCATGCAGGTAAAGGCCATAAATGAATGTGGGGTGCTTTTCAATTGCTTCCCACTTTGCCATGTATGTGGAGAGACACACATTCATATATGAGCATGCTGGAAGTCAATGTTGGCTGTCTTTTTAAAGCACTCATTTTTTGACACAGGATATGCTAAGTAACATTCACCAATTCAGATTGACTGACCAAGCAGCAAGACCCAGGATCTCTCTGTCTCCATCTCCTGAGCACTTAAGTTCAAGGCCAGCATCGGCTACAGAAGGAAATCCTGCCTATCACAAACACATACGTACACATACACACACTCACACACTCACACACACACATCCTTAAATATTTTTACAGTAGCCCTTTATCAAGTTAATAGCTTACACACAAGTGTCCCAATTTGATAAACTTCACACTGTTGGTTTTTCCTTTGATGAACATAAGTTGTTTCGTTTGATGTTTCTGATGTCATAACTAGGAAGCTGTCACCAGCATGCAGTTTCTCCTCTGATTTCCAAGTCTTACAGTTTACTCTTTAATTTATCTTTAGTTCATTTTTTTATATAACATAAGGATCTATTTATAAGTGCTATCTGGTTTTTCTAACACCATTTGCTGACTATTCTATTACTTTTTGGCAACTTTGTTGAAAATAATTTGACCAGATAATGAGTTTATAGCTGGGCTTTCTGTTCTGCTCTATTGATCTATTCTCATATTTTATTGTATCATACTGTTTTGGTTACTGTAGCTTTGTAATGTTTTGAAGACAAAATGGAGAAAGAGCTTAGACAGAGACAGTGTAAGATTTTCCATCGTTAATATGGCTGTTCTTCCCTAAATGACAGATTGGATACTTTTCAAAAATCCCCAAAGGTTTTTGTTGTTGTTGTCGTTGTTGTTTTGCAGAGGGAAAAAAGGTGCAGGCTAGGGGAGGATTTTGGTATGCCTTGAAGCTAGTAGAGAATCACGAGGAACCCTAAATTTCCCCACCTCAAAAGTCTTCCGGATTTTGATCCTACTGCATGTACTGGCTTTGTGGGAGCCTAGCCTGTTTGGATGCTCACCTTCCTAGACCTGGATGGAGCATGGAGGACCTTGGACTTCCCACAAGGCAGGGAACCCTGACTGCTCTTTGGACTGGAGAGGGAGGGGGAGGGGAGGGGAGGGGCGGAAGAGTGGGGGGAGGGGGGTGGAAAAGGGAGGTGGGAGGAGGCAGAAATTTTTAATAAAAAAAAGTCTTCTGGAAGAAGAACAAGCTTTGGGCTTTTATTCCTTGCTCCTTCTTGAAGGTTAGTCTGCCACAAAAGGCCTTTTACACTCTTATGTTCTCTTGGGGTGTTAGCTTTGAAAGACAATTTGGAAACCTTTTAAACAAAGGAATACAAGAAATCCAAAGTCTGCTTCAACACCCAGGTCCTCTACAGGTAATTTCTAGACAGAGGCTGCAGTGGTTTAAGTGCTCATGTCTCCCAAGTTCATACTCTGAAACTCACTCAACAATGATGATATCAGGACTCGGAGTTGGAACCCTTAGTTGGCAGGGTGGGAACACGGGAATGAGGTTAGCACAGGCTGCCCTGACCCCTTTCCATAGTCTAAGCTTACAACAAGAAGTAGCCATACATCAGCACAGTGAGAGGCAAATATCTATGAATCAGGAAATGGACCCTCAGCAAACACCAAATTTACAGATATCCTAATTTTGGAATTTCTAAATCTATGTTGTATAGAAGTCATCTAGCACATGACATTTTGGTACAGCAACCCAAATAGACTAAGTCACAAATACAGTTCACACCAACCCTCACAGAGATTTCAAATTATTTCTTCATTTCTACCCCTAACTTGACACAGCTTCCATGAAGTTTATTCAACCTATATCATTTCATCCATAGTTACACCTGCCAAGAAGATGCTGTGCATTTTTAGGGGTGCTCTCGTTATTTTCTTCCACCTGGTTCAACCTTACATGTCCAGCTCACATACACACTCCGGACTTAGAACCTGATTTAGACTCTACCATCTACAGGTCTCTATACAACTCATTTAGTGAATCCAAGTATAAATGTCACCATCTATACATGTCACAGTAGCTGCCGTGACAGTACAAGTATACTGTTATACGAAACGGTGCATCTTTTGCCTTTGTCCCTGGGTCCTAAGGCACTTATAATTTCTTGACTGATTAGGGGGTGAAAGGAACATTTTGTTGTTTTTACTCATGCTTTCAAACATACCTGTGTTTTGCTAAGAAATTATGCATGGAACCCCAGAGAGCTTCAGAATGGGTCAGAGGAGCTAAACAGGTAACTGAATGGCTGGGACCTCAGTTCCTCCACAAAGCTCCAGTAAGATGAGAACTGGAGACTGAATTAATCATCAGTGGCCAATGATTTAGTCATCCCTGTTTATGCAATGGAACCTCCATGCCAATACCTAGGGCAGAATTCAGAGCCCTAGGTTGGCAAACACTGGCAGAGAGGAGCAACTGGAAAGGGCACAGAAGCTTTGCTCCCCATTCTCTGTGCCTTAGCTCTTGTCCCTTTGGCTTATCATTTTTATTGTGCTGTATCCTTTATAGTAATCAGAAATGTAAGTGGCTTTTTGAGTTCTATGTGGAATCCTAGAAAGTTATTGAACCTGAGTAGGAGGCCGTGAGAAGTCTTCCACTCCTGGCCAATCAAGAAGATGGTGGTAAGATCTGAAATTGGCCTGCAAAGTAGAGACAGTTTGGGGTGCTTTGAGTTTGGAAGCTAGCTTCTCGTAGTTAATGTCAGAATTTATTGTATTGTTAGGCACCAAGTTTGTGCCTGGAGAGACAAAGCATTGGCTTTTGGTGTGGGGGACCTCACATAGTAAAGGACAGCAGGCTGTGAGTAGAAAAAAATCATCATAGCAATAGATATACTTATTCCAAAGCTTTGATCTGGAGGTTAAATTAAATGAAACAATGCCTGACATAGCTTATCAAGGACTGTTTGTCAGCTCTTCTTATTTATGAACATTTATATCCCTGGGACATGTGGGGAGCCCCTTTAATCAGCCACATAGTTTCTATTCACAGTATGTGTGGCTTTTCAAAACTGGGAAGGGTATGTGAGACAGTTCTTAAAGAATAAGGAGGTGGGGCTTGGCAAAAGAAGTAAGAAAATCTGGGATCCAGAAGAGGGATAGAAGAACAAAATAGAGGAGTGGTTTAGGACCAGATCATTGACTATAATCTCTTAAAATTGATTCTTCTCTGTTCCTTCACTCCACCTGGCCCACTATAAGAAATGCAGTCCCTGTACAGAGCTTGAAGAAAGTAAAAATGAGTATGCCCTTCCCATGACCTCTGGCTAACTGGCTATCTACTCATCCCTGATCACTTAAGTGACCTGGTCTGATTTAGGTTCTTAGAGGTCACGAAGGAGCCCAGATCACTTCTATGAATGTGAAATGAGCCTGTAAGTGCACTTTGGGCAACAAATCAAAGCCACTGTTAGCAGTCATTTCAACTCAGAAGGCTTCTCCCACTGAAGGACCAAGTGCCCTTTCATAAAAGGCCCTCTTTAATCTGTGAATCATACATCTTAATGTGGAAGAACATACATTCTCTACATTCTCATTAAGCAATATCTATTCTCAACACACTTGATATAATCTCTTATGCTTCTATAATTAAAAATTAATCAAGAAGTGTTATGCCAGAGAACTCCAAAGCTGATTTTATGTACTCCCTTTTTCCTCTGAAAACATCTTTCTTACCAGGATTTTTCTGGTATAATTATATTCCTGGGAAAACAGGCAGGCAAAAGAACAAATCAACATGTAATCTTTCTTGAAAGTTCTAGCTTATATTTTATGATCTTTGTAGGTTGTTAAAAAATCAAGTAAAATTTTTTACAGTGAACACATACTATTTTCCTTTTGTTGATGCATGGGGAAGGAAAATCATATACAATATTGGTTCACTTGTATCTTTTAGACACAGAGACAACCACAGACTTTTACTCACTGAGGATTTCTGCTACCATATTTCTTAGCATAAGTGCCTGACATATAGATGTTGCTTAATGGATTTTCTGAATGAATAAACATTAATATTAACAGTAAAAAGCTAAGAATATATCTGAGGTCTGGAAAAGTCAATATTTTGCCTCGCTGGTTTTTCTTACCATGCCTCCACTTTCCTCTTTCACAAATAGAGCAAGGCCAATCTCAAGGGAAGTGTGAGACATTTTGTCATTTGCCTTAATTCACTTAGGAGACACTTTCCCATTTGTTTATGTAGGTAGGTCATAAAACTCAGAGACACTTACACCTGCCTTTATAAACTGTAAAGGGAAATCTTATGTTCAGATACAGGAAAAAATTTGCTTAGATTTTAAAACAAAAGACTTTTACATCAAAGCAGAAACTTTAACCTCTCCTTTGTAAAGTTATGAACACTAAACTAAACTGAACTCATGATGGATTCAGAGCGTGAATGCTTTTCTCGGATGTTAACCTAAACTTGACTACATCTGGAGTAACTAAAATTCAAGTGCTGGGCGTACCCGTGAGAGACTTTTTCTTGATTAAGTCATTTGAAGTGGGAAAACACACTTTTAATCTGGATTTTTTATGGTGGGAGACACACCTTTAATCTGGGCTACACCTTCTGTTGGCAGCCTATATAAAGGACATGGAAGAAGGAAGTTCGCTCTCCTTGCCCTTCTATTCCCACTCTCTTTGGCAAGACCATTCCTTCACTGGTATTAGAGTCTATCTTTGGGGAACTCTGGCATATACTGAAGGCCAGCTGAGACATCCAACATTATGGACTGAACAGCTCCTGGATTCTTGGAACTTCCATTGGTAAACAGCAATTGTTGGGCTAGCTGGGCCATAACCTGTAAGCTATTTAAGTATATGCCATATTTTATATCTCAAATTGCATATAATATAATATATGTTATATAATATAAAATACATATAATACATGTATAACATATACATCATATTTAAATAAATATATGTTGGATTTATTTAAATATGAGATTAATTAGAAAGGCATACATATTCATTTATTAGAATTGCATAAATATATACATGTATATTCATTCTATCAGTTCTGTTCCCTGAAAGAACCCTGACTAATACACAGAGTTAGGAATTAATTGGCAGGCAGGCCTCATTTCCAAGCACCTAATTCTAATTCTATCACATGTTCCACCACACTGCACTGTGGTATGGACTCCTTCAGTGCTTTATGGGTAGATAATAAAAGTTAGTTAAGGCAGATGATGATGATAATGAAATTTCACTGTACTGGAAACAGAAAAAATGAGGTCAGTTAGCTGGCATTCAGTAGCGCTTTGTTAAGGCAAGGCATCTATTCCTTTCTATCTCTCTCTGTATTAAAAAAATTAGTCCATGTACTCTGCTTAAAATAAGCCTTGGGCAACTAAATATCATTCATTAAAATGGTTAAGACAAGTGACAGCTCCTAGTATTACATTTTGAGAACAGAACAAGCAGGATAAAGATAGCTTAGAAACCGTGTATGAGCGGAATTCTTCCACAGCCACCCTGATTCCCTGCTGGACAATTTTAAAAAGTGGATCTTTTTTGTAGGACAAAAGTTAACAATCTGAGGCTTTGACATCCAGAGAAAGGCTGACACCTCCATAGGCACTGCTTTGCCTTCAGGAGATTATGAGAAGAAAGTCCTAGCATTGGTTGAGGAATACTAACTACAGGAATAGAACCTGGGTGAGTGTTGAAAGTCCACTGGAATGGTACATAGAGGACCACTTGAGGCAGACACCTCCATGTCTACATTCCTCATGACAACTTGGTTTGGGGTCTTTTCATGGTGTTACCACAAACAGGACTTTCTCCTTTAAAAACATGACTACCTAGACTTCGTGAGGTTTATGGCAGTGTCTACAAAAAACTTTGTACCCACACAAGCCCGCATCCCACTTATTGGTATAGAGTTAACTAAATGTATTTAGATATTAGATCAAAAGACTTCTGAAGGTTCCCAGAAGTCCTGGTTAAAACAAGCCCAGACAGGAAACACTGGTCATCTGCAGTAGGGTACACAGAGTGAAGTATCATTCCAGCGGTCATGCACAGCTGTTTCCGGTAAGGAACACATTCCTACGTGAGCCATAGGTCAAAGAAGCCAAGCTCCCCATAAAGTTCACACTGAATATGAACTTGCAACCTAATTAAATTATCTATGGTAGTAAAATTTAGTCAGTGGATACCTTGGAAGTGGTCCCTAGAAGGAATCTCAAGAATGATCTGAGGAAAGGCACTGATAGCCTTGTTTTTTAAAGCAATGATAAGGAGGAAGAGGAGGAGGGGGGGGAGGAGGGGGAGGAGGAGGGGGGAGGAGAAGGAGGAGGAGGAGAAGGAGGAGAAGGAGGAGGAGGAGGAGGAGGAGGAGGAGGAGGAGGAGGAGGAGAGAGAAGAAGAAGAAGAAGAAGAAGAAGAAGAAGAAGAAGAAGAAGAAGAAGAAGAAGAAGAAGAAGAAGAAGAAGAAGAAGAAGAAGAAGAAGAAGAAGAAGAAGAGTTTATGCCATGGGCATGATGTGTGCATGTGGACCTGTGTGTGAAAGCATGCATGTGGAGATTAGAAGACAGTTTCATAAAGTTGCTTAGGTCTCTCTTTCCACCTTGATATGCATTCTGGGGATGGAAGTCAGGTCGGCAGGGATCTCACCAATTCCAGTGATTTAGTTTCTTGACTTGAGCCCTTTAGTAAAAGCCACTGAGCTCGAAGCTTATGAAGTGTGAATTTATATGAATGTATGCACATGACATTTTAAAAAATTGAAGTCCTAAAAAAATGTTTCCTCTGGAAATACAGCAGTAAGTGATATCAGTTAGTAGGAGAGCGACCCTGTTGCCATGGCAAAGACTGAAAACCCCCACAGGCAGCCTTTCCCTTCCTGTCCCGGTACTCTCTCTTCCTTGATTATGAAACTGGTCACCGACTCATAAATGAGAACACAATGTATTAAATGTCACATTCTTCTGCAGGAACCAAGGTGCTCACTTCTTTGTGCCCCAGGCAAGATCAGGTCTCAGTTTTTATGTACTAAAAATGGACCTATTAGGATAATGAGTGGGTTCATGTCTGTCATTTTCAAATAGATTGCTGGCAATGTTCAGTACCTGAAACAGGTCCCACTAATTAGAAGGAGCAATCAGAGACATTCGGGAACATACATCATTTGGGGCCATGGACTAATTGGTATTTGTCCTTTGTAAGGTCTTGTGAAAGAACATGGAAACCTGCCTCAAGATTCAATAAAGGCGGAACGGAAGGGGAATTGACTTTTAAAACATCTCTTAAGAGCTGACAATACCGTCAAACATTTATATAATCTTCACAATAGTTTTCCATGGTATATACTAGTAGAGTAGCCTCAGTTTATGGGACAAGAGACAACGTTAGGATAAGTTATAGTGTTACTAAATAAGGGAAGAAGGATTGAAAGCCGAGTTGGGGGTTATTCAAGTCTGCCACACACTCTCCTACCAAGGTTGATGGTATTCACCAAAACAGCTTTATTTGCCAGTAAACATTATGAGTATTCCTAATGCCACAGAAAAGAAAGCAGCATCTTTCCCAAACAACAAATGTTTTCAACAGCTGAGCCAGTGTATATGTAGAAGTGTGGGATTTATCATCAATGGACCAAGCCATGTTCTCAACTCAGTCCAGTTTTCTAAAGAGTGCTCTATGAAAGACCTCCAAAACCAGGCTGTAATTGTCTACTTTCAACATGCCTGACTTCTCTTAGTCCCAAGGGAAAATCATTTTTCACTCTTATCTCCCTCTAATTCTGTATTTTATTTAATGTGTGTGGGTATTTTGCTTACATGTATGTCTGTGCACCACATGTGTGTAGTGTCCACAGAGGCCAGAGAAAGGTATCAGATGGCCTGAGTCTGGAGTTACAGGTGTTTGTGAGCAGCCCTGTAGATGCTGGGAATCAAACCCTGGTCCTTCAAAAGAACAAGCAGCATTCTAAAGAGTCGAATCAACTCTCAAACTCCCGCTCTTCATCCATAACACTATGTAACTGGTCAATATTTAGTTAGGGAGAAAACAAAATAAAATAACCTGTGGTCCCCAAAGGCATCAGAGAAACTGGAAAGGCACATGTGTTGCCTGAGTGGTCATAATTCATACTAGGAATAGGTTTCCTCCAAAGCTGAACCCAGAAGAAGGGTTGTTGCTATGTCTTGAAAGTTTGAGGGACTGGAAAGATGGCTCAGCAGTCAAAAGCCCTGGCTGTTCTTCCAGAGGGCCCAGGTTGAGTTCCTAGCACCCATATCTGGTGGCTCACAACCAACTGTAAATCCAGTCCCAGAAACTCAGATTACCTTTTTTTGTCCAACTTCAAGGGCACCAAGCATGCATGTGGTGCACATACATACATAGAGGTAAAACATACCTACCTATAAGATAAAAATAAAAAAAATAAAAATAAAAATAAGCTTTTGGCTTCCCACCACTCAGTTTCCCCATAACACAAAAGGATGAAAATGCCTTCCTGCCATGAGACTCCATGAGAAGATCCCACCCACGTCTTAAAAATCTTTATTGCTGAAAAAGCACCATGAAATATCTCTGGCCCCCAGTGCTCATCAGCGTCCTGGACCAGGCTGGCCTTGGGCTTTACAGGCCTCACCTGTGCACAGTTCCTAATAAAGAAGGCCTGAGAGTAACTCCCTGACTCCGAATGATATGCAAAGGCCAACAGATAATGTGATGCTATATTTAGGCATTGAATGGATCTTGAATTAAGAAGAAAAGAAAACTTGCAGTGAATTGGCCAAAGTAGAGGAGACCTACACTCAGCCAGGATTTTGCAAACACAGGGACAGGACAGATATTTGTCTTGTAGAGTCTCTTTGACAGGGCTTGAAAGGTGGGGCGTTGGCAGAATATTCTAAAGTCACACCCGAGAGAGACTGCAGCAACGGAGAAGCCGATATCCTCTGATCTAAAACTAGATTTAACAGAGACTGGAGACTAGGACATACTGCTACCAAGATACCCAGTGATTATGCAAATATGGAAAAACAATAGATAAATCAAACTTAATAGCTGGCATGCAATCTTGTGACTCTCCACTCCAAGGCTTCCATCTGGTGTCAAGCAGAAGTGGATAATAAAATCAGCCTCTCAGACCCCGAGTTAGGTCGTTTTACATATTTATCACACACTTCTCAAACCAGACCCTGTAAAGCACATATTATCATTTTTTAAAGAAATAAGGGTCAAAGTGACAAAGTAACTTGCCTAAGACAGCCGGCGACACAGCCATCACTAAAATATAGGTCTGGCTGACACGAGAGCCCTTGATCATTAAACTGGGTCCTCTGGTCCCTCATCAGTTACCCACAGTGTATATTAGTTCTAAGCAGATCCTTGGGCCAATTCAGTAGGAAATCCAAACCATGGTGCTGCTTTGGAATTGCAGAGTATGTCCTTGAGAGCGGCAGCACTCAATAAGCACTGGTGGATTGCCTACCATGCACCAGGGTTCTGTTAGATGTGACTGATACAGCGTTCTTCTTGGGGCAGTATCCGCCGATGTTCTAATGCAGGTGGCCCCAGAAGTTTGTTAGATATTTAAGCAACTACAAATAGAGTGTTTGCTCCACTGAAAGTAATTCTTAGCAATTAGGAGTCCCTCAATAAACAGAACTTCCCCTTTCTTTCTTGAAACTCCGTCTCTGCCCTTAGTTCCTCTGTCTTTCTCTCTTCCTAAAGCTGGTCACTCAGGATGACCTCATACTTTTGATTATCCTGCTCCTGCTTCTCAGGTGCTGGGAATGCATATTTGAACCACTACAGTGAATTTTATATAGGACAATAGATCAAACCTGGGGAATCATGCCTAACATACAGACACTCTACCAACCAAGTTATACCCCAGTCCTCAGAAAATATACTTTAGTCTAAACTGTGACCATTCTTTAGTAATTTCCTAAAGTTTCTGGATGAAAAGCTGCTACACATTCTTTTAATTACAGGCCCACAGAAGGATTGATTAAAAAAAATCAAGCTAATAAAATTACTCCAGAAAATTAAAGTCCTTAATAATTTATTCATACTGCTATTAAGGCACAGCCATGCTTTTTTGGGCGCTGCATGTTTACGTTGTGATGCAGAGCTCTGTAAGGAGGAGCTCCAGTAATATATGCTGGCGATTAATATTCTCCACATATGTTCACCAAGCAAACAGCGTCTCTGCATCCGTTAGTGATTTCAATAATTAGCAAGCACGATTTTCCCAGTTTAACTATTTCCTGCTGAAAGGCCACAATAGACTTTCAATCCTAGCTTTAGCAATGGCACTTCGGAGAAAGCAGTAGACGTGACTGCCAGTCTCGAAGTGGGTTCTTGTCTTGGCTTAGACAATAAGTGCAGGTGACCTTGAGGTCTAAACCCTCCCTCATATTACAGATGAAAAGATTTGGATGAGGTGAAACCCAAGCCTTCGCAGCTTTATAACTGTGCAGGCGGACTTCTCTGAGCATTATCTTGATCCCTTCTTGATCACCACAACCTTCCATCAAGTATCATCTGGAAATGAGTTTCTCCTCACAATGTTATTGTTCTATGACTGCTTAGCTGAGCCCAGACTTAGAGACAAAATGGAGACTCACTGGCTGAGGAGGAAAGCAATGGTTCTCTCTCGGCTTCATCATTTGCTCTTGAGCACCATGAGTCACGTAGGAATGCTGGGCCCATCATTTCCTCACTGATGGGGGATTATGTGACAACACTCAGCTACCACAAAAGACTGAGAGAGGATTAAATAATATGCTTGTGCGGGATTTAGCCAATACTTGATGTAACACTGGATACTCGGTAATAATTACCTTTTGAGACTCGCAGAACTCACCTGAAACGCCTTCCAGATTCAAGGACAAATGGTTCCCTAAGAAGGCTTAGTTTCTTTCTATTCTCTAAGGAGAACTGTGCACAAACATAGTGTCTTGGTGTGTCATTAAAAGCATGGATTTCCTTCTCGTTAACTGTGCCTTCCCTTTCCCCTCAGAGTACTGAAAGACTCACTCTGCCTTACCATGTCTGCCTTACCAGACCATGTCTCCCGCATGCCTTTCAAGACAGATGCTTATTGTGCTGGGAACATAATGGGGAAATATCCAGCATGTATTTCAACACTGTTAAGCTACATACATACACCCAGCAGAAGGAAGTCGGCCATCCCATTGTTAACTAAATCTTCACCAAGCTGGATACAACAACGCAGCTTTGTGGGGTAAACCAAATATTTATGCAGGAACTAGACCTTGATTAGATGATAATAATAATTACTGTGAGCAGTGATTGAAAATGTGGCATGTTCTAGCATTGTTCTCAGCAATTTTCATTGATCAGTTCTATTCATGAAGACACCTCTAGGAGATTGTTGAGTCATTCCGCTGTATGAAGCATGTACAACCAAGAGCTTCCCGGCCCTGTTTCCAGAATTGGCACACCCCAGATTGAATTCTTATTTAGAGTCCGTGTTCTTCATCATTGTGCCATTTTTCACAGAAGGTGTGATGATCTGAAGGATATGTGGAGAGAACTGGCCATATTGTAAGCACCCCATAAATAGTTTTATGTATTATATAGATTAAAGGAGCGATTTCTTTTTAAGGAGCAATTTCTTTTTTTAATCTTAAGTATCTGAGTATGCTGATGTGTTTGTGAATGTGCACGTGTATGGTATGTGCACATAGGACTTTACTGGTGCCTGAACTTGTGCATGCAGGACTGGAGGCCAGAGAAGGATGTTGTACACTCTGCTCTATCACTCTCTACCTGATTCCCTGAGACACGACCCCTCACTGAACCTGGAGCTAGGGGTGGTAAGTAAATTCCCATGATCCTTCTGCACCCATCCCCTATAGTGCTAAAGCTAGGAGCGTACATGACCACACTAGACTTCTGTAAGTGGGTGATGGGATCCTGATTCAGGTCCTCGTGCTTGAACACAAAGCACTCTTACCACTGAGCCATCTCCCCAGCCCCTCTAATCTTAAATGTTGTTCTTCCTAGTTGCTTAAGACAAAAATTCATCAGCTACATTCTTCTTCTCTTCTTCATCGTCCAATATTCTCAACTCCATTGGCCAGATTGCTGTCTCTGCCTATAGACCCTATGTTCAGTGGTATCTATGATCATCACAAAGACAGTCTGTCTCCCCACCTGCATCGTAACTTCCCCAGGTCTTGGCTTTCAGAGTTCTGCCATAGCTGACTGGCACAGCTTCAAGGAAACACACGCTCATCCTCCTTCTGTAGATGTCCCCCCCCCCCCGAAATTTGCAGGTGCTTGAGTTCTGGTTGAAAGGTCACTTTCTTTGTGTTATTCCACAGTTTTGTTATTGAACAACAGGGACACAGATACACTAATTTGACCTCTCAAATGTGAGTCTACATGGTTAAAGAGAAGCACACTCCATGATTATAAACTCCCCACTTCCTGAAACTCAATGATCCGCTTGCCAAAACATCATCAGCTTGTCTGGCGCAGGTAAGCATCAAGCGAAATGATGTTCAAACACATGGCAGCAATGGTGAGGCAGATAGCAGGACTTATCGGCCACTGTTCCCAGAAGATAATCGTGGTAATTGGCAGTCATCGTTCCTTCACAAATCCAGAGAGAAGAGCAGCATGAAATCAAACATAGAAGGCAGGAATTTTGAGGCTCGGAGAAGTGCCCAGCACACCTGAATCCTAGGATCTAGTGGTGAAGCCAAGAAATAATGAAGTAACAGATGGTCAGCCTTGCAGTGTGTGTGTGTGGGGGGACTCTCACACTGCCTCGCCTATCTAATTTGGGGCAGCTGGCAGTCCATCTAATGACCACTTTCAACTTTCAGGACCTTGCTCTTCAAAGGCAGCCAGTGGGCCAGCTGCATAGGCATCACCTGGAAGCATGTCAGAGGTAAAGACTCTCCCTAGAGGTACAGATCTCCAATCAGCATGGGAAATGGGTGGTTCCTGGGGACGTTGTGCAAGGAGAGGTTCTGAGAGATGACCCATAGCTCAAGCTGAGACAAGCAGGCCGTGCCCAGCAATGAAATACATGCTGTTTAAAAATTTAAATGAATGAGTAAGTTCACATTAGTTATAAAATCAAAACAAGGAAAATGGAAAATTAAAGTTTAAATTCCACTCAGGATGAACGTGGAAACCGCCAAGCTGGGAACTGCATGGAATCCCACAGGCATTCTCCTTGCTGCTCCAGATCCAATATCCGCTTCTCCCATGATGTTGTTCAGTTTTCAAGGAAGATGCCCTATGAATTCTGCATGGCTCCTTGGGTATCTGGCTTACTCTGAATAGGTTTTAGGAGAGCTTCAGAATAACAGAGTGGGATATCTCGTGGGTTGGGCTCAGGTTGGGTATATCTCATAAGGACAGCACAGCTCTCTCTCTCTGAAGGCCCCTGCTGCCTTTGCATTTCAGTAACTCCTTCCCCTTTGCCCTCAGGCCTAAAGATGGCTGCAGCACCTTCTGTCTAATCCCTTATATGTTACACTATGATTTCCGGTGTCTTTTTAATAGTCCCTCCATAAACTTCCCCATGACACGCAATAGAAGTATATTACCTGTTTGTAGGGACACTGACTGATGGATTTAGACAAAATTATTTATTCATAGAATGAAAGGAGAGTGAAACATAGTAGCATGTTGTTGAAGAGGAGACATGCAAGAAACACACACACACACACAAGAGTTACAATAAATTTGACCAAGGGACTATTCTAGCCAATATAGGAAATGTGTTCTAAACCTGAAGTTCCCTTTTTATTGGTAATGTGATCCTAAATTTCAACACTGGGAACCCTACTCAATTTTCATATAATTTCATCTAGATTATCTATATGATGTATCACTTGTTTTGTTTCGATTGCAGTATTGAGAAATGAATATAGGACTGCGCATGCACCCTAATATTGGAATCTTATCTCCAGACTTCTGTCAAATTTTGAAACAGGGGCTTACTGTTGAGGCTGGTCTTGAATTTACTCAGAACTCCAGGCTAACACTGAGTGTGCAATCCCGCTGCCCCAGCCTCCTAAATAGGAGACATTACAGACTGTGTCATTTGGTTCAACAGCTATTTGCATTGTTAATAGCAATTCTCATTGATGCTCAACTGGACTTCATCCATGAAACAGCCTTAGAAGAGAAGACGCCTTCCTTCACTTGCCTTCATTTCCCCATCAAGGGTAAGTTGATCAAATGTCACTGGTTTCCCTGTAAGATTCATCATTTCGTGGTCAACTGTTTGTTCAGTTTTCCCTTCTCTTTGCATAACTTCCATTTCCAGAAACTTCCAAAATTGTATCTGATCATTTTTCCTCCCTATTCTCACAGAATCTCAGGTATACCTAGCAGTTTAACTACACTGCATGCCTTTAGCAGATGGCCTGTGACACATGCCACTCCAGAAGGTCCAATGCAATGAGCAGTCAACATGACCAGACCAATCAGACAGGATGCTTTCCTGCAGCTGCCCACGCATCATGACTACTCATCCACCAAGGCCATTCCCACCATACTTCTTTGAGTCTTTTCATACAGTCTTATATTTAACATCCAACTCTCAAGTATTCTAACTTACCCAGCATTTAAGGTCCCCAGAAAGTCCTGCCCTCTGTGTAAAACCTTCCTTGCAGCTAGAAGACATGAAAAGGTCTCCCTCAGCTAACTTCTTCTTGTAAATCAGGACCAAAAGGATTCCTTTAGCAGTGCACACATGCAAGCACATCTGACTACACAGGGTAGAAAAACTCAAATACACTGAAGCTCTTGACTTGAGAGCTGGGGTCAAAGGTAGTATTCTTCACTTATTTTCTCTCTGTTTTTGTCTTTGTTTTGTTTTGTTTATTGAGATGGGATTTCCCTGTTGCTTTGGAGCCTGTCCTAGAACTAGATCTTATAGACCAGGCTGGCCTCGAACTCATAGAGATCGGCCTGACTTTATTCACGTATTTTCTAAAACTCATTTTTATCCCTTAAGTCTTCTCTGTTTGTTGTCATAGCCTTGTTCCAGGTCTTTGACCTTTCAGAACATTCCAATCGTTGAGTGTTTCGTTTTCTGGGTTTGGCACATTATATTCTGTGCAATCTCTTAACATAGTCCCTAACTTTCCTTTTTCTACTGTAGTAAAGTGCATATATCATAAAATATACCGCTGACTTCTGCTATGTATAATTCAGTAGCATTGAGGACACTCATATCGTTGTATGTATGTGAATGTATACACGTGCACACACACACAAACACAAATGCGAGCAAATATGTGTGCATGCATGTATGCAAATATATATGTATATACAAATACACACATAAATTAAGTGTATTCCTTTTCTCTTCCAGGTTTTCTATGGAAATGAATAACTACACACTTTATTGTACTCATTTCTATTTTACTGTATGGTTTCTGTCCTCCTTTTTTGGCTGATTTTCTTCTACTAAGCCACAAAACTGGAGCTCTTTAGGTCTCGGAAAAAAGCCCTTGCCTTTTATTCTGCCTGTTTTCTCTAGTCAATCTTATTCATTCCTTTGATTTCATTACTATCTAAATACCTGCAACTGCTAAAGCTGTACCTGAAATTCAGATGTTTTTTAAATCTTGCACACATATTTATACATGGATTTTAGTGTTGTTCAGAATCATGGTACTACAATAGAATATCTGACGCAACTAACTTATAAATAGAAGAAATTTAATTATTATACAGTTTTGGAGGCTCAAAATCATGATGCTTATATTAATTCACTGGGGTGAGAGTGACTGATGGGGCACATCAAGGCAGGGACATGTGTAGTGGCAATTGCTCATATCTCAGGCAAGGAGTAGAGAAATAATGGAAGCTTTTCCTTTATGGGCATTTTCTCAACAATGTAAGGTCCTTCTGCAATGTTCCACTTCCCAAAGACTCTAGAAACACCCAATAACACGACCTGGGAACGAATCATTTATATAAAGACTGTTTGGGTCCTCTCAAATAGAATCTAGAACACAGGGATAGATTGATATGCACTGAAGTCTGTCCTGTCCTGCAATGGATTTACTTTTACTCTCTCTGCCTTCCAAGCCATTTTGTTCTCTTTTATGTACCTCAGTTAGCTTATTCCAACCACTATTCACAATGACCAAGGGTGCAAGGAGCCCAAATTCTATCTTCTTAAGATGAACAAGCAAACAAAATGTGATTGTTACATGCAATGGAATAGTATTTACCCTTAAGAAGAGGGTACATCTGATATACACTGTGTATATGTCTTTGAAGATATATGTATGTTCAGGGTATGTATCTATTGTATGTATGTTCAGGCCCCATAACTTGATAAAACTAAGATCAAGAATAGAGATAACTGAAACACTTTCAATTATTAGTATTGGTCTTTCAAATATGATATCGCAAATAAAAAGAATCAACTTAAAGTAAGTGGGAAATCAGCTGGTAAATGCAGGAAACACTTTTGCCCAAGGAATAGTGTATGAATATAAATACTTTCTGGGAATGGGTTTATGAGTGATGTCACCCTTGTGACAAACTGTTAGATGTTTGAAGAATCTTATAAAACCTTGAAAGCAGTTTAAAGGGGAGAAATCACACTTTCACACACATGCCCAAACACTGGAAAAGACAAACAACACACTGCATCAACTGCATGAATGCCCCAGGCTGGTACTTTTAAAATCCAGCCCTTGGTAGGGTAATAGCTATAAAATTAAGTGCTGAACAAGAAACACAGAACTGAGATGAGATTTCAAGACACATTCTCTGACTAGGAACTGTTCAAAACTAGAATGCTGATTGGAATCAAGAGACGGCAGAATATTCTCCTCATACCTCCCTCACACATTGTTCTTATCTGAGGAACTAGGTGGAAACATGCATGAGGATGAAGAAAGTAGGCGGGACAGTCTCTCTTGGGTCTTGGCTCTCATAATAGTACGCAATTGTTTCTGCTGAGTTACTGTTCTGGGAGGAACTCTCATCTTTCTTTTTTCAATAAATTAGAATAAAAGGCCCAGCAAAGTTTCTCGAGCTCATTGGCTTTTCACCTCCACAAAGCTGGAGGCCTTTCTCCTCTTGTGCATCTAAATATTTGCTTCTTATTCTTTCCCCACTTACCGTTTCCTCTCCCATTTACCCTAACTTATTTTTCCAGGAAAAGTTCTTAGTGTTTGATCCCTTCTCACCAAAGCATATTCTTTTGAGAACTCAGAGGCAATGTATAAGTATGAACAAGCTACATATGACATAAGGAAAAATTATCAGTAGGAACTTGACTAGGTCAGAATTTTATTACTTTTGGCCAAAGGCCATAATAAGATGTAGACAGAGAAAAAAACTATCGTAAGAGGCTGCTTGTTTGTTTCTTGGCCGGTCAGGCCTAAAATAACCACACGGAAACTATATTATTTGAAATACTGTTTGGCCAATAGCTTAAGTGTATTTCTGGTTAACTCTTATCTTAAATTAACCCAGCTCCATTATTCTGTGTATTACCACAAGGCTGTGGCTTACAGGGTAAAGTTCCAGCATCTGTCTCTGGTGGGGCTACATGGCTTTTCTCTAACTTTTCCTTCTTCCTCCCACTGTTCAGTTTTGTTTTCCCCACCTATCTCTACTCTGCCCTATCAGACCAAGCCAGTTTCTTTATTCATTAACCACCAAAAGCAACACATAGACAGAAGGACCTCCCACACCATTTTCCCTTTTCTGTTTAAATAAAAAATGGAAGGTTTTAACTTTAACATAGTAAAATTACATATAACCAAACAGGTATCAAGCAAGAATTACAGTTACAACATTTATATCTACCTTATCTTTTATCATTGCTAAGGAAAACTATAACTATATTTTCTTCATATCCATCAAAAACTCCAGAAGGATATAATATTACATAAGTAAACAGAAAGTACATTATAAGCAACTTCCTAAACTCTAGAGTTGACAGAGACATCTTGCTGCCTGGACAGTCACCCAAAGTTCTTTTGTAACATTATGTCATTCATCTTCAGCCTATAGGCCCATAGTATCTGGCAAACTTTTCCATGAAGCAGAAAATTTCAAAGACAATTGCACCTATAATGGAAGTTTGTCAGTCACTTTCTTCTGTGTCCTGCAGAATGTCTGGCAGAATCTTTCATGAAACAGAAACCCTGAAGGACTGTCTCACCTTTAGGCCAGTTTAGCAGCCATTTCTCTGTGCTTTTTGCATGTCCAGTTCATCAAGCAGTCCAGACAAGAGCAGTTTCTTGCACAAATGACTAAAAAAACTTCATAAGGAGCCCAAGCCCATCTTCCTTTTGAAGTAATTGGTGCTGTCAGAGTAGATGTATTTCTATATATTTGGAAAACCTAACTAATATGACTACAATAATTATCTATTAACCTGTATTTATTAATTATACATTACATTTTAAAATGAGCTGCACAAACACAATAACTTAATCAAGAGCAAAAATATACATATAACAAAAATTGACCTTAAGTTTTTATCAATAAACTAAGATCCATACCAATGCAAATCTCTATAGCATATCCCCCTTTAAATGTAAACAAACATTTATAAACAATATTTGGGAATATGGGTATAGTTCTCTCCAAACTCCTTTCTGCTGTTTGTTGGGCAAAGCATTTTTGGGCATGTTCACAGAAACTTTTGGGGGTCTTGGTCCATCAAATCACATTAGTCTGGAATTAAACCACAGGTTCTCATCTTCTATGGAAACAGAAGCAGAACCTCTTCTCCAAAGCAACATATCATTAGAGTCAAATTTTGAAGTAAAGATACCTTTATGTTGGTTTAACTTAGCAGTCCATACAATGAAATGTCTCTCATTATGTAGTTCTTTAACAGCCAAAAAATTCAAAGAAAAAACAACAGTATACATAATCCTCTGTGAATTTTACATGGCTTATTTTTCTTTACTCCTTTTAATCTATGACTGTCTGTACTCTGTCTCTTTAAAAAACTTTGTTTTTTTAATAAACCATTTACTTCCTTTCATAACTGTTTATACTTTTTTCTTTTCTCCCCCAAGCCTACATATATTTATCCAACATTGTGACCCATTTAGAGGTCCATATCTGTCTGAATCTGTTTTTATTACATATATTACATATCCGTAATTATTTTCTGACCAGGAGCACCTCTAAATTGGTAAGTAGCTTGGTTTCAGTGATTCTGGAAGTTGGCCCACCTCTCTCCACCTTTTAATATGAGGGCATACCATTATTACCAGCTCTGGTACTGCCAGGTGGAAGGTGCGCCCAGCACTTTAACTCTGAGAATAAGCATGCAGCACATAAACCCTTTTTATCTGAGTAATAGCTAAATATAGCATACAGAGCATTGCATGGCCTGGAAATATCTCTGTGTATGGTGGTGGGAATCCACCATGCTCTCCTGCCTGTGTACTCCTACACACCTAGAAGACCTGATCCTGCTGCCTGCCCAGGTTAGGGTGGGTGGGGGAGTGCTGAGCTGTGGGCATGGTCTCAGCTACCTTCCTCCTAGCCCCAAGCAGGCATACAAGCACCTGGGCCCACAAAACCCATTTCAAGTGTTCCATAGCTGAACCTCCCAAAACAGCCAGAGCAGTTCATCCTGACAAACCAGGAAACCACTGGTTTGAAACCATGTGGGCTTTGTTGTTGTTGTTGTTGTTTTGGTACTGCTGAATCAGAAAGACCTCTCTTAAGGGAGCTGCGGCAAGCTGCAAGCTTAAAAAATGTGGCTAAACTTTTTGTGTGTATGTCTAGAATTCCTTTCCAAACTTTCTCAGGTTTTATGTGGATTTAGCAAGCACATGTTGGAGCACCAATTTGTAGTAGGAGGCTGCTTGTTTGTTTCCTGGCCACCCAGACCCAGAAATAACCACACAGAAACCATATTATTTGTAATACTGCCTGGCCAATAGCTTAAGTTTATTTCTGGCCAACTCTTATCTTAAATTAACCGATCTTCATTAATCTGTGTATTGCCATGAAGCTGTGGCTTACTTGGTAAAATTCCAGTGTCTGTCTCTGGCAGGGTAATATGGCTTCTCTCTAACTTTGCCTTCTTTCTCTCAGCATTCAGTTTAGTTTTTCCCACCTATCTTTTCTCTGCCCTATCATTGCCAAGCAAATTTGTTTAGTCATTAACCAATAAAAGCAACACATAGACAGAAAGATCTCCCACACCAGAAAACCCATAAGAAGCTTTATAAAAGAAGTTATAAAGATCAAAAAATATCAAACAAAGGTCAGTTAGAATGACTTCCTAAATGTAAAAGCAGATAACATTTCAATTACCACATTAAAATACATCTGAAAACCTTTATATTGTTGGAATATTGACTGGAGTATCTGTTATAACATTAGCCTTAAGTATAAAACCAATGAATAATAGACAAATGTTACGTGTGTGCCCAAATTATGCAAATCTGAGTTATCCAGTGATGCTCTAGAATAAATATTAATCTAATTATCCCAGGAAATTCTTGAAGTTATTTCTAGATGCAAGAAGGAATCAAATAATCATGTATGGAGCACCTAGCCCATGCCCATACCTTCATAACTTTTCACTTAATTTACCAATGACCCACAACACAGATTCATCAGCTCCATTTTCCAAATAACACAATCAAGAGTCAGAGAGATTGAGTCAACGCCCCCAACCACATATCAGTAAATAGTAGAGCCAAAATCAGGATCCACAACCATTCAAACTCACAGTTCAGGAAGTTGGTCATGTTCTGCATTGAAGAAGAAAAAAAGTGGAAACAATCTGATTCCAGAATACCTCTAACAAGAGCTCAATCAACTCAGAAATAAGCCAGTGTCTTGCTTTGAATTATGAAGCAGATATAATTTTAGAAAAATATTTCTCTGAAGGCCTAGTTGAGTTTAAGAGAGGTAAGGTCAATTGAGTAAAGCGAAATTCTGTGTAGCCCTTCTATAACTCTTGGAAACACTGATTTCTACAAAAGCTTGTTCTTTGGGGACAGGGGTAGAGTATTTAATTCAAAGGCCCTCTAGCAAGATGGCTTAATGATAGAGAAACTAAACTTCATTAAGCTTCTCTTTTTGCCTGGACCTTGACTCCATTATCTAATTCACATCAGCTCTGGTGTTATGAGATGAAAATAGAGAAACCTATTCTCAGGAAACTGAGAATTTTTGATTGACACTATTAAATAATGGAGCCAAGGTTTAAATCTAGATTGATCTCAAATGTAGGTACATGTAATAGTTACCTTTGCATAATTGTAGCACCAATGACTTGGAGGGAACGACTATTTATTTTGGTTCAGAGTTTCAGAAGTGTTCACCCAACATGGCGTGAAGGACAGGGTAGGGCAGGCAGGGCAAGTTAGGACAGTTTATGATGTGGTGGTCAGGAAGCAGAAAAAAGGGGAGATCATGGAAAAGACCAAGGTGTGACATGACCGCCAAGGATGTGCGCCTGGAAATCTACTTCCTCCAACTGGGCCCCATCTTCCACACTTACTATCTTCCAATAAAGCTGTCATGTTATGAATTCAGACTTCTAAGAACCTAGCTGTATCTGGGGACACCCTCATAGTCACAACCCAAAGGTGTGCTTCATTAATCTCCTAGGCATTTGTTTTGATTTTCGTTTTGAGATAGGGTCTCATGTAATCCACACTGGTCTCGAACTCCCTGTATAGCACTGGATAGTCTTGAGTCTCTGATTTTTCTGTCTCAATCTCATAGATGCTAGGATGACAGGCAAGAGCCACTTTGCCTAGTTGATAGTGGATGCAGTACTGGGAGTCAAAGCCTGGGCTCTGTGCACGATAGGCGAGCACTCTACTCACTGAGCTGCATGTATAGGCAGGCATCTCTTAGTGATACAAGGAAGGTGACAGTCAGGATTAGCTGTCATGGTATTCCTACCACGTGAGTAATCTCAAGCCCTTGTCTCAATTTTGCTGACGTTTAGACAACTGCTGGAGACATAGCGGACTCTAGCGCAACTGCTTGCTGTGAGGTGGAAATCCGATTTGTCCTGTCACCATCGAGGAAGCAGATGCCCTTAAGGGATCATGAGCACACCTTTCAGGGAGGCCACAGGGCTCAGCAGCTTTCAGCACGAACAGGAGATGGCCATTTGCAGGAATTTGAAGCCGAGGTGTTTGGGAATCCTTTGTAGGGTTCCAGTACTCCAGCTGGCCTTTGACCCACTCCTTCCCCATCTTCCCACCCAGAGATCCCCTTCACTCCTTCTCCAAGTTATCAGACAGTCTCCTTCTCTGGAAGGCAAGAAACCCGCCTCAATGTCTGGAATTCAGCTTTGGGGAATGCTGTGCTGTTTCACTGGAAAGCAGCTTCAAAGAAAATTGCTCTGGTTTCCATTGGGGTCACTTAGGTGTTTGCGTACTCTGCAGTAATTGCTTTATTTCAGCAGAAAAAAAATTACTTGTTACCATGTTTTTGCAGCTGACAGTGGCTTTTGTGGAAAGAATCCATCTCATCAAAGAATGAGGGGGTGTACGGATGGCACACACACCAGCTGTTTTCGGGACTGCTCTCTCCTACCTACCGTGTCTCCTCCAAGCACCTGGTTGAGACCAGGTTATTAATCAGGCAGGAGGTTCATAAGGACACTGCATTCTCATCCATGTTGTGTAGCGTGATACCTAGGCAGCAATTAGATAGGGACACGCTCAAAGGAAGATGTGAGTAATGAGGTCTGATGGGGGAAACAATTTCAAGTCAAGCTTCCTGTTCCCAATCAATAGTGCCACACTGAGTGGATTTTGCTGCCACCAAAATAGCCATCTCTCTCTCTCTCTTTCTCTCTCTCTCTCTCTTTCTCTCTCTCTCTCTCTCTTTCTTCTTCTCACATCCCTAAAGCCCTCAAGTTTAAGGGTTTAGTATAGAAAAGGAGTTAGCAGAGAGAAGCATGCAGTGTACATACCAATTGTAATAAGATGCCCATCCTTCATTTTATCTGCACATTTCACACAGCTTAGACAGTCCCAGGGCAGCCAATAGTCCTTTTCTCTCCCCACTTCTTTGAGTCTGCCTGTTATCATGCCCGGTGCTCTTCTCATTATTTTATTTCCACATCATCTCCTGCTCCTCCCTCCACAATGACCTTTCTCCCCTGTGACTGGTTGCAAAGATTCTCTTTGATTTTGCCTGCAAGACCATCTTTGTAGTGCTAACTTTAACTAGCCAACCAATTCTCTCCCATCCCTGAACAAAGTTTCCAGGAAAAGACATGTTAGCATGTGCCCAGCAGACCTGCATGAGGTCAGCAACCCTACTGACTTTCCAGCCCTCTCTGCAGGAGATTGGCATCTTGCCTTCAAACTGCCTCAGTATCTCAAGGAATGCAGGCTTGGAACAGCATGAGGGCAGTCAATTCACCATGGGAGCCAGCAACTCATAACCACTGTGCTTGCTCCAATCCAGAACATCTCAGGTGGTTTCCAGCTTCCACACTGCTCCCCAGAATGAAATATATCACCTCTAGTAAGAATTTCAAGTTACATGATTAAAGTCGTCTAGAAACCTAGGATCAGAGCCATCTGGATGGTACCTGTTGTTGTCCATATCCTGGAGCTGCTCACTTTGTACAGACAGCATAAATGACAAGAGCTATGGAGAAACTACCATCCAGTGCTATCATCCCATTGGCTCACTCTTGTTCTTCTCCTTGCCTTTTGTTGCCATTTGCTTCCTATGGACACACTAGGACGGGAGCACGCTTGTTGACATGCTAGGACAGGAGCACGCTTGTTGACATGCTAGGACAGGAGCACACTTGTTGACGTGCTAGGACGGGAGCACGCTTGTTGACATGCTAGGACGGGAGCACACTTGTTGACATGCTAGGATGGGAGCACACTTGTTGACATGCTAAGACAGGAGCACACTTATTTCGGTTTTCACTATTTCAGTCTCCTCTCTCCAGGACAGCCATTGGTCTGAACCCTCTGGTCTGACCACATGATGCCCATGCACCTGTTCCCCTGTTCTAAAACCCGAGTTTTACAGAGCTTAGTAGTTTTCAGTCCTCTGTCTTTCAACTGGGTCACAAGATTCACTGAAGTTAGAGGAAATGCCTTGGATGAACAGATCCTATAGACAAGCCCTAACTAACTGCAATAAACAATAAGTGGGGAAGGAGCCTCCCACCAAAAGAAAGCTCAACTGGTCCTTATAAGAATGTAAGTCTTATAAATACAAACCAGGTAAACGATGACTCATAGGAAGATATACAAATTATGTAAGCAGGGACGATTATAGCTCAGAAAAGAAAATAGTAATAATGGTGAGTTTACCTACCGTAGTAACATTAAGCTAGTGAGAGGTGAATAGACTTAAGATTAGCTACATGCTATATTTATAATCATTTATACATATGTTGATTTGTCGAGAGAGAGTTTCTCTGTAGCTTTGGAGTCTGTTCTGGAACTAACTCTTGTAGACCAGGCTGGCCTCAGACAGAGATTCTCCTGCCTCTGCCTTTCGAGTTCTGGGATTAAAGGCATGGACCACCACCATCTGGTTCATAAAATGTATTTTAATACAGTACCCGTGGTCTCCTAAAATAAGAGGTACATCTCTATGTCTTATTTTAGCAGGATGTGAACAACATTAACTAGAGAAAACAAATTTAAAACAATTTCAATGATTAATGTGAAAAAATGATGTCAGGGAGGAGTAAAAATACCTGTACCCATCAGAGCTACATTGTCCAAGGAAAATATGACATGTGGCAGCACACAGAGGTGTGTCATGTGCTGACACATGCATATTCTGGAATCAACCTGCCTGGTTGCATCTTCATTCTGCAATTACCAGTTGTGTGGGCGTAAGTAAATTATTTAACTTTTTGAGCCTCCATTTTCTTAAGTATCCAAACAAGGGCAATGATAATACCTATCAGAGGGCTACTGAATTGATTAAAAAGGAATAATAAATACAAAGAACCTAGTTTCCCTAATGCCTAATACATAATAATTCCATAATAGATGTTTTTAAATATTCTATTTTTACCATCAAAGCCAAATGGGCAATTGCTCTTACATAACGTGAATGGATCCTGGTTTTCGTTTTTATTTTGTTTCATTGGTGTGTGTGTATGTGTGATTTGTGTGTGTGTGTGTGTGTGCTTTAGTTAAACATCATTTGTTTAAAAATTATAGTGGACTCATATGCATTTACCATAAGTAATTTATTAGCATAATATACCCTTTACCCAGTTTTCTTTCTGTATCTTGTAAAATTATAGTTCAATATTATAACTGAGATACAGACACCAACAAATCCAACCATTTTACTAATAATTCCTCTGTGTGTGTGCACGTGCACGCATGTGAGCACACACACATGAACACACTCATGCACAGGTTTGTATATGCATCACCATGGTCAAGATGCAAACACTTTCATTATCACCAAGATATAATCTTTTAAAATGAAATTTAAGATCAAGATTTGGAGACCAACAGTCAAAAATAAGAGCTTTGCCTATCTTCATTCTTTGTGCCTTTCACTAATGATACACAAAATAGAGCATCAGCAGAAGCAATGACAACCAGAGAAGGAGAACGAAAGGGTTAGGAGTCAGGAGCAGAAGCAGTGGGTGTAGGAACAAGGAAGGAAGAGAAAGAAAGGGAGGGGGAGTAGAAAGAGGGAACCTCTCCTTTGCCTAACTAATGAGGGACACACCATCACCCATCTCAGCCCAAGGAGGTATCTAGAAGAGAAAATGGTTCCCAAAGGCAATTCAGGTATTTGATGGAAACACAGACTCAACCTCCAGGAGTTAGAAAATGAGGCCCCCAAACTCTACTCACTAGAAAGACCAGTACAAGAGAATATATGGACAATTTTACTGTTGCAATATTTAAGTCCAGGTTTTATGTTGATAAAGATAATTATGAATTGTTATACACTTTACAAACATGTAGAAATATGAAGAAGAAATCACAGCATTCTATGATCTCACCACCATAGGTAACTACTCTGAGACATCCTGGAACACAGCATCCTTTCCCTTCTGTGCAGCTATTTCTGTGTGGCCTTTAATCTACAAAACTTGCATGACACTACACAAAGAGTACAGCTTCCATTTTCCCTTAACGTCTTACTACACTTACTTCATTTTATAATATGGGAAAGTGTGGATATGATGAATTGTCATGAGAACCGTCTGGAGAACTATGGAGAACTTCCAGTCACCAACTAACAGACCTCAGCATCTAGGATCCCAAACATTTTCATAAAATGTGAATTTTAGAGCAATGGTGTTCCCCCTCTTTCTAATATGACTTCACCTTGGGGCTGCACAGCCATCCCCAAGACAAATTGTGAAACATGTGTAGATATTCCATACTCTTGCTACCTCTGTGACCTCATAACATCACAGCCCAGGCAAAATAAAGCTGCAAGAATGGTCAATGTTAGTGAGACTAGATATCATCTTGATTGACTGTGTGTGACACTGTGTGTTAAAAATGTGCCTGAAAAATAAATAAATAAATAAATGTGCCTGAATGTGTTGCCTTATGCAGATAAAAGCAAGTTTCAGCTAAGACCCTTTTTCTCAGTGTCAAATACTATTTGCTCTATTACAGAAAAACTGAGTGCACCATTAGTCTTTATGCAACCACTTCCTGTTATCTCACACACATACCCTTTTCTTTCCTCCATGAAATGAAAAACGTTTACATTTTTCAACTGTGATCTCCCTTGAGTTAACTCTTCCTCTGTTTTTCCCAAGTTGCTTAAAAAATGTAGTTCACATTAGGTTCTTTTCTCTCATTCAACACTTGTAATTCCTCATGCTTTCTGCCTCTTCATTCTAACAAAACTACAAGTGTGACCTGCCTCCCAACACAGTGGCTCTGACAGCCTTCACCCTGTCTTGCTTCTGGCTGAACTCAATTCTTCTGGTCACATCTAAAATGAGAGAATTCCTCCTTTGACCTACTGAGGTCCCAACTTTTGCCCTGATTTTTCTATTGTCTTAGTTCTGGCCACTATCACAGTGTTGAAACACCATGACCAGAACCACGTTGAGAAGGAAAGGGTTTATTTGCCTTACGCTTCCACATTGTAGTCCATCATTGAAGGAAGTCAGGTCAGGAATTCAAACGGGAAAGGAACCTGGATGCGGAGCTGATGCAGAAGTCACAGAGGGGTGCTGCTTATTGGCTTACTCAGTCTGTGTTCTTATAAAACCCAGGACCACCAGCCTAGTGGTGCCCCCCCAAGGGCCCTCCCCATCAATCTCTAATCAAAAAAAATGTAGCTGGATTTTATGGAGGCATTTTCTCAATTGCAGTTCTCTCCTTTCAGATAACTAGCTCATGTCAAGTTGACATAAACCTAGCCAGCACTCCTATCATTTTCAGGCTTCTATTTTGTTTTCCATTAAATACATGCCTTACCCAGATTCTTCCTTCTGACCTCGTGATCTTGCCATTTACTCCCCAAGGACACTCAGTCCATCCCACTCCCCTCATCTTAATGATTACTTTCACCCTGCTAACTCCCACATCCTGAACTGAGTCTTTCTGTCTCAATGAGGCACGCGAAAGAGATCTCCTCAATTTCTACTTTAAGTAAGTAACCAAATGAATTTCCCAAATTAGACTTTCTCAAAGCAAAGCCACTTTCTTCCTTTTAGTACCTTTTCTATTGCAGCTCCATTGTGGCACTGTTTTGAGTCAGTGACAGCCAGAGACTTGTTCACTTTCACAAGCACATTGGATGCTGGGTCCCATATACACTCATCAGGGATCAGGGCATCCAGCATACATCTCTGCCCTTTTGTCTACCTGTCTTCCTTTCCTGTCTTCAGTCACCCCTACCTCCACCTTCAGGCAATCTCCTGAGCTACTGTGATAGTCTTCCTGATTCCTTAATCTCACATTATCACCAGAAATCAATTCTAAAGCCCCCACTGGAATCCCACACAGCAGTTATCTATTAAAATCTACTGCATGCTAGTCATTGGGGTAATAGTCTTGAGATACAGGAGTGAATGAAGTAGGCAAAAGCCCCCAGCTACAGAAAATTATACTTGAGTAGGAGTATATATAATAACTATAATCATACAAACTCCTTTAAACAACTTTGAACATCTCCTACCTCCAAGCAAAGTTCAAATTGCTTAGCAAGGCATTAAGAATATTCCAAAATGCCTACTGTAGCCCTCATTGGACCTTGACCATTCTCCAGGCCACTCAAAGATACCCAACCTTTACCCCAGCCTTTCTTCAAGTCTTGCCATGAGAATTCATTCAGTCAATAGCTTTTTTTGGGTATCAGCTCATTAGAGCGTGGTCTGAGATGCGGTGTGTGGACTAAAAAATGCAGACAAAATGCAAGCTCGCTCTCTTGGGTGGTGGTCAGAGTTTAGTTTGCAGCTTCCAGTGCCCACTGACAACCATGGCTCTCGACTCTTATTGTGAGTTCCCCCCCAAATAAATACTTGTTATCCTTTATTCCATGATATTGTAGACCTTGTTAATTATGACTACATTTTCCCTTCAGTAGCTAAAGAAATGCTCATTGTTCTCTGAAATTCTATATAAATATTACTTCGTATGTACAGCTTTTCTTTTCTGGACATTCACCAAAATGAATGACTTCTCTGTGTTCCTACAACATGTTGATTTATCTTAATAATCACTCTGCTTTGTGTGATGCTTCTCTATGCATCTCTGACCTCTCTTCTATATAGAGTCATTTGTAAGATTCTCGAAAGCAGAATTTGTTCTTTATCTTTATGTCTACCACGGTTCAATACAACTGTTGAAAGAATGAAGGAATGAATGAATGACTAAATATAGGTAGCTATACCACTATTGTATTAGTAGTAGTGTCAGTTGTGATGTTGACAGTCTGAGTCTTTAGTGGATCTAAGTGATAAAAATATAGTCTGCATGAAAGTTCTCAATCAGTTTCAATGATTTTCTTCTTTAAGGATGATGGGTGTTATTTTCCAATTATCACCAATTAATATGCACGGAGAGTGTACGGATGACTGGCATTGATCCTAGGGGGCTCTGCCGAACATTTCAGAGGTGGGCCTTGCTCTCCAGTGCTCTCAATGAAGTAATTTATCTTTATATTCTTGGTGTCAGGATGCAAATCACTGCATCCTTTGGAGCCTGATGGAGGCGGGGAGTTCAGGGAAGGTGTCTCCCTCCTTTAAAAAGTCATTTCACGGAAAGGCAGATGAATGGGGTGGGATTTTTAAGGTGGAAGTACTCCAAAGAAAAGTCTTTTGAAAAATATTTAATTACAAGCTGTCTTTAAAAATCAGTCCCTACCACTCTCTGGCGCCCGTACCACCATGTTTAAATTACATTTCCACACCGTGTTCGAAATGCATTTGGCCCCAAAGCAGATGTAGTGGTTAAGGCCCACTAAGGCTTGGAAAGTGTTACCAGTCCACAAACCTGAGATCAAGTGAACATAGTACCACTGAAGGCAGAGCCTTTGGAAGCTGGGGGTAAAGGTTGAAGGTAGAGCCAAATATGCTGGGTAGAGAAAACCACAAACATATCGGAACAAAGTGCATAATTGGGTATCTTTTCTGCTGGGTAGAAGTTATCCCCACAGGAATTCCTCTTTCCTTATAGTCTCCACCCCGGAAACTCCTACTCAGTCCTCTTTGCTAGTGCTTGGATGCCGTCTTTCCTGGGAAGACTTCCTAACACCCTCTTTTATGTTCACCAAGCACTGCACATATCCACTGTGGTGAGATCTTAGGGCACGGTGCCTTGTTCCTTTGCCCGGGGTTATTTCATCAAAACCCCACTGCAGACATAGATTCATAAATGCCAAGGACTCTGTCATATGCGCTCCAGAATCCCCAGAAAAAACACATTACTGATGTCAGGCAGATAGTTAATAAATGCACAGAATCTTTCTTTATTACCAAGGGGGAAAAACAGCATTTGCTAGTGAATCCACAGATTACTCCTGAGCTCTTTATGTATATTTTTCATGTTAATAAACCAGGAAACTGAACTTCTTCTGTAACATTTTCTGGTTCAGCAGCACTAACTCCAGAGTAGGCTGTCACAGCCTTGTAGGCTGCAAGTAGGTTGCCATGGTAACAAGGTTCTGGATGGAGGCTCTGGCTAAAGAGCCCTGCTCAACTCAAAAGAAGCTGCAGAAATTTGAAGGATATTTTGGTTCCTCCTCCTTCTTTCTTTCTTTCCTCCCAAGTCTCTCTTCGTTTCCAGGAACTTGAACGTTGAAATGGGCTAAGTCTCAGAAGTCAGCTCTCTTGGAACTCCATGCCATGCCTGGAATGGATTTGCCCACACGGAGCGGTGTAGGTTTTGTTTTGGGCTATGTCTAATGCCTCTGTGTTTCCTTCCTCTCCCTTTCCAGTTTTGCCTTTTTTTGTTGTTTGGTTTTGGTTCTGCCGGTGACATTGCTCTTTCTTCCTCTCTACCTCACTCTCAGCATCACATAAAACTGCCCCAAGTATATTTGATGACATATGTATTACTTATTTTTCTTGGTGCTGCCGTTAAACAACCCCTCCCTGGTGCATGCAAAAGCAGTGTAAGGAAGGAAGGGTTTATTTTGACTCACAGTTTGAAGGTATCGCCCATCATGGCAGGGATAGCATGGCAGTAGGTGTATGAGGTGGCTGCACTGTGCCTACATTCAGTGAGCAGGGAGCGATGAACACTGGTGCTCACCTTACTTTCTCTCTTTAATTCAAGCCAGGACTGCAGCCCGTGGACGGTGCCATCAGCATTTAGGGTGAGTCTTCCTACCTAACTTAACTCAGTGGAGGAACTCCCTTACAGACCCAGCTAGAGGTGTGTCTCCTGGCTGACTCTTAGACCTTTAAGGATGACAATCCATATTAACCATCATAGCATCCTCCCTCTCCTTGACGACAGCATATAGGCAAAGGCATTCACTTAGTCTGACAAAAGCAGGTTTGGGAAGAAGACTGCAAGCACTCTACATCTCCGCACAGGAAAGTCAGTGTCATGTCACAGAATCCCCCATAGGGTCTGTGTCAGGATCTGATAAAGAATGCAGCCAACTGCCCCTTCCTCATTCTTAGCAACAGCATTTTGCTAGTGGTCATTTGCTCTGCTATGCACAAAAAATCAACAGCAATGTAGCACATGCTTGGGAGTGCTACAAAGCTCCTGGGTATGAGCCACACCAGACAGGCCCTAAAAAACATGCTTGTTAAATGACTGCTTGATATTTCATTCAAACACAAATTGTCCCCAATTTACGCAAGTCCAACTTGTGATTTTTTTTAATTTTGTAAGAATGCGAAGACAATATGCAGTCGAAGGAAATGACACTTCAGATTTTGAATTCTCATCTTTCCTTAGGCTAGTGGGAGATGGCACAAAACTCTCTGTGATGCTGTTCCAGCCATGAGCCATAGCTGTCACTCAGCCCTTAGATTATGAAGGAAAACAATAGATTCTCCCTCCACATGCAGAAAAGGACTGTGTGTTGTCTTGCTTGTCTGTGCTGTTCTGATGTATTAAATGCATTTTCAAATTATGATACTTCCAACTTAGGGTGGATTTTTCAGGACCTAAGTCAATTTTAATTCAAGGAGCACCCATATTAAAATGCCGAGCTACGACAATACTCCCCTGAAAGCGTTCTCCCGTTTCCCTGCATCACTGGCAAGCTTTAACATAAAAATAGTATAAAAAAAAGTGAGGAGGTTGATGGAGAAGCCCCACTGATTTGGGGGGACCCCTGCCTACCATATCACCACTAAAGGCTTTCTCCTGACTTCAGGCAACCCAAGAGGGTTCTCTTGATCTTGATTCACACAAAGCTAAAATTCCAGGGCAAAACCTGACAGTAACTCACTTCCACAATCAAACTGAAAAGCCTTTCCCGAGGCTAGTTCCCTAGAGTTATTTAATTCTCCCAGCTTCTTCGTTTCTTTTCCCTTCGCTTAAATAAGCTTATTCTTTTGATGCAATATTCATGACTCCCAGACACAAGGAGGGCCCTCCATTGAAGAAAGACGGCACTTTCTTCCGTAATGAGTTTTCACCCGTCCTATCTCACTCATGCAGCCTGTTTCCGTCTTCCTGACAAAGCTGATATTTGCCTCAGCTTTACTATTAATGCTGGAGTTCTATGGGAAAAATCCAGGTGGCACATTCAGTCACGAGAAAAGGGATGCCCACCAGATAACAAGACTCAGGCTATGCCCCATGGAGACAGTCCTTCCCTCCGGTAGGGATCCGCAGCGAGGCTTTGCCTCCCCACTTCAGAACTGAGCCTCACTCATTCAGCGCCACTGTCTCTTCTGCTCATCCCATCACACGTGGCTTAGACTGTGTGCTGGTGGAGCTAGGAAGTGGGCGCTGCTCAACAGCACGGAGCAATGTCAGCTCAGGGAAACCAGGATGTGGACTAAACGCTCCACCAGTCAGGGCTGGTTTTTGTTTTAATCGGCTTCGGCTTCCACTGCTGTTTTCTTGCCACAAACATCATGTCAAGCACAATGTACACAAACATCATGTAAAGCACATGTCCACAAACATCATGTAAAGCACATGTCCACAAACATCATGTAAAACACATGTGCACAAACATCATGTAAAGCACATGTCCACAAGCATCATGTAAAGCACATGTGCACAAACATTATGTAAACCACATGTGCACAAACATCATGTAAAGCACATGTGCACAAACATCATGTAAAGCACATGTACACAAACATCATGTAAAGCACATGTCCACAAACATCATGTAAAACACATGTGCACAAACATCATGTAAAGCACATGTCCACAAGCATCATGTAAAGCACATGTGCACAAACATCATGTAAAGCACATGTGCACAAACATCATGTAAAGCACATGTGCACAAACATCATGTAAAGCACATGTGCACTCTATGAAGACAATTAAAGGCTTCGCAGTTTAAAAACCGCAGAGGCAGGATCCCCAAACATCAGCGTCCTATCAAGGCTGACCGGGAGTGCTGGCTGCCTTATAGGAAGGGCATAGCATAAATGAGGAAGAAAGTCTTACTCCTCTTATCAGCTCTTTGACCTTGAACAAGTGACACACAGAGTCCATTTTCTGTTTGCTCAGAAGGGAAATGCAAGGATGGGTCCAGAGCAACATTCAAGTGGCTTGCCAGCAGGCACACACACACACACACACACACACAAAACAAACAAACAATCTCATCTGGGAAAGAAGTGACTTTAGAGCAAAAGTCTGTCTGTTGATGACTGTGCTTTGGTGAAGAAGCTACAATCAAGAACCTGAGGTTTCTCTTTTTAAATAAAGGGCAGAGATAATGACTATGTATCCTTTTTGCACCTTATGAGGTTTAGAGCAAACATTAGGGGATGGAACATCCTGGTGCACACAAGAAGTGAGCCCCTGAAAGTCACATTCCTACCACCCCTCTCTTCTCTCCCTCTAACCTTCCTTGGGCTCCCATATTAAATTTCGTGACTTGCTGAAGATTGACCTATGTGGAGTTTACTTGTTACGTTCCTCTCACATATCTTAGATTTGTGGTGCTTGCAGGATAGAGGTTTAGCCAGGATTTGAGGTTCCCAGGACCAAGAGCCTAAGCTATGGGAGCACTGATGGCAGCTGAGTTGATGGCAACATGCCAGTCAGGGGCTGTGGTAGGCAGGGTGATAGAAGACGCAAGAAAAGAGAAGCCCTCCTGACCCACTTAGTGCAAAACTGGCAGCTTCATCTCTTGGCTCAGGCAGAATGCATAAATGTGGAAAGGAGAAAATGCTGTGGCTATCTGGAGCACTTTGGAGTTATGGGGTTAAAAGAATAATTGGTATGAACCCTACTGTTAGTTGCCAAATCCTATTCTCTTGAGAAAGGGGTTTGAAAATGAGATGCAATAAGGTAACAGTGAAGGTCAACCCTATGCTGCTGAGTGACTGAGGGAAAACCCTATAGGTTAACATGGATGACCAGAGATGACATGGATCAGAAGTGACATGAACCCCGTCTTTCCTTCTCTTCAAGAGGCAGAGCATGATGCCACCCGCAACAAAATGTCTTTGCTTTCTGTCAACCTGATTAGCTGCGCTACCTGGGGACACTGGAGCCGAGCAGTGACAACTCAGACAATATATTTGATTGCTGCTGGATGGTGGCAGCAGGACAGAGTTTGAACTCGCAAGGTCAAAAGTGCTTGATGCAAGACATTGTGAAGGAGTAAGATCGGCGCCGCTTCCATTCTCTCTTCCTTCTCCCACCTAGCATTGTTCCACAACACCAAAATCAGCTCAGAGCCTGGAACTAACACCCACTCTGGAGGCCCGGCTCGGTACATCACTGCCCAGTTTTCCCATCTGGCCACTCCATACTGCTTACCTCACAGTGGACAGCATTCTGTCCAGACATTACCTAACACATCAGACTCACTGACTTACCAAAAGGGGGGTGACCGGAATCATTCTCCCTATTTCAAAGAACTGGAGGCAGAAATATTCAGGATCTAAAAGGTCTTCTCAACTGCTTGCAATAAATTACGGAAAAGACTGAGAGAAAAGAGTCCTTGAGCTGGTGAGCTGGGATCAGATCACTCCTGCACTGCCCCTTCCGGAGCCCTCAATCTCTTTCTCTCTAGGGATTATTTTGACTGAAGTACCATTCTCCAGCTCCAAGACCAGGGCATCTCTCAGCCCTCCAGAGGATGCCAGCACAGCTGCTCCTGCCTTCCTCACTGGAAGCCACAAGCAGGTTTTACCACAGTGTCACTTGCCAGTTAGGAGTGAAGAAACACAGGGAGGGAGTCAAGGAAACCAATGCGTGTTGCCTACAACGCATTCATCACTAGTGGTCCCATGCAACCCCCTAGTGAATAGAACACTGTCGTTCCATCTGTCAACAAGAAATAGGGATGGAATTTGAACAATAAGAACAACAACAAACACCTCAAGGGATTTATTTAAAAAAAAAAAAAAAAACAATTGGGAGGACTGAAGAGTTAGTTATCTTAGTCAGTACGGCACTTGCCCCAAAAACTGAGAACTTCAGTTGGAGCCCCAGGACTCAACAAAATGCCAGGTCAGTGGCATGCTCTGCAGTGTCAGTGCTGGGGAGGCAAAGACAGGAGTAACCCTGGGATGCAATCACTAGCCAGTCTAGCCTAATTGGTGAGCTCCAGGCCAATGAGAAACGCTGTCTCAAAGGAAGTGGACAGTGTTTCTGAGGGCAACACCCAAGGTTTACATCTGACCTCCATATGTACAAATACACACAAGCATACCCTCACACTTGCATGTACACATTTAAAAACGGCGGGATATCATGAAATAATAGCAATAACATTGAACATTGTTACCATCTTGGGGTTTATTTATTTATTTTACTTATGAATGTGTATGCATGTAATCTGTGCACGTGCAGGCCAGAGGCCTGTGTACAAGGCACAGCATGCATAAGGAGGTTAGAGATAGTAACTGGCTCTCTCCTTCCACCTTGAGGGTCCCAGGGATTGAATTCAGGTCTTCAAGTTTGCCAGCAAGTGTCATTAACAACTGAGCCATCATAGTGGACCTTGTGATGACTCCTTATAATTGTCACTTGATACAATCTGAAATCACCTTCGAAGGGATTTTTGATAAAGGATTATGTAGATTAGGCTAGCTGTGGGCATGTCTGTGGGGGATTGTGTTAAGTGAGACCTGAAGACAAGCCAGCTGTGGGTAACACCATTCCTAGGAATTCTGAGCTGAAGAAGAAGAGTGGAGATAGGGGGCTCAGTACTAGCATGCAGGTATTAGTTCATTGCTTCCTGCTCTTGATTGTGAATATGATATGACCTGCTGCTTCAAGTCCCTGCTTCTCTGACTTCTTTGCAAGGATGAACTACAGCCTGGAATTCTGAGCCAATTCAACCCTTTCTCACTGAAACTGCTTTTAAAAACCAAGGCATTTTCTCAGAATTATGGAAAACAAACTAAGAAATATTTTCACCTGTTGATGACAATTAAAACCCAATTACTATCTAATGCCTTTTATGATTCATTTTCTTTTTAAAAAAAAAATCTGTGCTTCATCAGAGCCTATGGAGGAGATGGGGCAGGTAGATTTTTCCCCTTTTCACTGATGAGGCAGGCAACCAAGTCTCCAAAGCACACAAACTTAACTGAAGGTCCCAAAGATGGTGATGGCAGACTATGCATGATAGAACAGCAGGTGGGCTACTTCAGCTCCCTACTCTAGGCCCAGTGGTCCCCAGGGGAACACAGGCATCATCCTTTTTTGTGCTGGCATGCCCAGTTCTTAAAAGAAGACATTCTCTACTTGCTGCAGCTGTGACTTCAAGCTGCATCTTCTCCACCGTGGCTCTATGAACCAATTACATCTTGGCCAAGGGCACAGCAAAGAATTGGCAGGGCCAAGCTTTTGGGAAGGCTCAGTATTGACAGTGAAGCAGAATTCAGTGGCTCATCAGCAAAGTGAGGAAAGGAAACAGAATTAAATTCCACAATGGTAAGTCTATTTCCATATTGCCTAGGAGGGACCAGGTACGCTGTGTAAAAGGTTTGATTTAAGGACAGTTAATCTTGTTCTCTGATAGAGAAGGTTTCGAGGAAGCCTTTCAGGCACACATCTGAATATCGAATGGCTTTGGGAGCTGCTTCCCCACCGAGCCCTTGTCTTTTCCTACCATCAGGACTAGGGTTCTCCTTCTAAGAAGCATTAAGTGCTAATTCAGCATCCTCTCCAGTGCTAGGCTTGAAGCAAGGACCAGAATTCAGAATACCGAATAGGATTCTTAACCTGTCAACAAAGCACCTACTAGTCTCATTTGCCAAAACACTTTACATATTAATATTTTCATTTCATTTCATCTTTATAAGAAGCACTGGAAAGATAATTAAACTGAGATTGAGAGAAGTTCAATAGTGTATATGAGACCAAAAGACCCCAACAACTCTTCCAGAGACTTGCCTGTGTCACTCCACTACACATAAACTCTTCCCTCAAATTTATCAGCAGAGGGGGGAAAAAAAACAAGGGTCCCTGAAGCCCTAATAGAACTTTAGTGAAGGTGTGAGCCTGCCCGTTATTGCTTTAGCTAAAGAGAGTATCACCTTCGGGTTTAGTGAGGATGAACTTAGCAATGATGAATTTCTGTATCTGATATAAATTGCCTAAAGCCTTTCACTAACAGCTACCATAGAAGCCACTGTCCAGAGGAACAAAGGAAAAAGCTATGGCTGCCAAATTGCCTTTTTTAAATCAGGTGGGAGATTAAGTTTTCTTTATTATCAATTAAGAAGTCTTTAGGATTCACCAGCATGTTTAGATAGAGAAGGAGGGGGGAGGGTGTTAAGTTAGCACCACTAAAAGGTGCAATAACTTTTATTACTCTCGGTGAAAATTAAGGACTGCTTTCATTATCCCAAAGCAATGAGGAAGCATTTTCACTTGGAAATACAGAGAGCTGCCTGCTATGCCATGCCGGGGTGATGCCAACCCTTGTGCTCCGATCACAAGCAAGCTTATTACTCAGGATGTGTTCAGCAAGCATCAACTCAGTGCCTGACTGCCTGCCTGCCTGCCTGCCTGCCTGCCTGCCTGCCATGGTACTGGATGCTGAGAGTGTGAGCAGGCTGTGAGATCTCACTCCTGATCATAACAGGGTTTTAAATTGAGTTAGGATGACATCATCTATGTACAAAGTAATTAGCAACCAATTCAACACAGCACACAGCTGAATATTGATGGCAAAACAATAAATGCCAAGTGATTTAAAGCTGCAAAGGGCCACAAAGAATGAAGTGGGTAAAGACTTTATGGAGAGATGAGAATTGGCCTAAGTCTTTCAGAGGATGGATTGGATAAACACACAGAGGAGAGAATCCAAGAACAGAGATTAATTTAGGCAAAGAACTAGAGTTCAGAATGAGTGTGATGAAACTAATGTATTTTATATTTGTGTTTCAAATGACTAGGCAGAGATCAAGTGGATTGATTGCCCATCTAATTCCTCCCTGGTTTGCAGAGGGGAATTAAATGCTAACAGACTGAATATTGACAGAGGCAGAGTGGTCCTTAATGTGAACATCATCTCTTCCTAGGAATGCTGGGTGCTTACCTAGAAGTGGTGACAATAATTCTGACACATTCCCAGCTCCCTCCCTTCCTGGGCATGGTGAGGGGAGTCCCTGAAAGAACTGTGGGTATTAATGATAAATAAAGGGATGCAAAAAGACTCTGCACTGCCTCAGACCAATGATCAATCAATTCAGAGCAACTTTCAGTCACTGAAAATGATACCAAACATATAGCTGGTGGACATTATGGTCTTCTGTGACCTTAATCTTAAAAGAGTAATTGGTACCCAAAATACTCTTAGTTATCTCATGGCAGCTGCTTATGGCTCCATAAAATACAATTTACCTAAATTAATCTTCAACCAATTTGTATTTTCTGCCAGTATCACGTCTAAGGGTAATTTTTCACATGTTTATTACCTGCTATATTTAGTAATAATGATCCTTTTCATTCCTCCTAAATTAATTCTCTCTTTTTATGCTCTAATGTATGCCCCTTATTACTAGTACTTCAAGTTATTACAAGCAAGTTATATCCAATCCTTACATTAAAATTTGCTCCCATTTTTTTTGACCAAGTTTCATATGGCTTAGTCTGGCCTCAAACTCATAATGTAGCTGAAAATGATCTTGAGCTTCTTATCCTCTTGTCTCTACATCACAAGCACTGGAATTAGAGGTAACCTTCGTTTGTGCAGTCCTAGGGATCGAACCTAGGGCTTAGTGTACACTAGGCAAGCAATATGCCTCCTAATCTACATACATCCCAGCCCCTGTTTGTTGATCCCTATTGGCCTTCTTTGGTGCTTACTGGTAGAATTATTTATTTGTTTGTTTGCTTGTTTTCTTACTTGCTTGCTTTAAATCATTGTCATCATCCCTACTACCACCATCATAATTGTCAATATTATCTCTTCAGAGATATCTTACTTATATGAATGATCTCATTCCCTTGACCTAAGACCCAACTCTGAGACTATTTGCTCAAGTTTTCTTGACATGAACCATCATGGCATTTCTGCCTAGGAATGTGCTTTAGAGCTTAAGATATGGCTTGTTGAGTGGTCCTGCAAGGTAAAATGACATGATCCAGAAGAGCCAAGGAGATAGTAAGAACCAAAGGAAACAGGAAGAAGGGAGGGAGCAGAAGAAAAGCAAACGTCTTTCTCTTTACTCCAAATCTCTAGGAACTTAGTCCTATCTAAAAATGTCTGTATTACAGACTAAGTGTACATGCTAAGTGACCTGTTCAGTCTTTTTGATGTTATCCAGAAACAGTGGCCACTGTTGTTAGCTAGGCTCAAATTCTGCTCTTCTCTTGTGGATGTGTTTCTCTTCACTCTTAAAGTCCTTGCTTTGGGGTTGTAGCAGTGAGAGCAAATCCTTGCCTCAAGTTCTGTTTTCCAAGAAACCTGTGTAGCATGATTAATAAAAATCCAGAGACAGATACCAGGTTTCAACCGGAAGGTCAGAGAAACAAAACAGTCACTGGCTCTTACCTCTACCTCAGTCCGAAATGGTGATATCGCCTCTGGGAATCCTCAGAATTCCTGTGTCTGAGAACTGTCTTCTCCCATCTTATATTTCTCCCTTTAGCTGGGATTAAAGGCGTGCACCACTACACCGGTTTCTATGGCAAACTAGTGTGGCTATTGGAATTAAAGTTGCGTGTCACCATCTCCTGGCCTGTAGAGCTGACCAGTGGGGCTGTTTTACTCTCTGGTCTTCAGGCAAGCTTTATTTATTAAAAAGACAAATGAAATATCACTACAAACCTGAGCTAAAATAAACATCAAAATGTCACCAAAATTTTGTTGAGAAGCTAGTGGTCTCTCTGGTTCTTGCAATCCCAGAAGGAATGTGTCAATATTACTGATGATTCAAGGTATAAATACATGGAAAAGGGTAAATAACAGTCTCAAGCCAGCATATGCTTCATGCCAAATAAAGAACATGAACCATGGAATATTCTAGAGTGAGCAAATACTGTAACAGACAGAAAAAAAAAAACCTAGTGCTTATCTGATTTTAAAAGGGGAAGTTTTATTTTATTTTATTTTTGCTAAAGAAAAATATCCTTCAACTCTCATTTAACTTTCTCTAGAGTAACAAAATTGATTTCTATTGGCTCAACATGACTATATGTAGAAGAGTTTAATGTCAATGGCACACTAAAGGAATTTCATTATTCTCTCTCCTACAGAAATATTAAAATGTTAAATTAAAAATATATGAAGTGGTGGTTTCCATAAGACCTCATAGTTAATGAGTCTTATTCCAAGAAGTACCCATTTATTCTCTTCACCATCTAAACCAGTTCATCATCTATGCCACAGTGTTCCAGCCCTCTACCCTCACTCAGACTTTCTGCGTGATCAAGGAGTCCTTGCACACTTCGTCCTTTGTGTCTGTGTGGGTATGAAGTCCAGACTCTAACCACTATCCGATCCTTCCACTCTGAGTATGGTTTGAGATGCACATGCATTCAAATGTCCTTCTTTCTGTGAGAATTTCACCTCTCCCCTGAAGCAGAAGGACCGAAGAGTGATCAGTGATCTGGAGTGATCTGAAGGCCCAGAGAGCCATTCTGTATCCCGGCTGCCTTGCACACTTGCATAAGCGATCAAATGAGTTTCTCCAGCCTGGGGTGTCTGATATATTTGGCCTATGGTTTTACAATTCTACTTCAAGTTCCTTCAAAAGTGCTGGATAGATGGCATCCCATTTTGATGATTTATTTAAACAGTTTGTCAGGTCAACAGCATCCTGTACGCGTATGATTCAAAACATAAATGTTAGCTGTAGATGTAATTTTTCATGTCAACTTATGCACCAAGGGAAAATGACCTTTATGCTAGAGAGATGTGATTTCTCTACAAACAGTAGCTTGTAATGCCCTAGTATAGCAGTCACCACAGTCTAATAAAATAAAATAATAATAATTCAAATGTAGGCTTCAATATAATAGCAGATTTTTTTCAAGGGATTCACTTTTTTCTTAATTACAACCCTGTGGGAAATATAAGTTTTTACTTGTATAATTTTATTATTTTACCTACTACTAGATGAATTTTAGCAAATAACATATTTCTAAAGAGGATTCATAACTTGGAAGAACTGAATAAAAATGAAAACAAAAGAGTCTCCATTTCTCTATTTTTCATAAGCCTCTTTGGAAATTATGCCTTAGATCTGTAGGCTATACTCCTCCCAGATTTTCTCATTATGTCCCTGACATATCCTACGCCCGTAGACGTTTGGTGGCTAAGTTCAAAGATTGCAAACCATATTTCATACTGGTTAAAATGACTCAAAATTCTAGGAACTAAGAAACCCTTAGAGTTAAGTTTGCCACTCTCAAATTGTCCACATATGATTGTTTTTAAAGCTGAATGAGTTACTTTAAAGCAAGAGCACAATCTTAAAAACATTATTTTCCTTAGTTTGAAGATCTAACACCCACTGCTGTTTTTGAAGTTGGTGCACGACTCTTCAGGAGCATATGCACCAAATATGAGGTTCTGTAACCGACTCCCCAGTTATAAATCTAGAAGAAACATCTTAGGGACTTTGATGCTACTCCTCCAACCCATCTCTCTTTCCTGTAATCTCAACAGTTTGAGGTTCTTGGAATCCGAAAGGTTCAGAAAACTATTCCCCTTTGGGGGCACCTAAGGTAGAGCCGCTTCATTCTATGGGATGAATGAAAACTTGGTAGCACAGACTGCTGGAGTCATGTGTGTCTGTGATCAGCACTAACCTCCAGGTAGAGCAACCACGTTCTTCTGCTCTGGGGATTCTAGGAGAGGAAGACATGAAATGTGGATATGATAAATAATCAAAACAGAAGTGCAACTAATCTAAGAAGAAAGAGGAATAAGCCTCTGATTGTCGAAAGCTGTCAGAGATGTCAAGGAGCTCTAAGAAGAATGTCATCTTCAGATAACTAAGGGATCATGCCTCATTTCACAACTAGAGAAATTAATCTCTCCCCCCATCCAGAGTCTCATGTGTCCCACATTGCCTCTCACATATCAGTATGGCAGGTTTATGGAATTCTGGGGGTCAAACCCAGGATACCACATACACTAAGAATGCGGTCTATCAAACGAGATCCATTCCCAGACCCAGTGGGATTAATCATAACCTGGGAGCAAGCCTAAATAGTTTTTGACAGTGTCAGAATTCCCGGAAACCATGTGTAAGGGCTGAGAATGTAAGAGCCAGACATGTACAAGTTTTGCGGTTACACAAGTTGGAGTAATCTCCAAGTCGGGAACACGGATCTAGGACACTGTTAGCCAGGCGTGAAAAGAAGAGGTGAAGATTGTTGCAAAGTCAACCTAGACATCGGCTCCCAGGTCTGGAAGTAGTCAAACTAAATGTTCCACAGAGAAAAGCTAATCAGAAAAAATATATAATAAACAGAAAAACAGCAACAGCAAGACAGAGGGAAATGGGGGAGAGAGAGCAAGAGAGCAAGCAAGCAAGAGAAAGAGAGAATCACATTCACGGTACACAAGGATGCGTTAGCTGTGCCATGCCATCTTTGAATGGTACCAAGGACCCTGTGGTGTCACCATTGAACTTCACAGAAGATGAAACAGGCTCATAAAAAGGTGAATTGCTTTGTCTCAAGGTCATAGAATCTGTGAATAGCATCTCATTCATGGGAAAACTTTAGCTCATAAACTTGGTTTTTCAAATTTCTTTGACTTCTTTTCCAGTGGTTCCTTCCTGTAAAGCTTCTTTTTCAATGGAGCAATCTTAAATGAGGTGAAATCAGACGTTGCTCTTATAGTCCTGTGTAATCTTAATTAAAAGGTCAGGCCCTCACTCCAGAGCAGTTGGAGATACATCCTCACTCCAGCCACAGCAAAAATCAGTAGGAGACTTTAAAGCCCACAACAAAAATAACCCGTGTCCCCAGAACACTCTCTGTATGCAGAGAAGATGATACGACATGCTGACACTCTTAAATTGTCTCCATGGTCCCTTTTTAAAATGATATAGTGCCAGAAGTTTCAGCGTCAGCTCCCCACTCAGAAACATCACGCTGCAAGCCACAGGATGCTGCCCTGCTCCTTGCACTGCAGTCTCCGAGCTGGAAGCAGGGTTTATGCACCTAACAGAGTTAGCCAAGGTAAGGGCCACACCCTTCAAGTCAAGGTTCGAAAACCCTGGGATGCAGCTCATTAGGGACCCTAGCCTGTTAAGGTCCATCACAGGCTGCCAAGGGTAATTAAATCAGGGATTAGTGTCACCTAGAGAGTTTGGTGTGAGCCTGGTCCATGTTAAAGTGCTTGACATTGAGTGGTGAAGGCAGACAAGGTTACTGTTAGCTCTTGGCATGCAGCATTCTCTCTGAGGTTTGCAGTTGCTGGCTGTTAGGTCCCTGGAGTAGACGAAAGCTTTACCTTTCAGTTTTCTAAAGCTTTTCTCCTATATTCTGAGATTCAGTGTGCACCTATTGGATTTTTTAATTAAAGTGCATGACACCCTTGACTTTTCGACCCTATTAAAAATACCTCCCCTCCAGTCACCTGAAGCTCTTCTTGTCCGTCCTTCCAGGTGGATAGAGCTGTGTAAATGGTCCTTGCTACCATGTTTGTTTCCTGTCTGCCTGTGGTGGAGCAAAATATGTTCATCTACTTCTCTGGAAATATAAATTAATACTACCTTTCTGGAAAGCCATTTGGCCATATGTTCCAAGAACTTAAACAACGATCATAACTTTTTAAAATAGGGTATGTAAGTGTACTTCTGGGAATCTGTTTTAAGAAAACAACCAGAGATTTAAGAGAAAGAAAAGTTTGCAGCACCAAAGATGTTCACTACAGCATTGGCTACAATTGTAGAGAAATAGAAATGGCAGTACCATGTAGAACATTACATTCCCATGTTGGAGTAATACTGTTATTCTATTGGACAGGGGCAGTGAAGCAAATCTTCTTCATAAGTTTTGAGAGATTATGCTGCTTCCTAACTCTGTAAAGCCCTGAGCAGTTAGCAGTAAACCTGTATGTACCCATATTCCACTTTTCCAGAGTTCATAAAGGGACATTGTTTTTAGGTGCTGGCAATATGGGGATTTATCCACATTAATGTTTTAAGTGAGAACAATATTTTAATTTTTGTATACCACAATATTTCAAGTAGTTACAACTAATAGTAAAAGAAGAAAAATATTATTGTTTATTTTTTGTACAAATATTTATGATTTTAGGAGGTGGGAAAGTATTGTATTTCTAAAATCATGCAAATAAAAAAGCAAACCCCAATCTAATCAACTCTTTTCCCATAAACAGAAAATGTGCTTCTTCTCTTGACTGAGAACATCCAGGCAGAGGAGCTGGCTCGGTTGGAAAGTGATTGGCTCACAAGCATGAGCTCTTGATTTCAGGTCACCAGCAGTCATGTAAAAGCCAAGCATGCAATCCTTGCACTGCTAGGGCCAGGGAAGCAGAGACAATAGGATTCTTAGAGCTTGCGGCATAGTTACTTGTGCTGAATTGATGAGCTCCAGGTTCAGTGAGAAAATATATACATATGCATATATCACATCGTAATATATAGATATATATGATAGAAACTTTATATTATACTATATATATATATATATATATATATGGTAGAGAATGATAAAGACATCTGATATTAACCTCTGGCCTCCACATAAATATATCCACACACATATACATACATGAATATCACATATGAGTATATATATATATATATACATATATATACACACACATTTATACACTACTCATGGGGATGATACTATCTTTCACTTTCAAGTTCCCCACAAGTATCTTCTAATCTTCTATTTGCACTTGATAATTACCAAGTAGAGGTGGCTAAAAAGCGAACAAAGTCACCAGATAGGAGTGATGGCAGCTGGCGTCCACGTCCATGACTTTGATTGTCGGGTTAAGGCCTACATGTTTTATGTTTTATGCTGTTTTATTCTTTATATCTCCTAAGCCTATCCCTCAGGAGAAAGTATTTGTAGATCAGCATCAGGTTCTCATTTGTGCACCGAGGTCACAGTTTCCACGTAGCACCCCAATGGAAATCTAGAAACAGTATTCCTGAATCTACCAAGGCCTAAATGCATGCTTGGCCCTAGCTGGCACAGGCTCTGAAGACCCTGAGATAAACAAAACTCCTGCAGTCCTCTGCGAGCCGCCTAGTACCTGCCTTGTGAGCCGCCTAGTACCTGCCTTGATGTATGCTTCTCCAACTTGCTCAGCAGAGAGCCTGTGTTTAGCAGGTGTGAAGCTAACAAAGCTGTTCAGTGAAGACCTGAAATCACACATTTGCTCATGCAGCTCCCAAGCAGAATCATGGGTGTGAATGGGTATTCATACCCAGAGTGAGAAGGGGGTAAAAAGAAAAGGGTGATCGTTCTAGGATGGTAGTCTCCCTTTCTGGAGGGCTTTGCTTAGGCGGTTATTTTCCAGGAGAAATAGTTTCACTTAGCCTTTTGAAGACAGCGTTCAGAGTGGTTCTTACACCCCGGAGTCGTGCCCAGATGTTGTTACTTATCTTGATGGATCGTGTCCAATTAAGGTTTCTGCAAAGATGTCAGTAAGCAGCAACCCAAGAATAACCAGAATAAGAAGAAATACTAAGCAATGTCTGCAGGAATGTTCTTTCTCAATTCCCGATGGTCAAAAGAAAAATTGGGCTCAGAGAAAATGGGTAACGACCGCCCATGATGGAACTTAAAGCAAGTTCTATCCTGACGCACTGCCCAAGCTTTTTCCCTTCCACAGCATCATGTCGCTTTAGAAAACTGAAAATTTTATTTTTAAAAGGTTGAAATCATTTTTTTTCATGCGAAGTCCCTGTGCCAGGTGGGCTAGAATGGCATTCCAATACCCCACTTTGCCTCTTTCATCTCTACAACTAGTGATGGATTAAAATGGCCAAAGCATAATGATAGGGCAGAGATGGGGCTGTATCTTTTCAGTAATAATGCTTGCACATTTAATACCATCAGATCAAAGACTAAAGCTATTATAGCACCTACTACCCAGCTAATAGAATGATTTTCCACTTAAACATCTACCAGTAATTTGTAGGTAATCGTTTCTACTGTGTACAAACAGATGAGAAAAGATGGGGCTGTAAAGTTCATAGGGTAGTCTTGTGTAACTCCGGCTCATTTTTAGTTTTGAAGTAGAAAAGGAAAAGCAAGATCCTTGGACACATCTAAATTGCTGCAGACTGTGCTTAAGAAAGCTCTGTGAGTAGGAGCACGATGCATCTGCCTTGACTCATATTCCTTCACGCTCTGACTTATTCAGCTAATGTTTACATCAGATGTCAAGGAGATTAAACTTCCCTACCTAGGACCACGGCTTGGGCACATTAGTCACTCAAGGAGTGTGTGCTGGATACATTTATTTATCTGACGTAACAGAGGCAGGAAAGAGGGCACGGATCTCTGGATCCCCAAGTCGCAATCTGTTGTGCTAACACCTGCAGAATTCATCATGCCTTGTACGCAGCTGGCCTCGGCGCTTCCAAGGAGCCTGAGATGCGCAGATTAGTAATGGATTGCAGACGTTAAGAATGTCATTTCATCAACACTAAGTGGGTTACATTTTCATTTCACTGAGTGCCTCCTTGCTTCTGAAACACGGGCCCACAAAGAAGCAGCACCTAGCTGACCTCTGCACCACTCATTACCCACTCCTGCTCCATCACAGGGGCCTAATCAGCTCTCCCAGTGCTGATCTTGTTAGAGGACGCTGGTCTCCCACCCCTGGAGCTCTGCCCTAATATACTCTGGAATCAACCTCACCACACTAGTGAAGAATCACAAGGGTTCTGGATTTTTGTTCTTGATTTAAGCCAGCGACACTCACAGCCCCCATCTCACGCCCTCTGCTACACACACACACACACACACACACACACACACACACACACAGGAGTGACTGCCAAACTCTAAGCTGCTTTTTCTCTCTTACTATGATTCAAAGAACAGTGAGAAGAGCTATCCTATTTAATGCTTTAAAGGAATATGGAGAAAATTTATTGTCCCAAGACTACACAAATCTTCAAAGAAAACTCCAGTGAAAAACAATGGGTCTTTATAGCTTAAAACATTGATTTTTTTTTCTCTCAAAGTTTTAAAAAATAACCTTGTCAAATGTTGCAACAGAATGCAAAGAAGTGGCAAAAATGCATTAATAACCATCCTATAAGAAGTTAGTTATAGCAATAATCTGATGAGGAGCAAGAGGCCAGGGAAGGCACTGTAGCAGATGAATAATGAATTGGTCGAGGTAATGAAGGCACAGGTCTCCTCTTTCTCCTTCCTCCTTTTCCTTGCGGTCTTTGAATACAATATTGAAGACGTGTTGTTCATGGGATTCTAAGAACTTTTGCTAAACATAGGGTCGGGGGAGGTAGGTAGTTGTGCCTGCTGCCACGGGACACTACTTTTGCTTTGTTGCCTGGTTTCTCAGCAATGAGGAATGACAGTTTCCATTAATTCTGTGCCTCTCATCCCATTGAGAGTGCCCTAAATAAAATAGAAGGGTCTTGAAATTCATCCGTAACCAAGATGAAAGACCTTTCAAAGGGATTCATTCATCAAACAAAGATGGCACCTGACTATCCTACCAGTACTCCAACTCCAGTTTCTGGCAGCCTTTGGTCTACCCATCCAAGCCTCAGGCATTACTCAAGTTCATTTCTTAAAGGCGTCATACAGCAATGAACCATGCTGCCATGTTGTACAGTAGCTATTGACATTCAAATGACAGGAGCTTTGAGGAGAAGGCCTGCTCCAGCTACAAAGTTCAAAAGTATCACAGTCCATTTACTGTCAGAAAGAGAAAGACACAGGCCATCAACACTGTGTAAACTCCCAAAAGCCACAGAGCAGTATGGAGGGGTATGGAGGGTGGGGTATGGTGTCAGGGTGGGGGTAGAGATGAACCAATTCTGGCTGTCAACTCACCAAGCTTTGCCTGTGACTGCAGCCATTCACCCCTTATGAAACACAGGCTTGGGCTAAATGGCCTCAAGAATACTTTTTGGCTTAAACATTTGAAAACTTTGTCATTCAAGATATGCACATGGCCCAAGGGCATAGCTAACACCTACGGCTTGTCAGAAATGCTACATCTTGGTACCGCACCCATAAGGACCTAAGGAGACAGTGCTTTCTTCACAGGATATGCAGGTGATTCATAGCACATTAAAGTTTTACCAGCGTTGTTCTAGAATATTTCTTCCAGGGTCTATGGAGAATTTCTAACTTGAGAATTATAAAACAAAGCAAAGAGAATGTGAGACTCGGTGACTTCCAAAGGAAGCATCACCATTGCTGTGAAGAAGATGTGACATAGCTAAAGTTTGTCCCCAAACTCAGTTCCATCTTCTTTCAGTGTTGTATCTACTCAGTCTTGTCTCCCAGCACAGACCAATCAGGCAAGGCCTCAGGAGTCATTGCTAGAGTTTTCGTGGCTCTTCTCATGTGGAACAACCTATTTTGAACTTAGCTCAACTAGACAGCTTCCAGGTCCTAAGGCTTTTTTATGGCATTTGACTAAATATCCCCTTAGAATATTCTCTGTATCAATGTATCATATAAACCAGCACTGGAGATTTGATCAATCTGTTTATTTTCTAGGGTTTGCCTGTGAGATGTCAACACAACTAAATTCTGTTCTGAACCATGACTATCTTCGCCTGCCTAGGGGTTAGTCAAATCATAATAAGATCTTTGTTTGGCATGCAAAACCATGCTACATCCTGTAGAATGGATATGAACATTCAGGTTTCTATTTTGAAGGTTAAAAAAAATGCTTAGACCAGGATTTCCCAATCTCGCACTGTTTCATGTTTTAGACCTAATCATTCTTTATTGTAGTAGCTGAGCATTTAAAGATGTTCAACCCATTGCTGGTCTACTTATTAGATGTTCATTACAATATATGTCTTAACCATTGCTAAACATTCTTTGCCTGTAGAGTGGGTGGCAAAAAAAAAATCACCTGGTTGACTACCGCTGCCCCCAAGTTTGAAAGTACTGGTGTTGGCACCTTGGAAAGCATAGCCTGGATTTCTTCCATTCCTGAGAACTGTTAATCTAAGCTCTGGTTCTGGAGCTATGAAGATTTGGCTCCATAACACAAGAACCAAACAATTCCATAAATTGGTGAAATGAGCAAAGATGTGTTGATAGTCTATGCCAGCCATGGGATTGGTGAAGAAAGAAGAAAGACTCAAGGCAGAACTGAAGAAACCGTGATCACAAAGGGAGAAACCAAGCAGAATAGGCTGCCTCTAATACAGCAACATCTCTTACTAAAGATCATAGGTCCTAGTTTAGAAAAATCACACTTGATAGAATGTTTACAGGCTTTTTCTCAGTCATAGGCATTGTGAACTAAATGGAAATGATATGAGGCAAAAGAGAAAAATAGTTCGGAGACCCCTGATAGGAAAAATAATTATAGAATGGAAATGTTACTTTGAAGGGCTAGTTCCTAGAGGCTACATAGCCAAACAGATCCATAAATGGCCAGCAGAAGATGTGTCCACCCCCGTGTCAGCATCATACACAAAGTCCATAGGGACAAATGGACTTGTCCAAAATCACAGTCACCCTGAGTCAGAGTTGAAACACAAATCATGAAGGTCAATGAAGGCTCAGGCTTGCCTTTGGATAACAAATACCCAAAGCTATGTCTAGTAAACATTTAGGACTAATTGCTGTGAAGTCGAACTGAACCTGGGTCTTCTGTGTCTTACATAAATGTTCTCTCTAAAATGCCTGTTTGCTGTGATTTATGGTGATTTTTATAGGATGGAATGCCTAGAAATGAAATGTTAACTTTAAAAAAGCATCTAGTATATTGGGAAACATAAAGCATGCATCTATAGGTCTTAGAAGAGAAAATGATGAGGATAAACTTTAGAGTGAGGATAAGAGACCAGCACTCAAGGAGGAAAAGGGCCTTCAAGGTGCCAAAGACAAAAACAGAGTCCTCCAAAGGCTGCAAGGGGCTACTGATGACAGAGTAGTCATTTTACCTCTCAGCAACCAAAACCAGCTTCAGAAACCAAGCCCAGATCAACAAGTCCCAGGGGAGCAAGGAATCCAGCCATTAAGAAAGAGACAGCTGAACCTTCTGAGCTAATATACCCTCTCACCTTAAGAAAGCCTAAATAAATCTGGCTGCCATTCAAGGTCAGCTTTAGAGTGAGCAGATTGGGACTGTAGAATTTCCCTGCCCTATACAATCTCTCTGCTTCTTATGCTGATATCACTTATCACGGGGATAAATCTTCTTATTTCCCCACAGAAATAAAAGGCTTAACATATAAGTGCCGGGTGGGTACTATGCAGGCTAAAACTCATTCACATTCAACCACAGTCTGCGAGTGAAAAAGCATTCCTGTGATGAGATCCTCCAGTTTTTGTGGTGAGGGTGGACAAGAAGCCATTGAGGAATCTCTGGGTGCTGAGGCAAAGCAATGGGGGAAAAAAGGCTACAAAGAGAAGAGGCTGAAGTGGGAGAGATATATTTAGAACAGTTGGTCATTTTGCTGAGCCAACATGGCTCCACCTTCAACTGGACTGGACAAATAGCTGTGTCCTGAGGAGGTTTTGTCATGCTAATACACTCGGACAGCTCCGCTTCAGAAGATTTAGAGGGGGTTTTTGTGAGTCTGTTTGCACCAAGCTGGGCTTCCTTCAAAAACCGTCATTAATCAGGGTATTACTGAACTACAAAGAAAGGGCACTTGGGAACTACCTGAGAGGAAGCAGAAGAGAGGAAGCAACCTGAGTGGAGGCCAAGAGAGGAGCAAGAAGGGACATGTTCTTGCTGCCAAACCCTGTCTCAGCTTCCTGCAAAGCCACTTTCCTGCAGTCTATGGACAAAGTGCTATCTCTCCTATGCAGACGGAGAAACTCAAGTTAGAGCGCTTCACATGGAAGTTGGGTGGCTCTGGCTGCTTAAAATAAGTTGCAGATTCTCTGACACTAAAACCTTTGTTCTTTCCACCCCGTTATGGAGAAAAGCAAGGAAGGAAAGAAGAGTCCACTGGGAAGCCGTTTCTGGTACAAGTTAACAAGACAGAGCTCAGGATTTTGTGAATCTCATTAATTTCTTCTGTGACTATCCACTGAGTTTCTGAGATGAGCATAATACTGTTCTGGGCTCTAGCAGGAGCAAGTTCTCTTACAAAAAACACAGAAGGAACAGTATCTACTCTATAAGACTGTATAGTTTGGGACAAAATGAAAAGCTAAGTATTATAAAACTATGCAAATTCAAGAACAGAAACAGAAGGTTTTAGGGGGTGACAAATACACGATAGGACAATTATGGTGGATGAGGCTTTATGAGAGAGAAGGACTCCCTGTGAACTTCATAGGATCCAGAAAGAATGACATGTTGCAAAGCAAGTCAGGACGAGAGCAGACAGGTTGTGAGCAGAAGCTCAAATCGCAGAGCTCTTGGGTACCACAGAGTCCTAAAACAATTGAGATGCGAAGCAGTGACTGACAGCATTAGAAGTCACAAAGTCTCTTAGGAATAAATACAAAGTGCTGGTGGGCTTAAGGATTCATCTAATGCAATTGCTATTCTGATTTTAAAAGTGGCAGACTACAGTGGAAGTCCAGTAGCAGGTCTATGGTTAGTTATCACCTACAAGGTAAGACATTTTATTATGAAATGAGTGAAAACATCCCCCAAACACCACCATTTTGACCTAGAAAATGTGTCTAATTGACCCCAATCAGATAGAATATTAAAATATAGACCCATAACAACTCAACCAGAGAATCAAATGTATATAAGATTAGAAGGATGGATAGATGGATGGATGGATGCATGGATGCATGGATGGATGGATGCATGGATGCATGGATGGATGAGTGGAGTCTATCACCATACTGAATATCACCATTCAGTGAACATGTGTTTGTAAAACGAATGTTACAGTGATGAAAACTGGTTCTTCTTGGAAGCCACCATGGCTCCCCAAACATTATAATCTTGTGGCTTTCCATTTATGGGTATATGCAGGATATTGTGGTCCTGGACCATATGACCAGTGTCATCTGTCCCACCAGAACATTCCCCAATTTGTCTACGACTTTCCTGGCATACAGGAAATATCATATAATGTTTTATGGATACATAAATGGAAGAAATAGTCTTCTAAATATAATATGACTTGTTATACCACTTTACAGAAAATAAAGATAATCTGTCACCTAGCGGTTCACAGACAAAGATAGTCTGGGCAAAATCCAGGGTGCACTCTGTTATCTCTATGGTAAGTGCTTATACTTCATCCACATTTAGATTCATTTGGTTATGCCACTGTGTGTTGGTCAAGTGTAATTTACTGTCTATTCCTTGTATGTCTGCTCGTCTAAGCCAAGAAGGGTCTTCCTCTCAAGGAGATGATGAAATAAAAATAAAAAAATAAAAATAAAAGGTATTACATTCAATCACATGGAAAGGGGAAGTAAAGGCTAAAAATCCAAAGACCTGTAGGATCACAACTCTTCTCTGGTCATCAGAGGTTTGGGGGTCAGTCAGACTGAAGTTGAGTTTTACTCATCACTTTGCTAGCTGTGTGTTCTTGGTGAAACTGCTTACCATATGAACCTTAGTTCACACAGTAATAAAATACACTTACCTTTCTAATATTGTAGGAGTGATTGTGTGAGTCGTGGACCTATGGCACTCAGCCTAGGACCCTGCACATGGAGGGGTTAGCATTGAGCCTGTGTGGAGCCTTCCTTATTCTGGATGCACTGGTATCACCACGGACCTCTGTACCATTAAGGTCATTGTGGGAAGAAGAGAAATCTATCTGATTGGTGGCTGTGGGGGAGAAGATGAGTCAGTCACACCCACATCCCTCCTGCTCCTCTCTGTTCTTAATGTCTACACTCCTAAAGGACAGGCTTCTCCATTCTGCCTCTGCAGTTTGTAAAGGGTGAACACCAGCTCTGTTTCCCAGCAGGCCTGACACCTGTAGAGGTGAAGTTGATTTTGACAAAATGTTAAGCAAACCTTTTGACCCTATCAAGGCCTTGTATCCTAGCTTTATCAGGAAAATGTGGTGTGTTCATTTCCACCTGCTGGCTCATGTCACTGCCTTTTTGTTAGTTCTGAAGCTGGTTAGAAGAGAAAAGTGATACTCATTAGGTACATTTGATCTCAACAATAACTATTTTTTGCAAATGCCATCCTGGCACAAAAGCTAAGGCAGAGCTCTGTGCTACGCAATCTCAAGTAGCTGTATGAACTTGCTCAAGTGGGTAGTTAAGTGTCAGACTAAAGTCCACATGAAATGAAGTACTTCCTACACGTCCTGCCTTCTCTCTCAGCATGAATAAATGCCCCTCGCACATCTAGGAGGCATTGGTCTTTACCTGAATATAAAAACTGTTATTAACATTATACTATGAACCACAGCTGTAATGGCTATGTAGCTATCCTCTAAGATGGCTCCTTTGGCCATATTTATTCTGTGCTTACTGTTATTTGAGGCAATAAAAATAATAATTGCAAATTGCCAGCAAATTTTCAAATTCTACACAAGATGGTCAACATGTAGCTCCATAATCAAATTGCTATCATATTTTTGCTATTACATATTTTAAAAATATGCCTGTAGTACCAGCAGTTGTTATATGGTATGCAAATCCAACAAATAGAGGAATAATAAAAAAATAAACAAGAAGCCAGCGGCGAACACCAAGTTAGCTAGAGTTTATAGATGTAATGTTTATAAAATTGCATATAGTTGCTCATCAGCATCTGTGGAGGTTGGTTCCAGAATCCATGAAGAGACAGCACTTTGAAGTTGCCCATGTTCCTTTAAAAAGTGTCATGGCATTGTATATAACCTGCTCGTACCCTCCTAGATGCTTCAAATTATTCTTGATCACTTAAAATGCCTTAAAGAGTGCAAGTGGTATTACAATATTAAAATATAACTATGCTATAGGATAGTGTTTAAAGGCTAGGACAAAGGAAAAATGTTTATACATGTTTGGTACAGATATGTGTGTTCAGTGTTTTCAATCTGGGGTAGACTAAACTGTGGATGTGAAGGCCACAGATGCTATAAGCAAATTGTATTTATCCTGCTATTCCAGGGAGCCTCAGGACCTAAGCAAAATAATTCAGAACACCTGAGATGTGGCTTTATTGGACATCCAGGCAATATAAACAAGAAACACAAGAAGACTAGCAAATGCGGCTCCTGGTCAGACACACATCACCACCACTCTTCACAATCAAGATTCCATATAAAAAATATATTGACAAATCCAAGAGGATCTGAAAATTGGGTGGACTAAGTACACCTTCATTAACAAACACTGCTTAAGGAGCAAAAAAAAAAATAAGCTTGGAGTGATAGTTCATGCCTGTAACTGCAGCACTTGGGAGGCAGTGAGGCAGGAGGATTGCCATGATGCTATGCTGTACAGGGAATTCACAAATTCAGCAAGAAAAGAGGAGAAAATAACAATTCCCATAGCATATTCCACAATACCCAAAACTTTTTTTTTTTTTTTTTTTTTTTTTTTGCTCTGTGAGTCATTATTTAGGCTTGGAAGTTCCTTACTTCTCTAGAGACAATCAAACTGGGGAGACCAGGACTGAAACACTATGTCTCACCAAGCTCACATTCACTAACAGTGAGGACACACACAGTGAATCAAGATTTCTGAGGCAGGGGAACCTCACACGGCCAAGGCACACATTATTTAAAGTGACTTTGACTCCTGAGGGAACAGAAAACAGTGAACTTCAGAAGATGGATGTCAGCAAATTCCCTTCCAACTTCCGCAGAGTCTTCCCAGACTTCTGCACGGCCCTGTGGGTATCCACGGTTCTCACAGTTATCCTGCTCCAGTGTTCTTAGTAATCATCTCTGCATAGAACTCAGAGGATGTAAAACTGCCGTGAGGCAGCATGATTTACATGGTGACTTGGAGACTAAAGCAGTTTTTGCATTTATATTGGGGAAAATCCATTAACTGGATAATTTACGTTTCCCTCTTGAATCTCCCTCTAGTATGAACATTTCCAAGTTGTTGTCAATGTCCAGTCTTTGGAAGAACATTAACTTCCATCATCAGCACCATAATCATCAATCCACATTCTAATGTGAGAATTACAGGGAAGTCAGGCCGTGTGCAGGGACATTATTCTAGGTTTGACCACCATCCTCCTATTAGATGGAGAATGCAAATCACTTGGAAGTGTTACCCTGAAGCAAAAAGCCTGTTCTGGGAAGCCATCGTCCTGGAAGCATCCATCGTGGGAGCTGCTTCCAAGGTAGAAAGGGGTTAGGAAGTACGTTCTTCAAATATCTAAATCATGCATATCTTTCAACACAGAACTCCAAAATACCAGTCATTCAGATAATACTTTTATAATTAAATTTAGCCATGGCGAATATTAGTCATTTCCATTAAAATATACATTAAATTATTTTTTTTCTTAAACTGAATTCTAGTATCATGCACACACACACACACACACACACAAAATCAATGAAATGATAGACTTGATATTGTTAGTCAATCTAGTTGGGTCCTTAAAATGTGGTCCAGGCCGGCTTCAAAGAAACCATCCTTTTGTCTCAGCTTCATAAGAATGCAAGAGTGTATCAGTAAGTAACTAGGCCTATTGTTTTTATAATATGTATTCTCTAACATATGTTTAAATGTTATATTTTTAAAGATACTCTGAATACCATTTAAAGTATTCTCATACCTGTGGCAACTTAGTATTATTGTAATAAAACAGGTAGGCAAGATGTGAAGACGAGGTGAATAAAAGACACATAGGTATACCTAGTGATACTCTGTAGTGTGTTGCAGCTTTCTGAAAGCCTAACATCACTTCAAAATAATGAGATGCAGTTATTAGGCAACCCAGTAGTGAACAAACAAACAGGTAAACGTTTCCATTCATTTGCCATATGGTTTATTACTACTCTATCAAGTCCCTGTGAAAAGTATGCTCATTACGATACTATGTTTTCAATTTCTATCTTGTGTTGATGACGTCATAGGAAATTCAGGAATAGGATCTCTATGTCAAGCTGCCTGAGTACATAAGGCTAACTCGAAATCAAGTTTAACTCCATACTTTTTAGAGCTGGCTCACTGGCCTAGACGCCAATCACCATATCTTACAATCTGATCCAGTCAAGAAGTGACGGTCTCCAAATGCTGGGAAATTTACAGTAATATCTTTCTTCATTTATGGAAACCACGGGGCTCAGTGGGACCTCATCCCTTCCCAACAGTAATGGTCCAGACTAGAAAAGTATTTCCCCAAGGCTATGCTGCACCTTCTGAGGATGTTACAGATTCCGAATTTGTAAGGAATTTCTTCTCCACCCACCCTAGGGATAATCGGTGGGATGAAGAAGCCTGTCATTTACTCATTACTTCTAAAGGTGTGTCACTAAAAAGTTTTGGAAGTTCTATCTATGATCTTCAGAACACCTTACATTTTAAATCCCCCATCTCTAAGTGTCCAGTCCTCAGGTTTGCCTAGCTCTAGCCTGACACTTAAGAACCAGATTAATCTCTAGAGTAACATTTAGTCCCGGAAGAATCTGTTCTCCCACTGTTTCTCTGGTGATGGATGAAGGTACAAATACCTGGGATTTTGAGTGCCTGTTCTAGCAGAGCTCCAACTCTTCCAGGAGCTGAGAACAGTAATCATCACCATCTCCTTTAATATCAGGGCCCCAGGGAAATAAGCCAAAGTTGCTTTAAATGTCAGTCTCTCAGCTGGTCTCCCTGGTGACCTTTAGGTAACCATAATAGTGTGCCTTCCAGCCTCACTGTATCCCCAAAGTCCCAACGAAAGGGACTACCCAGAAGTACCTCTGAATGCCCCTTCAAGTTCCCAGATGCTGAGACTCTTAACCAATCACCTTTCCTTTCTGTCCCACGGACATTCTCACGTGACTGAAAGAGGTTGAGCTAAGCATGGCATATGTGGTGGGTAGACATTATTGGGGACCCCCAAAGGAACCACAGGAATCTCATATACTTCAGTAAGAAAAAAAAAAATAAAGATAAAAAGTTCCGAACTAGAAGTAGAATGAGATGGCAGGCATTCATTCATCCATTCAGTCAGTCAATCAGTCTTCTGCTCATTGACCAGACGCTATGCATGCACACTAGGTTCAGAGGCTGGGAAATACTAACACATACAGTCACGTATCCGTGGGAAGTGTGACACTAAAGATGTCAGCCAAGTGCTGTAGCATTCTCATGAAAGACATTGTGCACCAGGTCAGGAGTTCTCACAGTCTCGGTCTCTACAATCCTTTCCAGTCCTAATCTCACAGGGCCCACCGGGAGTGTCTGTTCATGTGGACTGTGTCTACCAAGGCGTACCATATGTGAAGACGTAACTATGATATGTTAAAAAAAAATCCACTGCTCCACTAAAAAATAATAGCAACCCTGCTACACGCCAAAATTACCCATAGATTCTACAAACGATCATTACATTTATAAAGCAAAGCTTTGTTAAAATAGCAGTTTCTAACATATTTTTGCAAAGCTTTTAAGTGCTGCCTTAGGAGCCGGAGAGATAACTCTTGATGCTCTTGATTCTAGAGTTCAGTTCCCAGCACCCGCACCAGACAGCTCACAACCACTTGCAACAATTCCGAGAATCTGATACCCTCTTCTGCTCTCCACAGGCAACCACATGCATGTGCTCATACACACAGACATATAAATACATTTTTAAAAAATCCTTAAATGGTGTCTTAGTAGAAGTCAGTTGGATTCTCATCTCGGCTCCTGTACTAAACACAGCACCAAGTTATTTTGGTTGAATTTTATAAAGATAATCCTGCTTAAAACAGATGTGAAATCATAAATGATTGTGGTTATTTTTCCTTGATAACTACTTCAAAGCTAAAAAAGTAATTTGTGGGGAGGGGCTGTGTGGGAGCTGAAAGCAGAAGTTGAACTTTCTATACACACTTGATATAAAATCCACCATCAATTTTGAAATCTGAACATACTTTCTTTATTCATGCATGCTTTCAAAGCAATCCTTGGAAAAGAGCAGAATATACTTATTATATAGATTTTCTGAATGTCAGCCTGTTTCATGTTAACACTTCACTAATTCTCACTGTAATATTTCTGGTTCCATCAGGAAAGTCTTTCAGTGTAGGGAACCTGTGATGTCACTGTGGCCTTCACACATGTTTATAATACCCTAATGGTTCACTTGAAAGTCTGAAACTGAGCAGTGGTAACCAAACCATTAGTGTTTGCTATTTAACCAAGCCCCTTTTTATCCATTTTTAAGGAAAACTTTGGTAAATACATTTGAAAAGCTACAATTTGCCTGTCTACTTTTCCTTCAGATAAAACCTGTGACGAGAGCAAGGCAGATAGCTCAGATCGTGACTCAGAAGCACACTGCAGATTGTAGCAAATACGCAGTTTCCATTTGAAGGCTAGCAGAGGCCAAGCACACAAGGGTCGATGCTTAACAAACCAATTGTTTATGCTGCTTCACTTCGGTCATCCCTAAGAGAGCACCGGATCTATGCAGTGAGTACGGTGATAAACACAACGCCTACGGTGATAAACACAACGCCTACGACAACCGCTGATGTGATTGTTCTTCCTCCTGCTAAGGTGTCTGCAGCTTTCCCCGGGGTTCCAACCACATCAATCAATATAAATATCAACCCAGAAAAACAACAACAACAACAACAAAAACAACACAGTGATATCTTAACACTATGATGAAACAATTTCACTTCAAAGAGCTTCTGGAAAGGGTCATCCAGAGCTCTGGGAGGCTGGCATATTCCTATGAGATTCTATGAACTAGACATGAGGCCTCTCTGGACTTAGCCTGGTGACAATCAGTGGAACCAGGATCAGATACACCGACCTACTTCAGGCCACACGAGCACCATGCTGGAAGCTGGGTGCGGAGATCATTAAGAATGCGTTTGCCTGGGTGTTTGTTCAGAAAACATCTCACTATAAAGTCAGGGAAGGCCTGGAACTGTTTATCAAGCCCTGAGTAGCACTAGTACCATACTTAGGAACCACTGTGCGCGGCTAAGAAACTATCTTCCTGTAAGAAGCCTGACTCTTCATGGAGTGATCAGAGGGAGAGGACAATTTTAGAAACAGAACATTCCTAAAGAGGTGGACATGGAGTGCCATGAAGAGCAAGGAGCCTCAGAAAGTTTTGAGAAAGAGGTCACACCTAAGATACAGAAGTACACTATACATGTGCACTCACACACCACAAACATATGTGCATCCCCCATCCCACTCCCCCACACAGAGAAGAATGGAAGCAATTCAAGGTTAAGACACAAATGACAGAGTTGGAGGAGTAATCTTGAGGTAGCCACTTTACCTGAGAGTGTGACTTCCGCTCCAGAATGGATCCTGATTTATTTCAGAGATGACTTAGCTACTGCATCATTCTGAAGAGAAGCTGATCCAAAGGATGCGGGCACAGTTCTGTTCTATTTACTAGACCAAAAAGTAGCAAGGAGTGGCTTCCACAGTCTACTGGGAAAATGCAGCCTCTTTCTTTCAAAAGAAGAACCAAAATCAATCTTGACTCTTCCTCTGAATATTGTCCCACATGATGTGATGCCTGAAGCTGTTGCAATTATCTTATTATCAATGAACAATTAAACCCATACCTGTCACGTCAAGGAAGAGCAACAGTGTGAAGGGCTACTAGGATGAGGGTGGAAGTGTGTTGGAGTTGGCGTTAGGAGACCGATGCTGGCCAGGAGTATACACAGGCGGGTAGTTAAAGAGACCTGAGGATATTTATAAGAGAAAGGAGGGACTGGGGGGAAAGAGTGGAAATCTAGAAAAAAGGAATGGCAAAAACAGTGAGGCCCTAGAGAGATGGAATTCTTGCTTTTGTGACGGGGTTATGTCTCCTTTATTTCTGATTATATTGTCAGAGTCAAGCATCACATATGGGACTCAATATCTGCTCAGAAAGTACTAGAAATTGGGGGAGAAATAATGAAAACAGAATTTATACATTTAGAGGTTGGAGTTACAGAGAAATCAAAGGTCATTTGTGCCTAATAAAACTTTAGGTGCAGTATAAAACAAGATCTTAGCAAGTGTAAAAACATAGTAACTAAGCTGTGAGCTTAATGATTTTACCAAAAATCTGACATAGTCACTTAGTGAAATGTGAGAGAAAGTTCATCAAGGTCAATAAACTATTAACAAGCAACTTTTCGAAACAAACTGAGATCAGAAGTCATATTATAATGCCTCGAATCCACACAAATAAGAACAATCATATACAAAACCTAGCATTGGCTCTGGACTTGGAAGAAATGCCCATAGATTTTGGGAGATGATTCTCATATGCTCATGTGAGCCACAGATGCTTTATAGTAAGACAAACAAGACAACTGAATATAGTGATAAACTGTTTATTAAGAAATGATGGCGTCAGAGCATTCAAATGCACATGGGAAATACAAGGTGGTCAATGAACTGTTGAATTTCTAAGAACCAAATGAGGGGCAGAGTGGAAGGAGAGCAGAAGAAAGGCTGGAACAGGAATTGTGACACAGCAGAGTATCAGAGCTAGACACACATATGGATCAAAAGAGTGGGACCAGTCATGTGTATACATAATGTGAAACTGAATGTGGAACTGTGCCATATGGAGCATCAGAGAATTATAAGTGGGACATTAGATGTACTGTCTACATGAAAGACTGGACAGCTATAATGTGTGGTGCTTTTGTTGGTTTTTCTAAATACAATTTTAATGGAACATAGCCACAGTCATTCGTTTACCTTTTATATTTACCTGCTATCTATGGATACCCTTCCACTATGAGGATCTATTGAGTGGTGGTAGAGACAAAGTGGCCTAAGATTGAAAATATTTACCACCTTGTCCTTTCAGGAACGATTTGTTAAGCTGGGTCAGCACAGCTAATACAGCTTGTATAAAGACAAGAGACAGACTGAAAGAGAAACTAGGACCAGTGTCAAACTCTGGTGAGTAGTGGATGCTGATGAGTGAGGCCGCAAGGGAGACAGAACGTGACAGAACCGAAGGGGTGAACTCCCCCAAATAAGTGTGTTTTGTAAGGATAGCAGAATTGTATGTGTGCTAAGGGTTGCTTCTTTGTTTTGGTGGTGTCCTTATGTGCAGTGTTTACAAAAAAATATATCCCCTTTCCACCCCCCCATCATCTCCTTCCTTTGTCTTGTTGAATTAAGTCTAGTATGTAGTCACTAGCTAACATTGCATTTCCAGGTGTGCTATGGAGGTAGAAAGGATGTGTGCAACACTTCCTCACTTTCTTCAGAAGTGTTATCCTGAAAACACCTGCCCTCCCCTTCCAGCAAATTCATTCATTCTTGAATTGCCTTGCGGAAGAAGAGGATTCTGGCCTGCAGGAGAGCAAAGGAAGAGGATGGAGGGGTCTTAGGATTCTGAGCAATTGATAAAAGCAAAAAATCCATCCAAACTTAAACACTGACCTAGAACTGTTACCTGAGGGTCTGTAATCTTTTCTCCTCTAAGTTATTTTTACACAGCCTCGGTTTTTTTTGTTTTTTTTTTTTTTTTTTTTTTTTTTTTTTTAGAAAGCTAGACTATCAGGCCCATTTAAAAATCTCACTTAAGAAGTAACTCCATGTTTAGAATTTATATTTGCATATTCACTTTACATTCCGTGAACTCTGGAGCCCATGCATGGTCCTGATGCTGAGAATGTATGCTGTGAAAGATGCAATGGAGTGGCAAAGGAAGTAACCATCCATCCCATGATACACCTGAGAAGTGTACAGAGGAGACATGCCCTGCCCTTTGGCAAGATGTCCCATCAGAGTATATCCCAGGTTGGTGCTAGGATTAAAAAAACAGTCACTGTGCTGATCGTACTCTTGGTCCCATGACAAATATATGAGAGACACAAGTTGAAAAAGGGCTTATTCAGTCACAATTCCAGTGGTTTAAGTACATAGTTCACTCCATTGCTTTAGGACCATGGCAAGGCAGAGACATATGGAAGAAAATATGGTGGACAAAAGCTGCTCATCTAGTGTAAGCCAGGAACCAAAGAGGAATACATAATAAGAAGGAGTAATGAATAAAATGCAGCCTTCAAAGGCATATCCCACCAATGTACTTCTTGCAACTAGACCTCACCTTTAACAGTTCCACCATCTCACAACAGTCCACTTAAATTCTGACCCCATCAAAGAAACAAGCCATTGATTGGGTCATAGGCCTCAATATCCATGATCCTGTAAGCTCCGAAAACACACAGACACTCATGCATGCTTTATTAATTTCCTAGGCCAATTTAGAAATCAAGATTCACCATTTTAGCCACTCAGGAAACTCTGGAAAGGGAGGACACAGAAAAGAGAGGAAGAGAAAATAAATGGGTTAAAGAATGAATCAAATGTAACTTATATGTAGATAAAAAGCAACTCTCAGAGAAAAGCAGGGAAATCCAAAGCCACAGTCAGGACCACAGACAGACAGTGTACAGACTTTCAGTGTGCCAGAAGATTACAGTGAATACAGATTACAGTGAAAATAGAGTCTCAAGGAAACTAGACGATATGTCAATCTTACCTGCAGTCTAGAAGCATAAAAAACAAATTTCACTAGGTTCTACCAGGGTGTACATGTTTAATCTTCTGTCCCTTCAACTATGTGTTGTCACTTTAAACATGGGCACCAAAGTATGTATTCATTCCCATCCTTTGACCGACTTCTGGATTTATCCTTTCTACTATTTGATTCTTAAGCTATAGCTAATAATTTCTCATCCAAACCAGGAAGTTCAATGACCCCTTCATATATCCCAGCATCCTTTGACTTAGACCTCTTACTTACATGTTCATTATCTCACCAACAAAGTCACTAACTCACAATTTGGTCATTATAATCATCCTATCACCAGGCAATGATTTAGGCACCATAGATCATTTCAATGCTGTTTAAATTGTTCTTGAAAAAAGAAGCAATTACTTTTATGGAGCAAATGTAAAATTGCTACTAAATTCTGACAAAGGCTACACAGTCAGAAAACCTAAGAATAGCCTCACTTAGAATTAGTGATGTGATGTACTCTCCACGAAACATTATCAAACAAAATCCAATTTCATATTCAAGGAACAATTAATTATTACCAGGTGAAGACTGTTTTAGAAATGCAAGAGCAATTCAAAATGAGGAAATCTATGTATATAATTCACTTCTCAAAAAAATCTAAAGAGAAAAATCCTATCATTAGCTCTATAAATATCAAAAAAATTAATTTTAAAAACACTCTTTATGAAGGAAAAAAGCAATCAACTCTTCTGCAATATGCTAATTTTTATTCAATTTAACCTAATTATCAAATGAGTATATAGTAAAGGTGACATCTCAAACCAGAAGGAAACCTGTCGCTGTTTAATGACTGGTACAGACATCTGCTTAACTATAGGGACAACTAACATTACTTCACCATAGCACATCTGGACAAGGTTATAGGTCATACTACATACCAGAATAAGCTCAATATCTATCACATATTTAAATTTAAAGTATAACCATTATGTATTAAAAGAAAATTTAGGAATCCTTTTATAATCTTAACGTGTACAAAACGTTCCCAGCTAAGACATGGAAAAAGAATAGAATCCAAAAGAAATAATTAATAGCTTTAATTTTATAACTTTAAAATCTTTCTAAAAACCCAGAAACAAAATGAAAAGATAAGGTCTGCAATGGTGATGAAGTTTATCAATCCAAAACCTGGGAGACAAAGGCCAGCCTAGGCTATATGAGACCCCACACACACAAAAACAAACAAACGAAACAAATACAATAAAAGGCAAAATACACAAAGTCATGTAAAATATTTACAATTCATATTATAGACAAAGCAATATTCTACCAAGCATCTGAATATTAATAATATGCAAACTGATTAGCAATGGAATGCCAGTCTAGTGGAGTGACAGTTATTACAGAACTGTGTAATGATAACAGATACAGAACAGATATAGAGACCTTCATATATTGCTGAGGAGAGTGCAGACTGGTATAAACCACTCAAGCACAAACTTGTGAAATATTTATCATCTTTATGAACCAGAAATTCTCCTCATATTAAGGTACATAAAAATTTCCCAAAAAATACTATAGGAAATAGGCACAGAGGTGATAATTGCAACATTGTGTTCAGCGGTGGACAGCAGAAGGCAATCTGGGTGTCAGCCATCATTGGTAAAATGTGGCCAATATCCACAACAGAGTGTTCTACAGCATCTGTAAATCCTTTGAACGATGGTACCAGTGTTCTGTATATGCACTGCTAGATATGATAAGTTGTATATGTAGAAACTTATTTGAGAGTTAGCAAATTAAATGTTAAAAATTAAAATTTAGTCACTCTGTTGTGCTACCCACATTTGAAGTTCTCAAGAGGTACATACTATTAGGATTAACCAAACTGGATAAGGCATATATAAAACAATAGCATTATTTCTGAAGACACTGTTAGACAGAAATGGTCTAAAATCATACAACACAGCTGAATCTTAATAAATATAGTGCTGAGAACATAAAAAAGGAGAGTGGTCAAGCACACCCACAGTGCAAGTACATATGAGGTAGATGCAGGCTTGTAAGAAGTTCAAGACCTAGCACAGAACCTTGACACAGTCAGTGCTTAACTGATACCAGACACTGTTAATCTGGCTACTTGGTCTCTATGTTCATACACCCACCAGAACTCCATAACCATAAAGTCATTCAGGGAGATGAAATGGATATGAGAACTAACACTGATCTATTGTCAGTGACTTAGGTCTGGACAAAGTGCTCTTCTCTGTTAGCTGATTTAACTCTTCTTATCATCTTGTGACAATAGGTCACTCTCTACAGATGACATACAAATCCTAAACAGACAACTCAGGAAGCACCCGCGTGCTATCTGTTGGTGAAGCTAGGGGTCAACGACTTTCAAATGCAGGTATGGGTCAAGATCTGTGGGTGTGGGTCTAATTCTACCTGCACATCTGACTAGCTCTGTGATTTCAGGGAATTCTGCCTCTTTCCATTCCATCTTCCTTTCACAGACGTGTATAATAATAAAACATCCCAACGAAGTGACATAAACTTTAATTGAAATATTAAGACAAGTGGAAGATGAGAGAAATCCATAGACCTTAGTCACCAAGAAGGAACACCTGTATAGACCTTAGTTGTGACCTTAGTCACCGAGAAGGAATACCTGTATAGACCTTAGCTGTGACCTTAGTCACTGAGAAGGAACACCTGTATGGACCTTAGTTGTGACCTTAGTCACCAAGAAGGAACACCTGTATGGACCTTAGTTGTGACCTTAGTCACCAAGAAGGAACACCTGTATGGACCTTAGTTGTGACCTTAGTCACCGAGAAGGAACACCTGTATGGACCTTAGTTGTGACCTTAGTCACCGAGAAGGAACACCTGTATGGACCTTAGTTGTGACCTTAGTCACCGAGAAGGAACACCTGTATGGACCTTAGTTGTGACCTTAGTCACTGAGAAGGAACACCTGTATGGACCTGTGTGTCTGTGTCTCACTATAGCATTGATGGTGTTGCTCACCCCCTCCCCCAGTCACTGCTGGAGAATTAGCTGTGGGATAGTTTTTAGCCCAACTCTATTGATTGTGCGTGCTCTCTGTTCCTGAAGCCAATGCTTAATTTACATCAGGCACATAAGAAATACCATATGTTTTCCAAAGTCAAGCAAATATGTTTTGGCACTAAGATATATACTAAATGTGTATTTAATTAAAAAAAATAAAAAGTAAAAATCAAAAAAAATCAAGACCATTCCAAGCTACATGGGCTATGAATAAATAAATAAATAAATAAACAAATAAAAAATAAAACTGTATAGATAGTTATGGAACAGCTAAGTGGCTTGGCAGGTAGAGGTACTTGCAAACAGGTCTGAGGAGCTGAATCCAACTCCTTGATCCCACAAGGTGGTAGGAAAGAAATGATTTCCATAAGCTGTCCTGTGACCCCCACAAGTATGATATTGCATGGAGCACCTGAGCTTCTGCACACAGGTATGTACCCACACATATAGAATAGATATTTTTTGTGGGGAAGAGTGACTAGGATTTAGGAACAAAATGAAGTGAAATGAATGCCCAGATAAATTAATAAACCCCTGGAAGGAGAGTCGCTTACATACACCTGAGATAAAACTAAGCTATAAATTGGAGAATATTGTTAACATAAACCTATGCATTGAGGTCACAAAAAATAAACACAAATAATCAAAAAGAAAGTAAATACACAAAACCTTGTATGCAGCCTTCAGCCAGAACCACTTTCTTGACAAAACAAAGACATTTTGTTGTTGTTGTTGTTTGAGACAGAGTTTCTCTGTGTAACAGTCCTAGCTGTCCTGGAACTAGCTCTTGTGCACCAGGCTGCCCTGGAACTCATGGAAATCCTCCTGCCTCTGCCTCTCAAGTGCTGGTATTAAAGGTGTGTGCCACCATTGCCCAGCTGAAGATATTTTTTTTTAAAGGAGATGCTCAATATATGTTCACTAAGCTGTCTAACAAATATGACATGTTCTTTTGACCACTTTTGTACAAATCTACAAGAAGGATGCTGTTGGCAGACATCAAGGGAATGGGTACTATAAAAAAATTATTTGACAAAACTTGGAGGCAATAGTGTTTCCTGAATCACTGTTAGCCCTGTTGTCTGTTGTAAGCACACAGGATCAGGGCAAGAATCCTGCCAGGATAATAAATGTGTGTGCCAAACATATCAACACCTCTAGGAGTCAAGAGAACTTCCTGAACATGCAAAGAAAAATTATGAGACAAAGAAAGACACTGAAGACAAATACACCTGGATTCAACTGAAGAGCCAGTCTGTTCCGCCCAGAGTCTGGTGGTAATGAAGTAACAATGGGAAGAAGAAAGGCTGAGGTATTTTGTAAGCTAATCAAATTATTTTGTATAATCCCATAATCATGGATATATCACCACATAATAGAAACACAAGAGGCATTTACATTTGCGTCTATCAAGACATGTAACTTTAGAGTGCAAAGAGCCAACTCAAATGCCATAAAATTAAAATAAAAGAAATCATTTAGGAGGTTTGAGGACCCTAAGATAGGCTGAAGAATGTGGCAAAGATACTAGCTCTAACAAAGATAGATATATGAACAGTATCCCCGAAGGCAGTGAGGGGTAAGTGCTGACCCAAGCAAATTTGGAAATAGGTAGTGGTTAAGACTAAAGCAAAAGGAACCGTGCCCTAAACTGTGCTCCAGCTGCTGAAGTCGTTTCCCATGGGGGTCAAGATAGGCAAGTTCTGGTAACCTCTATAAGCTTCACACTGGAATGGAAATTTTAAATAACTGCATGGTAGATGATCAGAACCAGGTTTCTCATTATTGAAGTGAGATAATCAGGAGGGGAAGTGTAGAACGATTTGTGAGGCCATTATTAGTACAGAGAGTGGAATGGAGTTAGAGTCATCAGCATCAACTGATGCTTAGTTTAATACACCTACAGATGCAGAAACACTGAATACATGTGTGTATGAGTCAGCACACACATCCTGTTCCTTTGTTCTAGCAGTTGACAGAGTAGAAACAACGATACCCGTGCAGTGCATAAAATAATTCCTGGTGCCTAGATCTTGGTTTCTAATACCATTTTCGAACAAAGAATCAGGGCTCCTGAGAAACAGAACTATGTCAGGTAAGGGTGTGGAATAGGCTGAATAAATAAACCTAGAAAAACTTACATAGGCTAAAAGTAAAAAAGTCTTCAAAACAAAACTCCACACTAACAGGAGTATGTGAGATACCCAGAAGCCTACTGAAAGAATTCCCTTTTAGGTAAAGCTAGAACAAGCAATTGGAACAATAAAATCAATACAATAGTATTGAATTAAAACCCCAAGTATAAAATAAAAATTTATGAGTGCATTTGTTATGAATGAATAATTGAATAAATAAATAAACAGAAAATACAATTCTCTTATATAGAATGATTCTAAATAATTTATACTAATTATATACTAAGCCTATACAACAAGTGGACCATAGGTAGCACAGTGTGGTCTGTGAGCAATGTGTTCTGCTGGAGTAAAGTATAGAATGGGAAGAAAAGTGAATCTTTACAGAGGGGACCTCACAGCAGGTCATCAAGATCAATAGTACCTGTGAGCAGTCACGTTGGTATTGTATGATAGAAATGACAAGATAGACCTTCATCCTCAAATCCCACATCTCTTCTAATTACTGGGGCAAGACCAGGCCAATACCAATGGAAGAACATTCTACAAATATCTGAGCAATAGTCTTACACTGTCAAGGTCATTAAGAACAAATCTGAGAACCCACCATTGATAAGAGAAATCTGAGGAAACAGGACAACTAAATGCAATGTAGTGTTGTGGATGGGATCTGAAATGCAAAAGCAGGTCCTTCAACTGTGACAAAAAAAAAAAAAAAAAAAAAAAAAAAAAAAAAAAACCATACTAATATAAAGGTTAACAGGAGGAGGGAGTGCATGTTCATATATGTAAAATTGTTCTAAACACTGAAGCATGTTTTTCAAAACTAAACAACAAAACAAAACCCCAAATCAAGTCCTGCCATCATCTTCAAACTCCCCTTTTTTCTTCCCCTTCTCATTAAGATCTTTCATACTAGAGGAGACTCCACTTTTCTTTTGTTTTTTATGTGTTTTCTTTGCATGAACATTTGACCACATCTTTACCTTTCCTCACACAGAATGACTAGATCATATCATACTAGATGAAGGTATCACCATATTTACTTCCAGTTTTCGTCTAATGGTGTGTGCGGATTTTTCTGTTACCAGCAGCATTGTTGCAAGTGTTCCTACGTATGAACCGAAGACTTTCTGTGCTGTATGCTACATAGCTAGCTGTGAAATGGTTTGGACTTTGGGTGGGCACATTTTCAACCCTGCTTGGATAAGAGTTAGAGCATTAGTTTAGATTTCCATCTGTAATAATTTAATTTTTTTGAATTTTGTTCCTTGAAAAGAATCCTCATGAATGTCCAAGCAGATATTTTGATTTTCTTATAAAGGTTTTAAGGTTTATCTTATTTGTAATAAAAGTAATATGGTGATAGATGTCATTGTAATGCATTAGAAACTGTCATAGGCTAACTTGTCCTGGGTGATTAACTTGATTAAAATAGAACTTCTGTACAGTCTGTAGGCATCTATCTGGACATGGTATAAAAGTGAAGAAATTAAAATTTGACATGTCTTCACTGAAATTTCTGTCCTCATAAACTGGCATTTCTCTGAGAAACTCCTAGACATTTAAGTTCAATTATATTTAAAGCTAGGAGAGGGGGAAATAAAAGAAAAAAGCAACAGAGGGAGGAAGCAAGGGAGGGAATGTGTGTGTGTACATTCATATGTATGTGTATGACTTTGCTTTATAAAACAAGAACTCAATCTTCCTTCCAAAGAGGAATAAAAAAATTAAGCTGGTATTTATTTTTCTTTCATGAGCACCAATGTCTTGAATTTAAGCTGTATCAGCACATCTTGAAGAACACTTGAAGCATCGTATAATTCATCATTCCTGCATTCAAAACCCCTTTGATGTAAAAATCTACATTTCTGTGGAGAAACAGTAAATAATAACCCTCTCAATACTATAAATTAGCACGTTCTGCAAGTGTGTGTTGTTTAAGTGCTGAAAATTCCAGCTTCAGATTGCCATCATTCATGCCACCGTGTCTCAGATGAGGTCGCCGCTCTATAAATTTGCTCATTGTTAACCTAAAGTTCACTGTACAGAAGAGCGAGAGACATATAGGAAATACGTTTTAAAGTTTCGCTTTCAGGGGAGGATGGAGAGAGCTGTGAAAACAAGTTGGGGACACTGAAGTATTTCAATTGCTTCCCGCTAATCCGAAGCCCACATATAAGGAGGAAATGCTGTCCAGTGTTGTATATGAAGCTAGTAACTCACTACGGGATAGCTCACTTGACTCTGATAGTGGATTCTAAGCACAAGATCATATAACAAAGATCAGAAGCTTCCAACCGGAGCCATACACACAGGGTTTCTGCATGGCCTTGTGCCCCCCTATCATATTCTTAATTTGCATTTTCAGGGGGGCACTTAGAGTATTAAACATATTATCATCATCATCACCCAGCAGGTTCATCATACCTCTGGATGCCATAAAATACCTCCAAGTAGTAAAGGGTTGTAAATGAGGACTACCAAATTCTTCATAGCTAAATAAAACTTCTTGGGTGCTTCTTGATGGAGTTCGCCTTCTGCATCAAGGCTTGTGTAAGGATTCACTGAATGGATAAAGCTGCGTAAAAGACATTTACACACAAAAGATTTCTCCGTACAAAGCAGGAGAAATGTGTTTTCTCTATCCTATTCATTGCCAGAAGTCCTTTATCTAACTGTGTAAAAGAACAGATTTTTGAAAAAAAATTAAAGCATACAGCAGAAGGTATAGATAAAAGCCTGAATGTCATATTACCTGTCCTAAGTTTAAGTGACAGATCAATCCGTGATTAACAATGGGGCCCTGAGCAATCTCTTTATCTCCAATGATCTTCACTTTTCTCTATTGTTAGAAAGGGTGGCATGTCGGAGGCTGATACCAGACCTGCCTTCATAGCCGGTTCTTTTAACCACCACACTGGACTGCTCCAGACACTTTTGACAGCATCTTGTATGTGGGGCCTTACTACACCTCTCCAGGCTAACTGATTTATCCTTAGGAATACTTTCTTCTATGAAATCCACAACAGCTGTTGCAAAACACAAAAGCATATGGACTAGCTCTATCACTAAGGTCTGTACATGCAAAGGCTCAAGGGTTGGGTTTGGAGAAGAGGAACATCCTCTTCAGATGTCCTTGGGAGTGATAAACACATCTATGCACGGCACAGCAAAGCTGGACGTCCCTCCTCACATTAGCTCCATCCCAAATTCAAATGTGCTCCCAAAGCAGGAATATCTTCTGTTATGAAAGACGAGACAAGAATTTTCAGTTGAGATATTAATTTAGTAAACCTTTGAATTCCCCCAAGAGGATACTATGGCTTATATGCCCAAATATTTTTAGTTAGAAATTACAGTTGTTTTGCAATACTTGAGAAAATCTTCACAACACACCTGAAAGCGGAGGTGTAGATTATCTGGCTTGGAGTTGCCTGACAAGTACCATAGGGAAGACAATCATTCACAATAAAATTCATATTTGCGGGAAGGCAGGAAAGCTAGAGATGACAGGAGCTGAATTTAAATATTTCAATCCAAAGCTTTGGAGAGCTGAAGTAGATATAAGTTAAAGTGCCATCTTACCCTTGTGCCGTAGTCTGGAACTTCTACCTCAAAGAACAGGAGACAAGGATTCCTTCTACCCTATCACAAGAGATGATATTACAAGTAAAATGGACAGGCTGATAGCTGAGATAGTCTCTGCAGCCACGCATCACTGCTTTCTGTGTCAAGTCAACCCTCCCTGCCTGACCTGTGGAAAGCCATGCCCTACTCTTAAGAACCACATGCATTTCCCAGCGTTCCTCTATGGAGGCCCCACTCTAGTCAAGCTAATCTCCATTCATAGCCAGGCCATTCCTATATCCATGTATTCATGGTCACCATTATCATCTTAACCTTTCCACATGAACTTTCAGTTATCCTAGACAAAGCCAAGTCAAATATAAATATACCTTTTATCCCATTCACATATATATATATACATACACATAAATATATATACACACACATATATATACATATATATGTGTATACACACACATATATATATATATTACACACACACACACACACACATATATATATTTTTAGTCTTTGCAAAGAGATACCAAAGTGTTCCAGCTTCAGTGGTCTGTGGAGGTGCTAGGGACAGCTTCACAAAAAGGTAACATGAGTGTGACATTCATATGAGTGGACAGCTATGGGCAGGGGACAAAGAGCCCTCCAGGGAGGAGGCATGTACAAAATCTGAAAAGAATCCTGAAAACTGCAGCTGATTTGAAAGGATAAGGGGCCTGAAAAGCTGGCGGCAAGATCACTTTTGGAAGATCCTTATTTGGGATGAGAAACGTCTGATTTGATCCTCAGGGGGGAAAAAAGCCAACATTTGTTTTTGTTATTTATTCTCATTTTTTTATATGAGTGACAGGACCTGATTTTGGCCAAGGTGTTGCTAAGTCCGTCCTCCACGGAGCCTGCTCATCTCTCAGACAATCTCAGCATTCCTATGTTTCTCGACATCCATCCAAACACACAAGTGTCTGTGTTCCTGTTAACTAGAGAGCACATGGGCCAGGCATGTTTTAGTCAGCTTCTGGGTCCTGATAGTAGCAAAAAGAGCAAAGAAGTAAAAACTTCGTGAATTCCCAGAACTACTGGCTGGTGGAGAGTTGCTTCCTGAGACGTGGGAGAAGAGACCTACCACCGATTATTATGCCCCTTGCTGTGCGTCTTCAGTTGTAGCAGTCGGGACCACAAAACATAGCCTTAAGAACATGTATGTGCTCTTCAGTCCATCCTCCATGAATTCGAACTCCTCCCATTCTTCTCTCTTAGATGCTATTCCTTTGGGAATCCCAGGCCAAAAGGGGCAGACACCAGCAAATCACTGGCTCTGAGCCTATTTGGGTGACCAAGAGGTTGGAGAACAATCCTGTACTTTCTGGTTCTGAAGTGAAAGTGCCTGTGCCTTAGTGCAGTAAGTTACCATAGCAACGCCAACAGGGCACTGCAGTGGGCAGCTACAGTACAAAGGCACAGAAAACTCATTCTTGACCATCTGAGTTTTGGACATCGGGCTCATGTGGGAATATCACAGTACACAGCCCCAGGTTTGGGATTTTTCAAAAAGAGAAGTGGAGTTCTGAGTACCTCCTCCCCTTTTCATCCACATATGTCCAACTTTATGAACAGTAAATACTGCACGCAGAACCCCAAACAACCCCTTTACAAACATAATTCTCCACATTCACTTTTACAAAGCATCACGAACAGATTGTATTTGCCCATCAGCATGACTTCAACACGAACTTTACATCCACTAAACTCCACAAATTGAATGCCGTAACAAGTAGCATATTCACGCTGTTTCTGTTTCTAGCCAGCCCCCAGTCTTTATTATGTTATTGGTATTTTTCCTGCAAAAAATAAAATAAAATAACCCATTCAGGTGTGTAGGTTGGCTACAATGGAATTAACTGAGTTGCACTCCAGGAACTGTAAATGAACTTTTCATAGGACCAGGCAATTTTTTCAATTACTTTTCCATTGGAGTTGAGGAACCAGGGTTTCCTCACCTACTCCCTAAGTGCTCTGGGTATAAAGATGAATCTTTGTGCAAGAAGGGTAGGGAGAGAGCTTATAATTTCTCCTACGGCTTCAACCTACACATGGCCAGTGGGGAACCATATTCATGCAAAGTGAACTTGAGTTTGCAGGATGTTAAGTAAATGTAATAGCATTCTGGACATGGTCTCTCCCCCCCCCCCCCCTGCCTCCTGCATCTAGAGACTGAATTATGGTTATCCTTGTCTCCTTTCCTGAACAAAGTTATAATATGTGAAGCATATCGTAAGACTACATATATTGTATTCTGGAGAAATGGACTGCACAGTTGGGTGGGGGCAGCATGGAGAGACACAGAGTTTCAGATGGAGTAGGGAAATGTTGTCTAAGTCACATGAGCCTATGATGCTTTGCAAGATTCTGGTAATGAAAACAAACAGGGTGGAGTCGAAGCGGCATAAAATTCAGTCAGCATCTGAAGGGATTTGGTGACTGTTAGGAAATTAGGAGAAAGGGATGGGAAAGTTGCAAACAAAGGCAAGAAAAGCCTCTTGCCGAGGGAAGCTGCTCTGTGTGCACGGATATCTGCACCTAAGGAAGTTTCAAGAACAGAGGAGAGCAATAGCAATAGTTGGGCCACACAGTTGGGCCATTTCCTTAAACAAGAGACGTGAAAGCATCATGGAGATGTGGAGGGGCCTGAAAAAGGAGGTTGTTAAGATTAAGGCATGGAAGTACAACTTCCCAAGATGAACTCCAGCCACATAAGAAACTTGTTTGGAAGGAAGGCTATCAAAGCCCTGGTGACAGATGGAGGCTTTTGGATGAGGGATGATCAACCCTTCCAGTGAGGCACTCACGTGTTGGCAAGGTGACCACAGAATTCCTATTCCTAAGGCCTGGAGATAGCGGTGGGTGACTATAGGTGCCCAAACGTGTGAAGCCAAGAGCTAAGCATGTGGCATGTAAGCAGGGAGAGAGGCCTATGAGAGTTGGACTGGAAACTGATGCTGTACTGATGTGTTCCTGAATGAAAACTCCCAGCTCAAGGCTAAGGAAGGTTTCAGAGACACTCCAGCAACCTGTTCTTTTGGGGCAAGGCAGCTGAGAAGGGGGGTCGGGTCTCCGGATCGATCGGATTTGGGGAGACATCAGGTGCACTAAAGCCGAAGTGCCGGCCTGCAAGTGGGTGTGGAGAGAGGTCCAGCAGTGGGGCGGATCCAGGGAGGTAGTGTGGGGGAAGGGAGGCGGCGGCAGCAAGTGGATGTGTGGAGCGGGCCGAGTGGGGGGTGGGGGCGCCGGTCCAGCGCCTCCTCCGGCCTCTTCGACCTCTCCAGGGACTCACCCAGCACGAAGTAGGGTAGCTCCGTGTTCTCTAGGTCGTCCACTACGACCATTTCTCCCGGGAAGTCATTGCGCACAGAGAAGAGGAGCTTGGGTTCGGAGGCCGAGGGACTGTGCATGATGCTCAGGTCGTTCTCGCGCAGGAAGGGCAGCGCCGACACAGTGATGCTCTTGAGCTTGCACTCCAGCTCCTTGGATGGATCCGCGTCGCCGGCAGCTGTGGCCAGCACCGCAGCCGGCCCCCAGCAGCAGGCGAACAGGGCGCAGAGCCTGGCTAAAGCCATCTTGAGCCCTGGCCGCCTTCCTCCCAGCGCTGCTATGATGGGGGAGGCAGCGAGCAGGGAGGGAGCAGCGAGCAAGCAAGGGAGGCGGGGGAGGTTGGGGAGGGGACACAGAGCTCGAGAGCCCTGGTCCCCAAATGAGATGCTTCTCAAAGAGCCCTAGGTTCCAACGCTGAGGTCTGGAGAACCCAGCTCTTTGTTTCCCGGAGCTGCTTATCTGGGGAAGGGAAAAGGAAGGTTGGGGGGGGGGGGGATGAGAAAAAGGGAAGGAAGGATGTTGGGAGGAAAGAAGAAGAGGACTGGGGATTCTAGGGAATCAGGTCATCCCCCCAGCTGGCTGATGATGCTCCTGCCTTTTCCATCCCCCAGGTTCTTAACTACCTGCTCTGCATTTTTAGAACTGCGTCTTTGTAATGCAAAAATATCTCCTGTGGCAGCAGCACCCAAATGGCTTGGGAAAAGACACACACTGGCACACACCTTAAAGGGCTCTTCTTCAAAGCAGGTGAAGGGGGGCGAGGAGTGTTATTCTAGATAAAAAAAAAGATACAGTCTTTGGGGTTTTGTGAGTGTAGCTTCCCTTCTTTCTTCTTCTTCTTCTTCTTCTTCTTCTTCTTCTTCTTCTTCTTCTTCTTCTTCTTCTTCTTCTTCTGTTTCTTCCTCGAAAAAACAATTTCTTACTTGGATTTGTCTGTTGTATTTAAGAGGGTGTTGAAATAAATGCACACGTATACATTTTGACCCAATGTGAACCCTGAAGAATATTTAAAGATAGCATTCGTAATATTGATAAAGAAAGAGCAATCGAGAAAAGATGAACAACAGAGAAAGAAGTCAATGTAACTCATACTGTTAAGCAAAATAGAACTTTCACTTGCTACTCGTGCATTTCGTTTCTGTCACAAACGTTATGTAAAACAAGTAATAAAAAATGATGGTGATCCTGTGATTGATAGGGAGAGCAGACTTAGCTCAAAGAAACATTAAGCATTTAATTTAAAAACCAGTAAATAGAATAGAGCAGAGAGGATATGCAAGATTAAAGTTTCTCAGCAGCACTAATCACTGGGAAAGCAATAAAAGAATATCGCAGGTTGTGATGGAGATCAATCCAAGCTCTGTCAGAAAAACAGGGCAGATGTTTAATACCCCCCCACACACACAGTATTCTTACAAACAAGAGCACCACCACCCAGACAGAGTTAATGTAAGTTCTGCTTCCACTAAAGCAGGCAGCTGCCATTAAATGCTGTATGGCATACACCTGTGCAGTGTGGATTCAAACACTGAGGCTCGAAGACTGTGCTTAGCTCAGTTCCTACTCTAGAAATGGAATTCATCACCTTCTCATATGGATCCCACCTTTGCAACAATTGCTGTCCCAATCTACATGGTGTAACCTACTGACACATGCAAATGTGTTTCCTTTAAATGACAAAACATGTGCCCGCATTCTACAAGATTGATCTAACTCAATAGTTCAATCTAGTTGAATCAACATGTTTTTAAGGTCACAACTAAGGAATGAAAGGAAAAAAGAAAAAGAAAAGAATTCATAAATTGATGCATGTCTTGTGATTAAACTTGACGTATCCAAAAATCAGTGCAAAGGTATATTAGCACGTATCAATGGGAACTAGTGAAAGATATATCAGTTAGTGGGCTTTCCAACCATCTTCATTACTGCCCCTAAGAGAGATGAAGGATGTACAGACTCCATGAAATCTTTTCCTCTCCCCCAGCATAGAGAAATGCATCAACAGATGAAGAAACTAAGATCAAAAGAATAGTCAAGTGCTTGATGAGGTCAATCTTTAAAAAAAATATGTACAACTAAAACAAAACAATATTTCATACACAGCAGCAGTCATTCAGCAAACACCAAGCACCCATCCTTTCCTGAGCATTCATCAGAGCATGGCCCAAAAGAATAACTGCCTACTTTTGAATAGTATGAAACCTATTATAATTTTTTAAGTCTTCTTGATTTTGAAAAGAGCAAGTATTGTGTTAGAAAGCACAAGTGAAGCACCGTAGGGTTGGCTTCCCATAAGTTACTATGGAGTCTTCTTACAGTGTTGTAGTTGGGAGTGTTAGATGTTGACATCTTGATTTCTTTTTAAGAAGTTTATCAATAGAGGCTATAGGAACAAAAGGACAACATATTTTGCCTTAGCTCCCATACACATGGATGCAATCTCATACCTAGAGATGAGAACAGAAATTGCAGTTCACAGAAACCAGACTCCTGTGCAGTGCTTTACATTTCAGTGGGCTGAGGAGATGTGGGTGTGTCTCCGTCCTCACTGTCATGTAGAGGCAACATGCTATAGCAACACAACAGATGTGTCTCAAGGCCTCCCTCCCTCATATTCTCCTTTGAGAGGGAATTTGAACCAAGTGTGTCTTTAGCTTTTTATGAAAAGAATAAGCTCAAGTGTCTGTATTCACATCCCATGCCATAGACAACATATATGCAAGTATTTATACTATTTAAAACTACAAAATACCATGTTTTGTTAGTTGTAAGCTTGGATTTTCTCCTGAGGTCCACTGTTCTATATTTAAATGTCAGTGGCCTCTTTTCACTCCTTTAATGCCTTTTTGATTGCTTTTCTTATCAGCCAGTTCTGTACCTAAGCACCCAGTTACTGGAAATTCGTGAACTCTTTCTTCCTTTGTAGCTTTTCTGCAAATTTCTGTACTTTGGAAATTTAAAGAATTTTCCATTTCTTACACTATTTATCCCCCTTGATTGTTGTTCACTGTGCTATATCTCATTCCTTGATCATCTCCCCCAAATATGTGTTCACACATATACACACCAATGAAAATAAAGCCTATTTCCCATTTTCACTCCTCCTGTGCTCTTCTGTTCACACAATATACAGTACTCTCCATTCCTCAGGTTGTCTGAACTCCTCAGATAAACCTACAGCCTTGTGTTGAAGTGAGAAATTTCAAAACTTCCTGTTCTCTTAGCTCTGTTCACTGAACACAAACACACACACAAATGCATAGCCATATTCAGTGCAGATGCTGAATTCAGTGTCTTGTAGTCAATGTGTTTCTTTGTAGCATTTAAACAACAATAACACTAATAAAAATGATAACTAATAATAATGCTTAATTTGTATGGTGGTCATGAAAAAGAAATGAGATTATATATGTGAAGGGCCTCACACATTCAGACATTTAGTTATCAGTTAATGGTGATACCTTCACCATTGTCACTATGTATGTAACTGTTTCAGACAGAAAGTAGACTTTTGAATCGTCACATAAGTGTCTCCATTGTAAGTGTAAAGAGTAAATTTAGTGATTTATATTCCTTGACGTTTACCCAGAAGAAATGATAATGTGTGTGTGCCATCAGCGAAACATGGGAATATTCTGAGCAAGTTCATTAATAATAATAGATTAAAATATGGAACCAGCTCAGATAGTCATCAGCTTCCTGTATCAAGGACAATAATGAGTGAAAAATATAAGGCACAGACCACTCTACTCACTAATACTTTATATTTTCAGAATCTAAGAGCAAGTACCATCCTTTGGGAATGAGCAATAGGCTACCATTTCTCTTTGGGTGGGTATAAGATTTTGACTAAGAAGAAGCAATTGTTTGTTTCTTGTAATGTTGGAAATGATGTGAACAATGGCTACATCAATGCATATACATTCTTCAGATGAACTCATGTTGAGTTTTTAATGTGTGTTTTTGTCATTAAAATATCATTGGGTGGTTTAAGACACCACAGAAGAAAAACACAGCCAAGTTCCTTTATTTTCATGTGATCAGCGCCAATGCCCCCACCCCCAGAGTTTCTAGCACTTTGTTCTTTCCAGTGACTTGAGTTACAGCTATTCAACCATTCATCCACTTTATCTCTTCTGCAAAACATTTCACAAGAACCCTGACCTCTATTGTGTTCCTACTTGGGACAGGTTCAGTGGGCCCTGTCTCTAGGAATCTCAGGGACAACCAGCTCTGCATTGCAGAAGCAGTTAGAGCCTCAGCATTTTAGTAAGATATTTTCTCCTATTTGAAGATCTGGGGACTCCACAGGACCACCATTCTCTGGTATGTTTTATAGCTTAGACACCTGCAGCACGAAGGAAGAATAACTTGCCTAGGATGCAGAAGAGGAAGCAAGTGGGGATCAGGAATGTAGGAATGAGTGTTTGCAGGCAAGATGCAATTTCTCAGCTTTCCTCACTCATTCGGAACATCTAGCTAATGGACACTTTTTAGCTAACCCAAATATGTACTGCTTTGGCACAATTAAACCTCTGGACTCTGAATTTTTTCCATTTTTTTACAAAATGACCTCTACTGTGGCTCTTAACACAAGGAAACTAAATCCAGACCCTTCTCTCTCTTTCCCACTACCCTCTATATAGTCCCACATCACACGACTTAATGGGAATCCCCCCACATCCCCTTGCCAGTTTCAACTTCCAGCTCTTATGTTGAAGTGGCTGTTTCTTCAACAATGACTCTTCCCTGCTCTTGCCAAAATTTAGTGTAGTTCACCAGTTAGTAGAATGTATTTCAGTTTCACACGTTTATTAGAATATCAAAAATATGTTATTCACACCCTTCAACTCAAAGTTAATATTTCTATCCCTCATTCTTTCCTCCTTTCTCTTCCTTTCTCCCTCCCTCAAGGCCCCCACCCCCACCCCAGATTCACACAGGCTCAGCAACAGCACCTGCTTCACAGAAACAAGCACAGTCCTGTTCTCCTTTCTCTAGTCTTCCTTTAAAAACCGAGTCCTTTTCCTGACAGCCACTGCAGTGAAAGGAGACACACAGGAGGAAAACATCACAGGCAAAACAATTCTCTCTCTCTCTCTCTCTCTCTCTCTCTCTCTCTCTCTCTCTCTCTCTCTCTCTCTCTCTCTCTCTCTCTCATTCAGGGTATTTTAAATGTCTCCCTCAGATTCCTCAAGTTCTTTTTGCCGTTGTCCCAACAGTTCTGAGGTGGGGGCGTGAGGCGTCTCAATTTAGCTGTCCAGCGATTCTAAGACTCTGCCTAGCCATCTTATAGAATCTCGCGGTCTTTAGCCACCCTCTTTCCCATGTATCTTTGATGTGTGTGTGTGTGTGTGTGTGTGTGTAGGCGCGCGCGCTATTTCTCACTTGGGGGTACACTTCTAATTAAGTAATTCAGGAGGCTTGAAAAACAGAACAACCAAATGAAACCTCAAATTAGAAGGAAAATGGATCAAATGGGTCCCCATCTCTGAGAGTTCTGGTTAAGCAAGCAAACAAAATGGGCTGGGACAAAATTATTGTAACCCAGAAGATTAAAGAAAATGTAATTAGTTCCCCGTCTATTTCCTGTTCCTCAGCTTTTTGACACTTTTTAACCCTCACTTCCAACCTTACATGCAGCCGTGAATTTATCCAATTCTTCCTTATCCTCGCCGGAGGGGCGGGGGGACAAGAAAGCAAGAAAGAAAAGGGGGGAAAAAGTCACTGCTGCAAAGCTGGGAGGGTTAACAGAGCTGGTACCCCAGCCTGCCAAAGGAGATTGCCGGTAGGCCTCAGAACCCTCCCCCTGCCAGGCTGCTCAGCCAATGGGCGTCTCTAGAGAGTGAGGCGCAGAGTTCTATTGGCTGCTAACCTACGTGCATAAAAAAGAACGAGAGAGGCAGGCAGGGCAGCATTGTTATCTTAAGACACTCATCTGGTGTCTGAGTCTGCAGGTGACACTGGTTAGGTACGGAGCGCGGAGTCAGAGTGGGGACGCGCCGAGCTGCAGCCTTAGCATGGAATCCACCTGCCTGCCCAGCGGTTCGCGGCTCATCCCGCAGTTCCTCCGCTGAGCTCGGAGGATTCGGAAGGACTTGGGAAATGCACCTGCCGCGCGCTCCGAGGACACCGGCAGGTCCTCAGGCAGCCGAAGGAGCCCAGACGCCCGAGGAACGGTTTCTGCTCATGTGCAAGGCACAGATTTCGGATGACAGGGCGGGTGAGTCTCTTTAGAGTTGGAAAAAAAGGGCAAGATCTTGGTTTCACCTCGGTCGAGGGACAGGGAACTCCTCAGTTGCCTTCCCACTTTCCTCACCTCTCCCACGCCGCGTGCGACCCAGCCTAGCACTGATCCCACTTCACAGATGCTGTGGGTTCCTGGGATGCTCGCCGCTCCGCGGCAAGGCAGCAGGCTAGTGGTCTAACCGCCAGGGCGACGTTGGCGGCGGCGGCGGCGGCGGCGGCAACAGCAAAGCCCAGAGCAGGAGAATTTGAAAAGAGACATCCGTTCCCTCTCTCAAGCTGAGGGGGGAGGCTTCGCATTTCCCCAAAGGAGAAAGATCTACAAGAAATCATGAAGTAAAAACTTTGGAAGGCTGCCACTGGAGATGTTGCACAAAAATCGGGCATCTTTTAGGAGCCTCCTCGCAGTCCTTGGTGGTTTGGGGAGCAGCTGATACAGCAAGAAGGGCTTTTGCAAGGATTCAAGGTAACAGTGCAGGGGCGCCGGGCCGTGGATTTTCTGTATCCCCTTTCGTTGTAATTTTGATGAGTCCTCATCCAACCCTCTTGTCTGGTGTCTGGCAATTGCGAGCAAAAGGAATAATTCCCATTCCGTCCCTTAGTTTCTGTCAGGTGGAGCTTAGCAGTGGACTTTGGGTTTAAGCTGACTCCGGTTTTGCCTCCTGGTGTCGCATGGCTTCACAGAGCTTGGGCACTCTGCCTGACCTATATTGGTTTTGCCTGGTTTGAGTCCTCAAAGTTAGTGCAACTCCCATTAGCTTTGGAAAATTCATTCGGGCTCCATAATTGCAGAGAATGACAAGGACTTTTGCTTGCCTAGTGATGCTGGAGAGAACTGCACGAGGTTTACCGTGTTTGGGAGAGGACCCTAAAGACCTGATATTGCGTTGCACAATACATCTGTGTTCACATGTTCGTAAAGCCCTGTGGCATGATTGAGAGGCCAGTCTGTTTCTTCCATGAACATGTAACCAGGGACAAAAACTAATTCCTAAGAGTGAACCCCATACTTTCTCTTGAGTGTTATAGCAGAAGCCCCTATGGATTGGGTCGATCCTCTTAGTGCCCTGGAGACACTGGAGGGGGGGTGCTGCTGTGCTGGAGGGAAGGGTCTGCTGATGCCATCTATCAGATTGCTCTCTCTGTTCATACACGGTTGAATGTTGCTGTGGGGCATGTGTGTGTGTGCGTTTTCACAGCTGTATGCAGGAAATGCAGGAAGCTAGCTGCTCACAGAAACACTAAGCATGCCTGCCGAGCCCCTGCCCAGGCCTTGGATGCCTGAAGTGTTCCTGCCCAGCAGGAGGCTGAACTTATGAACTGATGTGCTAGCCCAGAGGAGTTCTCTTTTCACCAAGCAGTCCTTCTACGTGGTACATATTTATCCAGGCAGGGTATATAGACTAAAGTCAAATATTAACTAACAATCACCTGGATGCACTGTAACATGGTTGAGAAGACCTCTCTGTAAAGAAGCACATGTGTCTTTTCCCCTGTCCTGGGAGTAGGTTGCTTTGAGTGGGCACATATGTGCTAAGAGAATAACAATTATAAAAGATAATCCGACCTTATTCCACGGGGACAGTGGTATGTTAGCCTAGGCCAATCAGAAGAATTAAATGTATGCTATGAGTCAAATATATCTCCCCAGTTTTTTTTCCTAAACATGTACATGCTGTTGCCATTCATTTCCTCACCCCATGTCCACGCTCTTAGAAGATAGGCAGTGCCAGTATTAACCAGGCAGCAAAAGAATTCTACTAAATCCCCTGGGGGGCAGTCTGATGACATCAGGCACCAGCTGAAGTGATGCTGGAGTTGGTGCTTTCCCTCTTGGTTTTACACAGTGTGTGCATGTTATTTGTTTGTGACATGGCCCTCTGGACTTCATTCTCACCTGGACTGAGCTGCTCTGTAGCACTGAGGGCATGACCAAGCAATGCTGCCACTGTGATCCTATCTTACCAGCACCATAGCTGCCACCTCCTTTGGGGAAAGGTGCATGCTTGGCTTCTGTGAGGAATAGGAGAGGATTTGCAAAGATGCAGAGCATAGTTACTGTGTTGAGGGTAAGAGAGCAGACATCTGCCCAGAGTCTTCAGTGCTGGGAAGCAGCTGGTTTTAAAGGGGTTGACAGCTGGCTGGGCTGTAGCCATGGGGAAGGCAGTAGCATTCTTGACTCTCACTTCTCTCTCCTCACCAAAAAATGGAGCTGACTTTCTCCTCCCAGAATGGAGTGGTGTGTGCTAGTGTGGAAACAAGGAAGATCAAGGAAGGAAAATCTGGGGAGGACCAAAGGACCCTATCTGTCCTCCTTATGCTGGCCTGGTGTTGAGGACAGGAAACATCTTCTCTTCTTCTTGATCTTGAGGACAGGATCCTCTTCTGAGTGTTCATATTTGGCCTCCTGACAGGTTGTTTACTGAGCTAAGCCATAGGGCATAGAACATCCCTGCGTCATCAGTTCCTCCTGATCCCCTTCCCCAAGGTACAGGTTAGCACCTGGGGAGCACCACCTAAGATATATCCCTCTGAGAGGGTTTTCCAGAATCCCTCTCCACTCACAAACAAGAGGTAATCTGAAGGCACTGGAGATGTGTGGGCACTTTCTGTTGACTGGAATGTTCAGTGTTCAGGTTCCTGACTGGTGTTGAAACAAACGCAGTATGGTATTCTTTCTGGAGGCTCAATTCTTTCCCCCAAATAATAAGTCTTTGCATCCATTTTATAAAGGCCTCCTTTCCCAAAGAGCTGGGAGGATTTACAGAAGTCCTCTAATTAATTCTCATACGGCTTATTGTCTCATTTGTCTAAGATGCAGAGCTAAATGGTTTCAGCATCCTGTTTGGAAAGAGGAGAGCAGATCACACTAAGAGGAGATGTGTCTTTCCTCAGTCACACAGCAGTAGGGGAAGTTATGGATGGGTCTGGGTCTTACTGCTCCTTCGCCAGCCTCAGTCCCTATGGGATTCCTCTAATGCATAGTCTCATCTCAGTGACTGGGCTCTGACTTGGTTACTTTATACTTTCCAAGGCTGGGAGGCTGTGGTGTCATCTGGGGCTCCTTCTCTGGCAGTATGTCTGGGTAGTGAGGGACAAAAACCTTCGAAAACTTTGTCTTCCGTAATTTTGTAGTCTACTTGGGAAAACGGGCCTATGTCTGGGCAGAGGTAAATGACGGTGTAAGCTCTAAACAGAAGCTCAATACAAAAGAAGTCAAAAGCCTGACCTTATTAATCGACAATTGATCTGCACTGATAATAAGAGCTATCAGTATTCCAAGAAAGGAGAATTAGAATTGAGCTTCAAGAGTTGGAGGGGAATATTTTTGGGCAGGCAGAGGGGATGAAGGGTTCCAGTTGGTAGAGAAACTCACCGTGGCACAGGTAAGAGGCTGGAAATGTCATGGTTTGCATGGTTCTTTGGGGCCACATCTCCTTTTGAAATCTGGAAGTCCTACATATCTGGGGCAATTATATTAAACATGTATAGCCTACAAGAAGTTGGTCCAAGACCCCCCCAGAGGGCTGTGAAGTTGGGTATCTCATTAGGCATCAAAACTGTTACCTGACCTCCCAACCACACTCTGTTCTAATCCTTACACAACGGGAAAACTGTTACTTGATGTCAGAGATCCCATTCACTTCCCATCCGAAAATTTGAATAAGGATGGTGGAGAAAGCACATTTCAAGAGAACACGAGAAAAATCTTATATTTTAGAATCAGAATCTCTTAAGAGAGAGCTTTGATTTTCCTCCAATTCCTATTTCCCCACCCAAATGTTCCTCTTGGGGTTTACTTGGAGCCGGCAAAATGCCAAAGCCCTTAGGCATTTAGCATTGAGCAGAAGATTTTCAATCTTAAAATTCTTGAGCATGCCCATGTACATAACCTCTTGTCTCCTCTTCTCTTCCTCTTTTAATAAAACATATGCTGTGGCAGTCACAAAGGAGGAGACCACAAAAAAGCAGGAGGGAGTGGGGAGTGGTACTGCCTGCAGCTGTACCATGAGGTCCTGTGATTGTTCAGCAGAGCGAGGAAGGGGGAGAGGCATGGTGTCAGCCTGAGCAATGCCAAGAGGAGTCTAAGGGCTGCTGCTGTCTACCTGGAGAAGGCTACAGCCAGCTAGACATACACACGTAGTAAAAGGCCTCTCTCCCAGAGAAAAGATCAAGAACAGCACAGGTCTTGTGAGAGGACACAAGCACAGCAATCTTGGTCTGCTCTTGGTTTGGAGCATCATGCAGGCTGCATGTCACTGCATGAATGGCTCTATTCCTAGAATAGAGAGCCTCTACTGGGAATGAGAAGGGAATGGCTTGCCACAATTCACACCGTACCATCTGTGTGGTCTGGAGAAAATTCTCTAGGAGCCCTGTCTCTTTTTGTACTTTGACCCAGGAGTGCAATCAGGGATCAGATCTTAAGAGACATTCTCTGTCTTGAAGACCCTACTCTTAACTCTGCTGTCATCTTTGTCTGTCTATCAGCAGCATCCTTGTGCCAATGACCATGTAGCTGGACTGTGAGTAGGCATCTTCTCTGTTTACTTGCAGAAGCATCCAGTGAAAGTTTTGGGGTTGAGGTAGAGCCTAAGACACATAATATGTGGTTCCTAGTTTTGGAGGAAACCCTGTTGTGTTTGTAAGGGAAGTGTCAGAAGGCTCAGCTATGAAGGCTGCAGTGGGTTAGTCTTCTCTGAACATGCTGGTGCAGGTTGATTTTCTTCAAATTATCTCTCTGATATACAGAGGAATGTAGAACACCATCACCACAGCCTGTGATCTTCAATGGCTGGTCCAGTCCCATCATTTATTTTTCTGAAACTCCCTTGCAATGCTAAAACACTTGGGTTGCTGAATTGGGTAAAGTGAGGACCCATTACAGGCAAAAATCTACCAAAGAACTCTACAGGTAGCTCAGGAGCTCTTGAAAGGTATGTTGGGATTGCAAAATACACCTTGGATTATAAAGATTTACTTTTGAAAAAACATCATAGAAGGGACTGGGTACGTGACTTAGTTGTTAATATTGCAATATTGCTTGCCTAGCATGCCCAAAGCCCTGATTTTTATTCCTGGCACCACATAAACCAGACACAGTGATACACACCTCTCAATCTTACTACTTAGAGGGTGGAAGCAGGGGGGACAGAAGTTCAAGGTCATCCTCTACTATATAGAAAGTAGGAGACCTGAAAGTGATGTAGGAGACCCTGTTTCAAAGAGCAAACACCCCACATGTACAAACAAAAGCAATGTAAAAATATCACTAGTTTTATACTGACTTTAGGTTAAAATGATATAACATTTCAGATATGTTGGGTTAAATAAAATCCTGTTAGTTTTGCTCATTTCTTTTAGTTTTAATATAGATACCAGAAAGCTAGATTTTTCTGTGGCAGGCCTTGCATTTTTTTTAGACTGTGCAGGCCAGGCCCTGCGGAGCAGTGGCAGGTTAATGGGGGAGGGGGAAGGGCAAAACTTGAGACAGGAGGAGCCAGAGACATAAAAAGAAAGAGAACATGGAGGGAGAGGTCAAGAGCAGCCCAGAGGGAGCCTGTGGGCATGTATTTCTGAAATGTAAAAAGCAAGGAACACAAATAGCTTACATGGCCTATATTTATTTGAGGAGGGACCTAGCTTACTGTGACTCAGCCCCCAGAAGCCTTTGCAAATCAATGCAGCTCTCAGCTCACATACCCAGAGCGAGTTGGTGAGAAGCCTCATGGTTTCAGCCTTTTTCTTTTTCGTCTTCCTTTTTCTTCTAAAGTGGTGGCAGTAGAAATAGCTGAGTGACCTTCAGGGTCTCTTCCAAAGTGTCCCCTTTTCTGTTATCTCTATACCACACGACCTCTCCTCCCATGACTTTTTCATTTTTTCGAAACAAATGTATTTTAGTGTAGTAGGGAAAGAGCCACTGCTATGTTTTAAAGATTATTTATTAAACTATCAATTAAAATGGGAAGACACAAGGATCAAATTTTATTTGTTAATTACCAGATTAGAATACTAGAACCCCTTCATCAATATTATGTTGGCATTGTTAGTCACTGAGATAAGGTTTAGACATGCCTAGAACTTGTCATATCTATCAATTGTGAAAATGTTTTCCCAAGCTATATTTCACCTGATTCACACAACACCCCAAGGGTAAATATTATCTTCTTCCTATGTTTTCCATGATCTATCTTTAAATTACCCTTATGACTCTATTTTCTACTCCTTCTCTTTATATGTTATTTGTTCAGTCTTGCTGGCAGTTCTTAAATATGAACCACATGAAAGAGACATTACTATCTCTCACAGCCTTGTCTCAGCACCTATAAACACAATTGTGTCCCCTTCTTAGGGGTTTGTTCTCAATATGAAATAGGGCAGAATACCAAATATAGCTCCAGTACATTGTAGACATTCAACGAATGTTATGCCCATTACCTGCTAAAGATCTCTGGCTTGATACCCTCATGGTTTGAGTACCCCAAACTAGACTCATAGGCATTTCTTTCCTCGGATATCTGCTTCAGTAAATGACACAGTTAGACCTCCAGAGACACGATAAAGAAATATGGAGCAGGACTTAATGGAACACGTCTGTAATTCTGGCACTGGAGATAGGGAGGCAAAAAGGTCAATGGAAATTCAAGGCCAACCTTTTCTACACAATGATCTTCAGGCCAGCGAAGGCTAGCAAGACTCTGCTTCACAAAACAACAGCTAGGGAGATGCTTCTTTGGGTAAGAGAGCTTGCTTTGCAAGTTTGAGGACCTGAGTTCAAATCCCCAGCACCCATGTCAAAAACAAACTTTCAAAACCAACCCAGCATAGCTACTTACATCTATAAATGCACTATTAAGGAATGGAGGCAGGTAAATGTGGAGGCCTCACAAACCAGCCAGCCTGTCTGAAATGATAAGCTTCTGGTTGAGTGAGAGATCCTGTCTCAAGGCAACAAGGCAGGGAGCAATGAAGGAAGATATTAGACATCCTATTCTGAGCCTTTGCATGTAAACACATGGGCCTGCATACCCCTACACTTCCATGTACACACCACATACACATATACCTACAACACCACACACACCACCACCACAACAACAACCCTCTCAAAATGAAAAGATGAATTACACTGACCCTTTATTTTCTCTCACACTGCTCTCTTCCTACATCCAATCTATCAGCAACCCTGGGAAAGGTGTGCTTCTAGTGATTTCTGGAAGCCCCGTACTCCTTGTCACCCCTCCTTCTACTCTGAAGTCAGATGCTCATCTCTTCTTGCCTGGACGGTCCTACGTTTGCTCTCCCTTTCTTGCCTAGAGGGCTGGCCAGGTCTGTTTCCTCCTTGCAGCCAGAGTGATATTTCAACATGGTAAATTTGATTATGCCTCTCTGATCATTGCAATTCTCCTGGGCTCCCCACGAGCACCAGAATGAAAACCAAATTTCTTAGCCTGACAAACAGAGCTCCTTCGTGAGCTAGTCCTTGGCCTCTCTGTGGCCCCCTCATCTGACCCTTTTCACTGCAGCCTGCAGTGGAGCCCCAGCACTCTGGCTCTTAGAGTGTCATCTTCTTCTCTGGCAGTGCCCTCCCTCTGCTTCCTGAGGGGTGTTGTCTCCTCTGTGAAGGCTTCTCTGAGACTCTGGGACAGAATTAATTGCCTCTTCCTCTACACTCCTACACCTCTTGCTCCAATCTTCTCTCTTACTATATTCACAACAATGTAATGATTTAGTACTGTGACTCGGACAGTGGGGTTGAGATGGGGGTTTTAAGACACAGTTCTTGGGAAGTATTGAATACAGGGAGCATATTGTTGGAAAGCAAGCCCTGTCCTCCAGCATAATAGATTGAGCAGAGGCCAGCAGTCACCAAAGCCTTGTCGTCTAGGCACCTCCATTCTTGAAGGAAATTGTGGCACTAAGGCTCATATGGGCATTGCTGATAATGGTTAACACTTTTATAGCCTTTATGTGTCAGACCCTGAACTGAAGACTTTTATGCATCAACTCATTTACTTATCACAGTGGTCCTCTACACTAAGTTTATCCTTTCTGTCTTATAAAATAAATTGGAATGTTGGCGGAGGCTGCTTGTTCATTTTCTCAGACGCTCAGACCTGAAATAATTATACAGAAACTATATTATTTGCAATACTGTTTAGTCAATAGCTTAAGCATATTTCTAGCTAGCTCCTATATCCTAAACTAACCCATCTCCATTAATCTGTGCATCATCATGAGGTCATGGTCTACTGGCAAAATTTTAGCAGGCTCTGGTGGAGGCATCTGTCTCCTGTGGTAACTACATGGCTTCTCATTGACTCCACCTTATTTCTCCCAGCATTCAGTTTAGTTTTCCCACTTAGCTCTACTCTGCCCTATAACAAGCCACAGCAACTTCTTTATTCATTAACCAATAAAAACAACACATATACAGAAGGACTTCCCACACCATTGGAATTTCAGAGAAGTGAGATGACCAGGGCTGGAGAGATGACTCTGTGTTTAAGAGTGTGTGCTATTCTTCCAGAGGGCCTGAGCTTGGTTCCCAGCACCCATGTTGGGCAGCTCACAACTGCTTGTAACTCCAGCACCAGAAAATCTAACACCCTCTCCTGTCCTCTTTGTTCATCTGCACACACATGACACACATATGCAAAGACAAACACATGCATACACATAAATAAAAATACAAAAAAAAATTTTTAAAGAGAAAGAGAAAACATCCCACTAGTTCAAGGTCACACAGTTAGTATGTTTGGGAGCTGGTATTCCACAAAGTTTAGGTTCTGAGTCTATAGGTTTAGTATGGTTTTCAGAAAAAATAACCATATAGGTAAAAAAACAAATGAGACAATTTCAGATAGTGATAATGGAAGAGAAAAAAATAGAATATTATAGGAGAGCACGACCAGGGTAGTATTCTGGGAAGATAGATAAAGATGCATTTGGGTTGAGGATAGGGGTGAGTTGGCATCAAAGGAAGAAACTGGGGTTACTGGAGTTCCTGTTGATGTGGCTCAACCCTCACCCTGGAAGTGCCAGATTCAGTCTAGGTAATCTTGGGAGTAGTGAATCATCCAGATGCTTCCAGCCTCCCCTCCATGGGCCCATTTTTTCCTCCTGTTAATTTGGGTGAAGGCATGGTTCATAGAGTGTACAACTTGCTGCTCTTGACAAGGGTAGAAAGAGATGACATATGAGCATGAGTGCATGCGTGCTCGTGTGTGCACATAGACACACATGCACACACCATGGCTTTGACAAACCACTTGATTTTACTTCTGTCCTGTGAACCAAGTTTCACTCAGAACGTTAGTAAAGTGACAGGTACAACAAAGGCTGGAGACAACCCAGAGATATAAGCAAAAGGGAAAATGCAAAATATCTTTTCAATGAGACGTAAAGTGAATTAGACTAGAGGAGAAATGGGAATTTGATCCAGGAGGGGCATGCAGAGGGGAAGGCAGATTGCTGAGTGACAGCTTGGTCATGATTTTTATCTTCACACATGCCCATACCATATATCTATGTATTTGTTTTTTTTTTTCCTTTGGGATTTTTTTTTTTTCGAGACAGGGTTTCTCAGGGTTTCTCCGTAGCTTTTGGTTTCTGTCCTGGAACTAGCTCTTGTAGACCAGGCTGGCCTCGAACACACAGAGATCCACCTGCCTCTGCCTCCCGAATGCTGGGATTAAAGGCGTGCGCCATCACTGCCCGGCCCTTTGGGATATTTTTATAATTAAAAGTTTAAGAAATGATATGGAGAGCAGGTACAAGTTAGTTTGAACAGGTTCATAAATATTTAAGATGCATCTTAAAATGGTAAAAAGAAATGTCCAAAAATTTTTGGTTGTAATATCTCTCAATTTTTATTCTTACCTCATGAAATGCATGATGTTCCTATTTTGTAGACTGAAATCAAGGAAAGGAAAAAAGGAAAGTGCAAAGGAACTAGCATTCAGATTCAGGTTCTAATTACTGCGCCAGGCTTTCTGCTTTATGTAGTGGGAAGCTCTGAAGGATGTCAGGGGAGGAGAGACTCTGGGTTCCGGGTCAGACCAGCTTCAGTCTTGTTTTGGTTCCTGGCCAGCTATGTGACATCAGTTTGATTATATAAGCTTTATGAAGCTACAAATATCCCCACCTAACAAATAGAAATGATAACATCTCCTGAGTACCAGAGACAAGGCATGGAAAATAGCCACGAAGTCCCTGCCTCGAAATAAACATTCAGAAAACCGTCGCTACTGTTTCCGTGTCTCCAAATATGAGCACTCGTAAGATGCCAGCTTCCACGGAGGGCAAAGCTGGGACCCAGGCATGGCTGCTAAGAGTTGGTACTACCTTCAGCTTCTGCTGGGGGAAGGGAACCAGGTATTCCCTAAGAATCATTGCCAAGTACCAACTCCCAAGCTATTGCTTTCCAGTCAATTTCTCCTCTAATCACATGACAAACCGTCTAAAATGGGTTATTTTCTGTTTACTGATAAGACAATTGAAGTTCCCAGGATTAAATAACCCATTGAAGGCCTCCCAGCTTGGATGAGGTAGAATTCACATGACCTTTAATCTATCAGATGTAAAAGCCATTTGCTCAAACATTAGATTTTGCAATGTATCATTGTCTTGAGTTGTGTCCTAGAGAAAGAATATCTCGGTGGTCAAGGTAAGAGGAGCTACTCAAATATCTGAACTGCTGTTTTATAAGTGGAACGGAAGCATTCTCTTAGACTCTCAAGGGATTCCCAGGAGCAGGCCACCAGGGCTGATGTATGGTAAGAAGAAGACCTAAATGGGACCACTGGGGGTACAAAAGCAGACAAAACAAACCAAAACAGAAACCCAGACCAAGAGTTTCTAGCGCAAAGCTTTATACAGACCGTGCAATTAGTGCAGCAGGCTGAATATTTCAAGTGCCACCATTTCTGAACACAGGTGTGTATCAGTTTTTTTCAAAAGATCAAGGCTTTCAAAACAAAATTAGAGAAGAGTATCCTTGGGCTTGGGAAAAGGTTTCCTGCACTACAAAAGATTTTTAACCTTTTGGGAAAGCAGAGGACTTTCATTAACAAACCTTTATCTAGAATCCTAACACATGCAGCGTATACATGTGCAAGGCTCTAGCGGGAGCAGGTCTGGGTGCCCCGAGCTGGATCATCCCATGCTTCTTTCCTCTGTCAAGAGTTCTGCCCAAGGCACCTCCTTGGAGCTTTAAAGATGCCTTAAAATACATGGAAAAGCATGCACTATAGAAATCCTTCAAAAAGCAAGACTTGCCATTTGTTTAAAATAATAGGTGACATATTAAAATGGATCATAAAATGTTAGACCTTTGCCAGCTCAGACACATCTGTGACATTCAGCGAGACTAGGACAAATTACTGCTCTCTCTTATTCTCAATGATTGAAAATGCATGGAATTCAATGTCTATGAATAAACACCTGCTGTGTGCCAGGAACTGTACCAGACACTAACTACGATACATGTGCAGTCTCCTTCGATTTCAACCCTCCTCCCTCCACCCCAGGAAGTTCATCTCACTGCTTTCAATTTGAAACTGAGAAGAATCAAGTAAGGAGAGTTGTTTGACACTGATCTGAAACCTCACCAGCAGGAGAAAAATGATACTGGGAATTTCTGCTTGTTGATTTTCAGACGGGATCTCAGTGTGTATCTCTGACTAGTCCGGCCTGGAATTTGTTATGTAGACCAGGGTGGGCTCAAAGAGATCCTCCCAAGTCTCTGCTTCCCCAAGCGCTGAGATTAAAGGTATGCCTGGCACCCCCACCATGCCTGGCAAGGTTGGGATTTTAATGGTGGGTGGAATGGATTAGCGTGTCTGACTTTGGTCACTAACCCCTAAAGATTCTTTATGGGATGGAAACAGTATTAGCCTACCTCCAAGTTGCTTACTGTAGACCAGCATGCTTCAGGAGTGAGATTGCACCTCACCTTTTTGTTTCCACAAGGCATTCTTATCCTCACAGATCCATGCTGTGGATTCCCTGCCTTGGCCTTTTCCTTCTTGGTCCCCTAGCCCAGGGGCAGCCTGTTCATCAGGGTCAAGGCCCAGTGGCTGTTGTGGTTTGAGGGTATCCAGCTCCATTCCTCACTTGGGAGCTTCGTGCAGGGTGCACCGTGCTGAACCGGAGGTGGTCTGGCTGAGAGCACAGATTCCAGTGAAGCTTCAGTCTTCGTAGCCCTGGGAGTTGAGTTAATTCGAGGATGTGGGGTGAGGAGCCAGAGAAGTCCTTGCAATCCCCTTGAGATATAGAAACGCTAGGTGGGTAAGAACAGCAGGGGCATCTCATTCCTGCCTCCCTTCGCTGTATCGGGCCACTTAGCATACTATAAATATGTTGTCAGACAAAGAACGGGCGCAGGTGATGAGCAGCGCTCCTGTGGGGTGATAGGTCCTTAGAGGCTTCCTGAGCACCGTGCCTCTTCCGCAATCTTTGTCCTTTGGGATTTGAGACTCAGGAATCACTGAGTAAGGTCAGCATTCTCCTGAAGCCTCAGGGCTCTGGAGACCCCTAGAGGCAAAAGCCAGTGTTACAAGCCCCCCTGGCCTCCAAGCAGGGAAGAAAGGTTCTTGCTTATCTAGAAGACGTGGCTGTCCTTAAATGAAGTACACTTCTGGCAAGCTCAGAAGGCAGAGCCTGGCACATGTGTGTGCATGTGCATGTGTGGGGGTATTAGAGGAGTGGGAAATGCTGGCTACATTTGTGAAAACAAACCTGTCCAAAACTAAGTTGATTTGGTCCTATCTTCCCTGCCTGCCTGAGTCATGCTCTTTAGTGCCCACCAGGCAGCATCCTTCTCAGCTCCTGCTGAGCCCCTTGGCTACCCAGAGGCTGCCCTTCTTAGCACCTCCCTACCACCTCCATCAAGACGATAGTTTCCCTCTGGCCCTGTCACACCTCGCAGTATCCTGATGAACTCATTTGTACTAAAGCATTAGTGACTGATAATGACTTAATGTGCTGCCCTCCCAGTTAACACTGGAGCATTTCAAGGGAGAAATTCACAGATTTTTTAGGCCGAGGGAAAGACCCACGTTTTTCCCCTTCCAGAAGTATTGCAAGCCCCTCAAAATGCACAGACGGTTGTCTGGATAATAGCCACTTCTAGCAATATTTCAAGGCATTGCATGGATGCTTGTACAGAATTGCTCAACAGAGACCTTCTGCAACACACACTCCTTAAAGACAACACCTATCTACACAACCCTCATCAGGAGAAGAGAGCTGGGGTGCAAGAGCTGACACCGCTGGTAGTGTCTCAACTAGATGCTTTATGAGATTTCATTTACTTGTGGGAAAGCCCTTTATCAATGGGAAAAGAGGCTCAGGTACCACTAACCGGAGAATACATTTGGGGCAGCCTCTGTTAGACGATGATCATGTTTTCTTGCCCAGCTCCTTTACCTCACAAGCCTCAGTGTACACAACTATAAAATGGATGTAGCAAAATTCACAGCCCAGGATTGCTTAGAGCATGAAATATTGCAGAATTAATACTATAATATCTAGTGTTTGAAGAATGCCCACTCTGTGACAGCTCTGTTCCTAATCCTACTTTTATTTTTATGATTTTTTCCTATCTTAAGTTTCCATGCAGAACAGCATGCAAATGCTGTATTTATTGATCACTAAGAAGATTCACCAGCAGTCCAGCCTCCTAGGCGTGGTTGGTTTGGTAATGAACTGGATTTCTCTCCAGATGATGGCACTGTATGAGATCATTTTTGCCCTCTGCTTGGTTTCTTTAAATGTATCTCACAAATGCAGTGAGTGAAATGGATTTGGCAGTGAGTTAGAAAGACTTAATGCATTTTGGAAAGGGGGAAAAAGAAGCCATAACAAAACCTGGTTTGTTTTTGTGATATACAGTTCATGTGATATGACAAAAATCCATTTTTATGCTTAGGAAAATTGGCTAATTTTAAAACAGTTGACATATGCCATATGCATATCGAGTAATGATAGATTTTGCTCAGGCAAACAACAGAAGAACACAGGGCCAGAATATCTGCTGGGTTTTCATCAGTGAAATTCTTAGTTTATGGCAAACCTACCCTGCGTAAGAGTGAGGAAGGATACAGAAAAGGGACTCATGGTGGCCTCGGGTACCTGAGTCAGACATTAAGTTATAAAAATACCATCTACCAGAAGTGAAACACAGACACCGTGTTTTCATGAACTGAGTGAGAAGAGAGAGGAGTCTACCTACACAGCAAGCTTTCTGTGCCAGACATTACACAGTTCATGAAGCTACGGGCTAGAGAGGGGAAGCAAATGAAAGGGATGTGAAATTGGTTAGAACCTCTGGTTTGGGCTTCTGACCTTTTTCTGGTCATTTCTGTTGTTGGAAAAATGTACAATATTTGGCTCCTAGACACGGCTTTAAGTGTGCTTTGGGATCTTCCTGTAGTTCTACATAAATCTGTGCGTTGGTCAGAAGCCCAACCCCTTATGGGCTGATGGTGTCCAGTCTAGTTTTCTGGACTCAAAACTTTTATTTTATTGTATTGTATATATTTCAAGACAGGATTTAATTAGTGAGTGCAGAAAAAAACTGAGGCAAAGAGCTTGGAGGTTTATGGCCAGGCTTCAGGACTCAGCAGTTTGACACGTTAATCCTGTTATTTCTCACCTTAAAGTGAACAGAGTCAGCAGTCGGTTTTCTTTCTTCCCATAACTCATTAGTTATTAAGTTTTCTTTCCTTTCAGCTTTATTTCTCATCCTTTTCTTTGTTGGACTCTTTCCTCTGGTCCTCCACTGTGCTTTCCCTCCCTCCTCGAGATATCAAAAAAACAGAGAAAGCCGATATCTTGGTAGCTCATTTGTGACTAGACCAAATAGGAGAGAACTTTTTCCTGATGCATTTTGCCTTCCAGAGTAAGTCCCTTGTCCCCTGGTGGACCTGATCATGAAGGTGACTTCTGTCAATGCCCCACAGTGATCTGAAGGTGAGGGGCTAAGCAGTGTGTTACCTATTTACAGACAAAGCACTCTGAAGGCAGGAGTTGAGGCTTGTCTGCCTTCTTATCCCTTCCCTCCTGGCACAACACCAGTCACTAGGAAGACGTCTTTATTTACAAAATTAACAGAACAAAATAAAAATTGCACAAATCTCACTATTTATCTCACCACGCCCATTTTCGTGAAAGTGACTTCCTGAAAAGCGATCTAGCGTCCTTTCCATGGAGGGGATTCAATATTCAGAGCTTCAAATTTATAGAAGTGTAAAATTTGGGAAGGTTTTCCTGCAAGGCAGAAGCTCTCAAATTTTAATGTGCACCCAGGGAGCTTATTAAAATGCAGCATCTTCGGTGCTTTCTCCAAGGACCCTGATTCCGTAGGTCTTATGTGAATTGCAGAAAGCTACATTGTAACACGCTCATGATGGGAAGGCTACACGTTGAAAAGCACCTTTTTAGATTAGCTGGATAAAATTGCACCCAGGTTCTAGTTAGTAGACTGAGGGTCCCTCAGCTGGTTAATAGATGTCATATGGGGAAGGGTTCCACGGTTAGAAAAGTTGGAAGAACGTCATTGTGTCCCAAACAACCATTTCTCAGACACACTCCAAGGATGGCTGTCCACAAGAAAGGGGCTTGATTAACTAAATAGTTCATACATATCTGTATACATACTTGCATGTATATCTTAGAACCTTCATTTGTTTATTGCCAAACACCTCTTGAGGAATTTGATGTGGAAAGTAGTAGGGAACCCCTACAGGACAAGAGCGGTAGTGCAAGTCAGCTGTATTACTCCACTGACTTTAAGGAGGGAATGTGGAGTTGGGAGATTCTCTAGCCATGAAGGATAGCCTGGAGAAGGGTTTGTGTAAGCAGCCATGATTTGTTAAGAGCTTGATATTTACCGGCACCATCCTCTCTTTTTAATTATGAATTAACTCACTTCATTCTCAGAACAATGAGTCAGACTCTTATTATTCCCATTTCAATGAGAGGGAACTAAGACACAGAAAGGTTAATACTATGCCAATGATCATGAAGTTATCAAATGACACAGTGGGACTTGGACATGGGGAGTTCTCTCTGGAAAGCCTATTCTGTTAACTGTTTTATCAGGCAGCTCTTCTGGGAGCAAGGTCCTGGAAATTATGGCCACCGAGGAATGACAGTTCCTGGCAGATAGAACCTGTCCAGGAACCATGACATCCCAATACTTCTGGACAGAAGACCTGTGATCGTGGCCCTTCATCCATCAGAGAAATTATTATAATGACCCTTGAAACCTCTGAAAGATTTTGCTGCACTTAAACACAAAGTATGCTCAGTAAAACAACCTGACACGGATGATTCATGGAGGGCTATTAGGTACAGAATCCTGTGCCTATGACATCCCAAACTGAGTGGATGATCTAGTCATCCTCCTGGCACCTTGATAAAAACAACAGCAACCTGGCCCTCCATTCTCAGTCACTGCAGGAGGTATTCCAGCGTGGCAAACAGAGATGACTGACTTTCCAAGGATGGGGCTTCAGAGAAAGGTTTCAACAGCTAAATCTTTGAGTCTTTGGAGAATCAGTCTTCTCAGCACGGCATGGCTGCACCCAAGTTATGTGGTTCCTCTAGATCAACAGTTTCACATGCCAGGATACGTTGAATTGACACTTTAATAGAAACTGTTTACAGCACTTCTGATTGGCTGGCCCACCATCAGCTATCAACTCCTAAGTCCAGTTAGAGACATGTGATCTTGTCTTGGCTACTTTGTCTCCCACTGTGAACTTGTTTCTCTGGTCTGGGAGCTCCCTGGTATTGAAGAAACCAAGCAGACACTTCTGTCACAAACTAAACAGGCAGACATACCCAGATGAGTTCTCCTTCTGTTTCCCTTTGGAAAGAGACTCACTTCCATGTGCTGAACTCAGAGTCAGACATGGTGAGGACAGAACCTGTCATTCCTCTCCGTTTCATGTGAAACATAAAGCATCATCTCACAAAAAAGGGGGGGGGGAGAGACTTCAGCCTCACAAGAGCTCCCCAACATCTCTCGTGCATGGTTTTATCTTCTTTCCGCTCATGGAAGATCAGTTTTCTATTATCCTCAATGGATCATTGTAAGTGGTAAAAACTGTGAACTCTGAGTGCCGGGCTCGCCACAGATTTATCACTGTTGCTTGAAGCTGAGTGATGGATATTTAGGGACTAGCAGAATCATTTTTTACTAGAATATATGTTTTGTTAAATAATTAAAAAGATTTAAAAATCAGTCCATGGATCCTAAGAGTCTTAGGTTAAAGTTCCAAGAAAGTACTATAATTCTGTTACCTGGGATCAATAATATATATATATATATATAAAACCTGGAACCAACAATACATATATGTGTGTGTGTGTAATATACATATAATATCCATACTCTGAGACCCCATTTTCTCATTAATAAAGCAGAAATAACATCTTCCTCTGAGGGTTATTGTGAAAATTAAATTAGAAGGTGGGGTAAGTGCAGTACAATGATTGGCTCTTGTTTGATTAATAGTAACTATGACCCCTGTCATTACTAGTGTCTTTGTAGTCAGTATCATTTGCTAAGTTCCTTACAGCAAGTACCATGACTTATTCAGCTCTATATCTATATTTATTCTATATTGTTCAATCCAAGTTTATATAATAAAAACAAAAATTACATACTGAGTTCCTCTGAGGCTCCCAGAGCTAGGAAAATAGATACGAACAAAGCAGATGAAAATACAATTCCTGTCCTGTTGAAGCTTATACGTTGACAGTGGTAGGAAGACAGACAATAAACAGAACATGTAGTACATAACTTTTGTTATTAGAAGGTAATAGATTCTTTGATAACAATATAGCAGAAAAGACTAGAGCTCCAAAGAGTACTGCAAGATTCTATTATAATTAGGTTGGTTCTCAACAAGGTGACATTTGTACAAAGACTAGAAGTTTGGAAATCAAACCATTTGGTTATCTGAATTTCCACACAGTGGAAAATTGGTGGATTTTGTCTAATGGCTGCCCATGCTTGTCTGTGATGTCTATTCCTCTCGTGGACTGCCTCTTACCTTCTGAAGCTTTCTCCTTCTGTTTCACTTCGAGCTCCTTGGGAGCTTAAAGCATGTATTGTCTCTTCCATTTCTGTTCGCTCACAGAGCTCCCGACTTGGTGCTGCATGTAGGTTAAAAACTCATTGTTTACAGGAAGTAAATTCACCTATCTTTCCTGGAGGTTATTATTTAAAAGCAAAAACTACAGTCTCTACATTTAGAGCAAAACACCCTGTTCACATGCCCGCTTTCACAGAACACTCACCTTCTTTAGGCTGTGCTTGCTTGCTATTTTCAACGATGCTAACCCAAGTCAAAGTGCACACTAACTGTAGGAAAATCTGCAGTTCCAAAAGGTTCTGGAAGAAAGGAAAAGGGGCAAAATGTGGGAAGGTGATGGAGAGAAACAAATGATCTTTTTCTATAGCCCTAAAACCGACAAAATATTTCAAATATCTTCATGTAGTTCTAAATTGCAGTTGAAACTTGGCTTTAAAGGAAACCATAGTTCTAGGTAGATTTGACCTCAGATCCAAAGAAATCATGGAAGACTATTAGGAAAGATGCTAACAAAAAGGAAGATTTTGACTTTTTAAAATAATACAATCAAATCCTTTTGCTAGTCAGTCAACCGAAATGTGAGCCCTGTTTATCAACATGGTCCTTCAGGTCACTGAATCTGTCAGCAACCAATGTCCCAGCATCGATTTCAGAACATCTCTCCTCTGGCCAAATCCATGTGCCTTGACTGTCATAGGGAGGTGACAGTATGATTCATTTGGCTGACACGCTCTTCTAGAGAGGATCTCCAGTCAACAGTGGCAAATTAGCTCTGGGATGGTCAATTGCCTTCCAGCTAGTTACAGGTCCGAACAATCAGAGATACTAACCGTTCCTCCTGCACACACACCCTCCCTGTCTGATGCTGAGGAATCTTTTGATCTTTTACCCCTAGTGGTCACTTCTATATAAATGCTTCTCCACTGGGAACCAGGGAACATTGATCATTATTTTAAACAGAGGCCTCTCTACATTGAGATGTTTTGTCCTGAAAGAGCCTGATGGAGTAACACATTGTACTGCTGTCACTCTCCAGAGAGACCCTCACAAAAGCAGGTTGTCTATCTCCTGTCTCCTAAGGCAAACTCATGAATAAACCATCTTAACTTTAAGTCATGTGCATAAATAATTTAAGATAGGTTTGTGAGGGGAAGAGAAAAGAGAATACTATGTAGGGCACTAATCATATCTCCCGAGTGCTCTCAGATAAGATTTCAGATGGTCCTTAGAGCTTGGTAACATGGATGTTACTTGGAGCTGTTACATGGATGTGAGCCCACTGAACAGAAATCCCATCATACCTTATTACCCTCTTTCTTGGAACTCAGCTGACAAAGGGTAGGACCTGGTAAAGCTGCAGCATCCTCAGAAAGTCCTCATCACTTCTGCTTTACTCAGCTGCCTCCAAATTAGCATGACTAGGGTGGGTTCCCTTCAGAATCTAGTTAGTCCTTAACTCCACCCCTGAAACCGCTCTCCAACCTCCCTATTGACACACTGCGAAAACAGCATGGAAAGGATCTTGTTCCTCTTCTTTCTGGTTTTGTCTTTCCTCACTCACTTCTCCTCACTAGACTGAAGTGATGTGACATTTAGAAAATGTCTTTTCAAGTCTATTTACCCATCTGTCGCCTAGAACAGTCTCTGTCCCTCGTTCTTTTTCTCTTCCACATATATTTCAAGTGCAGCTCTTTCTGCTTGTGTCACAGTTCTCTCTCATCTCTCTCCCTTGTTCTTTGTCAGCCAGCAAAAATCTCCCTCTTCCCGTCTCCAAAGCAGCCTACATACCATCTGCCAAGGTTGGCAGGCTCTAAGCTTGCTCCTCTCCTTTCTCCACTGGTGGGAATTGGTAAAGAAAGTCATGGAGATCCCCATTTGAAGCAGCTATAGGCAGAGTGGCCCCTTCTGTTAATTCCTCTTTTGCTGGACCTTCATTTCACAAATGGAAAGTAAACTTTGGGGTCTCAGAATGCCACGTGGATCTAGACACAGGGCCAGATGATAAGTTGACAAGAACAGACTCTAAGGTCAAATTGCCTGGTTTTACACCTGAACTTGACTAGCTCTGGAATCATGGCTGAGTCATCTTAATATATTGAAAGCTCCTCATGTAGAGAATGTAGATAATCATCCTGTCTTCCTTGTGTGTTATAGTAAGGATTAAATGAAGTAATTCTGCCCATCACATTGTTGCCCGGCTCACAAATACTAGTTGTTCTTAGCATAGCTTCTTAAATGAATGCATTAAAGCTCACCATCCCCCTTCTCAGCCAAGAGAATTACTCCAACACCTTCATAAGGCTCTGGAGTGTCCAGAAACCATTAAGATCCAGAAACCATTTTCCTGCTCAGGAAAGCATTGCTGAGTCAATTGGCTTCTCACTCACAAAACAGTACTTTATAAATCTCCAAATCTTGGTGCTAGAAGGCCCTGTTGAAACTTGTGTCTTGATGGAAAAAGTGATAATTTGCCCAAAGACCATTTCTGGGTTGAATTTTCTAAGGCTCACCAGGTTTGGGCTGGGAAGGCTTTTTAGTGACCAACTCTGCCTCTTACTTCTAGTCCTCTGAAGAATGTATTACTTAAGACTACATACATATAATCCCTGGAAATATGAGGATGAGAACAAACTACAACAGCACCATAGGACTCGATGAGCTATCAGTCCCCCAAATCTTGATCATATGATTCATACGTTGTTTACTGCCCATGTATACACAAAACACCCACACTGGACGCAGCAAACCTTTGCAAATTTTCAGCCTCACGTTTTAAGCTGCAAATGCTCAATGATGAGATCTATTTACAAATATCAAATCACTTGATGTTATAGAAATTAATTATATCATTCTTCTAGCATTTTCTATAACATATATCATGTTTTAACTTTACATTAAAGGATAAAAGATTACAGTGAAGGACCATATTTTTTCCAAATAGCTTTTAAAGTGGCATCAATCAATTGGGGTAATGAAAATAATGGGAAACAACTTTTGAGCATGATGTTCATGTTCACAATGGAGCGAATATGCCAATAATTGCTCTACCATCAGCAGACATAATCAGAGTCTCCTGCAAACTTCATTTCCTCTTATTACTTCCTGTCTTTGAATCCTCAGAATCTTCACCAAACTGCCAAAGTTAAGACTGTTGTGATTTGGAATTCCTTGAAGATGGATTTTTTTTTTTCAGCATAGACAAGGAACATAGGCTCTTTACTTGGCAGGTCGCACTTCTTAGTGTATAGGTGGAGGTTCACTTCTCTGGAGATGGATGGGTTTTTCTGTAGTGGATGAATGGACCTTGCAATTCTGTACTGTCCTGAAAGGAAATTATTTGCAGAAATAAAGGTAACACTACAGAGACCAACTGTAAAAGCTTTCTTTTCCCAAACCCAGTCTAACTTATCTCTCCCCATCCATGTTGCTGCATTGCCTGTGTGTATTTATTGGTTTCTGGAAAGGAACAGAACCCATATTAGCTCTAGTCTTATTAATAACATCACTCATATCCCTCATACAACTGAGTTTCAACTTTTATTATGACCACTGACCAATGGCCAGACCTTATGTTCAACTTTGCGTTATTTATAGTGGTGTATGAGAACATGAGCAAATGAAATTTGAGGAACAGTTAAAACTTATTTTCCCCATGCCTTCCCATGAGTAACCCATTGTAGCCATGAACAATGGCAAAATAGATCAGGTTTTACCTTGTTCAGCCTACATGCAAGGATGAATGTCTTATCAAGTAATTGAAAACATAAAATAGATCAGAATATACTCTGAAAAACAAAACAAAACAAAAAACTAGATTTAGAAATATTCAAGATTAAATAAGTTAAGGAAAACTAAGGTTTGACCAAAAATAGAAACCAAGTTGCATGGGCGGTAGGATGAGCCTATCGCACTAGATGTGAATGCCCAACAATAACAAACTGCTACCTACATGGGTAGAGAGGCTTTGTAGGTAGGAAATTCCCTGAGCTCTGAAGCATGATATGTTGCATCTGCAAAATCATAAGAAATGAGGTGGGGTTTTGTCTACCATTCCTTTGTTTGTCTAAGTGATGGGGCTTTTAATATCATTGTTCATTTTTACCAATCTCATAGGCTGAAGCCAGAACCATAGCATGGGTGAGAAGGGCCTGAATCTCTCCAATGGCATGGTTAGGTTTCCAAAGCAGTTTTGATCAGAGTAATAAGTGACTGGATTTGAGCAATTTCAAGCCATTTCCCAGTCTGTGAGGGGGAGGGGTTAGGGAGACAATTAGATAGAATCATCTGTGTTATCATATTGAAAGCAAATATCGGCCTTACATTAACAGCATTTATAGTATACACAGAGGAATTACAGGGGACATGGCCAGGAATGCCCAACAGGCATCAGTGGTAATTCAATTAGAAGAACCTTCAGGAACCAGATAACTGCATGAAATTCTTGCTTTCCTCTTGTTGGGCTATTCAACGTAATTTTTATTTGTCTCTCCTCACATAAAGAAGGAAATAAATGTGTGCCCTCTTCTGAACCTGAGCCATGCTCACTAAAGCATCCCTCAGTTAGAACTCAACAGAGCAAAGTCGACTGTGTCCAATGGGTACCCTGAATTCTCAGCACAGACCCTCATGGCAGAGACCCCCAAGGGCTCTTGCAGAATAATGTGGCTTTACTCTGGTCTTTCCCATCACATGGTGACACTATTTACAGAGCCCATGGTGTCAGAGACCCAGACATCACCTTTCACTCAGATTCACTTGATTGAACTGAAGTTCAGATAGAAACTTGCTTAGAGAAATGACTTGCTCAGGGCCACACATTTAATTATTGGCGAAAGTTCCGACTAGAATCCATCTCTCTTGTGTCCAAGATCATGTCTCTCAACTTTTACCTATTATCATGGATATGCTGGAATTAATACTAGAGAAAATATTGATACTTAAAGAAGATGCTAATGATGCTCACAAGACGTTTGCCTGTGTAATCATTTGTTCCATGCAGAAGGCAATAACACTGACAGACTATATCTTTTACCATTATTCAATGTATACAAGCAGATGAAGTTTAATGTTTATTTTGTGTGTGTGTTTTTCCAAACATCATTTTTCAGTAAGATGTGGAAAAGCACATTTTATGTTCCATTCAATACCCTAAAATATTTCTCTATGAGATGTTATTAGTCCCAATCCCTCTCCTAAGTAAGATATTTCCCTTTCACGCTTTTTCATCTAAATTTCAAAAGGGGAGAGATAAAGATGCTATTTTCCCTACTAAGGTGTTTCATGAGTACCCAAGTCTAGATTTAGGGCTGTGAGATGTCCTAGACTCAACCTCAAAAGGACATTTGGTTTTAATGAATGACATTACTAGAAAAGACAAGAATCACTCATCTGCCTACTGTCAGTAATAGGGATGAGATGCATTTGTAATTTGCAGGAAAAACCTTGTATCTAACCGTTCAGCATATCTAATCTCTTGCTGTCCCCTTTAGATTTTAATAAGCCTTCATTTTTCTTTTTCCTGAACAGCTACCCATGACTAAGAATATTTAATTCTCTTTCCTTAGATGTAAGAGCATCTCATACATAGTTGCATATGGACAAAAACATAGTAGTGTAAAGTGGCAATGCTGTGTGTACTTGCATGATGTGAATATGTGTGCATGCATGCAAATTACACATGTCATGCTTTGCACTAGCTGGTGCCTTGCAATAGTTTCTAATGCCATGGAAGGACTTGACATTTTCTTGGAAGACATTCAAAAGGAGTTTTGAACTTTTTTTCTTTGTTTTTAAGAATTCACCTTATGGGCATTATAAAAACAATTTACACTTATTCAACAAGTTGTTTTATCAAATAACAATTGATAATAGACTATTTGACAAGAGAAATAGACAGGCCTATGGCTATACAGTCTTAAACTGGCATATTTGGTTCCCCTGAAAACTCTTCAGCTCAGGGAGTTCCTAAAAAAGCCCTTCTCGTCTATTCGGTCCCCTTTTATACTAATCCTGTTTGGTCCCAAATGATTTCTTATCTAAACATAAATTATTTCATCAAAGGACAAATATTTTCTATCATTAATTATATTTATAGAAATATGTTTCTGGTTTTGGAGGAACTTCCAAAAGTATTATTGAGTCATTGGCTTAGCCCAAGAATAAAACAGTATATCTGTGGGACTCTTTTGAGAAACAGTTTTCCTTTTGGATGCTCCAATTCTAGAACATTTCCTGATGTACTGTTTCTGATTGTGGCCACAGCTCAGTGGTGGCCCCAGGCTGACTTGAAAAGGGTGACATGCGAGCCCTTTGCTCTCCTTTCCTTTCCGGAGTCTTTCTTCCTCTTCTGCATCCACTCTGTCTCAGAGCATTAGATCCCTTGTGTGGTTCCTTTCTCCATCTGGGTCTGAATCCCAGGCCTGCCATTCACTGGCTTTGTGGCTGTAAGAAAGTAACTTAATTCCCCTAAGCTTAAATGAAATCAAATCAACACCAACACCCACAAGGCAGGAGAGAATCCATTCCTGAAAAGCATCTGGCAAAGAGCCAAGCCAATCTTGGATGCCAAAGGGCAAAAGAGAAGTCATCGACCAGCCATGGAGCCAGGCATGCTGAGAGCCAAGTGGAGGGGAACATCCAGGGCCCACGTCCTAGAAGAGCATCCAAGGCCTGTAGGTAGTACTGTCAACAACAGGGAGGCCAGGAGCACAAAAGCCTGGCAGATGGCATTTTGCTGATCTGTCGCTTCTTTGCAAAGGGCTGGGTGGACCCCCTCTCCGAGCTGTTCCCTCACAGCATCTGGAAAGAATGATACCTTCCTCACTGGGTTATTTTAAGATTTTGATGACACACCGAGTAGCAAAGTGCTTTGAAAACTGTAAAGTGCTCTACAAATGCTAATTTCTCTATTTACCCCTTTACGAAACTGCTTGAAGCTGGCAATTTATAGTGGGATAAGAGAAACAAATTCATGGTCAAGAAGAGCACAACTGATAAAGCTGAATGGGACGCACATTTTAATGGCTAGCATTTCCCCAGCTCAGTATTCCCGCACACATACATTTTAAAGTCACCTAAGGAACTTTGATCCTTCTAGTGCCCTTCAGGCCCTGGGTATGGGGATTCTGTATTGATTGGTCTAAGGACCGGCCGATGTGTTGGCATAGTTTCAAAGGGAACATCTCAAGCTAGAAATGTAAACGACAGTCACGGTGTCGGTATGTGTCTAGCCAGCCCTGCATGTACTCTCATTCCCTCATTCAACATATGTTCACTGGGCAGCCATTCACCACTGTGCACCCCCCTCCCCGCCTGCTCCATAAATATAATATAAAAAACGGAGTTCTCCTCCTAAAGCTCAGCCAGCGGAACACGCACGTGTGCATATAAGTTGCAAAGTTATGACTATACTGGTGAGATTTATAGGGTAAGGAGACAGTAGGAAAGAGGCTGAAAACTCTCCCAGGGAATATCAGAAGCCTGTTCCAGAAAACTGGAAGTTAAGGTAAGTGTTGATAAATGTGCAATATTTTTCCAGGCAGAGAATAATAATGATACCCAACACTTACTCTACAATTATTAATGGCAGAGTCAGCCCCTGCCCAGAGCACTGTGCCCTGACAGTCATGTAACCATTCCAATGACAGATGTAGGAAATGAATACCGGTATTTTTCCATAGGAAAAAGGTTCTCTGAAGGTGGGCCACTCTAGCAACAGCATCGCCACCACCTGGGAACTTGTTTGAAATGTAAATTCTCAGGTCTCAACACAGACTTGTTGACTGGGAAGCCCTTAGGTAGTCTTCAGAATTTTAATAAGGCCTTGTGTTGCTTGTGATGCGAACACACCATTGAAATCCCCTCAAAAAGCAAAGCTAAAGCAAATTGTTGAAGTGATCTGCTCAAAATCACTCAAGGACTAAACAGTGGAAGGAGGATTCGAATTAGAGTAGCGGGTCTCGGAATCTCCACTCTTAAATCTGTTCTGGGAGAGGAGAAGGAACCGTGATGAAGATAATAGAATTGACCTTCCTCCCCCTCCCCAGTTCATATGCTGGAGCTTCACCTCACAATGAGAGGTACACTAGCTATCTTCCTGCTGCTGTGATAATAAATCTGTCAGGAAACAACATGAGGAAGGAAGATATTTTGACTCGCTTTTTGAGAGTAGAGCCAACCATGGCAGAGAAGGCATGGCAACAGGAATGTGAGGCAGTTAGTCACAGTATATCCACAGTCTGAGCAGAAATAAACGCTGACACCTTGCTTACTTTCCCCTTTTCAATCAATCTGGGACCCCAGCCCATGGAATGCTGCCACTCATGTTTAGAGTGGGAATTCCCACCTGAATGGATGCAATGTAGGAGCTCCTTCACAGATGAGCCTGAAGGATTTTGTCTTTTAGATGATTCTAGATCCTGTCAGGTTGACATTATAACTATCACAAAAGGTATTGGGAGTTAGGATCTTTGGGAGATAATTAATAGTGAGATCAGAAAGGTGGATCCATAATCTAATAGAGAGGAGATAGATAGATAAATAGACAGATAGATAGATGATAGATGGATGGATAGATAGATGATAGACAGACAGACAGACAGACAGACAGATAGATAGATAGATAGACAGATAAATGATGAATAGACGCAGGTAGACAAATAGACAGCTAAACAGATGATAGACAGTCAGACAGACAGACAGACAAATAAACAGACACAGAGAAAGACAAAGAAGAGAAACAAGAATCAATTTTATTCCCTCTGTGTGATATGAAGGAGACACCATGAGCAGCCCTGTGTAAAAAGTAAACTTTCAGAGACCAAGAGCATCCTGACCTTGAACTTCTTCATCATTAGCTGAGTGAAAAAATTAGTTCTGTTGTTTAAACCACCCAGTTTACAGTATTTCGGAATGGCAGTCTGGGCAGACCAATACACATTTTCCTTGATTCTTCTAAGGGCAGCTTTGCACAGCAGGAGACTGCAGAGAACATGATTGTTTGACACTGATTGGTCATAACCCAGGGGAAGGAAGAGAGTACACAATAGGAGAGAGGAAAGAGAGAACATGGATCTATCAGAGTGAATAGGATGGAGAAGGAGGAGGAGGGGAGTGTGAGCCGAGAGAGTGAGACAAGAACTAAGCGAGACATTGAAGTCAGCTTTTGAAGCCCTCTTATGCACAGAAAAAGGATCTAAACTTATCGTACGAATGAAGCCAGTGAAGATTGTTAAACAGATCAGATTTGCATTTTAGAACAACAGCTATAAGGGGTAAAATCTGGATATGAATACAATGATATTGTTTAGGAGGAGATAAGACTGATAAATTACCAAGCTGTAGCATGATCCAGGTTCAAAGCAAAGAAAATGAACTAAAATAACAGAAGCTTGGTTCTAGATCTAAGATGTGTTGGGATTGTGATGCCTATGGAAATTTGCATAGGCTTGTTTACATATATATTATATGCAGGCAGACATCCACATTCCTGTGCATGGAGCAGTTGCTTAAAGACACTTATTAAATGCTTAACATTCCTTACTTAGCCTAGTGAAACCAGAGAGGAAAAGAAGAAATAATTGCAGCTCCCCTAAGCCTCTGTATTGTTTTACTTATTGCAATGAGCATGTGGTGCTATTTAATTTTTCAGCAAATTCAATAATGCTGGTTCATGTGCATGCAGCTCTGGAGCTCAGATGTGAGCACAGCCCTTAGTTTGAGATGTAAAATTGGGAGCTATTGCTGAATGGGTCACAGAGAGTACTGTGTGATTTCATAAACCTTGGGAAGAAGGGAGCAAACCTGAATATGCTTGACTGGTGTCTAGCCCCATTCAAATGATTGACAGACAGAAGAAGGCAGATGGCAGACAAGGATTAGACAAAGAAATGACGCGGAGGAGTCCAGAATCCCAAGGAAGCATTTCTTTCACCCTTCATGGTCTTTCCAGGTCTTCCTGACACAGGTGAGCTGGGGTTAAAACAAATGTTAGTTCTAGGGACACCGAGAAGTCAATAAAAGTGGTTGCAGCTGAGTGTGAGGTAGCCAAGCTGACTGGATAAAAGGGAAGATGAGAGTCTGGGAAAAAGAACAAAGTCAGTTGCAGCAGGTTATTGTCAGCTCTCTCGGAACTTCCAGTAACGATCAAGGGCAAGTTATCCCTGCCCTTTCCACTGCTAAACTTCTCTACTTTGTGGGTAGCTACATCTCTCTACATATCCCTGCATCTAATTGTTGTAATTTTAACAGACTGAATTGGGGGTAAAGAATGTCCATCTCACAATGCCGACACTAAGAGAGACATACATAGATCTAATCTACATGGGAAGTAGAAAGAGACAAGATCTCCTGAGTAAATTGGGAGCATGGGGACCTTGGGGTAGAGTTGAAGGGGAAGGGAGAGGCAGAGAGTGGAGCAGAGAAAAATGTAGAGCTCAATAAAAATCAATAAGAATAATAAAAAAAAATCTATCTCTACCTATTCCTTGGAGGAGAGCATGGAAAGAGTTGGGGAGGGTGGGAGAGAGGACAGACATGGTGGAAAGGTTGTTTTAGTTCTTGTCTCACTCTCTGGGCTCACACTCCCCTCCTCCTCCTTCCCCATCCTATTCACTCTGATAGATTCATGTTCTCTCTTTCCTCTCTCCTATTGTGTACTCTCTTTCTTCCCCTGGGTTATGACCAATCCGTGTCAAATAATCATCCTCTCTGCTGGTCTCCTCCTGTGCAAAGCTGCCCTTAAAGGAATCCGGGGAAATGTGTATTGGTCTGCTCAGGCTGTCATTCCCAAACACCGGCGATGAGGTGGTTTAAACAACAGGAGGCAGACCTTGGCCCTCGCTGCTCAGCTGTGTCTGCCCTTCAATCTGGAGTGTGCATTTGCTTTCTATGGTCGCTTTCTCTCTCACCTGCGCTGCCTGCTCACATCTTCTTCTTCAGGAACAAAAGAACTGAGACCATCCTTGTGCTGTGTCTGGTACCAGAGGGTGTATGGAGGAGGCATCTCTCCCCATCCCAACAACTCCACACATAAAAACAATATGTTTCAGAAAAAAAGAGAGAGAGAGAGAGAGAGAGAGAGAGAGTTGCATCAGCACCACATGCTGCTGGAAGATGGGGGTCGGCTTGCAAGATGCCCTTTGAATTTTGCAATTAGGACTCCGGGTTTATGAAAGACAAAAGAAAGAAAGACTGTTTTATTTTTATTTCCTCTCCTCTGAGGCACGCCTTGTATCTGATCTCTTCCCACCAATACTGAAGAGAAATGTGGCCTCGTAGATACACACTGAACAAACTTCACATAGATGTTGCATTCTATTTTTGTCCCTGGGGTAATATTTTAGGAAAGGAAAAAAATAATCCTTAGAGATGTTTTGCTCACTGAAGGAAGAGGATGTGGTGGCAGGGGCGGGGCAATAGTGGAAGGTCTTTCACCTTATTCTGCCTTATTGCTCCCCAGTACTGTAATTAGAAACCTCTAGACTTGGCAGCATGATAATTCTCTTAGGGAGAAGAATTGTAGGCCAGATTTGAAGAAAATCAATGACCTATTTGTAGTAGGGTGGTAGGTTTGGCTTCCCAACTTTGGTCACCGACACGGAGCACTTTCAGTGTGACTTGCTAAGGGCAAGGTTGCCCAGCACGAAACTAACATAGAGAATACTTATCTGCTGGTGTTTGGTCATCTTCTTTGAGGCTCAAGTCTCAGAGATGAGGTGTGATGGGCTGAGACCTCCCCCATGTGCCCAGGTAGGCTGGAACAGAGGCTATTTTAAGGATTCATGCCCATATTTAGTAACTCACAGCATCTGATGTGGATCTCCTTTGTATTCAGGTGGAGTCCAGCCTGGCACAGATGAAGCCCTGCCCCGCCTTCTTCAGAAGAGATGTAAAAGGCAGCGAGCATTTGCAGGCTGCAAAGAACTTCTTAGCATTCTAATTTTAAAATTGTATTTAGGTTGAGAAATTTAAGATTCAGGCATGTCCTGAGAAGTTTTTTCATATCTTATAAAAGCAGGGTGAGAAAAAAAAAATGTCTCCTTAAAAAAAAAAAAATCACCTAACTCTAGAGCGTGCCCTCACCACTTTCTCTGGCTGCACTCTCTGAGCAGACACCAGTGGCTCAGTGTCTAACGTCTGTGGTGACTCCACTTTCCCATCTTTCCAGCGGCCATGCCGGTTCCCGACACCATCAGCTTTTGTCTGACCCAATGTTCTGAACCAGCAACTGGTTTCTATTTTCATTCCAGACATCTTAGAATCTGCTCACAAAAATAACAGCCAGAGACAGCCTTCTATTACACAATGTCACACTCAGATTAGACACAAACTTAAAATTCTTATGGGGTCATCGCTTGAGAAATTCTGGTCACCTCTAAGTAAATGACCTTATCTACTCCAACTTTCCCTGTCAGTGCTCTGGTCTCTGTTCTTCTTGAGACAAGCAGAGCAGGTGGTACCCCTTGCACTCATTCCTACCTTGAGTTGCCATATTCTGATCCTCCGACTGAACTCCCCTCTTGGGACTCTTCCGCACTCGCCTCACATCTTTGCTCAAATATAACTTGTAGCTAAGCGTTCTGTATAACAGCACCCTCTCCCACTGACGTCTGTCTCTTTACCCTGTATTGCTTTTCATGGCTTCCACTGGATGCAGTCACGTTTAGTTACTGATATGTTTTCTCTGTGGACTCTCTACTAAAATTTAAGCATTATAGGATAAAGATATAGTTAATTAGTGTTTAACAAAGAGCAATTACTCAACATTTTGTGGAATAAGTATGGGATAAAAAAAAGGACATTTACAGTGCCACATAGAATAAAAGATGTTGAATAGAACGTGGATATCCAGGAGAAGCAGAAAGCTAAACTCATGATGCTACATCTATGCCTGTGGTTTATTTTCTCCTAATGTCTCTTTTAATTAGGATAGGCTTGGATAGGATTCTTCAGGCAATTTCACATTCATCAGTTGTATCATAAGGGACTGTTTATTTAATAAAGAGAAGGTAGACTGCTTCTCCAGTATCCCCATGAGGCTGTGAGATGAATTTACTTGTCTTTGGAAGTCAAAGGTTTTGCATTGTTCTCACGGCAGTCTAGATGAGAATGTGCTGTTTCACATATAGTCGGTAATCACTAGAAGCGCTTTGCCTGAAGAGCAGCACATGTTGAATGCCTGATAGAAGAAGTATTTCCTAACATCTAGACTCTGTCTGGTGCTTTACGCTTGATTCTGAACTGGAGATCAACTGTATATCCCTGTTCTAATTGGGATGTGCTAGGAGGGGATGGCATCCAGTTTGTATGTACTAAGAAGTATGAACCACACCCAATTATTTTCCACTGATATAAAACAATTGGGGACATTGTTAATATACTAGTCAATATTTAAAGGCCTAAGAATAAAATGATGAGCCAAAGCAGATAAAGTTGCAGCTTTTCTGCAACTCACAGAACTAGTAGGGAAGACAGATTTTGACAGAACAGTGATCCAAACAGATATGTAAAATCACAATGAACAAGCTCCACGAGTAAAAGAGATATATTGTCAAAGGCTGTAATTGAGAATTTAACCCTGACAGAGAGATTCAAGGAAGGCTTTCTTAAGGAAGTGATTCTGGGACTAAGAGCCGTGGGTTGAGTAAGAGACAAACGACACAACAGAACATTGATAATGTCAGCACTGAGGCCCCTAAAGAAGATCTGTGTGGGTGATTTGCAGAGCAAGGTAAACTATACGAGGCTGGAGAAGCAAGCAAGTGGGAGGCCGTTCATAACTCTGGATTCATTGTAATGATTTTTATAAATGTGTATACAGTGGTGGGCAGTCATTAGATGACTGATAGGTGCGGGGATTATTCTTCTTACAGCTGCTTAACAAATCACCGAACTTACAGTGACTTGAACCAACACACATTAATTATCTTGTAGTTTCTGTGGGTCAGGAGTCCATGGTTTAGCTAGATCTTTGCTCAAACGCTCACAGGGCTATCTGCAATCACAGTATATGGCCTAGGTTTCATTTCCTCTTGAAAGCTGGGCTAGGGAAGAATCATGTCCAAGTTCTTTCAGGTTATTGGCAGAATTTATAACCTTTAGTTACAGTTCTGAGGTTTCCATCTTCTTCCAGACTATCAGCCAGAGGCTTCCCTTGACTCCTAGAGTCCACTTACAATTACAAGTTACATCACCTTCGGCACAGATATTCAGTGCCAAGTTGTTGCCTTTTTCAAGACAAGCAAGAGTCTCTGTCTCTCAAGTCTGCTAAAATGGAGGCTTAGAGTATGCAATGTAATTGTAAGTGACATTTGTTATCTGTGTCATACGGTGTTGGTTAGAAGCAAGTCACAGGTCTTACTTGTTACTCAAGGACAGGGAACTAAAATAGGATCAAGTAATTTGGGAGGTCACCTCAGAGGGAATCAGTGGCAGAAGGAGCAAGGAGGCTGACCTGGATCTGATCCGATGAACAGAGAACACACTCAAAGTCTTGATGAGAAATAGGAGTTCAGCATAAGGTAAGACAAGTATGTAGAATTGTAGACATATATGAGCAACATTTTAAAGTTAAAAATTGATGGACCTTGGTGATGAGCTGCACTTAAGGGGCAAGGAGGAAGGAGATATCAGAAATATTAATGGGTCTCTGTCAAAGAAGTAGATCAGCGGCACTCAACAGTGCCAGTTGTTAAGAAACATCAGGGAGCTTTAAAAAGATACTTACTCAAGACCCCAGTCCTGGATGTTCAAAACCACAATGTTTGATGGGGAAGGGTCCAAGAAAGGAAATATTTAAAAATATTTCTAAATAGTTCAGATCTATTCATAAGATTTAGAACCTTAAGAACAGATGGATTAGTTTGCCCTTCACTATGACAGGAAACCACTTGATGTCATGAAGCTGAGTTGGGGTATGTTAAATTTGAAGATGATTTGAGATGTCCACTTCAGGCACCCAATCAAGTAACACAGAATTCATTTGAGAGCAGGAGAAAGGCCAGGGCTAAAAGCATGCATTCATACACTCTGACTGCATTCTGAAGTCATGGGTGTGGGAGAAGTCTAAGGATAGAAGTTACAGTGAGTGACAAGAGCAGAACCCTAAGAAAGAGCAACGCTTATTGATTTGATACAGTATGAGACTGTAAGAAGTAGCCATAGAGAAACCAGACCACACACACACACCAGCAAATATTGGGCAAGAAGACAGGAGAAAAAAAGTTTCAAATTAGAGATGATAGTCAATGATGGGAAATATACTCATACAGTTGAGCAGCAGCTACTAAAATATGTGACTCCCTCCGTAATAAAGCGTGCTAGGGAGCTCCAGCTACTTTTAATTGAACCTCAACAAAGATGTGGAATGTTTGCCTCATAAAAAAAATGAAATGACTGCGAAATATTGAAAATCTGGAGGAAACAGATTAAGTGAGATAAAGGGAATTTTAATTACTTCATATACTTGCTGATGACAAGAATTACAAGTAATAAGTGTGTAATGTGTTTTTTTTTCTATTAGAGTACTTTTCTAAACATATATACAGCTTTTAGTGGTGAGAGATTTGTTACATATTCATTACTTTTAATATAATAATAGCACACATGCTGTTTTATAACCTGTATCTTGAAATGCATATATCCTCGATGATTTTCTGTATCATTGACTATTCTTTAAATGATTGCATTGTACTGAATAGTATGGCTATACTATAATGCGCTCAAGTCATATATTATTTGACATTTAGGTTTTTTTGAACTTTCCCCTATTATAAAGATCACTTAATAAAATATAAATAGATTTTGTAATGCTGGAGTTGAACAAATACCAGCCCCTTCTTCATCTCTACATTGGAGATGCACCCGAGAAATGAGACACAAGTAAAGATGAGCTCCATCTCCAAAAAGAACAAGCACAGAGTGTGACCTAGATCTAGAACAAAATCAGGACCAGACAGATGACGCTTCCTGTTGAAACCCTGGAGACCTTTTATGGCAGAGCAGAGGCAGAGCTTTCTGTGCTGTTTGGTGAATGACAGAGAGAAGGAAGAGTGCGCATCCTTTTGCAGACAGCTGTCAAAGAGAAAGAAGTCTAGAATGAGCAGAACAGATGAGGTCAGTTTCTCCAGACTCAGTACAATCATCCCTCAGTGACCAGAGAGACAGGTAAATATTTCCCTTGATAACATCACCCCCATATATGGTAGCTAGCCTTTAAGATGTCCTTCAGTGATGCTTACTCTCTGATGCTCACACCTTTGTGTGGTTCCCTTTGAAACAGAACATCACTTGTTTCTGTAAACAATAAACGGAACAGAAATGATGGAGTATGACTTCAAGGCTAGATCCTGAATGTCACTGCAGCTCCCACAGTGCACCCGTGTCACCTCATCCAGCAATCCTTCCTTCCCAATCAAATTTCAGATGGCTATACCCCATCAGGACTACAATCCCATGAGAGACCTAGAGCCAGGAACTCCAAAAGTCCCCACCCCAAAGATGGTGTGAAAAAGATAGTAAGCCTTTCCCATTGTTTCCAGCTGCTGGGACTTTGGGTGATTTGTTAAACAGCAATGAGTTATGATGCTTCGAAATAGAATAGTAGGTGCTTTGAAAATAGAAAGCTGTGATATTATTCCTTTTCTAATACCAGTCAGCAACCATCTTTGTAACTATCTCTTCATGTTCACAGTCAAAATAATTGTAGCCCTGCTAAACGAAAGTAGATGCAGAATCCTGATGTCATACAATTGAATCTTGCATACATTATTTCAGATTCTGTAACATTGGCCTTAAAGCTATGCTGTCACAACCCTTGCCTTGCTCACACACTTGCCAGAAGAACAGTGTTGCTCTTGTCTATTGGAGACAATTGGGCCAAGGGTAGTAAAACAGCAATGCAAAGTCCTCCAAAGTTGATAGGAAGCACAAAGGCCTTTGGTCATATGCTGACTCTTGAGGGAACATTTTTGTAAACAGGCAAGAGAAAAGGCATATTACAGATGCCCAGTGTGCCTGCATTGACTTTTAATACAGGGCTTCATACACTGGTGGATATATTTGGTGTGAAGGATAGAAACACAGATGGTTGGAAATTCAATCCATATCTAAGAGACATGTGGAGAAAAGAGAAAAGAGGCAGGAACAAAAGAAACAAAGAGCCCAAAGCAATAGTTAATACCTGTGATGTTAGAGAGTTAGAGGAAGACACAACAACCACAGGAGAAGGGGAATTCAGTGAATGCTCCCACTGCAGCAAACTGCTCTTGTTTATGGCTCGGAAGCTATAAAGTTCCAACGGTTGCAGCATCATGCTTTTCAAAGGCTTATTTTTAGACAGCTCCCAATAATGCCCCAGGAGTTGCTAGATCTGAATTAAAAACTCCAGGTTCCTGCCTCCCCACCCCTTTTCTAAATAAAGAGTTATTGATTGACTAATGGCCTTCATATCCTGCTGCAAATAGCCCCTAAAGAAGAAGAGAGATATTACCCAGAGCCCAAGGGGCTAAGGACTTAGAAGAAAACAAGATTGTGTGTGGACAGACTGTGAGGTACCTTCGAGTCTAAAGAAGAAGGTGGAGGGTAAATGAAGAAGCATTTAAGGGGGAAAGCGAAGCTCTGGCAATAAATACGGCTACAATGCACAGGTACATGAGCGTGGACATGTGGAAGTTCTGTGTGAGTGATAAGTCTCTTTCGTATTTGTTAGAAATCAGAATCTTCTTCTTTTTTTTTTTTTTTGAGAAAATGGTGTTCAAGCAAGAGTTCCTGTGCTATAGTAAAGAAGATTTGCACAGAATATGATTCCAAATCTACTGTCAATTGGCTATATAATCTGACTCCTTAAAAATCACACACTGAACTCCAAAACAGGGTAACTTTCCTGGTCAGGTGTAGCTTGCAGATATGGTGTCCATGTTTCTCTGAAATATTCAGTTTTTATGGGGTGCTTTCATTTTCCTGCTCCCTCAAGGGTATTTCCAGGACTAACTTAGAACAGACTTCCAATACAGACAGACATAAGGCTATCAAGTGCATAAGGATGCTGGATTTGGAGAGAGAGGCAAGAGAAGGCAGAACTATAGATGCAAGAAGAGCTGCGGAAACATAGAATGACTTGGGAGAAGCGGACTGAGGAGAATAAAACCTATTGGATACCATCTGGGTTCTTGGTCCAGATAGTCCACCCTGGTGATAAAGTACTGATATTCAGGGTAACTGACTCCTCCCCTGAGCAGCTCAATTTCATCATAAAAATAAAACAACTTTGGAAAACATTGCCCTTAATTGTATTAAAGATCAAAAGACCCAGTGTATTTAAAGCAGTAAGAATGAAGCCTGGTGACTCACATTCCCAAGTAAGTCGTATTTTTCAGTGAACACTATCCACAGATAGTAAAACAGCTCCCTGGTTTGACGATGAGGGAGTGGCCACTGGTTTCAGGGAAGTCGAGCTTCATGGTGTTTATGGGATGCAGGATGGGTGGCAGAGAGTGGTACATAAGTGTAAATTCAAGAGAAATATACAGAGGTAATTGGGGAGAGAGAGAGAGAGAAAGAGAGAGGGGGGGGTTGTATTGGGAGGGAATCCAACAGATGAGAATTGAAGGAAAGGTAAGTATTTTACGAATTCTGCTAATTACTCCTCCCCATTCTCTCTCCCTCCAGTGGTGACAAATGTTGCTAACTTCTCTTCAAAAAAGTGGTACCTTGTTGCTAAAGTCAGGATACCATATATTACTCTAAGGCACCTCTTCCACTATTACATTATACCATCATAGGTTCAAATCCAGCAAACTCTTTCCTCAGGAGACTCTACTTTTGGGGTGTACTAATGGCATCCAGATATGTACATGGTCAGACAAATTTACCTTTATTATTTCTTTATAATGTATTTGCTTCCTTTTCTTTGCAAATGTACTACCTCACCAAGAGACAGCTGTGTTACCACTTTCAGGACTGAGAGATAGAAGAAAGGAAGTGATTGAGCCCCTTGTGTGTACTTAAAGGTTCTGTGCATCTCAGCAATACCAAATGCCAGTCACATAGACTACAGCATGAGTGATGCCTCCTAGTGTTGTGCAAGGAAACTACAATTCCCTTATGCTGTGGCCTGTAGTAGAAATGTGTGCTCTAAGTGAAGACATTAAAAAAAAAAAAGGGAAGGAAGAAAGAAAGGGAAAAAATTGAGAGCATCTTTAATTGAAATTTCTGGGGACTACAAGCACAGAAGGCATATGTGTAATTGCTCCCATGGCCCAGCACACCAGCTGGGATGTCAGGAGGGCAGCCATAGCCTCCGGGCAGCTCATTAGTACAGAGTAGGGATGGACGAAGGAAACAGAAGCTGTGTCCTGCTGAGTCACCAGTGTCATTTCCAGGATCTGCCTGGGTATCCCCACGCGCCTCCCGGCCAAGGACTGACTAAGCTCAGGGCTGTAGAGTTGGCGGAACATCAAGGCAGTGGGGGCCCAGTGTTAGCCGAGGGAGAGATATTTGTGAATGAGTGTGATGGAGTGTCTCTGTTTGTTTACACTAGACCCAGACAGATCTGCTTCACACAAGTAGAGCAAACAAGTGTGAGATTGCTACAATGGTTGCAGAGGAAGATTGTCTGAGCAGCTGCTCAGGTTGGTGGCCGAGATTCTCCAGTGTGATCAGCTAGCCTCACATCTTGCCAAGAGTGCCACAGACGACAAAATGAGGACAGACAAGCGCTCTGAATCCTTGTCTCGCCTTTATTTTCTTAATTAGAAAAAATTCCTGCTTCTGATCATAAAAGAGAATGTATTTTTTTCTCTTTGAAATGTGGGAATATACAAAATCACAGAAAATAACCCTAATTTCAGCATTTGATAACAACTATTCACATAAATTCATTTACAGTATTTTCCTTTAGAGAGTTCGAGCCTTTTGTTGGTATGTTCTGGTTCATTCTGACATGTAGTTGTGTGAAGATAGCTGGAAGAGAGTAGTACATCTTATTGTCGATATAGGAAAGAATTGAAAATAACTCAGACTTGCTTAAAAGTCACAGAGATTTGTGAAGCAATGTTTCCTGTCCCCTCGTTCTGACCTGTATAATAAAAATAACTAACTAATTAACATCTGTCTGAGGCTTCCCCGTCATAAGAAGCTTTGCCTAGTGATGACACCCCGCTGTGTACCACATTTATCTACCTCAGTCCTGAAGCAGAGGTCATCATAATTTAAGGGGGCTGGGTTAACCTGGTAATGGATGTTGAAGGTCAGGAGTCAGGACATTTGATCCTTCACTTTGCGGAACCACCCTCCATTCAAAGTCTGTATGCTTAAAGCAGCAAGATGAAAAACGTCTAAGTATTCCTCTTAAAGGTATCTTAGTCAGAATATGTCATGGTGGCTCTATGATCTCATTGACTCCTATCAGGTGGCCCAAGGTGTTTGTCTTATTACTGATAATGTAAACTTTGACCCCTGGAGTGTGATGGTGACTGCTGTCTAGACTCTGAGGGAGATAATTTAAAATTATAAAACGTCTCACCAGCAACCTGATCAACTTTCATAAATTTGGCTTAGCACTGCCCTTGTTTCTCTGTAGCTTTGGTGCCTGACTCAGAACTAGCTCTTATAGACCAGGCTGACTTCAAACTCTCAGAGATCTGCCTGCCTCTGCCTCCCAAGTGCTGGGATTAAAGGCGTGCGCCACCACCGCCCGGCTCACAAAGTGATTTTCTATATCCAGTATTTTTCTTCATCTTTTATTTGGCAAATTAAATAAAAAATATTTCTCCTCTTCATCTACTATTTACCTATCTCCCACCTACCTACCTATCTACATGTCTACCTATCTATCTCTACATTCTACATACAAACTGACCAACAAGATAGATGAGATAGATGATCGGGAGACAGCGTGGTCTTATACCTCCTTCACCTGCGCGTATCTTGTCCTGGAGGTCATGGGAGCAGGCTTCTCAAGGTAGTTCTGTGTTATTTTGACATGTGCCTATTATTCTTTGAGAATTTGCTTCTCATGCTTGTGCAGGAGCTATGACTTAAAAAGAATGTGTGGCTTATTTTTCAGGAAATGTGCAAGCCTTTCATATCCAGTTGGTAGCTTGGGATCAAGCATGGGAAAAGAGTATTTACATCACGGAAACTGGCAAATGTCATAACGACTTTTTCCCTCCAGATCTGGTTGCTTAAAAATGTACCAGCACACCACCATTTCTACCACAAAGCAGTGCTGCAGGCTCCTCCTATACGTTAACCACTTCATCCTCTTCTCCAGAGACCTCTAATCCCTTTTAGTGGAGAGAGAGCACGTAGAAACCAGGAGTTTGAAACCAGTGAGTGTGGTAGGGTGCTCTAAAGGCAAGAAATGAATGTGTATGTGTGCCTTAATCTAAAACAAAGAAATCTATTTTAGAAAATGTTTAGACTCATAGAAAAGTTAGAAAAAGCATAGGGGTCTTCTGTGCCCCACCCAGCTTCCGCTATTGTACAGCCATAATACAATTGAACTCGGGAAGTTCCCCAGCACTCAGGAAGCAGAAACAAGAGGGTCAAAAATTCAAGATCCTCCTCAACTACACAGCAAATTTGAGCCCATCATGTCTCAAAGATAAAATAGGACAAAATAAAAATAAAACCAAGGAAATTAACATTATCATTGGTACAAGCTGTTCCAGATTTCACAAGTTTTTCGACTAACATCTTTCTTTCTATTCCAAAATCAAATCCAGAGTATCATATTATATTTCATCCATAAACAAATACATGTACAATTTGACATATCTAACTATCAGTTCATCTGTCAATCTATCCACACCTCTATTTTCCTATATATATTTAAAGCTAGGTCTCATACCTGCAATCCAAAGACTCAACGATAAGTCTTCTGTAGCTTTCATCCATCCCCTAGTCATCACTCTTCTTTGGTCAAAGAAATTGACTCTTGCTTCTTCAATATTCTTCTGTATATCTAACCCCCATGGTGTGTAATAAGGTTGCTATTCCTCTGGGATTCTGCCTCAATCAACTATATTCATGTGGCTTTAGATAGATTCTGTATGAGTTGTCCTTGTCCTCCCAACAGCCCAATGACGGACTGACTTAGGATAATAAAATGAAAGAGGGAAGCAAGTTGTTTAAAAAAAAAAAGTCTAGCTATTTAAGTAGCTCACTTTCCCCAACGGTTAATCAAACCTCGATGAAAAAAAATTGTTTCACATAGTTTCTAGTAGACAGTAAGTATTCAGTAAGAAGATTTTTTTTTCATTATCTTTGTTGCTGATATCGAGGACCTTTTGAGCAGGTAACTAGAGGCCTTAAGGTAGCAATGGGAAAAGGTGGAATTCAAAGACATGGACATCAGAAACTAGGCCCTTGGCAGGTAGGAATAAAGTTCCTTTAAAAGTTGGCCTCACATTTTTTCAGAAATACTTCAGAGTTCAGGCTCATTGGAATTCATTGACATAAATCAGTGTTTTTAGCCCACTGCATGAGACACACCCTTTCCATCTAGTCCAACAAAAGCATCACCCGAGGCCCCTAGGAAAGGAAACTCCCGTCCCCTCTCCTCAGTTGAGAACAACCGGAGTAAGGGATTGGCTGGCTTTTTCTTACATAAATTTTGTTTTCAACAGATTTGAGAAACATGATCTTTGAATGTACATTAAAATTCCTAATCAATTACTTCATGAATTTTCTCCAGAGATTTGGACCAACACTCACAGAAATAATTTACGATGAGGCAAAAGAGAATCTGAGTTTTTGTTCAGAAAGCGAACGCCTTGAGTATCATTGAGTTGTGAGAAGTCCAAATCCTTAGTGTACAGCTCCCTGACAGGATTTAGGGCAATAGAACTTGACAAAGGCAGCTACAGGAGGGATTTGCAGCCTTCTTTCCAAGAACTTCTGCAGAAGCACTGCCTCTTGGCCCTTGCTGCCTCCCTCTGCTTTTGGTTTTACATTCTCCCTAAATGGAATGTTCTCCATTAAAAAAACATTTATTATCATTTGGGTTTGAGCCTAGCCTTTAACAACTGAGCCAAAAGAGGCCATGAATTTGAAAAAGAGCAAGGGGGATTATAAGGGAGGGTTTGGAGGGAGGAGAGGGAAAGGGTAAATGATCCACTTACCAATCACAAAAGATAACAGAAATAATTATAACAAAAGAAGTATTAGTTGGATGGATGGTCGATATTTCCTAACTTCCCTAAACAGAAGGAAATTGGAAGATGAATGCCACATTTTACAAAGGGTCTCACTTGTCACAACAGTTTAGCGAAGCTGTAGCAGCCTGAGTCAGAACCAAGTTAAATTTCTTCAGAATTACTTCAGTTCTCCACTGGGGACTCTTAAACAGTTTTGCTCAAGGGCCACTAGGCAGTGCCCAAATCGCTGCAATGTGTCTAAGTCTTTGCTTCACATTTTGATGGGAAAGGAATTTGATGTTTAAGAACTAAAATGGTTCAGCTGGTTTAAAAACAACAACAACAACAAACCACCTGCTGTTTCAGTCTAGTGACCCCAATCTGATCCTGGGAACCCATGGTAGAAGGAGAGAGCTGACTCCCCAGAGCTGTCCTTTGCCCTCCACATGCCACAGGTTCACTACAGCACATGTGTACCTGCACTCGAATACACACACACACACACACACACACACACAAACTAATTTTTTTAAAAAGAAACTGACAGCTAATACAACGAACAAATAATATAGAAATGGCATAGTAATTACATAAATTCAAAATGGCTGGCACAAATCCTCAGGACAATTTAGAAGTTGTCTTAAATAGAAAACACTCTTCTTTTTGATCCAATGCCTAGAGCAGGGTCTTCTGGATCTGGGCAAAGAAGAGGTGTTTATTTGTGTGTTTGCTTGCTCGTCTTGTTTGTTTTTGGTTTTTTCATCCACACCCAAGATTGCACAGCAATAAGCCTTTGCAACTGACTACTGAATGAGACCCCTTGGAAATTCTTCTGGGATACTGATTTTCGTGTATGAACAGCCATTTCCAGTTAACTTATTACTTATTTAGCAGGTGGGCTCAGACATAAGATCTGGTTGTCTGTAAATGCCTATCTAAGGAAAGAAAAGAGTCTGGCTCAAGAATTAAAGAGGGGATTCACACTGCTGCATGGATAGACCTACTTCCCATCTGTGGGTGTTGGTGAATTACCAGGGGTACCCAGGACATTGCTTCAGACTTGGGTACCTCAACTGCAAGGCGCCAGTCTTCCTAGTAAACTCCAAGTTCATTCATCCTGGCTACCACATTCACTCCTCCTTCTGCAGCAAGCTTACTGATTGCATTCTCTTTTCCCATTCATCCCGCTCCACAGCTCCCCTTACATCAGTACCAGTCGGAAAGGGGAAAGTGGAGAGAAGGTGAAGGTGGTGGGTGAGGGAATAAAAGAGAAAGGTGGAGGTGGAAGGAAGAGGGAAAGGACTTATATGGGTTTCTTGGACTCTGCTACCAAAAGAGATAATGATTCTTCCTCGGTGTACTTATTGACATTCATTGAGCGGCATATAGTTTATTTTAGCACGAGTTTGTGATGTAGCATCTATATTTAATTCTGCAAGCTGTCAGGCAACTCATATATTTACAAACACAGTTCCGGAAACAATGTGTTTGCTGGTCACATCTGCATCTCTAGCATCTCAGAGCTCTGTGTTGTTTGGCACAGCTCAGGGCATTATCATTTTACATTCTGGTCCGTGCCAAGGCCCAAGTAGGGCAGGTCCTGGGCTAAGAGTTCAGATTCAATGACAGGCCTGGCAGAAAGCCAATAGCGAGAGATGCACTGAGGACTGAAGGTCAGAATTGATATCAGCCCCACCTCAGTACTGCAACCCACATAGTGATGAGAGATTTCTGTGTGCCTGGCTGGAGTTTATTTTGGCTCTGCAGACCTCCAGCTACTCTGTGTGTATCCAGAAGCTCTGCTGAAAATCAAGAGGGGCTTAAGCAATGGGATCTACACTTGTGGAAGGAAAAACAGAGAGTGGGGCTGTGCTTCTCCTTGAAATATGGAGTCAACAGTTGGCAAAAGTGTGAGGTGGGTAGAAAAGTCATATTGGATACTGGGAAGGTCGTTGGATATGCCTAGAGGGAGGAGTGGAGTCAAAGGGCATTGTTCCAGGAGTTTTGGTCACAATAGCCTAAACCTTTGACCAGAATACAAGGAGACAAACTCCAGTGATGCTCAGAATGAGGCATGGGGGTGGGCAGTTCTTGGAAGACTGTCTACATGTGAAGTAGAGGAACATATAACTGGAGACATAGGGCCCAGCATGAATTGTAAGTCCCTTGTTCCTTGCATAGCCTTGCTGAGATTGGACCTGAAACAGGAAGATAGGTATATATTCAGTTGGGCTTAGGGAAATGAGCATGAATGAAAAATGTATTTTTTAATGAATGTGTATGTGTATGTATAAGTGTATGTTCACGCATGAGTTACTGTGTACTATGGGTATTCAGTTCCTGTAGAGGCTAGAGTGCATTGGGTTCCTTGAAACTGGGGTTAGAGGCAATTGTGTGTCTTCTGATATAGCGTGCTGAGACCAAGATCTGGAGAGTCTGCCAAAGCTGAAAGTGCTCTTAACCGCTCACCCATCTCTCCAACCTTTGACCTTAAGTTTTTTGAGCAGTGGTTCTCAACCTATGGGTCATGACCCCTACACGGGTCACATTCAGATATCCTGCATATCAGATACTTATATAATAATTCATAACAGCAAAATTACAGTTATAAAGTAGCAGTGAAATAATTTTATGGTTGGGGGGTCACTACAACATGAGAAGCTGTGCTAAAGGGTCATAGCATTAGGAAGGTTGAGAACCACTGTTTTGGAGAAACCCTACCTGAATTACCACCATCCTCTCAGAGGCCATGCAGAGAGGCCATCTGTAGAGAAATTAACAGCTTCAAAGAAGCAGGAGGTGTTGAGTTTTGTAGTCAAGCTGGAAGGGCAGTGATAGCTTCCTCTGATTTTGCCCTTGCAGAGTTTAGATTATCCCTTGGCTTGGAGAACTGTTTTAGTGACTTTGACCTACAGGTGTCTAGTCTGACCTCCTGTATCTCCAGCTGCTGTATGGAGACTGTAGCTTTTACATCAATAGTCACCGAGAGAGCAGTAGGACTCAATTGGAAGAAACTTACTGAGCTTCTGAATTTTCTCCCCTGTAAAATGTATGTAACACTTTTGATGGAATTATGTTCAGATAAGCTTGCTGTAAATTGAAATTATTGAAAATGAATGTAACATGTGAATGTCTAATAAAGGAACATCACAACTTGCCAGCGAAGTTCAGGGTAGATATGGACGGCTCCCTCCCGTGATCACGCATCTGAGTGGAAGCTGCCCCTCGCTGCTGCTGCTCGGCACCACGGAAAAGTCAAACACTGTAATTTGTGCCATTGTTAGGTCAGAGGTCTTCCCAACCAGCACCAGTCTTGCACGGATTTGTGAACTTTGGTTGAGTTAATGTAGGACACATGTTTAGACCAGCACTCAATCCATAGTAACAATAACTGAACCCATATGGAGGGATTCTAGTGACAGCTCTGGGCTGCAACGCCTTTAGACTTGGAAGACGTCACTTCATCTCTAACAGAGGTGAGGCAGGAGCAGAACGAGCTCTGTTTTCAGCACTGGACCTGGGTATCCCTAAACCAACAGTCGGGCCTGGAGGCATTCCTTCCCCTCCTGTAGCCAGACTTCTAATCAGCTGAGCCAGATGAAGGGGCTTCCAAGCTGAAACGCAATGAACTACAGCTGATGGTTATTCCCTGCCCCTCAGCACTTCCTTCCCTATTGATAGTCTGTGCCTCAAACTCCTCACATTGTCCTTAGACATAGAGAGTAGAGTGTAGCAGCCTTGGCTGCTCAGTCGCTGGGTCAGAAGAAAGGCCAAGTAAGTGTGTAATCAGCACTGACCCTCGCTTGAAGAAGCTCCTTGGAGGAAATGGGTCTGCAAGGCATGACAGACAGTTGTTGACAGGGAAGCCAGGCAGCAGTAGCACAGCGGCAGGGCACAGAGCTAGAGTTTCAGGTTCGAGGAACTTCAGAATGAGGGCACTACTTCCCTGGATTGAGACTCAAGACCTCTGCTGTAAGAGCTGTGAGGCACTGTGGGAGGGGCGCCTCTGAGTCTGAGGGATGCAGACACAAAGTTTAGAAGACTGCTTCTCTGTGCTATTTTCTCACTTGTGAACAACCAGAAACCTAGCAACTGAACAACAACAAAGCCATATTTAGTGAAAGGGTGTATATGAACTGTTTCTCACACTAGTATTACTATTGTGATACAATAGTAAAAAATAAGTGTGTGCTCCCCCATCACCACACTCGCACCAGAGGTCATATCTTTTAAGGTCTCCAAATCTTTTAAGGTCTTCATAACCTTATGAAGTATCATTGCTATATTATAATGATTTTCTGTTTTTTGAGACAGGATCTTATTATGTAGCCCTGAATGGCCTGGCACTCCATATATAAACCAGGTACAGCCTCATAGTCACAGAAATCTGCCTATTTCTGCCTCCTAAGTGCTGGGGTGGAAGGTGTATGCTACCATGACCAGCTTCCAGTTTCTTTTTCTTGAAGTCTGCTCTGGGAGCCAGTCCTTTATGAAATGGCTCCCAGAGATGTCTCAGAACCTGTAGGAAGAGGGCAGATTGGTTTGTAGGGGGCAATAGGAGTTGCTAGGATTTCTTGAATGAGAAGTAAAAGGGTTCTGTACAGAGATTAAAGGTTCAAAACATACAACGCCTCATTATAAGACCCACTTGATTAGCAGGGCTGCCGCCATCTGTTCTGGCGAGCCTTCTCGGTCTCAGGACAGGATGCAGTGCTCAGGAGCCCTCCCTGCTCTACACTCTCCGACCCCAGCTTTACCATGAGAGGCTGCAGGTCAGCCTGTCAGCTTGTCTGGACCAAGGAAAGAGACAAGGACTCCCAGGAGATGAGTATGAAGCCTTAGTAAGTGACAGATGACTCTGTCCTTGACTAATGAAGGGCTAGTTGTCCCAGAGAGAGGTTTATGAATCCAGGGCCTGAATGGGATAAAGCCTACAAGGACTTGTCACTGGGATGATCCGCACATCCGCTGTGTTTGTGGGATGACTTAGAAAGCTCAGGACACTAGCCTCAAGTCTGGTGTTTCGTTCCTGGCTAGTGAAGAGCTGGATCTGCCGTGTTCACCAGATTTTCCCCATCCCTAAGTACAGCTCTTACGTGTAGACATTGCTTATAACCCATTGGCTGCTGGATAGACAGGGGTGAGGCAGAATAAGGAGAGGCGAGCTGTAGGCCTCCAAGTGACAATATCTGGATTTTGATAGAGTAGCCTTCTGTAGAGTAGCCTCCGGAGAGCCCCTTTGCCTCTCTCAGCCTCCCCTCTTAAAGGTCTCGAATTAATGTAAGAGCATTTAGTAAACAGTAATTATGATTAGCTCCTCTCTGCATAAATAGTTATTAATATTGTTGACCTGATTTTATGCAGTGAGGATATCTTCATCCCCATTTTGGAAGTTGCTGTCTAACTGGTGGGAGATGTATATAGTTTCCTTGGTTCATGCCAGTCCTAGGGTTGAAGGTGGAGACTGTGTCACAGAGCCCAGGGAGGAAAGTGGCAAAAGACACCACATCACACCTGCCTGGATTCAAATGAAGGGATGCTGGAGCTACTGGAGTTCTATAAAGAACAGCTGGAGACCTTTATGGTCTGTGCTGACCCTCTGGGGAAAACAGCAATGGTTGGCCCAACAGAGGAAAGGACCCAGTCCTTTGTGGGAGCCAAGAACATCCTACCTCCATGCGGCCCTGGCTGTAGGAATGTTCTGTCACTTCTGTCTACCCTTCCTTTCTAGGATAAACAGGTTTTTGCATCAACATGTTGTGGATGACAAGAACAAACAACACTTCCGTGATTTTTTTTTTTTTTAGCACTGACACCCTCGGATTTATTCAAGCAAACAACTCCTCAACAGAGTTGGCCAATTAACCACTTAAATGGCTTGAAAACTTATTTAATGTCACTGACTAATCACTTTATGAAATGTCACTGCTCTAGCTGGCAAGACTTTCTGCTTCATACCTCATCTTTCTTCTGCTTTACTCTCTCTGCACCATGGCTTCCTTGTGCTTGTGCCCCCTCTATTTGCATAGGATTACGGAACTTCAATGTGGAACAGTATTCTGCGGATTGTCTTGGCTCCTAAATCATCTTACTGATGGCTAAAGTGGGGCTCCCACAGGAAAGGGCCTTGCCTACAGGCAATATCTTGTAAGTGACAAGCAAGTACTTTGCATAACTGTAAGTCATGGGACTGGTGCAGTTACAGTCACACAGACTTAGATCTGCGACTGAAGCATGCCACCCTTCACACTGCATGGAGCCGCTCTTAGCCTCCCTCTTCTCCTCTGCTTAAAGAGATAATTTTATTATTCATGCTTCATACGCAGTAGTGATCACATGCATATTAACTAATTTGTATGGTATTTACTAATTGTTTAACATTACAGTTGTATTAGTCAAAATACTACCCTTATACCTATAGCTTAACTATACACTTAACCCCTCCAGGATGCAGGCCCTCCTCTTCAGTAACCGTCTTTTATAGTTCACTTTTTAATGCTAAGGATTGAGCACAGAGCCTCGCATACCCCAGGTGAGTGCTCAGCCCCACACTAATTCTCATTCATTTCCTGTGTCTGCTTCATTTGCCAAGACTTTACATTAGCAGCCTGTGCCACAAATCACGAGTGTACCTTCTTCTGAAATGCCAAGCAGATATGGTGGCTGAAGGCAAGAGAACTCAAAAGAGACCCGAGCCTTTCCAGCTAGGTAACAGTCTCAGAGTGGTGGTGACCTGAGTCTTACATTTTGAAGATGGCACCACCCACTTCTCAGGTGACCTCATCTTCTACCCGATTTTCTCTATTGACAGAACTGCAACGCATTTAATTCATGATGGTGGAGGACAGATTTGAGCTTATGTGCTCAGCCAAGAAAAACTTACAGGTTGTTAAACTTTTGATGCATAGCCAATGTATCTGTTCTGGGTATACAGTGGCCTTAAGTGTGGAGAAAAAGAAAATTATTCATTTTCTCAGGTAAATCCATAACACTTTTCATGAAGGGCCAGCACGGCCCCTGTGTCACCATCCTCACAGGCAACATGGAGATCTGCTCCCACAGTCAGCTTTTGGACAGGTGAAAGCAGAAAGCATGATGGGAAAGCCGCTAATTGTTACATCTTCCTACTTATTAATGATGAACCAGATACTGTGAATTTACACGGTCCAGATTTGCTTGACAGATTGCTGTTACAAAATCTCCAGTGGTATCAGTGCGAAGAATAAACAGGAAGTGGCCAAAAAGCTGCTCCCCATCAAAAGTCTGATTTTCATACAACTGTCAACGCAGTAATTATCTTGCCTTTTTTTTTTTTGAGGAAGTTTTGGAACCTGCTTAAGGATCTATCTTCTTTCTTAAAAAGAGACTTTATAGTCAAAAAGTCTTCAGATCCCCCAGAAAAACCACTGAAGTGGAAAGTATGTGATTCCCAGGCCAGGTTTTTCTGAGGAACGGCAAGCCCTGAATTCAGGCATTCTTGCTGCGCTCAGCATACAGGGCCCAGCAATCAAAATCATTTGATTCCCGAGCTGATATTCTTGTAACAGGCAGGTTCCAGCTCATTGTGAGCACTGAAAAGGCATAATTACAAACAGCGATGACAAGAAGCATGCTTAACACAGGCTGATTCCTCCAAACACTTTTTCCAGTAGTTGCTCACCTGTCCTTAGGAAACCCTCATGTGGCAGGTGAGGTGGTGGCTATCATGGCATAGGATACACAGCAGCCAGTCTTGTCAAGAGGTCAAGTGGCTAGGCCAGGCTGTACCCTGTCACAATCTCACAGTGACTCCTTGCTGAAGGACATGGAATCTGTTGCATCACATGTTTGAGAAGCGCTAATTCGATACATTCGATAGGGTGATGAAAACTTACACATGGCCTTAGATGAACCAGTGTACTTGGCAAGGGAGGGTACAGTGTAAGGGCACAGTCGGGGAAGACAACTAATATTACTCTGTTCTAGAAGCTGCCAGGGTGGCCTCTTCTCCCATAACCTCTTGGTTTGCTCTATGGAGCATGAAGCACCAGATCCTTAGAAGTTGCTGGAGCTGCTTGTGTTTGCTTTGTTTTCCTACTGCTGTGTAACAAACATCATCTAAAGCACTACAAATTTGTCAGCTCACACTGCTACATGTATGCACATGTCTGCACATGTGTGTGGAGGACAGAGAACAGGCATCCTCCACCTCTATTTCTTCCTTTCTTTCTCCTTTCTTCCTTCTTTTCTTTCTTTTTCTTTTCTCTTGAGACAGGGTCTTTCACAGAAATATGTGAAATAGGCTGTCCTGCCAGCTAGCCCCAGGGATCCACCTGTCCCCCAGTGCTCCGATTACAAGCACACATTACTGCTCTAGGTTTTCTGTGTGGCTGTTTTAAGCGGGTTGTAAGGACACCACTCGGGTCCTTGTACTTACAATATAAGCACTTCACTGTCTGGGCTGTCTCTCCAGCCCTGGCTCACAGTCCTTGTGACTCAAAAGCGTGGGTATAAGGTAATTGGTCCTTTGCTCCAGTTTTTACCAGTCTGAAATCAATGTGCTGGACATGGAAACAGATCTTCATGGGGTGCAAAGCCCTTTTCTACCGTAGTGTTTGTTTCCTTACAGTTATATGATAGAAGCTCCCACTTTCTTCCTAGTTGCTGGCTGGGGGTTGTCATTTTTGGCTACTTGCTATGACATTAATAAGCAGTTCACAGAATGTTCATTTGCTCTGTTTTTGGTCAATCTATATCACTCTTTTTTGCTAAAGCCTCACCCAACTAGGTCGGACCCACTTAGGATATTGTTCACAGTAATTCACAAGCCTTTCTTTGCACCCATCATCTAAGTGACTTTCTGGACTTTCAACTTTTCCATTCATCTGCTTTTTTAACTCAAAGTCAACTAATAGAGCCCAATGGTTTATCTTACTCCAAGGCCCTGCCCACACTCAAGGGAACAGAATTACAGAAGGCTTACACAGAAGTGCATAGGGCTTTGGGGGAGTCACTCTAGAACTCTGGTTCCCGAGTGTCTTTCCACCCGTGGTTGTGAACTTCTACCTTACTGTGTGTATTGCGTTGGAATCCTTTGTCAAGGAACCACAGTTTCCCAAATGAACAAACCTCTCACCCCTCCACCAGTTCATCTTTAAGAAATACAGCAATATTTTATAAAAGGAATAAATCACTAATGGTAGAGCTTCAGGTAAGGCAATATGCACCTGCTCGTGCATTGTCAGTTCTTAGCATAATGTCTGGCACTTGTGGGTTCTCATTTATGTTTCTTCAATGGATGAATATGTGAATGATTAAATGAGAAATATTTTGGGCCTCCTCATCAAATTGTTTCAGTGTAAAAATTGCCACATGCGAGGATGATTCCTCTGTTTAGTTTTAAATCACTTTTCTTCCTGGTAATGGGAGCTTATAAAAAACTTGAACACTTGGAGATTTTCCTTCTATGGTTCTACTTTTTTATAGTTAACTTTTTAATCCATCTGGCGCTAAGTTCTCAATGTTATATACAAAATATTCCATTTTTTACCCAATTAGTCTCTGGTGGCTTTGTTTTTTATATACTAACTGCTGTGTAAGAGTTATTACTCAGCTCTCTTGTTTCATTGGTTAGCCTGTCTAGTTTTGTGAACTAGCATCACTATTTTAATTATGGGAAGGTTATCATGTTTTAAGATCTGAAAGGACAAGTATGTCCCCTGGCTAGTTAAGTGGGGACAGTCTCTTACCCCTACACTGGCTCGCCAAACAGTGTAACATTCTTTGGCAAGAAGACAGATGGGTGTTTACATTTTGCCTATATTTCTAGCTTAACTCCTCTGGTTCCCATCATAATATAACTTTTTAATTATAATGCCTACATAAGAAACTTTAATAGTGGGGGCAGCTTCTGAGTATCTTTCAGCACCCAACTTCAAATCAACAGCTGCCAGGGAGAAGGAGATCTGAGTGCCCAGATTCTCAGGCTTTCCTCTGTCCTTCCGTCCTTATATACAGGGACACTGAAAAGCATCCTGTACCCGTGCTGAGGCCTCTATACCTCAGACTCAGCATAACTCTGGAGCTGGGAATTCCAGGATTCTCATTTACCTCCAACAGACCCTTTAGTGAGCTGACACATTCCAGAGAGGCCCTGGGGGTGACTCTGGAAGGGAGCATGGAGTAATGAAGCCCTCTTTGCCTGCCCTTGCGGGAGAGAGAAACCCTGTCTCGAAAAACAAAAAAAAAAAAAAACAAAAAAAAAATTACCATGTCTGCCTCACCGCCAGGCATCCTATCTCTGGGTTTCGGCAGCCAGCGGCAATCATCAAGCTATGAATTACAGGTACTGGGCGTCGGAAGTCGTTCTGGCACGCGCTGAAGTTTTGTTGGCGAGCAGACAGGCACAGAGCTGTGACAGCACAGGCTAGAAATTAAAGATTGGAGAAACGGCGGCAGTTCCAGGAAACCCGGCAGTACTGAATGATTCCTTGCATCTAGAGGTTGATAAAGGTGACGAGTTGTCCTTAGAAAAAGTGCAGACCCTGGAAATCAAAGCCTGTGCTGACTCACAAGGCAGCCAGGAATGAAGAAAGACAGAAGCATCCTTCTTGTTGGCATCCTCCAACCCAGAGAAAGCAGGGAATACCCTCACTCACTCCTTCAAGAAGGATGTCTGCAGGCATGCTCCATATTCTTGGTAGCTGAGCTAGGATGAAAGAAAGAGACACAGAGTGACTCCTGAGGGGCTCTCTTGCCTGGGGAGGAGAGAAGGCATCCCATGGACTCCTTGTGTGGGACTCTCCTCTGATCTCCCATTCCAACTCTATCCCTGGACCACCTTCAAACAAAGAATAGATTGGATGTTCAATCTCAGAAGAGTATTAGCTATTGCATAGTCAATTGTTTCTCTCTAGAACCCATCTTGGATCCAGAGAAAAGAGTGATTTGCTCAGGTTTTCTCAGCTTCAGAGCAGCAAGGGGTAAAAGTACTATTCTCTCCCACAATCCTCCATTTAAAGCATAAGGCTGCTCCTAGCCTGGTGCCAAGCTTCAGAAGGCAGCACGTAGTCCATGAGACAATCACAGAAATATGTGGTGAACATGTCTGGGAGACAGATGATACTTAGGGAGCCCAGGTAAGAATGGAGCTGGGATTCATACCCTCTGAGCTCAAACTGTTCTTTCTTCTTCATAGCTGTGAGGACAGAAGTCACCGTCTTAATCTGAGGCCCCTCTTCTCATCCGTAAGATGCTGACATGGTGTTTCTTCCTAAGTTTGTGTTTAAAGAAATAAAATCATACATACTGAACGCTCAGTCAACGTCTTAGGTCATCGGTTGCGTTCCATCACCAGGGAGGATTTCACCGTCTAGTTATGTATGATGCTCTCAGATGGGATATGGTCCCGTACCCACCTCACATCTCTCTTTGTACTTTTCTAGTTTGGAGCCCTGGAGGAGCAGCACGGAGTGGGAGAGCGTGGCGAGAGAATGAAGACACTAACCGCCTGGGAGAAGCATGAGGTGGCAGCGCAGCTCTCAGTTTAGAGGGCTTTGGCCGGAGGCCGCCCCATGGGCAGTCCTGCTAGCACTTGGCGTACCCGGGTGGGTGCTGGCTGCCTCGGCTACCGTGGCCGCTGTGGTCCCGGAACAGCATGCCTCCTCGGCTGCCCAGGCTCCCCTGGACTGGCTGCTCACAGACCGAGGCCCCTTCCACCGAGCCCAGGAGTATGCTGATTTTATGGAGCGTTACCGGCAGGGGTTCACCACCAGGTACAGGATCTACAGGTGAGTGGAGCTCACCTACGGAGCACCTGTGTGCACCTATGGAGCACCACCTGAACTTCAAACTGATCAGAATGCTCTCAAGCTGAACTAGAAGTGAAATATGGAGAAACATTGGCATTGGGCAGGGAAATAAACCTGTGCCATGTTTTGTTTTGTTTACTTGTTTGGTTCTTTTTCGTTTTTTTTTTTTTTTTTTTTTTTTTAGAAAACACACACAAGCTAGAAAACCTGCTGGTGCCTCCTGGGGACTTAGAAAAACAGTTTCTATTTATAGATTGTTCTGCTTATAAATTGAGGACAAATCAGAAGGCTTGCAGACAGCCTGTGGCCCAGGCTGCAGTGGGTCAGAGTCAAATACTGGGCCCTGTTTTAACTAATGGGTTAGGGACTTTTATGAGTTGTAATTACTTAGTCATGCAAATGAAGGAAGGAAAGTTTCCCTATTGCCTCAGGGATCTGGGGAGCCTGCAGCCTTAGGGTCAAACTTACCTTCACCCTTGACAACACAAATTCTCCACTAACTTTGGCCGTGGGAAGAGGCTGGTCTCTAGGAACAATCCCACGTGAAAGGCAAATGGGTGTGTCTAGTTGGTCCATAAGATGTGGAAATAACACACATTCCTGGGTGCTAGACCACACTGCAAAAGTTGAAAGCTCCTCAACCTACTGACCAGACAAGGCTAGGGCTCACACAAGCACATCTCTGGTTTCAAATTTCCCTTTGCACTTTGGCATCCTTGCCCCTCTGCCCTCTCTCTCTCTTTCTCCTTGCTGATCTTTTCAGCATTACAAGCATCATCAGCCATTTGGGAGCTTCACTTATTTTTTTCTCTCTCTACTTAAAAACATTTATTTTCTAAATTAGTTTGTTGTTTATGTAGGTTTTTCAAAACAGGGTCTCTCTGGCTGTTCATGAACTCACTTTGTAGACCGGGCTGGCCTCAAACCCTGCCTTCTGAGTGCTGGGATTAAAGGTATGAGCCACCACACTCAGTTTCTAGACCAGTTTTAATGCAGATTGATAGGAAGAAAATATGGAAAAGCAAAAAGGGAAACAGAAACAGAAGATCATTCATGCTTTAGCACCTAGACATTTGCTCACGTTTTAGACATACGCGTTTCTAGTTCTATGAATATACTTTTAGACTTAGCACTTAAAATTTCACTTAATTAATTGGATTGTGTTTTTATAATTCTCTCTCTGTACATGCATGTGTGCGTGTATGCATGGGTGTGTGTGTGTGTGTGGCCAGCCTCACACATAAAATGGTGCTCACGTGGCAATCATGGGACCATTCCCAGGATTCAGGCTCACGTGGCAATCAGAGGACCATTCCCAGGATTCAGGCTCACGTGGCAATCAGAGGACCATTCCCAGGATTCAGTTTTCTCCTGCCACCTTGTGCGATCCAGGGTGGGACTCAAGTCATCAGTGCCTCTGTTGACAGAAGCATCTCATGAACCCTCACCTCTGCCCCCTCCCTGACTTAAGAGGGTCATCTCCTTTTAAGTATTCCCCCGATTTCTAGTGATAAGGAAACTGAGGTCCAGAGGAGTCATACAACTTGCAGCAAGCATACAGGGTTAGCTTCCAAATAGTCAGATGCAACAGTCTGAGTTTACAGAACAGAATTTGAAATACTTGTTATCACTTTCCTGGGATTTTTTTTCTTTTTAACATTTATCAAGACTTTGTAGCATGTTTAGGCTAATATGGAGTATGAGAAACAAGGGATAGGGGGATTGTGGTGTAGGAAGAGAACAGAAGCTTCTGGGGCCCAATCACGTGGTTTACAACTCTCAAAGTTGGATACAGACCAACGGAACAAGAGCAGACAGCTGAGATGCTGGTACACCAGGACTTTTCAAACTCTCTTCGCTGGCCATAATTATGCACTGTTCTTAGGCCAGCCTGATTCTGGAAGAGACTGCAGCTCACATTCCTTGTTTAAGTGGGATTAGTCCTTTATTTCTTCTATGAATATAGCAGAGATTCACACCAAATCACTGAGGGAGAGAGTAAATAACTTAGGCTCGGGGTGGTTGAATTAACACCTGCTCAGACAAAAACAGAATAGTAGAAGAACCAGAGATAACATTAACTCAACCTTAAATAAGTATGTAAGACTCTAGGCACATGTCCCCACAAATTTTCTATAAAGCAAATTGGGGGGGGGGATCTTTTATCCATATTACAAAAAAACAAAACTTCATTTTGGCAGAGAATTCATCCAGTCCAGTAAAATGAGATCTAATTTATCTTCCGTGATCTGGTGTATTCAAGCCTCACTGAAGCACTCTATTCAGAAAAATAATTTCTATTGAGTGTATTGGAATCAAAGTCAAGTCAGGAATCCTAATATCACTATGAACTTCACAGAGCTACGGGGAAGAGAAGGACTAGGCCATTGTTTGTTTGCTTCCCTTTTCTCTTCTTGGTATCTACCAAGAATCTTCTTCCCCCATCTCTAAGCCCCAGACCCAAGTATGGATATCTTAGCAGCCAGTTAATGCCTGGGTAGCAGCTCAGAACTGCTCCATGGGGAGTGCCTCTAATCTCTTCTGCACCATTAACCCTCTATCAGGTAGTAATGGTTTTCTGGTCATTTAATGTGACAAGCTCTTACACTTGTGCTGGTCAGTTTTTCTGGGGTCAGTTATTGCACATGAACTTGTACTTGGGGAAACAGTAACTGGTCATTCCAAAAGGAATGCAGCATTCTGACTTGTGACCCTTCGAGGGAGGGGGCTAGAGAAGAATGGTCACACACCCCGGCTCCTGGAGCCTTCTGGGAGATTTGGCTTCAGTGACTAAGCAACAATGTTGCCTTTGTAGATGTTGGTAGGACTCTATATTATCCCATTGGGAATTCTTTTTTATCCCTCTTATTTTTGGATCCCACAGCAATTGCCTCTGGAAAATTCAGGACCTTGCTTATGCTGACTAAAGCAGATCACAGGAAACCAGGAAAATATACACCAAAATTTTAGTAGGGGACCCAAATTTCTCCCCTACTATTCAAAGGGGCTGAAAAGAAAAGAGTTGACAGAGAATGTCAGAAAGGCTTTGTGGAAAATTATTGTGTCTCAAGAAAAATGAGTCTTTCATTTTATCCTTTAAGGGAGCTTTTGGTATGTTGAAATCAGGTGGTATCCGTCTATGCTCTCTATATAAAGAGAGAATCAATTGATAGCAAGGAATAAGATTTCCCTAGGGGGTTGGAAGGCAAGGTGTGGAGTTGCTTGGCAACTGTCTCAACCACAAAAACGGAGGCCTTCCTTGCCAGCTAGCTGCGGATGCTTGAGCAGCAAGAGCCTACTAGTAACCCGCCTGACCCCTTAGTCAACTATCAGACTAAACTCTCAATTTGAGGAGATCACTAATCATTCCAGAATAATTTCAGTCTCACTACTCATGGACTTCCAGAGAAAGGTGCTTATTCTGTTACATTGCATTTATAGTATAGGTGCTTAAGGGTTAAGACTCTAGAGCAAGACGCCCTGGGTTCTAGTTGTGGAACTGAAATTTACCAGCTATATAATGTTAGGTGAAGTAATTAATGGCCTTATTTCCCAGTATCATTATTTGTAAAGTGAAGGCAATAACAGTATCTACCTTAAAGACTGATATATAATTAAATAAGCTAGCTGATTCAAGGTACTTGAACTAGTGGTTAATAAATATCACTTATTGATATTAGGTTGTTTTCGGTAAGTATTAGTCTGGGCAAAAATGGTAAAATGTGATAGGAACCATAGCTGTGATTGTTACGAAGTCTGCGGAAACCTATGCAAAATGGAAGAATTCCTCTGTTTGTTATTTTAAAGCACTTTACTCTTTACCCCTCAATCTAATCCTTTAGGAGGGAGACTCTCAAATGAAGAACAATTGACGCCTCTCACAATACTCTTACTGACCACAAGGACTGCTAGAGGGAGCAGGCGACTTTTGGCCTACTTTAAAACATCACAGGCTTAGGTCTTGCTCCCGCAGTCAGGGGTAGCAGAGCACCAATCCTCGGGTATGTCCTCCCGAGGCTGAGCACTGCAAGCTCCCTGATCCTGGGTGTGGTTCAGCTAGGAAAAGAGTGTGTGCTATCCAGTTAAGCCTTCATAAATGATAAGATGGTCTTGGTATTTTCCCTAAAAGCTTTAAAATCTACTGACTAACCTCTCAGCATTTGTTTCTCCCGTAGAAACATGATCTGAACCATTGTCCCACTTCTTAGACACCATCTCTCGAAAGACTTCTTAGACCAACTGTAGGAACAGAGATTCTGTCTCTAGTTCCATTTGTGACCCCCCAACTGCCCTCACCTTTGACTCACTTTATAGTCCCTCTATAGTAAACACTTAAGTGCCTAACGTCTCACAGCCGTGCTATAAGGCAGAACGAGCCTATTAGGGTCTTTGGCATTGAGATAGAGTTGTTCAAGGTCAGAGAGGTAGCCACTCACAGCCAGAAATAGCACTGGGGCTCCTGGCTTGAAGTCTCCTGCTCATTACTCTAGCCCACGCCACTTCCCGTTGACTGCTAAGTGCATCTTCATCATAACACACAACCTAATCAGGCCCCTAAATTGAGATGATGCAAATGTAAATATGGTTTCTCGAAACCCTCTAGCAGTAATGTTCCATTCTCTCTCTCTTCTACAAATCAAAGTAATGAGAAGTCTAGTTTTTTTTCTTTAATTTCTTTTTGTATTAAAGTTTTAATAGAGAGATAATCATGGGATTGGAAAAAATCCAAGCCTCTATGATAAAACACTTAAAACTAAGAAAGAATATATTAAAATTGAGAAAGTTGGAAATCATGCAGAACACTGAACATAATATGATGGTTGGGAGAAAAGCAAAGCCAGGTGTGAACCCAGACTGTTGGCCTTACCCCCTCTGCACACACCTAACTCTTTTTTAACAGGAATGGTCTAGGTTACATTGGAAGCCTGGGATGAAAAGAAAACAAGCCATTAAACAAATAATTGCATTGACGGATGAGAACATTGTATTCTGGAAGAATTCCACAAATTTCTAGACTCTCAGAAGAAAACAGCTCAAAACCAAGTTCATGTAGGATACACAGAGGTAGCAGTCAAGCATGTGGTAGTTGTGACAATGAACAAGACAGGAACTTTCCAGCAGGAAGCACAGTGATAACCCTGAAAAAACACAATCTGCTTGGAATCAAACAGCATGCAAAGGGGGATCTGGTAATAAAAGGTGACAGAAAGGACCAAGTATTTGATTTACATATCTGAATGTGTTGTTTGTGGATTAGACCCATTGGCATCTCCTGACAGTTTATTAAAAAGACAGACCCCTCGAGTCTCTCCCCAGACCCACAGGATCAGAATTGGCATTTGAATAAGCTTCAAATCGGCCTCGAAGCTTGAGGAGTACAGCACGGTTCACACTCAGTGTGTGGAGCTGAGAGAACAAGAATGACCATAACCATGCTGTAGAGCCTAGCCTGGTGGCACACCCTGTAATCCCAGAATCATGAGGCTGAGGCAGGAGGATCACAAGTTTAAGGCCAATTTGGGCTTGCATACAAACACCTTATCCCCTGTCAGAGACCAGCTTTGACAAAAATACCACTTACTAGGGTAGGGGCATGGAAATTAGAAAAGTAGTAAAGACAATGAAGCCACGAATGAAAATAATAAAACAGAAAACATAGGATAGTCCTGGAAGAAAGTTCCAGTGAAAACTAAAATCACCTGCGTTTAATTTCCATTTACTTAAAATACCCCGACCCCAAAAGGTAGGAGTAAGATAGAAAACTGCATTAACAGGATACAAGAAAATAAGCATACCAGTTGAAGGTTGTGGGCTACATTCTTAAACATTCTGTTGCAAGAACAAAACAAGTAACGCTCACACCCTAGACCAAAATATTCTGTAGGCAAACCAGTCCCTGGGTGGAATCCATTGCTATCTCCCTAAGGGAGTAGGAACTTAGTTGGATTCTTAAACTTTTGTTTGAGGTAGAAACATATCTATACCTGAAATATAAGGTCTGGATATTAGCCACACCTGTTGACAATAACCTTGAGAGAGCAGAACTCTCTGACCTAAATCTAGGTGGGACCTTTGTTTGAGATAGAAACAGACAATAACATTGAAGGAATAGAAGGAAGTGCCAACTCTCTGACCTTGGGTCAGAGTGGAATGGCAACAACTTCACAACTTCGAGGAAGCTGAAACTGAACATCAGACAAGGAGGAGATATGCTCACATTTTTGGGCCTCCACAATCCCCGAAAAAAAACCAAGGGCAAGGATGACTAGGATAGATGAGGAGAAACGGTCACTGTCCCTCACGGTGCATCTGCAGTGGAGAGTATGAACAGAAACTGTTACAAATGGAAGGGAATAGCAGTTGAGGGAGGTTAAATTTAGGAGTCATTAGTACCAAGACACATGGACTAATAAGAATAGTTGTAGCAGCTTGGAATAAAACTTTAGAAGCAGGAAAGCTGCAGGGCCTCAGAGCAGCCTGTGGGCGTCTCCTGGGAGATGGGGAGGTGAGGAGCAGAGAGCAGCTGTGGATGCAATCACAGGAGGAGCACCAGAGCTGATTTATCAACCAGACCACGTCGCGGCGACTAGCAAATACTGATTTGGATAAACAGCGAACCTTGGGAGAGGCACCATCGCCAATTAAGAGATCACGATCCACATAAATAAATGGCAACCAAAGGCAACCTCAGTCTGCTTAGGTCCATCCCAGTGATTTCTTAGGCTTTCATTACAGCAAGTGAGATAGAGAAAGCTTGTGTTATCGTGCTGCTACAGGACTCCCAAAGGAGCCATGGCCTCAGGAGCATAAATAGGCAAGAAAGAAATTTCTGGAAAAAGACCAGAACCCAAGAAAACTGATTGATCTCCAAAATCATTACTGGGTTTACATTTTGGTTACATGGAGCTTGTTGAGACAGAAGATGGAAAGGGATATCCATCAATTAGTGTTGTGATTCAACCCTGATCACAGTTTGAGGCATATGGCAAAGATGAGTTTGCAGTCATGGTTACAGACACACTCTCAGATGAGAGGAATGAGGACATAGGAAAAGACTGAACAAAATGGTTTAGAAGTTGCAGTAACTAAAAGTGGGGTGGTGACTAACTGAATAACCATTCCAACACCAATGTTAATCTAGATTGTAGACACAACATAAGGCATTTTGGCCGGGCGATGGTGGCGCACGCCTTTAATCCCAGCACTCGGGAGGCAGAGGCAGGCGGATCTCTGTGAGTTCGAGACCAGCCTGGTCTACAGAGCTAGTTCCAGGACAGGCTCCAAAGCCACAGAGAAACCCTGTCTCGAAAAACCAAAAAAAAAAAAAAAAAAAAAAAAAAACATAAGGCATTTTGGCACATCAAGGAATTTTATTCTGGAAATGTCTAGAAGTTGAGCCTCAGCATGTTCTTCTTTTGCAAACTCCTGTCTGCTGTTGTGAAAACCTACCACACCTGCATTGCACACCCATATAAAGTCCTGAAATTTGAGGACTAATTGAAAATGTGTACTGTTCTCTTGGAGCAAGACTATAAAGACACAACCCGAAGTTCAGAGGAGAGCAACTGGTATTTCAACAGACATTTTAGAGAGACAGCTCTGCTTAGTGTTTCACTGGATTTCATGAAATAACAAACCATGAAATAAGGGGACATAGTTTTTGACTGGATTGAATTTCTAGGTGAGTTCATTTGGAGAGAGTGCTCGATTTTATTTGGCATGCATAGGTTTGGGGACTGGTAAAATGGAATGCTTAGACAATCCCTGGTGGGGGGCTGGAGAAACTGCAGGGGAGAACTGATGGGGTGGGGTTACAGACCCTGGGGAGTGCAAGTGGTTAGGTCTCAGGTAGCCAATCCCATGTGGCAACTATGAATGTCAAGACATCTAAGACTATGGCCCTCCTCTTCTTGTTCTTACATATTTGCTTCAAAAATGCTCAAAGTATCTTTTTGACACTGCTTTCTTATAGGGTGCAATTTTAAAGATTTCTCAGAAGTAGGGGCAAGCCATTTTATAACATTGGGGGTATATTAAACAAACTAAAAGTACTTCTGTGAACAAGGAAGATAATGCCAAATGAAATTCTTCCTGTTTCTGCTTTGAAAAAATGGTTTGTCAGTACTTACCTGGTGAGAAAATAGCAAGTAGTTCTTTAAAGTTCTATAATGCTAGGTGTTCAACTGCAAAACTAGCATCATTTGTGCTTAAAGCATGGATGAAAGCAATCTTGTCACATCACGCATTTGCTCATGAGGTCTTTACCCAAATACCTATGGAGCATCTCTTGTCAAAAGCATCCTAGGCACTATAACAGGGTACAAAAGAGAGAGAAATAGGATCTTAACGATTTCTAGAGAATCAGGAGCAGTTTGAGTAACAGAATAGACACTGGAAAACACACTGAGACATAGCTCCTCAAGATCTAAGAGGAAGACAACACGGAACGACTGGTAGAGAGACCTGGTTCATGGGTACTGAGTTAGAAAGCCAGGCCCAAGTCCTCCCAGAACATAATGACTGTTATCCAAAACACACCCATCCCTTTTAGGGTCATATCCAAGTTGAGTTAAGAGTAGAGAAAAAATATGAAAATGAAAATGTGCAAGAAATGAGGGGAGACTTGGGAGGAGAGAGTGTTCTGTGGTAAAGTGCTTGCCATAGGAGCATGAGGACGTCTTGACTATGACTCCCCAGAACATACATAAAGCTGGGCTCAGTGGTGTTTCTGCTATGCCAAAGCTTCCATGGGAAAATAGGAGTCAGGAGAACCCTCAGGAGCTCCTGGATCATAGCCTGCTGTCTATGGTAGGAAACAACAAGAGACCCCGTTTCAAAAAGGATGAAAGTCAAGTGCTAGTACCGCGATTGTCATCTGGACTCCGCACTCTTGTCTAGCATTTATAGTGCCTACTGCTCATACACACACCAAAGAGAGGAAAGCTACCAGGGTGGCCAAGGAGGGAGATCAGGCTCACTTACGTTTTCAGACAAGATTTAGTAGAGAGATCTTGAGTCAGTCAGGCAGAGAAAAGATTAAATCTTTGCTTCAAGAAATAATTAATTTTATTCATGAATGAATTGTTACTTACAGATACTCTAGAGCAGGGAGGAAGAGTGCCTCCAGAAACTGTCACGACACAGACACAAGCAGACAGGGACACTGGCTAGTCACGTGTTCCTTTTTCTTCTCTTTCTTTTTTTTTTCATCTTTCAAGAGATGAGCTTTTTCTGGGTCAGAGATTCTCATTTTTTTTGTTGTTTCTTTATTCAGCATCTGCTGCGTTTCTCCCATCTCAGAGCTTCCCACATCTCCCACCAGAAAATTATTTCAGTACACAGAGCTTGGAACGGAGAATGGCCCGCAACAAGGCCTTTGAACATGAGGCACCTGTTTAGTATCTAAGTGAGCTGACGTCACAAATGCTGGGGGGATGGAGGGAGGGTACAGTCCAAGCACAGGGAGATCAGCCCTCCAGGAAGGTCACTAAATGAAAGCCGTTCAGTGTGGCTAAGGTCTGTGGTGCACTAAAAGACCCCTGTGAGCCTGTGAGAGGCGTTTGACTCCAGCGTCAATTGCCCAGCTTCCTCTGCAGGATCAGAAACAGCTGAACATACTACAAGATGGAGAAGGCAAGTTTGTAGATCAAGGTTTAGACATCAGAGTGAGATGGAGGGGGGTTCTAACTTCCCATCTCATCCCTGTCATAAGCTAAAAACAATTGGAACTAACTTATTCAGCTGACGGGTTGACCCATTCTTAAGGGAAATGGAGCTGGTCTCAATGAGTGACATATATAGGAGGGCATGTGAGTGGCCTGTGAGGAGGGGGAGAGAGTCAGAGGGTTGTCTACTGCTGGAGGCTGGAGTGTCCCAAAGACAGCAGGCATCGGTGAGCAGATTGCTTACTGCATAGCCTGTGCTACGCAAGGATCACCCAGAATTTCTCCAGTCTCCTGATCTTACTGTGGGAAGCAATGGGTGAGGAGCAAAGAAAATTGCTGGTTCTGCAAGGACCACCATAACTGGTTGAATATTTTTATTTCTCAGTTTTAAAGATCTATTTTTAATTTAAAGGCACGTGTATGAGTCATGTCTCTGTCTCCTCTGTCTGTGTACACATGTGTGCCTGCAGAGGCCATAAGAGGACATCAGATCCTCTGGGACAGCAGTCACAGGTGGTTGAGTGCCCCACAATATGGGTGCTGGGAACCCAACTCTAGCCCTTCTGCAAGAACAGAAAGTGCCCTTAATGCCTGAGCTCTGTCTCTAGCCTAGCACTCTTTTTTAACATAGAGAAAGAAAGCAAGGAATGCTCTCTTCACTAATATTAATGGTATTCATAAATAAGAGCTGATATAAACATTCAACATTTGTGCATGCATGTGTGGTGTACACATTACATGTGGGGTTTACACACACTTGTGACCAGAGCTATCGAGCATCTTTGCTTGCCTTCTGCCTTATTCCCTGAGATACAATCTCCCACTCTATCAGGAGATGACTCTTTTTTTGAACTGGTGGTGGCTAAGAATCCTCAATAATCTTCCTGTTTTCGTCACCTTCCAGCTCTGGGGTCACATGCAAGAAACTTGCAGTCACACCTGACATTTGCTGTGGTTGCTGAGATCTGAATTCAGTTCCTCACACCGTGTAGCCAGCAGGTACTCTTACCCACCAAGTCATCTCCCTAGCTCAACATTCAACATCCATTACTTAAAAACCTTCTAATAAGAATTCTATGAGGGTGTGCTCTTTGTACACCCATACAATGGGTGAAGATCTTGAACTTCAAAGGCTGTCTCACAGCCACCAGGAAGTTTCAGTACTCATAGGAGGCATGACTATTCAATGATCATTGTGCAGTTTAAAAAAAATCATCTGAGCTAGGGATACTTAATATTCCCAGAGAAATGATGCCCCGCCTTCTTCCATGTCTACATATAGTCTCTCTTCCCGTTAGCATCCCAGTAGATTCTTGACATAGTGAAGACAGGCCTCAAGGGCTGTAAGGTGGCTTGTCCTACCCTGAGTTCCTGCAATCCTCACTTTCCACCAGAATTCCCCATCTGCACTCAGGCACTGGAGAACTCCAAGCTAGAGGAAGCCACGCTGGGTTCTCCTGAAACAGTCTCCCCACGGCAAGTTCTGTATGTGTGAGCTTCGCACCACTGTATTTTTCCACACGGGATACAGTGTAAATCGGATTTCTGTAAACCGGATCCTCTACTGGAGGGGCCCTTAATGTCATTTCCCAGATACAATATCTTATTTCTTGACTGGCAATGGCTTATAAAAATTCAATGGTAAGTAAATTTGAGTAAATTCCTGGTCCTAACTTTTAGGAGCAGGTAGACACTGATTTACAAATATACATGTCCATTTGGAAGCATCTCGTATTTCAAGGGCTATCTATAGAAAACCAAAGGAAACTTGCAATACTGCAAATATTCTGTTGTTTGGGAAATTGCAAATTTGGTTTAAAAGTTTTTTTTTTTTTTTATTAGGTACAGACAAGGTTTCTAGTATGTGCTCAGACAGTCCTGCTTGACATCACTTCCACACTACCCTGTACTGTTAGATGGGAGAGTGAGAGGGGCCTAGGTTGGGAGTCCTGTGCCTGTTTTATAATGTGCGGCATTGCTGTGCCATGATTCCATCACCCCGTTCCTACCAGGCTCTCCCCCAAACCAGAGATTTACCTATTCTCCTCCAGCTCTGCAGAAAACAAACTTTTCATGCCAGTGACACCACGTCTCACTCCCTGGGCAGGAGGCTCTGAGGGGAAGAACACTGTGCAGGCAGAGCGTTCATTACAACCTCAGGGCCTGGGAGTATTCTCATTTTCCTAGTGTGTCAGGAGAGCCTGGGTCTCAGCTGGGACGTGCTAGTGACGAAGGAAGGACAGGAAAGAACGTTCTTTGGGGAATGACTTCTTGTGGATGCATAGAGGCGTGTAAACACCTAATGATCCCTTGCCATGGGCTACATCATTGGTTTATTAGTAACAGAGGTAAACTTTGGCAGGGAAACCAAACTTACTTTATTCTAAATTATGAATTTGATTAAGGGGGCATGGGGAGGTAAGGAGGCTGTAAGAATCTTTCAGAGTAGGCCTGGTTCATGAAATAATCGCGTGCATGTGTGACTTTGTAGGAAAAAAAAGTGGCTTGAGGCTGACAATATGGTTTTTGGTTTCTGCAAGAACTAAAAAAGCCATTTGCATTCTGGCACTTGAATGTCACAGCCAGAGCAGAAGCTTAGAACTGAGGACTATGGGGATTATGAGCCTGAGACGAGGAGCCAAATGTGCACAGAGAGTGTCTGGGTGAGCAAGGAAGTCTGATGACATGAAATAGCTCACCACAAGAACTAAGTAATACTTGGATGTCTGAATTAGAAGGAAACTCCAAAATCACTCATTTCCCAACTAGCACGGACAACCAGTTCTACAGTCTCACAATGGTGGTTAAACGGCTTGGCTGGAGCAGTTCCCAGCCCAGGGATTTACCGAAGCCCATTTCCATTGAGCAGGAGCTTAAAAAAAAAAAAAAAAAAAAAAAAAAACCAAAAATAATGATGTTCTCTCTCCCTTCCTCCTTTCCTTTCTCTTTTCTGTTTCCCCCACCCTTCCTCTCTCTTTTTAAATATCCTTTTCTCTTCCTCCTCTTGTCTTTCTCAGAGAGATCCCTACTCCACAGCCCAGGTAGAGGGAAACTCACTATCAAGCCAATGCTGAAACTCAAACTCATGGCCATCCTCCTGCTTCAGTTCTCAGACGCTATGAAGATCTTTCTGAAATGGAATCTGTTTTTCTCCCTGTAATGTCACTGACTGCTCTTGACTCTGTGTTCTCTTCTCTGGGCTAAGCCTAAGACATTCCATGTTCCTCACAGCTCTCAGCACGCCCCCAGAGGTTCCTGTCTTCTCCTCCCTCTCCCAACACACACATCCTCTCCTAAACCATTCTTGTTTATTTTACCTCAACACTACAAGTTTTATCTCTCTTCCTAAAGAAAACAAATGGAATTTATTTTGACAAGATTCCCTCTTTAAGCCAATTCTAGTTCCCTGGGACTATCCTTGTTTGCTGTTTCGGAGTTCTTAAAACTGTCACAGATCAGTATTTGTTGCCCACGTTAGAGCTTCTGACAGTCAACTTCTCTTCTTCAAGCATTCTCTGTAGTTCTGGATGGTGAGCAGCACTGGCTCCAGGTCACAGGCACACATCTGGACACAGGGTCGTATCTTAGGAGCTGAAATATCACAGCTGCCAGAGTTGGAAATATGAAAAGAAATGAGGAAAGAATCTAGAAAGTTTTTATTCAAGTTCAATGTAGGGAAAATGTTCTGACTTTTGTTTTCCAGCTTCTCTAATATCCCCACCTGCATCGAGTTTGCTCTGACTTTGTATGCCTGGGCTTAATCTCAATGGTAAACCGATGACCAGAAGAAAACTTGTCCTACGGCACTTCTGTGTCTCCTATGGTCCTTCCTCACAGGAGCAGCCATGCCACTGCTGAGACTGCCGCTGCTCTAACCTTGCCCCGTCCAAACTATACGGCTTCAGCCTTCTCCCTTCTCCTGGATTCAACACTGATCACTTGCATTTTTGTCTTCATCTGAACTCTATCTTGTCAATTGGTCCCTCTGACCCAAAGGATAAAGTTCAGGTTCAGTTTCATCTACTCCTTCTTCTACCAATAGTCAATAAGTACTAAATTCAAGCCAGAGTTCTCATTCCCATTGCTCTAGCCCTAATGCATAGCTAGAGATCCACCCAGGCACAGGAGGCTTATTTGACAACATGTCTTTCTGTGTCTCATGTCCTTTTCCTGCAAAGCTATTGCCATATCTTCTGCTGAGTTCCTGCACACCCTCCAAACAAATCCACTTTGACTCTTGCCAGAGGGTTGGTTACTTCTATCAAGACTCCCCATCTCCTTCTTATTTCTGTTATAGACCTCACAATTTTGTGTGCTTATCTTTTTTTTTTTTTTTTTTTGTCACTTGTCTGTGAGATCTTTTGGGCAAAGAACACATCTTATATCACCTTCTTCTTTCAGCACCATGTCTACACCATAGAAAGACAGAAAAAGAGGACAAAAACCATTCAGTAGCAGTTGGATCATGTGGGACTGAATTAGATGCAGCCTACAGAAGTGGTGGAAACTCTAGGCTCTCGAATAGGCTGCCTGAATTTCTGCTGCAGCTCTGATAGATGCGTAGCATTGTATAAGTGGCTTTGGCATGCCTGAGCTTCATTTTCTCAACAGTAAATCTGGTAGAATAGCAATACTTTAATTACTCAGAGATTACTAAAATTAGATTTGTTGTACTTCAAGATAGATGATTAGTATTTGTGTATGTGTGTGAGGGAGGTAAATATGGAAAATACCAGAGTGGTAAATCTAAACAAATGTGTGAGGAGAAATGTGGAGAGGTTTTCTTAGAAAGAGCAAAGAGAGGAGAGGTAGTTTCCCGCTGTCAAACTTGTTTTACTGTATGGAAATCCAAGCATAAATCAAATTTATCACTTCAAATCTATGCACTACTCTCTTTAACTGTAGACTGAGTTAATCTTTTGATTTTATAGTTATAGGACAGTTTAAAATAAATCCTTCATGGCTATGGTGCTCTCACTGTGGAGACCTTCCCCAACAAGATCCAGTAGCCCACACATCAGAGCCGCAAGACCAATGCCATTTTCCACGTATATCCAAAAAGCTAGAAGAGAGAACCGATGAGCTGAGAAGTGAAGGTCCACCTGCTTGGCCATGCAGACTGCACACATAATACAAGTCACCAAAACCAGACCCGCCCATGCTAGTTTGACAATATTTCACCTGGTTGGAAAATCAGGCTGATATAATTCAGGTAGTATTAGATGGAGCAGGCTAAGTGTTGAAACAAATAGTCTCACAAATCTTGACAGCATGATAGTCTACCCTTTTCTGCTCATTCACACCAAAATATAATTTATAGGAAGGATTCAAACAGATTGCTTGAGGACTTCAAATCTGGGCTGAGACTCTTGACCTGAGCGTCTTTGCCATTCCTTGAGGCCTGACATCCAGCCTTCTTCTGGATCCTTGTAGATGAGGAAAGAGAACACATAAAGAACTGAACAGGAGTTTTGTCCTCTAGGCCTGTGCTGACCATCTATTGTGTAGAATTCAGTTACAAAGCTAAGCATGAAGAGAAACTCATGGGTGTGGGGAGCAGGGAGGCTTGGCCATCTCTGAGTGCAAGACAGAAAGTGGAAATAGCCTATAGCGCAAATTTATAATCTCTTCCACAAAGGGTAGAATGTAAGAAAGTAGAATGTAGAGTCCCAAATTTATGTTGAAAGTGTCGGCTTCACAAATTAGGATATAGGTGACCTTCCTTCAGTGTGTCTCATGACAAAAAGGCTAGATCTTTAAGGTGATATAGGGTGCTGGGTGATCACAAAGTCCCTGCTACATATCCATGCCTTTATCTTTAGAAATGATACACAAAATGATATGGCTCAGTAGAATCACTCACATATAAGGACAGAACTTATTTCTCAGTGACACTGTTATACAATAATGAGTTATCCTTAGAAATGATACAGTGGTCAAGCGAAAGAATAATGGGAAGGTGGAGACTAGAAAGAACAGAGACTTCATCACTTGGCAAACTGTGTGTCCTTGATAAAGACACTGAAATTCTTATCTGCTAGTCCAGATATGAAATAGAACTGAAATGCTTCATATGTATTATTTAATAATTACTACTATTATGCATATAAAATAGAACAATATTCAGTAGGTTAAAATGATCATTTCTTCAGATCATGTGTATGTATCAACTGCAAGAGCTTTGCCTCATGCTTAAGATGGGCAAGGAGTCATTAGGTCTGTCTCCTAATGGTGCTTATTTTAGGGTCAAAGCTTAAAGAACAGAACTAGAAGAATACCCTGAGAGTGTGATTTTTCCTAGAGAGGATAGAGGAGTAGCTGAGAGAGAGATGATAGATAATGGCTCTTGAGGAATCATCCAGGAATGATCACACTGTCTCTTATGCCTTCATTCTTTTTCCCAAAGCAAAGTAATACAACCACAGTCTGAATATATGGGGCTGAGAAATAAGTTCTACCCTGAGAAATGAATGGTTCTACTGAGTCATATATTGAGGACCTAAAACAGGCATGATTGAGGACTCAGTCTACTATACTGACGTTTGTACGATCTCCACGAAGGTTTTAAAGCATGTAAAACATCCAGTCCCATTCCTGGTGGCATAGAAGCCCAGTGAAGACTGGACCCATGCTAATGTTCATGAAGAGCATGTGAGCGAAGATGAAGGTGATGACACAGTCAGTGTACTGTCACCTGCCTCCAGTGAACTCTTGCTGTCTCGGAACACACCAATCTGAGGGTGTTTAGAAAGAAATGCATTGACAATGTTGAATGCAAGAAGTAAAAGTTAATCATCAAGGGCTAGAGATATGTATATTCTTATAAGAACTAATAGTTGGCCAAAGAAAAAGATCCTGTATGAAAAGCAAATGCACCTCAATAGCAGACGGCCTACCTCATTTCAATATGAGTAAATTTTAAGACTACTGGAAGGAACTCCAGCCTGTGGGAATTATCTTGAAGTGAAATGGCTAATGGGAAGCTGAGGATGAAGTCTGCTGGGGAGAAGACTAGGATGGACTGTGGGCTTGCTGAGAAACAAGCACGACAAGAGGGGAGCCATAAGGAGGAGGGTCATTTTCCCCACATGTAAACAGACGAGCTTTAGAAGAGCAGGCTCAGTGGTCAAGGCAAAGATGGGGTTTCTGGGCCTGAACAGCATTCGCTATCCTGTTCAGTCCCTTTTGGTCTTATATTTCACTGACCCTTCACTGCAAAGAATCTATTGCATTTCGTGTTGACTCCACAGACATGCCATGCCTGGTGCCCTTTTCACATTCCAAGCTCTAAAGGGCAGCGTGACTCACCAAACAGTGATCTCTTCCTCCTCCTCTAAGCTTGACTCTCCCTTCCCCACCTCTTCCAATCAGCCTTAATTAAACTGTTTGAAAGCTGCAGCTTGATTTTAATTAGAGCAAAATTGAAAAGATTAGAATGAAATTGGCCAATCATTGTTTACGGGCCGTTGTTTGAGAGCACAGCAGGCTGCTAAATTCCCTCCATGCCAGGCTTCTTGAGTTCTTCCAGACAGTGAGGACAGGGCACTAGAACATCAAGGAAGTACAACCCTCATGTCGGCTTTTGTACTTTCAAGGTTGTAGGGGCTGAGGTCATATTTAACCCAATGATTTCAAAATAAAAGCTTTATTGCCCAGGGATCCCTCCTATATAAAATAGTGAACCAAGAAGGATTGTCTAGGTAGGATGACAATGGTGGAGTTTGGAACCTGAGTTTGAGGCCAGGCACCAAAGACATAAAATCATTAGTAGCATGACCCAGAAGCTAGTCAAATTCAACTGCTAATCGATGGAGACTTGGGGCCAATCACTTTTCTCAGTTTCCAGTGTCCTTACTTGTTAACTTGTAAAAGGTTAATAGTTGATTAATAATACCCCCTTTATCCCCTCCAAGGTTTTTATAATAAACCAGCTAAACATTCATGAAAATTGTTTGCAGTTTAAGAAAAATACTAAGAGATTTCACTATACCCATATAAGAAATTACGATTGTTATTATCATTTCTTTTTATGACTTGGATTAATCATGTCTCATTCATTATAGCAGTATAAACTCTAATAGCCAAGAACATTATAGTAATCTGTTGTTGAACTAGAAATCTTTTGATGATATGATATGCCTAGAAGTATTTTGCTCTGTATAGGAGCCAAAACACTTATAGATCTCAATGCCCTTAAAATATTGATCTTGAGAATCTAAAACATTCTTAGCCAAGTCTCTGAGGTGAACAACTGGAATCCCTCAAAGCCCTTGCTGGGTTTGACTATTTCTGTGGTGGAATATTAGTTGAAGATATGTTACATTTGTTTAAACTGTGGAATATATGTTTAATGATGCAAATATGTGTTGCATTCTTTTATACTGCCTTTGTTTAACTCTGTGAAGCAGTGTTATTTTGCCTGTCTAAAACCTCTGATTTGTCTAATAAAGAACTAAATGGCCAATAGCTAGAGAAGAGAAAGGATAGGCAGGGCTTGCAGACAAAGAGAATAAATAGGAAGAGAAATTTGGGAAGAGAAGATGAAGAACTGATTAAAGAAGTGGCCAGTCACCCGGATATACATCAAGCCACAGAGTAAGAATTAGAGAAAGGTATATAGAATAGAGAAAGACAAATTCCCAGAGGCAAAGGTTAGACATGATAATTTAATTTATGAAAAGCTGACTAGAAATAAGCCAAACTAGGGCCAGGCATTAATAAGAAAGAATAAACCTCCATGTGATTATTTGGGAGCTGGCTGGTGGGCCTCCAAAGTGTAAAAACAAAACAAAACCAAACAAAAAACCAACTATACATTCCTGTGAGTTTTCTGAGCTTAAAACTGTGATCCTATGGAAAAAGAAAAATGATAGTATTTCTACACGGCATATTGAACCCTGGGTATGCGGGACATTGGTATAGAAATGGAATAAGAGAAGGCCTTACTCAGAAACTCTTTGGGAAAGTCAATGATGCAATACTCAGTGGTTCTTACTGAGCCTCCTATGTCCAACCGGCAAGCTTTAAACTGTCCAGAGAAACATCTCTCTAAGCAAAAGGTGAGCTAAGAGAACCCAATATTTACATTTATCCAGAACCAGCTGAGATGTGAGAAATATTCTGAAGAATCATTGGTTGACAGTTTAAGTAGACTAATAAAAGTCATGGAAGATGACAAAATTCATTCATTTTGGCTTAAGTCCTCTTCATTGTTCCAAAGTCCTTAAATAGTTTATTCAGCAACCTATTCTGTATCTTTCTCCATTTTTCAAGGAAATCCAGGCACATTTTTTTTTTATGATCAGGGTCCATTTCATAGCAACTACTTGGAGAATAATAATTTAGTCCCTTGACAACATAGTAGTCCCTTTGAGCATCGAAGTTAGGCGATGCCTCCCCAAAGAGAGGTTACTGAAAACAGACTATCAGGGTCCAAAATGGAAAGGAGCAATAGTGATTATTTAAGCCCCTTTGTGTGGGACATTTTCAAGCTACAAGATGGTGCTTGGTGGTACGCATCCTGGGCTCTACAGCTGTCTTAAGTCCCCACCTCTCAGGGAGTCCCAGTCCTATTCTGAGAACTGTTGCCTGAGTAAGCAGGTGATGATTGGTTGATTGTGCTGGAAACAGCGATGATTCCTTGAGTCTTACTCGGGAGGAACAAATGGCTCCTAGCACACAGGGGTGCACTGACTCTAGGCTAGGATGCTGCCAAGCCTGCAGGGGTGCCGTGCTGAATGCACACACAGAGATGTGCCAGCTCAGAATATGTGGAACGTGACTTTCAGATGACAACCAGATCGATAACTGTGGTAATGTGATGAGCATATTTTCCCAATAAAGGTGGAAAGATAAAGATTCATTAGAAAATCAGTAGTAAAAAAAATGTAGTTCTTAGCATAAAGTCTCAGTACAGCTATGTACAGTTTAGACTACTATTCATTATTACTAGATTTCAACTTTTAAACATCTATCATCTATCTATCTATCTATCTATCTATCTATCTATCTATCTATCTATCTATCTGTCATCTGTCTATCTGTCTATCATCTGTTTCTCTATCTATCTATCTATCTATCACCTGCCTATCTTCTATTATTTATCTGTCATTTATCTACCATCTTTCTATTTGCATATATGTATTATATATGCATCTATCTATCTATCTATCTATCTATCTATCTATCTATCTATCATCTATCTTGCTACCTACCTACCCACCTATCCATCCAATACATTCTATTTTTAAATGTCTCTCGCTTAGGACTTCACAAGTAGGAAACCTTCATAATGAATGGCTCTTCACGGGGCTGGATCAATGCTCTCAGTTTACAAGCCTGAAAAGTGGTGCTTAAGTGGAAACAGCACCTGGGTGGAAGACCCCAGCTGTGCTCTCTCTGCATCTTTCATCTTCTGACGCTTTGAGACCCTGCAGGGAGGCTCTTGCTGGCAGATGTGTTGTTGACCTTGTGTCGCACAGGACACAGTGCTGTAGAACAGTGACAACTTGGAGACACCACTTTCTATTTACAATTTTTGAATTAGAACAGCCTGTAGTCATTTAACATTATCAATGGCGACCTCCTTAGGGTTCAAAAGGCAGAGGTGGTTCAGAGCTGACGCAGTCCAATCCCTTCTGAAGCTTCTGTTGCCTGAAGTTGGCATGACTGGAAGTTTCCCTACCCTCGTGTCCAATCATCACTGTACAACTGGGAGGGTAGGCCATCATTTATTGGCAATCTAGGTCATTAGTGCGAAGCAGACAAAAGTAATAACAGTGATAACTTTAGAATCCCTCTCTTTTTTCTTTATATCTAAATATGTCTGAACACATAGCTGTGCATGGTATGTGTGTCTGTTATGACACACTGACGCCATCTTCCCATCCGGAGTTCACCTTTCATAAGTTTTATCTTAATTGTTATTGATGATTGTATGTTTCTATTAGTTGGCACTTGGACAGATATTGTTTACTTAGAGGTAGTCCTGATTGCACTAACGAATGATGGAAAATACAGAGAGCGTCTACCGATAATAACCATCTACTGAAGCACGCTTTTGAAATGCATATGAATGCCTTTTTCTTGAAGTCTGTCTTCAAGAACTCTGTTCATCCTTTGGCTCAAACCAGGAAGCTTTTCTGCAGTGGCCTCTGCTGTTCTAAAGAACTTTCCATAGCACTAACAGTGCTGTCTGAAATGTTTGCTTTCCCAGGCTGTTTACTATGTAACAGACGCAGTGGGAGAAGATTTTAGGAGAAATGGCTAAATTGAAATGGAGATTTACTTGATGTCTTAATTGAAACAAAGATGATGACTTAATTGAGGCACTGTGTGTTAATATAATTGATATATAGAAAACATTCTTTTCTTGGGGAAAAAAAAGCCTTGATTATTTTATTACTGGGAAAAAAAAAACCCTGCTAAATGAAAAATTGGAAATGAACACTTACTCTTTGGCTAGCTTAGGCTGCCGTCCAGTATTGTCTTCTGAGGCTTTTAGAAGCTGAAAAGAACCCGCATCTAAATGTGCTTATCGAACCTATAGTACTACTATCTGGCTCAAACTCTCTTCACAGATGTCACGCAGATATGCTGTAACAATAAAGGCCCCCAAGGTCTGGGAAGAAGCTGACTGGAGTGGAAGTGCATGGTTGAAGCCTTAGCACCCGAACTTTGTGCAGTTAGCACCTAATTCTAAGTTAGTACTGTGTTAGTCAGTATTCCATTAGTATAACAAGCCATCTGCCGCTGACTGCTTCACAACGGAGGGAGGCTAATAGAGTTCACAGTTAGGGACCACAAAGGGTGTGGTGCTGTTGGCAATTTGTAGGGATCCACGTGACTGCATTGCATGGTGGATGGTATCATGGTGGAACTTAACCCAATAGGGAGAGATCACTGAACAAAATAAGAAGGGACAGTCAAGGGGAGGGGGGACTAGGAACATTCTTTTGCATTATAGACTTCCCAGACTACTCCCCATAGTCCCATGAGAACTATCCTCCCCCACCCCGCACTTCTTAAAGTTCCCATTACTTCTTTTTTTTTTTTTTTTTTTGTGGTTTTTCAAGACAGGGTTTCTCTGTAGCTTTGGAGCCTGTCCTGGAACTCCCTTTGTAGACCAGGCTGGCCTCGAACTCACAGAGATCCGCCTGCCTCTGCCTCCCGAGTGCTGGGATTACAGGCGTGCGCCACCACCGCCCGGCTTAACATTGCCAACTGACTACCATGTTAAAAGACAAGCAAACAAACCCTATGGGTCCAAGCAACATCCAAGACATAGCAATGCACCACTGCAGGAGCAGACTCGACTTTTGCTGGTTTTCTCTGTTTTGCTAATGTGTTTCCATTCAATAAATTGCTCACCTAGGGAGCTTCTCCGGGAAAAGGCTTCACATTTTGTCACAAACACACACACACCGTTTACACATCATTTCTCCAGCAAACCTCTCTCTTCCTCCTCCTCTCTCCATACTTCCCCTCACAGTTTTAGGGCCACCCCTTTGCTTTCCTCCGGCAGAGGTACAAGATCACAGTGGTCAAGCAATGTCCTGTCTAAACAAGCCATGTTCCAGCTCTGACTCTGCCACCTGCTGGCCGTTACCAGCTGGGTAAATTAAAAGAGCCTGCCTCCATTTCACTACCCACAAGATGAAAACAATTGTTTTCCTCTTTATAGGGATATTTTATAGATAACCCTTGTAAGGTACTTGGAATGCTTAGCACATGGTAAGAGCTCATGAAATATTATACATCATTTTTTATTGTTTGCTCGTAAAATGCTTTCTAAGACAGTGCCAGTCACTTTTCTAGGTCATTTGTTGTTCTGTGTTATGATTTCCTGAGCACCCCTGAAACTTGGACTCCAGTCTTCGTCTGGGATTCTTCCCATGATGCTTTGTATGTGAGCTTGATTTCCTTCTTAATCTCAATTTCTTCTGCAAATCCAGAAAAGGCTTTGTCGTTGTATAAAAGGTACGCTATATTGAATATATAGTAAACTCGTGTTTTGTGTAGATAATTAAAGAAATGGAATGCTCTGAGTAATGACACTGTTTTCGTTAGAAGACAGCTAACTTTCTGAAAGGATTGGAGTGCCATGAATACATACTTCAGGGACACATAGGAAGACAAAGTTCTCGAAAGCAGTGTGGTGTTGACCTTATCCACTGGCACTGAGGGTTAAGCTTCTCCTCCCTCTAATTGTGTGACTCCATCCAAGCTACTCCCTTAACACTTCTGGGTTTCACTTTTTGCTATTACCAACATGACGCTGGGAAGCTTAGTGTGCTAACTTTTTGCTCAGGTTCTGCTACCAGCTGGTTATATTCCTTTAGGTAAAACTATGACATCTTTGTTTCAAGGTTCTCCTCAGCCAAGGTGCCTGCTGGAAGATGGGTCCGCCACAAATGAATCGCAGATATGTTGAAGGCTTTCTCAGTCTTTAGAACAGCAGGTCATGTGCTAAGACAGCAGGACTCCTTGATTTACCCTGCTTCGAGCAGCCTCAGGGACTCTAAAGAGAGTATCCCCTCCCCCAACTTCCTTCATTCTTTTCTCCTCCTTCCTTTTCTTTTCTGCCTCTTTCCCTCCCTCTCTCCTCTCTCCCACCCCTCTCCTCTTCTTTTTTCCCCATCTTTTCGAGACTAGATCCGACACTGTCGCCTATCCTGCCCTGGAATCCGTGGTAATCCTCCTGCTTCAGTATATATCATAATCTGGAGAAGCTAGGCAGATGATACTCAAACTTTTCCTCCACTTCTAACAGCATAAAAGAACACAGCTCTCTAGTGGTGTGACATTAGGCAATTACTAAGCTTTCTGAGCTTCAGTTTTCTCGTTTAAGTGGAATAGTCTTTAGCTATTGACTTGCATCAAACAGACTTTCCACGGCTGATGTCAAACTGAGCAAAAGCGCAGAACTCTGAGCTTGTTTTTCTTTTGGTCAATCTTTAACACAATGAGTGGTAGAAATGACTGGATTCACTGTAGAGGAATGGGGATATTGATCATTAATATCTGAGTGTAAAGCACAAGGGTCTCAACTGAGAGATTTTTTCATGCACTGGGCTTTGAATGATGATAATGGACAGTCATGAGTTGTCCATGTCTGCTGCAGAGAGTGTGTGAGCACTCAAACAGTATAAAAGGAAAAATCAAAAGAATTTTCTGGCAGTGTTTTGTTTTTTTATTCGAGACAGGGTCTATGTCTATGTAATCCTGACTGGCCTAGGTAGACCACGCTGGTTGTAGCAATCTTCCTCCTCTGCCTTCTAAATATTGAGATTACAGATATTGGCCATCATACCTGGTTTGATTTATATTTTTAAGTGTCCAAAATTATGCTCATATACTTTTATAAACAAAACTTAACTTCCTGATACATGCACATTTTAAATGTTTCATTTCATATCAGATCAATCACTAATTGCTTGTTGCTTCCTAGGTGATATTCTTATAATTATCTTTTAGTAAATTTTCTATTAATTTGAAAACTGGTGGAATGGGAAAGCTATGATATTAAAGGTCATGGGAAATGTCTCCTTCAATTACCCAACAAAACCTTGCTGAAGATATACAGTTATTCTCTTGTAAGAATGGTTAAGATGGCTCTACTGTTGGAGACAGTTAATAGCAGGGAAGAAAATCCTACCCTGGCAGAGTTTGTGTTCTAATGGGAGGAGAAGGAGAGAAAATAGATAATATCAGTGGTAATGAGTCTGGTGGCATAAATGGGAGGCAGAGTGAAAGAAGGCCTCCTGGGTGAGATGGCCAGGAAAGTGATGGGCATGGTCCGTTGTAAGAAATCGTGGAAGATGGAAGAATGTCTCCTCTTCACCCTGAAATCTAGGGCCAATACATGATAGAAAGTATTAGTTAATGCAGCCTACGTGTAACTCATCCCAAGGCAGAAAGCTTGGGTTTGACGACCCTAGGGGTTTTCTTTTGATTATATTTTGTTTCTGTTTTTAGTAATCTGGTTTTATGATTCATCAGTGTAATTATCCTCTAGCCAATGAGAGGATACTGGTTCCCATCCAGCCATCTACAAATGAGATCAGGCAACTGTTCTCTACCCTGCAGTGGGATTTGGGATAGCAAATGCTTTTGACAAATACCCTGTACTTTAATTAAAGTTTAGCATTTCCTGCACAAAAGAAATAACTGGTGATATATTATTATTAACTTGCCTCGTTCAATAAATAAAGCCACACAATGAGAAATTTGAAAGACTAAGTTGAAGCCATGAATTATTAGTCACCATTTTTCTTTGTTCGGCTAGTGATGGTTGACATACGCTCCTCCTCTATGTCTGCGCCTCTTGAGTTAGATGGGGTGGGGGAGACTTCTACATGCTTAGATTAGGCATGGCTTTTCATTGATTTATTTTTACCTATTTTATTTCCTGAAGGTCCATCACTCGCACTTCTTGGCTTTGAAGTGAAGGTTAGACCAAGGTTATGTACTTTCACAGTGAGCAGGATTGGGATGGGTAAGGGATCTGTGAAGACTTTATATCTTACTGTTTTCTGAGACAGGAAAGCTGTTTCTTTTGTTTTTTTTGTTTTTTTTTTCTGAAAGTGTCCATAAGGAAACCCAGACATCTTTTGAAACAGGCTACTTAAAATGTGGTCTTCTTGGTCCTTTCGGGACCCTTGTGACATTTGCTCTCAAAGTTGGAGAGCGGGAAAAAAAAAAAACTGATATGTTAATTTGAACGAAAATACTTGTCCCAAATGTATCTATCTGGTAATCATGTGCCATTCATTATAATACAAATGAACTAAACAGACAGCCCTACACACAAACAGAAAGAGGAAGCGAGACAGAATATGCCAGCCTCACTTGAGAATGTCCTAAAGTAGTACAGTTTAACAATAGTGTTAAATGCTGACCTTGGAGACATGTCTTTTTAATGTTCATGTGATGGGATGGGCAGCAGACATAGTGCATGTCTGAGGCCACTAAAGAACCTCGGTGAGCTCAAGGGAAAACACACATGTGGTTGAGCTGCAGGCTGAGCAAGCAACTTTCTTCCTAGAATCCTATTTTTCTTGAAAGCAAGAACACCAGACAAGCTATAGTTATTTAGACTTAAGTGTTTGGCAGACACGTTCTGAAAAAAAAAAAGCAAGCTAGCTTTTAAACTGATGATATTTATTAGCAAAAATGAAAACTAGAAAAACATGTTATTTATTAGCAAAAATAAAATTTTAGTTTTCACATAAAGTTCAAGTTCCAGAAAAAATATAATCATTATTATGAGCTAGTCAGCTTCCTGATATTTAAAGATATTTCTGATGGACTTGGTGGTAGTATTTACTAGTCTGGTGTTTCAGTACTCTAGAATGAAGTGCCAGGAGGTTAAAAGAGCTGTGTATCTCAGTGAACAGATGTTTCCAGGATGGCTAGTGTGTGCTGTTACCTGATCACGTGTGGCAGAAAGATCTGTTCAAAACACAATATAAAACTTTGGCTTTCAATGCAGTAGAATACAATGTTTATCGATATGGCTTCAGGCACCATTCTATAAGTAACTTTTAAGAAACAGCCATCTCTTTAGTTTAGTTTGGTTCCAAGCATAAGAGTCCACAATTATGATGACACTCTGGATGCAGAAACAAACATGAGAATGAAACTATCCTGTCAAGCAGATATGGAAGATTTACAAAGTCACAAAGCAATATGCTCTTCCTGTCAGATTTGCTTTGTTTCAATATATAGAGCTACTGTCATGAAATGCATTGATTCGGTTATATGTAATGGTTTTATTACTGTTAATTTCAAGTGTAATATTGGAGAGATAACTTGAATCTTCTCAGTTTTAATTTCTGATGTGGTTATCAATATATATGAACCACATAAACAAGTAGGGGAATGTAATTCTCTCCAAGGGGGGTGTGAAGGGATCTGGGTCCCAAACAGTAAAACTCTAGACCTGCTTCCCAGTTTTCAGCAGTGAGCAACTGAAGTAAAATGGATGGTATAACTCACCAGCTGTATAACAGCTGTGACCCGATCAGTCCTCTGCAGATCACTGCCCGGTGCTGCTTCCGCTTCTCTGTGAGGCGTGGCGACTACCTTGGGAAGACACTTAGCTACCACTGTCGGGTGGGAAACCTGGGCGGGAGATGCTCTGGAGGAGATCAGCTTTTCAGGCTGGAAATCTCTACCCTACGAGAAGGATATTGAGGAGGGAGGCCTCAAGGGGAGAAATGACCTTATCTATTTCAGGCTTCATACTTCTTGTTCTGAGATATGGTGGCTTTCCCTGCAGGGAGTTTGCCCGATGGAAAGTGAACAACTTGGCCCTAGAAAGGAAAGACTTCTTCAGTTTGCCCCTGCCTCTCGCCCCAGAGTTTGTCCGCAACATCCGCCTCCTCGGAAGGAGACCCAACCTGCAACAGGTTACTGAAAACCTCATCAAAAAGTACGGCACCCATTTCTTACTTTCTGCCACTCTCGGAGGTAAGCAGCATTCTCGGTCCCAGCCAACTGGCTGTTCCACTGCGGAAAATAGCTTTTATGATCTGTTGAATATCATTCTCCCTGCATCTTTTTTTCCTTTTTGGCTTATTATTGCTGGAGAACTATTTTTTCTTGGTGTATTGGAGAACAGTGTATTCTCTGCACCCGAAACCACCCTAGAACATTTCTGTTTTCTTAAAAGCGGCATCATGAGGGGAGGGGGGTAAGGGGTAAGGAAGGAGATGGGAGGGCACATACAGGTGTCTACGAAGCATCTACCAGCAGGGGGCGCTCCTACTTTTATTTTGACTAGCTAGTTAACCCAGGGACTTCACTTCTTACTGTGGCTACAAATGTCAGATCTATAGGCACAGAAATAGATGTTCACTGCTTCACTGACCCCCTCCTCCCTTATTGTATAAACTGGTGAGCAGCCAAACCACAATTCCAACAATTTGGTGGCTCTCCCTCTGGTAGGATGGGGGTGGGGACCAGACTGTGCACAATGGAGCCAGGACTCTGGACAGAATCACAAGACCTGAAGATGCAGAGTTCTCCCAGTTATGGGAAGAAGAAAGCAGGGTTTATCATAACATTTAGTCAAGTGTGCAGTGGACAAAAATGCAGCTCCCCCGGGGTTGGGGCCAGCTGCCGGTCTGTGGTAGTGGTGGTGGTGGGGGGGGAGGGTGTTTGATGGAGAGGGAGGAGGCAGAGCCTCAAAGCTTTTGCCCTTTCCCTGGAAGTAATAATAGCCATGTGGCTTCTCATAAACAACTTGAGAGGGGAGAATTGTGTCTCCCCCTTGGAGGCAGATTGCCTGTGATGCAGATCAATAAAGGATGTTAAATGGAGACGCTGCTGAGGAGTGAGCTTTAGGAAGTTTTAAGAGCTAGGCAAAGGAGGGCTTCCCAGGCAGGGAGGCCTGTGACCCTGTGCACAGTCTGAGGAAAGAGCTCTCAGAGTGGAAATGATGGGGAGAGGCCCGCAGCAGGGGCAGTGTTCTCTTTGAGCTCACTCTGCCCTGCCCGAGGGCTACAGGTTCTTAATGGCCGGGGATGTTGGAGCTGACAACCTCACTAATAAGCTCATGTTTTTGTTATAGGGGAAGAGTCCCTGACCATTTTTGTGGACAAGAGGAAACTGAGCAGAAAATCAGAAACATCAGGAGGTGTCCCTGTGGTTGGGGGCAGTGGGAACAGCTCTGCTGTGTCCCTGGAAACCCTGCACCAGCTGGCGGCTTCCTACTTCATTGACAGAGAAAGCACACTGCGCAGACTGCACCATATCCAGATAGCCACAGGGGCTATTAAGGTAAAGGGGAAGCCGAATCCTCAACTAGCTCCAGGTCAGCCAGACCACACTGAGCAAGGGGAAGTAGTTGCTTTCTGGTGGTATCTCAGCTAGGCCTTACAAAGGGCCGCATCACCCATCCTCTGAAGGAACATCTAGTCTGCAGACTGATTTGCTGTTGTCAAAGAGAGGCGTGACTGCATCCTACCGGGGTTGAGCTACTCAGTAGGAGAAGATGTCAGATAGCTATTTAAAGACAAGGTCTATGTTTTCTAGGGTTGGCGAGAGAGCAACTAGCATTAGTTAGGTTGCTCAGGAGGAGCACTTTAAGGTTTGTCCTGGGAGCTTGAGACCTGAACCATGATTGACTGATTGCGTAGGACTGAGGAAGGCTGTTTCAATTAAACAAAACAAAACAAAACAAAACAAAACAAAACAAAACAAAACAAAACAAAAAAACAAAAAAAAAAACCAACCCAAAACAAACCAAATGCTTCGTTCTAAGCCCCCCCCCCCCCCCCCGAGTCAGGAAGTAGTTTAGTAGCCTTTGAAGTGCAGAGAGAGTCCTGTGAGGACAGAGAAGTGAACTGTGAAGACACTACACAAGATGAGGTTCTGAAGTAGGCTGGAGCTGCTTGGCATGGCCACAAAAAAGAAATGTTAGCACAAGGCAAGGGAGGAATTCCAGCAAGATCATGACAGAATCTCATGATCCCATGCATGTCTTTAAGGGACCCATAGTTACTGTGATGTCAATAGCTGTAATCTCCAATCCCCCTGCTCAAATTATCCTGTAGGACATTTCTACTAAGGGTCCTATGTTAATGGATGAGTAATAACACTTTGGGGGAATTCTGAAGTTTTAAAATTCTAAGTATAAAATCAAAATGGTCTATAGACATCCCCACCTAGCTTTATTCTGCTTTGCTATAGGCCAAAGCAGCTTTTATATCAACCCATGAGAGTAACACACACTCACAGCATCTAGAAGGGTTATCACACAGCAATACAGTATGTCGTGAGCCACTATAGTTGGGTGCATTTTATCAGCTCCATTTATTGTTCTACCTACCAGCAGGCATGCACTAGATGGACAGTTGGATTTAACCAAGGTGCATGTGTGGACAAGGTAGAAGAAAAAGGCAAAGGAGTTAAGATTATATACCAAGGAACACAATGTAGATTCAGGATTCTAAGTCAACCACTGAAAAAAAAAAAAAGAAGCTAAGAATGATAAAAAGTAGGTCAAGTCCCAAGATAGAAAGTCTAAGTTTGATGATAAATAGTTCCCAACCTTCCTAATGTTGTGACCATTTAATACAGTCCCTTATAGGTGGTGACTCCTAACCATTTTTCATTGCTACTTCATAACTAATTTTGTTATGGTTATGAATCTTATTGTAAGTATCTGATATGCAGAATATCTGATATGCAACCCCTGTTGAAAGGGCTGTTCAAACCCCAGGTTGAGAACTGATATGTTACAGGGTAGAGACAGAGGAAGCATGATGTGATTTTTGTATTGCAGTAAGAGAAGAAATGCAACTTGTGATAAAGTCTAGGACATAATGTGGGTGTGGTGACAAAGATGAGGTTACAGCTGTGAGGAGGTAAGGCCAGGCAGCCAAGCATCTAAGAGAAGCAAAGGTTAAATGATTATATGTATTATAGATGGGATGCAGAAGTCAGTAAGAATGGTACAGACTTCTGCTAGTAACAATAGTAAGTTCAACTACTATAAATGCTCAGTGAGCCAAAAAGCATAGCAAGAAAATAAATATCAAGGGGTGGCTAGTGAGGTGCATTGCACCATGATCCTGGCTCCCAGGAGCCAGAGATAGCCTGACAATAAGCAAGAGCTGCAGTGAGGGAGCTGCCTCGCTTCCATGCTCAAGAGTATGAGATGGGAGAAAGAAAGCAGCCGCCACTAGAGAAGGCTGCAGAGGAAACCCTCCCTGGGGAAGCGAAGCTGAGCTAAATCAAAACAGGTAAAGTGGGCTCTTAAGAAGAGCTTGGGGTTAGAGAGATGTCGCTGAGGACTCGTCATGACTCACAGGGAGCATGGTGGAAATTAACTGGAGAAAAAGTAGCAGATTACAGGAGTATGGTGTTTGGAGGGAGGGAACATCTGGGAGAGGGGGGATGAGTTTCCATTAGCAGAAGAAAAGGTTCATTTATGAAGCTGGTGTCTAGTGCAGCTCGAAGTGATGGAAAGGGACTCTAAGTAGCCTGGAGAGAGTTTTACCAAGATATTAGAACTTTGGAGGATTTCCCTCATCCCTCAGTCTCGTATGAGCTGTGTCACGCTTGGAAAAGAAGCCCAAAATTCTTACTAGGAAATGACAGACAGGCACTTTATCAACAGTTCAAGGATCTCATTCCCTTCTAGTAGCCCATTCCCCTCACACCCTAACTTAGATCCGCTGATCCATCACTACCATTGCTCCTTGCCTGTGAATTCCCTTCATCCCCAATTCTGGTCCACTAATCCAAGTCCTTGTCAATGTGTACCTGATTTTCGTCCATAATGCTTTTATATTCTCCTCTCCAAGAGTTCAAGTCCTACCACTGCGTGCGGATTGGGTGTTGCACAGGTTACCAAATTTCTTCGGACTTCATTTTCCTCTCTCTCTAAAACTATTACATAACTGGAAGAGTTTTCAACCTTGAAGAAAGTCTGTGATATTCAATAAGAAAATGGACAGTTTGCCCAGAGCAGAACACAGTTGGTGCTTGAAAGGGCTGATTGTTCTTAAGAAAAAATCATTGACGTTCTGCTCCTGCTGTCTTCCTACTTTCATCTCTAAACAGTCCTCTCTCTGCCCAACTGCTTTTTACCTTCCACTCACATCATGTAACCCAGGCGCACCCAAATACCAAATGTTATCAAAACATGCTATCCTCTCATATATCCCTTCCTGCCACTTGCTCTCTATTGTATTCCCAGAGCCTGGCTGTGGACTCAAGTGGCTCTTCCTTCCCCTCTTTGCTCAGTTGAGAAAACTGACCTCCTGTGAAGCTTTTCCTGACTCCCAACATAGTGAAGTGCTCCTCCTCAAGGTTCCAAGTGCGTGCCTCCATTACTGAGCTTGTCATTTGAACCACAGGTGCTAGCCAATGTGATTACGGACACAGGAAACTCAGAGAGCCTTATAGGAGAAACTGGGTCTCACTCAGCCTTCATTTCCTAGACGAGTACAGAGCTTGCAACCTTGTCGGTCATGAGTAAACAAATGTCGTATGACGAAGGGAGGAAGAAATGAACAAATGAGTAAAGTCTCTCTGTCTGTCTCTAAACCACTACTGTTTCTATTTTATCTGCCATCAGTACAGGGACCACACCCTCATTTGTGGTCAAGTCCTCATTCCTGATATCTAGAAGAATGGGCTTAATCCTTAGATATTAATTAGCTGAATTTTATAATTATTGACAATCAGATCCTTTTACTGTTTGGAGCTTCACATAACTCTCAGTTATTTTCAGAAAAAAAGAACTAGTTTAAAGTTGACATTCAACTCATACACCCAGCAGTGTTGGTAGAGTCGCTGCATGGATTCCTAGACATATCCGTGAAGTCTACGATAGAGGAGTGGAAGACAGGTCAGTATTAAAGCCCTATCTCTTATAATCCCTGTGGATGGTCCCAGAGTTACAGCCACTGCCTGTCTCCTCAGAGGAGGGACCACTATCCTTGGAAACCTTCTTTGGGAACCCTTCCAAGGACCCACTGACTGTGAAATGAATATTCAATCCCCACTGCACTGCCTGACCTAAGGTTTTCTCTGGGAGTACAGTGGGTTCTGCACGGAGGATACAACTCAGAAAACTATGTATAAAAAGGAATGGTTTTATATTTTCTCCCATCTCCACCCTTCCCAGACTTCAGCGAGGCATATAGATTTCAAGGACATTTTGCTAGACTAAGGATCAAAGGGCTGGGTTGGTATCCCTTCTCACAGCTCTGTTCACCTGCTTGGGTTTGATCTGCAGTATTGCCATCAGTGGAGTCTACCTTCTCTCTAAATGATTAATGCTTATAGACCCATATAGGATAGTTCAGCAGCCAGGATGCGCCCTGTAGCTCATCCTCAGAGCTAACAGTCCTCTGTGCAATATCACTTGCCATCTGCTTTCTTCTACTGAGCCTGCCTTAGCAGAAGTCTTGCTGGGCTCCATCCCATTCATTACTGTATCACTGGGTGGGGATGGATGGGGTGAGAGGAGAGCCCTGCTCTGCCTTCATGAAAGAAGCATCCTCTAGCACATCTGCCTGAAGCGAACCTGTGGTTACTTTTCACTCTTCCTTATAACTCCTTTGCGTTAACGTGGAGAAACAGGTGCCCTTCCTGCTCTGGTTCGTTCCTTTGAGAACAAGAAAACATTACTCTGTGCCGTAAGGCTTGCCCTGCTCGGCACACACTTTCGAGGTAGGACTAGCCACATTACATTCTGTCTGTTTGCATGCCTGTTTCCCTCCTCCCCATACCCACTGTGACAGTAGGTCTTTAAGCAGAAGGGACTCTGCAGAATGCACGTCGCTCCAAGTCCCTTTACAGCATCTGGCATGGGGCAGGATGTTCAATAAAACGCTTGAGAGGTGAAATTGGGCTACACAGCTTAGAGGCAAACAAGCCAAGTGGAGCAAGAGTACTCGGGAATTGGGTTTCAGCCCCATGCTTGCTGTGTCTATGACCTTGAGGAACTCCATTTGTCCCCTCCGTAATCCAAGTCACCAGTCCCTTAACTCACCTGCCCACAGGACTTTTAGCTAATATGACTACTTCTGCTTTTAAAACTCTGAACAATTTCCAGATAATTCAACACATTTTGCCCTAACCACAACTATTCTTCCTCTCCCCCAATCCCGCCAGATCCTTCAGACCTTTTCTTGTGGCAACGTAAGGGCAAAAGCACCAGAAATTCTCTGGAAGCCTACTGGCTAGCAAGGCTGGCATCTCTGCCAATTAGTTACAACACTCATGTTCTACCTGATGGTAAAGATGATGATCGCCGTCCCTGTCTACTCTGCTGTCACGTTGGGGTGACACCACATGATCCAACCCACAGGAAAACCATAAAAGGTTATATGCATATACAACTGTCTATAACTTCCTAGAAGGGATCAGCACCACAAAGACGAGATAGGGCTTTTTTCATAGCTATACTTAATTCACCTCTTTGGGAACAGGCTGTGGAAGGACCTGGTGTGGAGGGGTTGAAAAGCCCGTGAGATGACTGAACAAAGACAGTCAGAAGCCAGCCAGACCCTAGGCAGAAAAAGGGAGTTTATCATAGCCCATCCTAAGGGGAAAAAATAAGCGTTGGTAAAGCTGCAGCAGTCTGCGGCCCCTGATTCACTTCGAAGCCTTTTAAAGCACACACACCATCGCTGGGCTCTCCGTGCTCAGCCCCATCGCTCACCATTAGAGGCCCATTTTCCTCCGCTGTTAGCATCACAGGTGCCCCCCCTTCCCCCAGGTAGGGCAGTAACAATCTGGAAGGGAGAGAAGGGGGAGGAGTATAGGCTCACTGGAATGATGGTTTTCACAGTCTGGTATTATGGAAAATTGGATGCGCTAATGAACCTGGGAGACATCAGGGCTTTCTGAAGACAGGATGGTCTCTGTCAACAGACCAATTAGCACACAATTATTTTCCTCTTCTGAAAGCTTATCTGAGGCACTCTTTGAAATGTGTGCACTTGAGTGAACTGCACTTTCTGTTACCTCTACGGGCCCTTTTAATAACCTCCCGGAACTGCCTGACCCTCTGCAGAGAAATCTGCAGCACTGTCTTGACTCGCCCTCAGAGACAGGGCTCCACCACATGTGTGGGAACAGGGCTGTATATCAGTCTGTACTGCTCACCCAGGTCAGTTCCTGACAGTGTCTACTCGAGACTCTTTCCAGGTCCCTTTCTTCTTCCTACCTCATCACCTATCCATGGGGGGGGGGGGTGGTATCAGAACAGAATAGAAATAAAAATAATAGTGACTTTGGTATCTCGTGAAGTCTGAACGAGCCTTCCTCATGAAGATCTGGCTTACTACTCTCCGCTCTATCAGGACATGGGTACGATGCTAGGGTATTTCCTCATTTTTCTCATCCTGCACCACAATCAACAAAAGGAAGATCCTCTTCTCAGAGGCCTACCTGACTGATTGTCTTCTTGCGGAACTGGCATTTGAACAAGCAGAGAAAGAGGGGAAAAATTACAAGATTACAGTCAGCCTCAGTACGGAGAAATGATGGTGGGAAGGAGATGGATGAGTACTGGGTAGGAAAAGGCTTGGGAGTCAAAAAGAACAGGAATGCCTCTGTTGTGGCTATTCCCTGGCCTAGCCTGTCCTTCCCTATACACAGCTTGTTATCTCACTCCCTGTCTGAAGCTAGTTGGTGGGTCACCCACTCAGGAGTGGGTAGATGGAAAATCCGGAATACAACTTAGCAACACTGGTGGCCAGCTTACCGTGCGGTAGGAACAAACTAGTTTCTCAATGATATAGCATCCACTTGTACCTGCCATTCAGCCCAATCCGTTCACACAGGTCCCACTAAATCATGCTGGTTCTTAGCCATGGCTCTTCTTACGGGGAGTACTACAAAAAGAGAGACTTGGCCCTGAAGTAAGCCTGGCTCTGTCTTCCCATTCTAGTCTGATCACTAAGACGTATTCAGTGTACAGTGTCCACGTGGGAAAAGAGGCCAGCCCAAGAAGATCCACCAGAACACGGGGATTCTAGAAACATAAGTTTCCAAGTGCCATACAGACAGGAACTGTGACATTCATCTGTGAGTTGCCACTAACTGAATAAAGCACTGCAGGAATGTATTGAATTCATCCTAGCCCCTAGGGTAAAATACATGCAATAGTGAGCTGCTCATTTAACTTATCTAGACCTTGTTTTCTTAATCTCTTATAGAAAGATAGTGAATGAAAAATTGAGGACATGATGGCTCCTGGATGCGTCTGAGAAGGTTTATTGTAGATATGAGAAAGAAAACAGCCAGAGGCATCTGGAAGAGCCCAGACTGAACCAGGCCAGCAGACTGAACGAGATTGTGGGGAGGGGAGAATGAGGGAAAGAGAGAAAGGGGGTAGGGGAAGCTAAGGGCCAAGAGATCACAAGCAGCAAGAGGTCAAGAAAACTAAGAGGGAGCATGGACCAAGAGGGCGCATAGACAAAATGGCTGACTTATATTAGGAAGAGAAGCTGGGGACATGGAGGCCCAGCCCATGGGAAAGAGAGGTTTAGAGGGCGTGGTGAGAAGTGCCGGGAGGAGGCACAGGGGCTGAGTGAGACTTTCTCTAGCAGATAGTAGTACTAACTTCCCATCATTGCATTTTGTTTTGTTTTGTTTTTTCCCAGTGTTAGACTTCTGAGGAGAGCAGATCACTAGCATATTAGATGAACTGATCTCTTTAGACTATTGTCTAGAAAGTGGTGACATTTTTGTGGTGTCAACCCTTTGACCTGTTTTCTAGGAATTGAAATGACACAGATCTAGAGTCTGAAAGCTCCAATGTTGATTTAAACTAATTAATTATTATGGGCTCAGTTCTGTGATCCTGATACTTAGGAGGGTGAGGCAGGAGGATTGTTATGAGGACAGGCTGAGCCATATCATAACTTACAGGCCAGCCTAGCAGTAAGACCCTATCTCAAAATCAATCAATCATCAATCAATCTTTAGGAATATTTCGTCATCCAGAGCCACTCTATGCTCTGGACTGTGTTTTTCTATTGGGAAAATGGGAGGGTGGATTGGGTCCTAAAATCACCGTTGGCATTTTGCTTCATTGGAGAATCACCCTACATCTGGTGTGGTCCTGGTCCTGGTCCTCCTTTGGACTGCGTCTTGCTGGCTCTCAGACACTGTTTCTGATGCTGCTTCTTTGTTCTTTTCCAGACACTTTCACAAGTTCCCTTGAATCCCTACTCACTTTCCAAGGCTGATTTAAACTCCCAAGATCAGCCCTGACTCCTTTCCCAGTGTTTGTGGTATCGTCCCATCTCCCACTTGACAGCTTTATTCTCTGTGCATTTTCTAAGCTTAGGCAGACAGGAGTCCCTCTGTGATGTCCCGTTCATTTTGGGTTCCTTAAGGAGACAGGCCCATACCTATATACTTTGAAGCCTGTGCTGCAGATCCCACTTTCTTTCTCTTTGAATTTTTCTTCTTACAACATATTTCCCTAACTCCTCTACTCTCTGCTCCCTACTTATCTTTAAAGAGTCAGTGATGTTTCCCCTGTTCTTTTAGTTCTCCCTCTGCCTGGGAATGTGCTTCCTGTGACACATCCTTTGGTCACAACTCGGATATCTTTCTGTCATTTGTAATCTACCTGCCCCACCTCCTCAAATGGCTCATTGTGTAACTTACACATCATTGCGCCTATCTTCCTGAAAAGACTAGAACACTTATCTCACACATCCTCAGGTTCACTGCTTTCTTACGACATTCCAGGCACTGCACTAGCCGCTGGTGACATCATGGCAAGCAAAATAACTGTGAGCTTGCCTCTGCAGAGACTCCAGCGTGGGAACCAGGTGGGACTCACATCCTCTTAGGAAAGGATGCGAAACTGCAGCTCCCGTGCCCAGGTGCCTGCAGCTACAGGGAGGTCAGCAGTACCAGGTAGAGCCCCACAAGAGCTCCAGGAAGGCACTCTATGAATGTTTGATGAATTGCGCAGAATTGAACAGGGGCTGCTCAATAAATACTCCTTGATTGGTTGATTGATTGTTGGCAAGGGCTTTGAGCTCTTGAGAAGAAAGGGCCTCGGGTCCCCATCATTCTTATTACATAATTATTTCAGTGAACTTAAAGCTCCCCATTTTTCATCTTATACTTTAAACATCAGGGAAAACTGATGGGCCAACTTTATAATATTTTAAAATACGGTGTTTGGAATACTATGTGGCTGTAAGAGTTTATGTATATTTAATATACTTACTGAAATATGCAGTAATCCCATAGCTGATTTTCTCTAAGGACATCTCGATGCTGAAGTGGACTTAAATGTTTAATACTAATAATAATACTCATAACCATTCATATTTCTCTTGTGCTTTTCATCTTCGGGATCCCCCAAACCTGTGAGCACCTCATCAAGTAGATGTAACTGGCTCACCCACAGGCTCACAGGAACCACCTCTGGCACCTTGCCTCCTTCAAGCTGGCAGACACCAACTTGAAGGTCTCACTCCATACCCCACTTCCTGGCTACACATTTGTTGGCTCCCCTCTCAAAGGCCCTAGTGACCACATGCAGCTTTTTATCACCGGCCACATAGAAACAATGTTCACTGACTTGGGACATGGAAACAAAGTCACTCTGCATTCCTAGGGTAGACAAATGCAGTTTCTTTGGTCAGGAGTAGGACATCCAGGGTCTCCACATGGATGGCTCGAAGGACAGGGCAAAGAAAAACCTTTCTCTTGTTTTCTGAGTCCATATCTTGTCCCTTCTTCTCTAGGTCACAGAGACCAGGACTGGTCCACTGGGCTGCAGCAACTATGACAACCTGGATTCAGTCAGCTCTGTCCTGGTTCAGAGTCCAGAGAACAAAGTACAGTTACTGGGTAAGCAGCTGCATGGTAGCTTCCCGCTGCTAAGGCCTGGTGGAAAGCCTGGATCCCTGCCAAGAAAGGAAAGATCTGATTTTCTCATTTGAGTAGGTCAGGGTCTGGGATGGGTGTATTCGAGTACTGAAATAAGGACTCACATTTTACCAAATGAGCAAAATAACTTTATTCAAAGCAAATCAATAGCACCAATCGGAAATACACCGTCAGAATTGGTAGCAGGCTTCATACGTGAAGGTACTCAAGGACCCACATTATTGTATGAGCCTTCCTTTAGGAGGAGCTGGTTATTAGGGACATGGTTTGGATGGTTATCTACTTAGATACACAGATTAAATCTCATAACCATTTTTTCTACTGTGCATGTTCCTTCCCATAACACATGTGATTTTTATCAAATGTGCATCCAATTATGCATAGGCAAAGGATAGTAAGTAATGGATTCTCCCTAAATATTCACTTAGGTACACAGTTTTGCCTTATTACACATATGCTCAAAACCAGTCTAGGCCACATGGTTTCCCCAGCTTCATACCTGGGTACAGTGGAGTACAATTGAATAGAATGCAACTTTGATGGCTGTGAAGAGGAAGAAAACGCACTCCATCATTCACTGTAGGGTGTGCGTGCAGTTCTTTGCAGGTGGGGGTTCTAGGTTGCTAACACTTGCTAGGTGTGTTGCTATATATCTGCTAGGTGCAGATAAAAGACCTAGGCTGCCAATTGCATTTTGAATAGAAATGAGTACACAGTTCCTAACAAGTAGAGTCTGGGTCATTAAGTTTATGCCTATCTGCCTCAGCTAAGTCCTCCTTAAGACAAGAAACTTCACAAATCTTAGGACCTGCATGCAGCAACTTTCCATCAGTATTTTTTTGGGGGGGGGAGCATGAGGAACATCAGAGGACTAGCCCCACACCCATGATCCATTGCTCCTGCCACTTAATATCTAAGTAACTTCCAATGTGTTCCTTTTCAAAACCTGATCCTGTAGGAATCAGACACACAACCTTGTAAACTAGTCCAATGATGGTTTTGGTTCTGGAAGACACACTAAGGAACCAGTAGCCTTTGCATAGTAATTGTGGCTTCACTAATAAGACTCCCTCTAGGTCAAACTTTGGGTCCACTGGTCTGTAACCACAGCAGAGGAGTCGCTTGCTTTCCATTGTCTGTGCTTTTTCCATGAGAACCAAGAACCTCGAAGCCAGGAGCAGCATTTAAGAAGAATGAACAGGAACATTTGGACTGGAGACAGCAAGGGCAAAGTGGAGAGAGAAAAAGCAAAAACCACTGTTGTAGGCCCAAAGAATGGGGGAGAAGTAGAGACATCTAATTCCACCTGTTTCTCAGATGTTTTAAGAGAAGAGCTATGCAAACAGATTCAGCAGCAGAAGACTTCGTTCTTCCTAAGCACTAACTGAATTAGCCTCCGTTTAAGATATTACAATCCCAGCCTCACAAAATCAATAGCCCTCACCCAGAAGTTACGATTACAAATCTCAAGCAATCTGAGCCAGAGACAACTAATCTTGCTTTAGGAATTAACAAACATACAATAAGAGGAGTGAAACACCTAGTAATAGATACCCGACACAACTGATATCTCTCTTCTCCTGTCCCTGTACAAGCTGGATTTGTGTCTGGAAATCAGCGGTGAGTGAAGTTCACAATGCCTGCTGGTTCATTTGGAATAGTTTGTGCTGTTTAATTTTAGAGCCCATCACTCACACAGACATTGCTCAGGGCGCTTACTTTACAGCCACGGGAAGTGTTCTGGTGAAGAGGCGGGAGGCAGTGGGGAGGTGGAAGGAGATTACTGGAAGAGGCTGCGTTGAAAGCAAGCATGTGGATGGCATGTATGTGCTGAGCGGGGACTGTCGAGGGCCATGTGGGCACAGAATCAGGAAAGGGACATCTAGTAGCCAGAGAGAGTAGGAGGTGGGCCTCAAGTGAGAACAGAAAATATCCGAGCTGCTGACAACTTCAAGGTACAGTGTGAGGTCCTCTGAGGCTGGGATGCACACTGTGAGTATTCTGATTTTTCTGCCAAGGACAAAGTCATGGATGTGGAAATCAAAAGCATGCATTTGAGGAAAGGGGCTTCTCATTCTCCTGGAAGAAAGTCTAACAATATCCCTGCTGGAAGAGTCTCCTGAAGATCCGACCTACACTAAATCCATCCTTAATCCATAACTATCTTTTCTTCACTCTTTGCAAGCTTCCAACAGTCACCTTACCTGTGGCTTGAAGCCAGTGTGTGTCTGGGCCTGATGGCCTGATGGCCTGATCAATCTCGAGGCGCAGTCTACCCTCCTTCATTTATATTTTCTTAACTGTTAAATTAGTTGGGCAGTGATGGTACAGGCCTTTAATCCCAGCACTCAGGAGGTCGAAGCAGGTTGATCACTGTGATTTCGAAGTCAGCCTGAACTGCAGAGCGAGTTCTAGTACAGTCAGGGCTACGACAGAGAAACCCTGTGTCCAAAAAACAGAAACAAAACAACAAAAACAGAAAAAAAAGCAAACAACAACAAAAAACAAGAGTCAAATTATACTGGGTAGGCAGCCATAGCCAAGTATGCAGTATCACCGGGTGAAACGAGGGTTGTGGTTGACACTAGGGCTGCGACTTCAGTGGGTCACAGTGGCCTTTTGGCTTTTATTTTCTCATTTCAAAAAAATCCTCAAAATGAAATTAGGCATGGTGACACACACTGATAATCCCAGCCCTTGGCGGGGCAGAGGCAGGAAGATCAGGATCCACCAGTAACAGTATAAGGAATGTGAGCCCAGATTGTTTTAGGGGACAAAATAAAACAACAGCAACAACCCTTTAGGATAGAGATGACCCTGAGAGCCACTACCAACTATAGATAGAAAGTAATCAGTTTAGTACCTGGTCACTGTATACCTAGAGTAACTATCCCTATCTCATAACCAGAACATTCTCAGCTATCCAGACTGGACTGCGAGGCCCAGGAAGGTTAGCATTTAGTAATGTCTGAGCATGTCTACTGCCAACATTGGGGAAACTCTAAGAAGAATGGCTAGGAGAGGCAGAGCAAGCTCCTCAAGCCTCGCTTTCTCCCCCAGGAGGGCCTTAAGCTCTTATTTTATCTGAAACATCTTCCTGTTTCTCTCCTAGAAATGCTGATGAGCAGCCACTAAGCTGTTCTTAGGATATGCACGCTCTCAATTTGGCTGATGTGAGGAGTTTGGCTAAGCCTTGGGCTTTGATGTTCCTCATCTGCATATTCAGATCCTCCCCCATCTGTCATAGGGGTAGAAAAGCCCTCTCTTCCAACCAGCTCAGCAGGATCCGACCCGGGGGTGACCAGCCTCAGGACCAGTCAGCAAAACCCCTGTTTGGATTCCCCTAGCCTTGGGTGTGAGAAACTGAGTCCCGCTGCTTCTGCTCAGTGATGCCTTGATTCACGCTTTCCCCAGGCCTGCAGGTGCTGCTTCCTGAACACCTGCGTGAGCGGTTTGTGGCGGCAGCACTTAGCTACATCACTTGCAGCTCTGAGGGTGAACTTGTCTGCAGGGAGAATGACTGCTGGTGCAAGTGCAGCCCCACTTTCCCAGAATGCAACTGTCCTGATGCTGACATTCAGTCCATGGAAGACAGCCTGCTGCAGATTCAAGACTCCTGGGCCACTCACAACAGGCAGTTTGAAGAGTCAGGTAAGCAAGACAACTAGCTCAGAATTGTTCCCCATCGAAGACTAAAGGCTTCCAGGGCCCAGGACATGAGGAATCTGACGTGGATCCCAACTTACTATGTTTGTAAACGTCCGAGGAAAGAATAATTATATGTCACCAAGAGTCTTAAGTGGTGTGTTGTTCTTCATGCAAATAATCACAGTGCCTAACTTAGATGTTTGTGTGAAGGCCTTAATAAGCTAAGATAAATATCATTGAGAGTACAAAGAAATACTATTGTCTGTCCTTCTGACTACTGATTTCACGGTGTCTAACACAATGCTTGCACCTGATAAATATTTGCTGAAGATATGAAGTCTATAAAATGGTCATGTTGGTACCCAGTGGAAATCAGACCAACTGTTGTTTCTTGCTGACATAACTAATTATCAATGTCAACTAAAGACCCAGGGTCTGCAGGGATAGTTTTGCTTCTTGCCCTATTACTGACTAACTTTCTTGCTTTGGTTTAACCATCCAGTTCTTCGATGCTATAATACCCTCGTCTTTAAAAGAGTGATAGCAATAGGTCAATGCAAGGAGCTATTTCAAAAAAAATCAAGTTCTAGTCCCCAGCCTGATGCATTGGGCTAGTAGTAGTACTATGTGTTCTACAATACAACTTTTGCTTTTATGAGATTCTACAGGTGAAGAAGTGAGAGTGTCATAGACCTCTGCCAGGTGGGGAGGTGGTGACAGGTCCCAAGGCAAAGCAGAGAAGAGAGACCTGAGCATGAGTTCAAAAAGCAAACCATACCCAGGACCCTCAAAAGACTGCAGATTTGGAGCTTGGAGGCAGATATCATGTTGTTTCTATATTAGCTACAAGGAAGAATACCTATGTGACCAGGAGCCCAAGAGAGCAAGACTGTGTCAGAGAATCAGAGAGTAGGCTGTGGAGGGAGAGGCTAGGCACAGAGATTAAATGTTTCTAAGATTTCTGAACTGGGTAGAGTACCTTCTCTGTGCCAACATTTGCCTGTCATTGAGCCTGTTTACCTTCTGCTGGAGAGTCCTGGTATTGTTGAAGAAATTTGGTCAAAGAGAGAAAGGAAGGAAGTGGGTCAGGATGAGAGGGGAGGAGGAGATGAGGTGGGAGGAGTAGATGACAGAAACAGCAATTAGGATATGTTATATGAGAAAAGAAGGCAGTTCCATGAGTAAATTACAAGGAAAAGAAAAGGAAAGAGACACACCCCAAGGCTATGAGTAAAAGCAGGATATCTAGCCATTCAAGAAGTGGCAGAGATCTGTTTTGAAAATCAAAGATTTACTGGAATAAGAACAAAAAACAAGAGTCGGGCAGTGGTGTCGCACGCCTTTAATCCCAGCACTTAGCAGGCAGAAGCAGGCAGATCTATGTGAGTTCAAGGCCAGTCTGGCTTACAAGGGTTAGTTCCAGGATAGCTGTTAGGACTGTTACACAGAGAAAACCTGTCTCAAAAATAAAATAAAATAAAAATAAAACAAAGAACAAAAAACAAAGCAAAGCAAAGCAAAACAAAACAAAAAACCCTCCGAAGTTGGGGCTGGAGAGATGGCTCAGTAGTTAAGAGCATGCACTGCTCTCCCAGAGGACCTGCGTTGGTCCTTGAAACCATGTTGGATCATTCACAACCACCTCAAATTACAGCTCTAGGAGACCTACCTCCTTCTTCTGTTCTCTATAGGCCCTACACACATGTAGTGAGTACACACACACACACACGAGAACCAAAATTGAAAAACGAATGAATTCTTAAGAAAAGAATACTAGAGCTACATTTTATGATATGTTAATTACTTTTCAATAATGCCATATGTAATTTACAAAGCTAGTACAGTGGATGTGAGGCCTGTTTCTTATGCAACGATTCTGAGGGGCCCCTGGGACTAAGGAACCAGCCATATGTGTTCCCAGGGCTTCCCATAGCTTCTGCTCAGATCTTGTATTTTTGCCCACAGAAGAATTCCAGGCCCTGCTGAAGAGGCTGCCCAGTGACCGATTCCTGAACTCCACAGCCATCTCCCAGTACTGGCTCATGGACACTAATGTCCAGCACCGCTACCAACAGCTGGGAGCCAGCCTGAAAGTCCTGTTAAAGAAGATGCACCGGATTGTCCGCCGCCTCTTCAATCTCTGCAAGCGCTGCCATCGGCAGCCCCGTTTCCGCCTGCCCAAGGAGAGGTGAGTACCCGGGCTTCAGATCCAGAGCACAGCACCTCCTGCCAGAGCTGCCAAAGCCAAGAAGGATGCTGTGGTCAACACAGAAGAACAGAAAGTGGTGACACATTCAGCCATTCTGGTTCTGTGATCTTGGCCCCTCTCCTTTGTCATAGTCAATCATCCATTGTGTCTGAAGAAGTTAAGGGAGCCTGTGTAACTTTTATGTAAATGATAGTAGATTCAAATACTATTCTAGTAACACCCCAATTCTCACTTATTCTTTTCCAGTTTTGTAATTCTTCTAGTGAGGGAAAGGCTTGAGTTCAAGCCCATATACCAACTGCAAATAATGAGAAATAAACACACTCGATTGTTTCAAACAAGTGGCTCTCATCACTTGTCTGAGTCATAGGTGGGAAGAAAGCTGAGGCCTGGCCTCTCCCAATGGGACTAGAAGAGTATACTGTGATAGGAATCCACTTACTTATTCACTCATACATACATGCCTTCATTAAAAATGTAATAAACCTATATTCCATGCCCTGCTATTTAGCTATAGAGGACACGGGTGACAAGGAAAGATTTAGCAAACATGTAGAGACATAAAAAATTTAAAATCCTGACTTATTAGCCACTGAAACTGATGAAAGTAGAACACCAATCAAAAGGACATAAATTAAAAAAAGAATAAAAACCTAAAAAAGGAGATAGTTCCCAAGAGGCAGAGGCTGGAGAGGAAAACCTCCTAAGAAGTATTGGACAGCTTATGCAGGAAACGATAGGAATGCCTGGCATATGTAGTGAGACAGGACTCTGGGCAGTGTGGCTACTGTCGCAAAGGCCCAGCCATGTCACTAATTGAGCCTCAGGGAAGGCGGGAAGCAGGAGTGGAGAAGACAGACTGGCAGGAGTTAGTAAAATGGTTTGTTTTTGTTTGTTTTTGTTTTGTTTTTAGCAACTAATTTTTCAATGCCCCTCATGAACAAGAAACAAGCTTGCTCTGTGAGAATGTGTTTGTGGACAGCACAGAACCCCTGTTCTCGCTGTACTTCCAGGGAAGCCAGCTATGAATAAGCGCTCAATAAACCAATAGCAATTTTATACAGATAGTTGCCACAGGTGAAATCAGAACACAGTGATGAGACAGTGACTGGAGTCGTCCTTTGAAGGAGACATCGGAAAGAACCAATTTGAAGAGGTAGTTAAAAGTTGAAATCCAAAGTAACCCACAAAAAAAAAAAAAAAAATTCAAGTCTTCCTGTAAGAAAGATAAAACAGAAAAGGAGAGACCTTCAGCTGGGTATGAACTTGGCAAGACCGTGAACTGTTAAAGATCTATGCTACAGAGAAAACTAAAAGACTAGATTTGATTCAAGACACTGAAAAACCTCCAGTTTTGAAAGAAATTAGCCTGACTGTTTCCAGGACAAGCCTGATGTCAAATCTTCCTGGCTGGTCCACTAGAGAGAGTTCCAGGCTTAACTGAGTTGGTGGAGCTCCGAGGTCTTCACCACTCAGGGAACCTGTTGCTGTGATCTTTCCCTTGCCCCTGCCCCCTCCACTCCATCTGTTAGTCGGTGTCCTGATACTCCTAGGGAGACAGGGGATGCAGTTTCCTTTGCCTCTTACTTCTTTCTTTTGTCTCTTCTAGGTCCCTGTCTTTCTGGTGGAACCGAATCCAATCCCTTCTCTACTGTGGAGAAAGCACCCTCCCCGGGACCTTCCTGGAACAGAGCCACAGCTGCACCTGTCCCTATGACCAATCTTCCTGCCAGGGCCCCATCCCATGTGCCTTGGGTGAAGGGTCTGCGTGCGCCCACTGTGCTTCAGACAATAGTACTCGCTGCGGGAGCTGCAACCCTGGCTATGTGCTGGCCCAAGGACTGTGCCGTCCCGAGGTAGCTGAGTCCCTGGAGAACTTCCTGGGACTGGAGACAGACCTGCAGGACTTAGAGCTGAAGTACCTGCTGCAGAAGCGAGACAGCCGCATTGAGGTCCACTCCATCTTCATCAGCAACGACATGCGCCTCGGCAGCTGGTTTGACCCTTCCTGGAGGAAGCGGATGCTGCTGACTCTGAAGAGCAACAAATACAAGCCCGGGCTGGTGCATGTCATGTTAGCCTTGTCCCTGCAGATCTGTCTCACTAAGAACAGCACCCTGGAGCCTGTCATGGCCATCTACGTCAACCCCTTCGGGGGCAGCCACTCCGAGAGCTGGTTCATGCCTGTCAATGAGGGCAACTTTCCTGACTGGGAAAGGACTAACGTGGATGCAGCTGCCCAGTGCCAAAACTGGACAATCACATTGGGAAACAGGTGGAAGACTTTCTTTGAAACAGTCCATGTTTACCTAAGGAGCCGAATCAAGTCCCTGGATGACAGCTCCAACGAGACAATCTACTATGAGCCCCTGGAGATGACGGATCCCTCCAAGAACTTGGGCTACATGAAAATCAACACCTTGCAGGTCTTTGGCTACAGCCTGCCCTTTGATCCGGATGCTATCCGAGACCTAATTCTCCAGCTAGATTACCCATATACGCAAGGTTCCCAGGACTCTGCCCTCTTACAACTCATTGAGCTCAGAGACCGGGTCAATCAACTCTCTCCACCTGGCAAAGTCCGACTGGACCTTTTCTCCTGCTTGCTCCGGCATAGGCTCAAGCTGGCCAACAACGAGGTGGGCAGGATCCAATCCTCCCTGAGAGCTTTCAATTCCAAGCTGCCAAATCCTGTCGAATATGAGACAGGCAAACTCTGTAGCTAATGGGGGAACTACCCCAGCACTGGTCAGAGAGTTGATCCACACATTCAGGGTGCAAAGATAATCCGAGCCCTCACCTCAGTGCCAACAGGGTGCTTTTATGGGACTTTCAGCACCTGGGAGATGGGAGCTCAAGGCTTGAACTGAAGCAGGCGAGAGACAATGAAACAGCCACCGCACACGTGCACAAGTGCATACAACACCCCCTCCCCGCCCCGACTCACAAGGAGGCCACAGCTCAGCAGCCTCGGGTCTGTAAAGTTGGTGCTCTCTAAAACAAATGCATTTGAAGAAGAGCCAAGGAAGAGATAAAAAGAACCAGCTAAACCATACAAGAAACGAAGTGAAAATGCTTCAAGGTGATTTTTGTCATCCAAGACAGCAAGAGGGGACAAGAGTGGGAGGGGCGGGAGACCTCCCCTCTGTGGAGTCACTTTTGTATTCTTTTTAACCAGATTTCTTAAAATGTTGTTGTTCTGTGACTCCCTGCATCGGTTCTTACTTTTTGTACACTGCCTTCCTGCACCCTGGGGGGCCATGGGCTGATGGCTTTCCATGCCACTTCTTCAGAAAGTGTGTGCAGTGCTACGGCAGAGGAGCCAACACTAAGGGCAGGCCACAGCCTCCTTGCTCACTCCCTCACTTCTTCCTCCTGCCAGCTCCCTCACTTTCTTGCCCCCCCCCCAGTTTCACAGTTTTGACTTGTTCCAAGAGCCCCTCACAGTTCATCCAGAGCCCTCTTCCCACAGCACCTGTCTGTCCAAGGAAGCAGTTTTGTCAAGTTAGAGATGATGTATATGGAAATGTTCTTTTTTAAAAAACAACAAAACAAAAAATATTTATTTTGTGATTGTTTTTCTTGTCAACCTGCTCCAGTCATATGAACCTCTGAGTAAAATTTTACTTGACTTAATGAATTTTAAAGACCCTTTTTAGTGGGAAAATGAGAGAGAAAAGAGAAACATAGTTCCTTGGATTGAGTGAATGTTTATCAGTATTATTATCATCATCATCCTGTGTCTGAAAGGAGTATCCACAGATGATGTACATTGATGTGGGAGGCTGGCTGATTAGTGTATGTATGTGTTAATTTGTGCCTGTGTTAACTCAGGTATGAAATGTGTGTGTGTGTGTGTGTGTGTGTGTGTGTGTGTGTGTAAGAGAGAGAGAGAGAAAGGGGGAGGGGGAGAGGGAGGGAGAAACATTAAATGAAAATGGAGCAGAACTTCCTTAGAGAGTCAGCACAGGATATCCATGTCAGAGGATTGGCAGTTTCTACTCAGAAGCAGCTGCAGTCCCAGAACCTGCTGAGAGAGGCTCTGTTGTCACCGTCCCTAGGGGCAGCAGGAGACTCTCTCATGTTCTATGTATTATATGGTCTGGGATCATTCTTTAAGGATATTGACAAAGATACAAATGTGATATTCATCTTCTCCATTCTGTCTGCCACTTCCCCAACCTACATGTACCAGACAGACAACACATGCATCTCAGCTTAGCCTCCCTTACAACAGCAAGGGACCACTTCATAGCATATTATGCAGACAACCACTTCTCTGTCCACATGGTTTATGTTCTAAGTGCAATATGTAAGTATGACAGCTTTAATTTTATTCAGAGCAAATCACAGAGATACTAAATATCTCAGTCTGTAGCTGTGGTACATCTTAGTGGAAAACGAGAGGGGACGCAACAATAAAATGGTCCCATCTACCCAAGAGTCTTGTATGCCCATTGTTGCGTATAGAAGAATTTGATGTTTCCTTTAATCAATGACAACAGCAACAACAAATCCATGGCAGGTAAGTGGCCTGAGTCACAACCTCCCTGAAGGCTTTAAACCCAGAGTGCTGGGAGGATTGAGGGTGAAAACAGCTCTAGGCGAGCTAGTCCTAGTTCAAACCGTTGCTTGCTAAGTGGGGTTTATACCAGGCTTCTCAGCTGTGGGAAACAGAACAAGCAGATGACATCTCCGTCGATGGGAGTGCTGAGAAGTACCAGAGGAGGGGACGCTTGGGGAGAAGAGGGTTGCAAATGTCAGGAAGACTTTGATATATGCCTAAGATGGGCTTTATGCGAGGTGTAAGGCAGGCAGTGGAGTCTGCTTTTAGCACTCGAAATGATCCTGTCTCCATGCTGGAGGAGTGGGTGGACAGAAACTTCCACTCATAAATTACGGGCACACTTTTTATGTGGCAAATTGTCAGCCGCTGTGCATAGCAAAACTCAGAGTAGGAAGAGGGAAATTGGGAATCTACTGTACATAAAGTTAGCAGCGTGGAGCCCTGGCAGCGGAACATGATTGCCTCCGTAGGAAGTGAGTCAGCACACAGAGACTGACCCCTTGGGTCAATCCCACCAGTGTGCTGAGGGCAAAGAAACCTCAGGCCTGGGTCCCTGAATCAGAGATCAAAATGGGCTACAGTGTTGGCAGAAGGGATGTTCTTATTTGAGAGAGGAAGGACATCTAGGATATTCTTATTTGAGAGATGAATCTCTAGGAAGTCTGATAGTGTGAGATGCTGTGGTTTTAGGAATGTAGTTATCTATTCCAGAGAGTTCGTTCCTTGTCTGTGGAAAGCTTTATCTGTGAGGGTGAGTGTACTGAATGCATTAGTGCCCCTTTGACTTCAGGTGTGAGAAACAATAATTGAAATCTGGAAGAACATTAAATATGGCAGTAGACATTTTAATACTTTGCCTAATCTTTTGTTTTGGGACTGTGATGAAGTGCCATGGAGTGCCTAGTGAAGAAGAGCTTGGGTTAAAGCAGCAGACCAAAAATTTTGCTCCCAGAATCCAGAAAGAAATAAGAAAGGGACATACTTAGTGGGTAGGCCAAGGCCCTTAAGAGCAGTGGTTCTCAATCTGTGGGTCTTGACCCCTTTGTGAGGGGGTCACACACTAAATGTCCTGCATATCAGATACTTACATTATGATTCATAGTGGTAACAGAGTTACAGTTACGAAGTAGCAATGAAATAATTTCATGGTTGGGAGCCATATTAATTGGTCATAACATTCAGAAGGTTGAGAACCACTGCTTAAGAGGAAGCTTTAAAGGGTTGAAGCTTAGTTAAGCATAGAGTTTTTCATAACACTAGGCTGTGAAATTCATTAACGAAGGAATGCCCATGTTGAAGTTTTCACCTGTAAATTCTATGATTAACCAAACATGTGAGCTACCTATTCTCAGACACATTTGCAAATAAAGAATTGTCATTAATTAGTACTGGGTTGTCAATGTTGGTGAACTCATTGTGGAATTAAAACTAAACCATAATTCAGCTACTACCATGCACTGGATAATAAGTCAGGAATTCAAGTCTTAATTGTAACCTCAAAGAACTAATACATCAAATGCTAATCTTCCCTAATGCTTGAGACTAATACCTCTAATACTAAATAATATATTTAATACCTGCTGCTAATAATATAATACTGTACTCCATAAATGTACTCAGTGATGAACTGCCTAAAACATAAATGAACTCACAATCCTGGGTATCACATATCATTCAGATCTTGTTCTTGGCTTCCTTTCAAAAGTATGAAAACAGTGGTTCATGATAGGCAGAGCTGCCTTGCGAGCAGACAGAATATTCTGCCTACATGATGTTCTGCCCTAAAGTCTGTAATTTCATCAGGTAGGTTTGTCCTGAATTTTAAGAGAAGTCTTCTTTTGTCATTATGCTCTGCATGGAAGCTAAAATATCCCTTGGGAGAAGTAAGTCCTACAAATTAGGCAATGGAAAGATAGAGGACTGTACTGCTGGAACGGGGAGCTTTGTAGGGGACTGCCAGCCTAATATATTCATTAGTGACATAAAGAGGAAGAGGCTAAGGGAACTGGAGAGAGTAAAGAGCCTGCCTAGTTTGTATCTGTCAGCAGAGCTAGACACAGCTGTCTCGTCTGTCCCTCCTTGGCTTCTCCCTGCCAGTAAATGGCATCCAAGTCTTAGGGGTGAGCAAGGCCCAGTTCAGGACTTGGGCGTGTGGAAACAGACAAAGGAAACAATATTCTAAAAAGACCATTAAGAGATGGTAGTACCTCAGTGGCATTCCCTGTTGTTGGTCCTAAGAATAAATAACAGAATTTTATTCCTAGGAAACATTAAACATGGAGTAGACATGTGTCCATGAAGGACATAGACAGAGCAATGGCCATGCTAGTCTCCTGATGGCCATATCAGCTCACTGTGTGTAATCACATTATCTTGCCCATAATTTCTTGATAGTTATATTTTCTGTAAACTATCTAAAACAGTTTTTTTAACTTTTATTCTTCTTACATACATTACATCCTGACAGTATTTTCCCCTCCACCCACTCCTCCCAGCACCCCCACCTCCCCCAGATCAACTTCTTCTCTGTTTCCCTTCAAATAAAAAACAGCAGACCTCCCAGGAATATCCACCAAAACTGGCCTAACAAGATGCACTAAGACTGGGAACAAACCCTCATATCATGGCTGGACATGGCAACCCAGTAGGAGGAAAAGGGTCCCAGGTGCCGGCAAAAGAGTCAGAGACACCCTCATTCCCATCTTTGGGAGTTCCATAAGAACCCAAAGCTCCACAACCATATAGTATATGCAGAGGATCTAGTTCAAAGTCATACACAGACTGTGTCTGTTGCTTCAGTTTCTGTGAGCCCCTATGAGTCTTGATTATCAATTATAGATTTTTGACTATCACTGAAGTCTTCTGGGGTCTGCACAAAATCTTTCTTTTGAATGCTAGAAGCATTGGTAGCCACTAGCTTATGAAAGCCTTGAACTGTCAGTGTGGACTGGATTTGGACAGTAGCAGAGAAGAGCAATGAAGTGATACCCTAGTGCAGGCTATCTTTAGTACAAAAAGTAAGCACCAAGTGGTTTTGGTGTTTAACCAATGACACCAGGAGAGCCTACACTCCTGGAAAGGTTCGATTCTCTTTAGATGAGCATTACACTTGAGAAAGAAGACAGATGGGCTGGAAAGGTATGGTTGTCTGTCAGAACATATACTACTTCTGACTTTTCACTATGGTTCTGCCACCAGTCAGTCCTGTGATTAAGCTAAGATTTTTTTTACATCTGTAGCATTCAGCTTGCTCCCCCTTGGAAGAGAGAGTTATCCATACAGGTTCTGAGGGTTCTTCTAAGTTATCCTTTGCCAGTGTGAAGAACAGTGAGCACAGCAGACTCCGTAGCCTCTGAGTCAAGCCAATCTGCATTTGTATCTTGGACCCACGTTTACAATCTGAATGATCTTCATTTTCATCTTCTTGGCTACAGCCCAACTGCATTGCATCTACTTTCTTTACCTGAACATTTATCTCCTGTCTTAGTTAGGGTTTTTATTGCTCTGAAGAGACATCACAACCACAGCAACTCTTATAAAGAAAGCACTTAATTGGGGTGACTTACTTACAGTTTCAGAGTTTCTGTCCATTACCATCATTGTGGAGAGAGCATGGCAGCGTGCAGACAGACATGGTGCTGGCTACATTTTGGCTTACAGGGAACATGAAGTGAGCTGACTCACTGGGTGGTATCCTGAGCATAGGAAACCTCAAAGCCCGCCCCCACAGTGGCACACTTCCTCTGACAAGGCCACATCCCTCAATAATGCCACTCCCTTTAGGGGCCATCTTCTTTCAAATAACCACATCTCCCAATATTGTTTTGCTCTACACTCTTTAAATTTCAAGAAGACACATCCCCCCAAATCACCTAAACGCAATCTCAACCACAGTGTCTAGTCTAGTCATCACTGACAGGTCCTCTCTATGTTAATTGCCAGGTTGTCAAGACCCTACAGAACATGTTTATAAGGTTGTGCATGTGATGGAGGACACTCAACAAGAGTGGGTCACTCTCCAGTAGAAGTGTGTGGAGTATTGTCAGAACACAGAAAAATTAAAAACTACCTCCTTAAAGAAACACTCACAAAATAGTTGCTACTCTTCTATCAACTACAGGAGCAGTGGCCCAGGTCACCAGTTATTTCACCTGATCCCTTTTTAGAAAACAGAAAGCACAGTAGAGAGCCCCTCTGCAGGCACCACATTGGTACACTTCCATTCACCAAGAAACACGTAAGTCATTTTCACAGGAGCACCCTCAAGGGTGTAGTGGTGTGAGCCAGACGGTGGTGGCACAATCCCAGTACCTGGGAAGCAGAGGCAGGCAGATCTCAGTGAGTTCAAGGCCAGCAAGGTCTACACAGCAAGTTCCAGGACAGCCAGACTCTTACACAGTGAAACCTTGTCTTGAAAAACAACCAAAAGGACAAAAGCAAAGAGAGCAGTGGTGTGAAACTGACTCTTCTTGCTCTTCACTTCCCCCCAAAATCCTGGTTCACAGGGCATGGGCTTGGACTCTGCATTTCTAACAAACTCCCAGGGTGAGGCTGCTGCTGCTCCAGGAATCACACTCCCAAGGATGCTTTCAGAAAGCGTGTCTCATTTCCCTGTCATATTCAGGAATTTAAACCAGAAGGCTCTGGGGAAATGCAGGAACTAATAAAAGAATCCATCACCTTTGGGTCTAAGCTTACGGGTGAAAATCTTGGTGTTCTCCTGGCCCTTCATTTCTCCTCCGTTTAAGAGCTTGACAACTGACCTATATACACCAATAGGAGACAGGGGGTGAGGTGACAGGAAACAAAGGGAACTTGAATAAATGAAACTTCTGAGGTCTCCAAGCTGACTTGCTTTATGAATGTGTGTTTACAGATAAGCAGCCCCAAGGACTGGCTGAGTCATGCTGACTGAGTAAAGGTCTTTTCTCCAAGCCCATCAGAGTCAATCTTCTGAGGAGAGGGCCGGGGAGTACCCATCACTGATGGAAACATACATCAGACGAGATGATTGAACTCGCACTAGCGATATGCGAGCACCCAGAGGCCCCCAGGCCTTAGAATATACCCAGAGCCTCCGAGGCACCTAATCTGAAATAGGAAATGAATTATTCTTACTTTCAGTTCTGTCCTTCTCAGCTCCAACCTGCGCGATTACCACTCTTGCATCATTAATAGAAACAACGGCCAAGATTTATGAAGGGTCATTCTTTCAAGGCTCCCAGAACTTGGAAGAACGAATCAATCAAGATTATTTATTGAGCATTTTCAGCTAGGAGCTGTGGGAAATAAAGCAAACATGGATTTAGTGTGTACACTTCCTTAATTCAAAAGTCTGCAGATGACTGAGGGAATGAAACTCAGGAAGGTGGGGGAGAAACTCGCAATTCCAGGAAGGCAGGAGCTGGACGAACCTTGCTTTCCAGAGTCAGACAGTTCCAGCTGCGCCTTGTACAGGTGTGCAAAGTTGGATACATCATTCATTCTCCTGCAGCCTCAGCTTGTACAGAAATAAAAGACGGGCAATAGCTGTGTATTCATAGGTTATGGTGATGGTCAGTCAAATGACAGGAAACATGATTGACAGATTCATAACACATGCCCAATACATTTGGATCGTTTTTATTGTGTTAGATGGTATCTATTACTGAAAGGAAGGAAGGGGAAAGGGGGTAAGGAATGGAAAAGGAAAAAACAAACTGATGGAGGACTCATGTGACTCGCTTGCTAAGCAAACTTCTTCCTGGAAACAGAGAGGGGTTTATCATCTGGGCCTTTACATAAAGGTCGTTGGATAATATAATGGAAAAACTCTCCTATTACAGTTTCAGAAGACACAAATAAGCCATTCAAATGGCTATTTCTTGTATAGACCTTCTCTAAAAGCAGCGAATATAGTATTACAGCATAAATCATCACCAAAATGTCTGTGCCCAGCCAGGTCATGTGGCCCAGGGACATTGTTCTGATGATATAACTTATTTCAATGATAGAGCTTGGAGTCCCTAAGAGAATGGGTAATTAACATGTCCATTAGACTGCCTCCTTCCAATGATGCATCTTAAGTGCACTTCTCACAAGCACCAAATTGCAGTCAATTCCTGGCTGAATTATGTGATGGGAGCCAGGGTGCAGCAGTTCTGCTATAAGGTTCCTAGGCACAGACAGGAGAGAAGCAGAGTTTATTCCAGTCATAGTGAAAGCACAAGATACAGGTAGACAGAACGGTAGAGAGAATTGTACTAGGTGGTGGATGCTGGGGGATCTCCTTCAGCATTCAGTCTTTGAGGTGCTGGACCACTTTGGATGGTCTTGGGTAACAAGTGGGTGAAACATACACCCTGGATAGTATTCAGCAACACAATGAAAGTCTGCTGAGAATTTGCATTCCATCACTAAGCTCCTGAATCCATATCTTCATTTCACTCTCAGTAAAAGCAGTTTCAGTCACGTATAACTCACAGAGTTCATCTTCTAAAGGTGTGTGGTTTTATGATTTTTATTTGAAAAGTGTACACAGATCCTCACCTACTACCTCCAGAACATTTCTATCTCCCAAGGGAGAAACGCTGAGCACGGCAGTACTTCTCGGTTTTCCGCATACTATGAGCAAACCAGCTGAGAAGAACTGATCATTTGGGCTCAAGGTTTCAGAAGTTTCCGTTCATCACGGCAAGGAGGGTGTGACAGGCCAGAGTAGCTCACCCCATGGTAGCCAGGCAGTTAGGAGAGATTCTGCCTACACTCCCTGCCTTTCTCCTTTTTCCTTTTATTCCGCCCAGGTTCCTCACCACACTGGGTGTTATTCTATTTCCAAAGCTGATACAGTGACAAATACCCCCAACTAAAAGCAGTCTTGAGGGAGAAAAAAATCTATTTGACTTACAATTCCAGGTCACTTCCCATTATGAAGAAAGTCAAGACAGGAACTCTTAAAGCAGGATCTCAAAGCAGGCCTCCTTGCTATTCCACACAGTTTCACCACCAACCAAGGAATTCAGTTCACAACTAATGAAATGCATCAGGAACTATGGAAGATGTAGCTTGCTTGCTGGCAGCAAATGCTTACCTAACTTTCTTATATAGTTCAGGACCATCTGCCTAGGGAATGGTACCACCCACAGTCAGATTTGCCCTCCTGCATCAATTAAAAACCAAGGCAATCTCCTCACAAGGGTGTCCCACAGGCCAGTCTGACCTACATAATTCTCTTCCCAGGAAATTCTAAGTTGTGTCAAGTTGACAGGTAATGCTCACCAAGACAGATGAGGTGGCTTGCCTCACAATTAAGGCTAGGTCTCTGCCCTTTAGTTAATACTCCCTGGAAGTCCCCCTGTAGACATACCCACACACAAGCGTTACTAATCTAATTTCTTCTTAATTTAATCAAGCTGACAATCAAGATCAACCAACACACATTAGCAGCCACTCTCTACTCCTGCTCAATCCCAACCCTAGGTAACCAACATTTAATCTATCTGAATGGAATTTTCTATTCAGAAATTTTCATGTAAATGGACTCACACAAATGTGGTCTTTTGTGACTGATTTCATTCAGTTAGTATAGTATTTTCAATGTTTATCTATGTTGTAACACACATTAGAATGTCACTCCTTTGTAAGATCAAATAATAATCCATTAAACAGTTGTAGCATTTTTTTGTTTACTCATTCATCAGGTATTTAGGTGCTTTCTGCATTTTGGGTTATTAGCATATAATTCTGCCATGAATATTATGTACATGTTTTTGTGTCAAAATTGGATTTCAGTTCTTCTGACTACATACTTGAAGTGGATTTGCTGGGTACCATGATATCTTCATGTTTAACAGTTTGAGGACCTGTAAGACTGTGCTCCAAAGCATCTGCATCCTTTCATGCTCTCACAGCACATTCCTTCTAACCCCGGCTTCTGTCTTTTCATGTAGCCATGCCAGTGGATGTCAAGAGGTAACTCATTGCAGGTCTTCCTTGCATTTCCCTGAGGGTTAATGATGCTGAGTGTGTGTGTGCTTATTAACCATTTTCTTCTTTCAAGACATTTTTCCCATTTTAAAAAGGCAATTAAGTACGTTTCAATTTAAGAGCTCTTTATGTACTCCACATATGATTCCCTTATCAGATACGTGATTAACAAATATTTTCCCTATTAAATGAATAAGATTTTTGTTTTCTTAATGCTGCTATTTAGAGAACAAAAGCTTTAAATTTTGATGAAACCCATTTACCTACTAATCAAACTGTTATTTGTCTTCATTTCTAGAAAATGTGTTCCTTATTCACAGTCACCAAATATGTGCCTATGTTTTCTTCTAATAATATAGTTTTGACTATCTATTCCAAGCTTCTGATTTATTTGTGTATACTTTCATTGTAGAATATAAGCTAGGAGTCAACTTCATTATTTTGCATAGAGATATACAGCTTTATCAGTGTCATTTATTAAAATTTTCCCATGGAATTTTCTGGGCACAAATGTCAAAAGTGACTGAGCATAAAGTTATGGCTTGATTTCTGGATGATGAATTCTACCTCATGGATCTATGTGTCTATCTTCTTGCCAGAACACTCGCTACTGTTGTAGCACTTAATATATTCTGGAATATAGAATTTTAGAGCCCCTGACTGTTTTTCTTTCTATCGAGGTGTTTTAAATATTTTGGGTCACTTACATTTCAAAATATATTTTAGGTTCAGCTTATCAGTTTCTATGAAAAATTAAGGCAGTTCAGGTATTTTGTTTGTGTATAGAACTATAGATGACTTTTGTGTGCTGATCTTATGTCCAGCAACCTTGTTGAAGTTGCTATTTCTTGTTCATTAGACTCATTTTGTTATAATTTTATATATCCAATATTTCATTTATACATACACACCGTTCCCCTCCTCTTTATTTTGTGGAATCCCATTTTTAGCTATTATGCTTTTGTCCTTGAGTCAGAGTAGGGAGGAGTTTTCATTCTGAGTCTTTCACTAGAAGCATTTACTAGGAGAAAATTTTTTTATTATGGGGGTCAGATAATCATAGAAAAATCACTGCCAGGATTGTGTGAATGCACAGAAAGTTTCCAAGAATTAATATAGAATATTGTGAAACTACTCGATAATCCACAGTGCTTGTTCAAAGGCTGTACACAGCTTCAATTTTCTTGACTGTCTTGAAAGACCACACTGTGGGGCAGCAGTGATTAGATCAATTTTAGTAAATGAGACCTGTGCACAACTTCCATACTTGCACTTGTGGCTATTTGGTCTACATATTCCTTGTGCCAAGGAGGCCAGTGAAAGAGACTGGCTTTCTTTAGCTGACCAAGTCATTCTGCCTCTTGGTTTAGTGCCTCTTCTATGGAAGACGCTCTTCGGTAGCATTAACATGTAGTTGAAACATCTTGACATTTCCTGTTTGCTTCATAGTTCCATTCACAAGCCTCTTTCCCAGAATTTCTCATGTTTTGATCATTGAGTCATCCTCCTTCTGGGTCCTTAACAGGACAGGGTATTAACCAGTATTATAAATTCATGTATATTTTTATCTTAGGTCACTGCTCTTTCTACACAAAGTGGATGACCAATTATACCCCATATAAGACCTTTGACCAATAGAAAGAAGTTTTACTTATCACAGTCTATCAAAAACCCTTAAGTAAAGCTTGACCATTTTACTTCTCTGTTAGTTAGGCATTAAAGTCTTCTCATTAAGCTGTTGATTAGATCCACAGGAAAAATGTTAGGGACTTTAGTGACAGATAGCATAGGATTCTGTGTTACCTGCTTGTTTAGCTTGCTTGTGCTCTCTAGCCCTGACTGTGTCCAATCTTGGATATACCATGCCTATGTTAGAGTGGATTGGTGCACTTTATAATTCGGTAGCTTTTACTTAAATCACCAAATAATAGGCAGTGCAGGTTGCTCATAGTTTCATAGCCAGAAACACTGTGTTTGCCAAGGTCCAGTAGCACTTTAAGAGTTGATGAATAATTATTTTCTCTTAATAGCATGGGGTTTCTTCAAAAGACAAATGTTCTACATGAATTTGTAGACAATTTTTGACAAGTGTTCTAAATGAAATTCTACTGGATTTTATATAAACTCTAGGCATAATTGTCATAGCTAATTTTGGCTGTCAGCTTCATATACCTGGGAAGAGGGAATTCAAATGAGAAACTGCCACAAGCAGATTGGCTGGTGGAAATATCTATAGAGCATTTTCTTGATTGCTGCCTGATGGAGGAGGACTCAGATCATGGAGGGTGATGCCACTCCTAAGCACTGTAGTGGACCTGGGTTACAAAAGAAAATTAGTTTCCATGTGTGGGAGCTTTTTGAAATTAGTGTTGCTGTTGAATTCTAACTTTAAGCCATGATGATCCAATAAGATACACAGGGTTAGGGTTCTTTCTTTCTTTCTTTCTTTCTTTCTTTCTTTCTTTCTTTTCTTTTCTTTTTTTTTGTATCTGTTGAGGTTTGCTTTGTTACCTAGTATGTGGTCAATTTTTGAGAAGGTTCCATGAGGTGCTGAGAAGAAGGTATATTCTTTTATGTTTGGATGGAATATTCTATAGGTGTCTATTAAGTCCATTTGAGTCATAACATCTGTTAGTTCCCTTATTTCTCTGTTAATTTTCTGTATGGCAGACCTGTCCACTGGTGAGAGTGGGGTGTTGAAGCCTCCCACTATTAGTGTGTTGGGTTTAATGTGTGATTTAAGCTTTAGTAGTTTTCTTTTTACATATGAGGATGCCCTTGTATTGGGGGCATAGATGTTGAGTATTAAAATTTCCTCTTGATGGGTTTTTCCTGTGACTAATATGAAATGTCCTTCGTTGTCTCTTTCGACTGATTTTAGCTTGAAGTCTGCTTTGTTAGATATTAGGATAGCTACACTAGCTTGTTCCTTAGGTTCATTTGATTCAAGGTCATGTACTCAACTTTGTTCATAACAACAATATTTGTCATGGCCAGAACCTGGAAACAACTTAAATGACCCTTCACCAAAGAATGGAAAAGGAAAATGTGGTACATTTACACAGTGGAGTACTACACAGTGAAAAACAATAATGGCATTTTAAAATTTGCAGACAAATGCATGGATCTAGAAAACATCACATTGAGTGATGTGATCCAGAAATACAAATATAATATGTACTCACTCATAAATGTCTTTTAGACATAAAGCAAAAAAAAAAAAACCAGCCTACAGTTCACAATTCCAGAGAACCTAGACAACAAGAGACACATACATGAATCTAATCTACACGGGAAGCAGAAAAAGACAAGATCTCCAGAGTAAATTAGGAGTATGGGGATCATGGGAGAGGGTAGAAAGGGGGAGAAGAAGGGAGAGGAGTGGAGAAAAATATATAGCTCAATAAAAACAATTTAAAATATAAAACTCATCTCTATTTAGAAAAAAAGAAAATTAAGAAGAGTCAGTAACATTCCATTGTGGTCTCTAGTTAGTTCCAAGCAACAGGTTTAACAACGTGTTCTCACCTTGAATTCTTGCCTTGGTTTTTCCCAACGATAGACTAAAAAGTAAAAGATAGCCATAAACCCTTTTATCCATAAGTTGCCCTTGGCCATGGCATTTATCATAGCAACAACAAACTAGAACAATTATCTTTTCCTACCATAGATGCTGTGAGGTGTTGATTATAAACTTGATGCTAGTTTAAAATCACCCAAGATACAGATCTCTAGGCATATCTCTGTAAGCTTTTCCAGACAGGTGTAATTGAGATAGGAAAACACACCCCTACTATGAGAGGTACCATCATACAGACTGGAGCTTTGTACTAAACAAAGAGGAGAAAGCAAATAAAGCAGCAGCAGCATTCACCTCTCTGTTTCTTGATGGCAGACACAATGTAACTTATTAGCTTCTTCACATTCCTGCCAAGCTTGCTCTACAGTGATGGAAGGAACCATCAAACTCTGAACCACAATAAATTCTTCCTTTGGTTGCCTTGCCAGGCATCCTGTCACAACAATGAGAAATATGGTAGACACAAATGCCTTCAGTACTGTTGGTTCTCCTTGATAATGTGGCACAAGGTTCCTGACCATTTGCCCACAGCCTGGTCATTCTACTGAGCTCTTTCCTCCCTTTCCCCCAGCCTCCAGCTTTTTGTGTTTATTAGAAAATGGGTTACCATAGTAATGTCTAACACAGTATATTCATCATGACTCCCAGGATCTGAAAATATCATTATTTTTGTGCTGTTGTATCCATATTGGGAGATATAAGATACGATCCTGTGTAGGTTATGTTGGAAGGGATTGCTGGAGTGCTCTAGCACTACTGAAAAAATCATTAGTGTGCTGAGGCTGAAGACCCAATGTCCACCTTCTAGAGCATACATATTTTCATAAGACTTATAAAATATTTGTAACTTATTATTATGGTCCTCTTAGCACAGCACTGTCAGCAATGGACAGTAATTGTCAGCTGTGGAATACCAGGCTCTCTGTTGATTTTACAGCAATGTTATAACAGGGAAAAACTATTACCCTAAGAATTGCAATCCTCTTTTCCAGTTCACACTATTGTGTGTTAAAGTTGCAATACCCTTCTCCAGATCACACTATTGTGTGCTCTCTTCTGCTATTTACAGTTGCAATACCCTTCTCCAGTTCACACTATTGTGTGCTCTCCTACAGCTCACCTAATCGTGAACTACTTCTGGCCCATCTCTCTGATAGAGATGGAAATGAATTTATTCAGCAGCTCCCCTGTTGGTATATGCTGAAGTCTGTCATCAATCCATTTTAGGGGAAACACTTCTGGCACAGTAGCTGCAATTAGGGCCACTATTTGTTCAAGCAGTGATTCATTCAGTTGTGATACATTTTCTTTTTGTATGGTCCAGTTTGAATGGAACCTTCACCTTTGCGTTCTTTATATCCTGGCAATCAGCACATTTCTCTAGGATTTCCCTATATTTCAAAAATAACTAAATAAATCAGGTAGGACTTTTTACCTACTATCTTCTTGAGTAGGAGCGAAGATTCAGTGGCTTCCATGCCATCTCTACTATTTTATTACCCACAATGTGAAGATTTCCACTAAGTTCCAGTAACTATTCAACTATGCCAATCAGATAGGATGACCTATCAGATAGGATAAGTACAGTGAATGTACTGGGAGGCAGATCTAAGATTCCAGGTTTACATTTATTCCATAGCCCTACACAGCCCTATTCTAATAGGGCATTATGTAAATTGGCTCCCTAGTTGAGTATTATCATCAATTCTGTCACAATATCCAACAACCCTTCAGAAGTCTTGGCACTCCTTTTCCCAAATGTTATTATCACTTGAGAAAAGGGCTTTGCCTTTTGAAGGACTGGAGGACTTTCATCTGACTACAATTGCTTCGGACTTGCACAGTTTCTTTTCATTTGAAATCAGTGTCTCCTTCTGCTTCCAGGATCCTAGGGGTAAGAACTGACTCAATTCTGGACACCTTACAAAGTTATATGGACTTTAATTTGAGAGATTCTTTAAGACTTCTCCTACACTCTTGACATCTCTCGCTTCTGTAGACTGTAAAGTATTTCCTTTGACTGCTCATTTAAAACTTTTCTGGCAACAACAAACTCCAATGATGCCTTTGAAAGTCAGAGAGCACTCGACCAGGCCTATGGAAATGCTATTTGAACTTTGATGTGCTCTAATTTCTGACCTTACAGGGCTTCATTGCCACAGTCGTGATCCTGTTGATTCTGAGAACCAAGTGTCACTGTCTATAGCTTTAGATCTTTATTATGGGCTTTCTCAAATTGGGTTAATTGCTATTATCAGTCTTTTCTGTCATCAGCTCTGTTCTAAAGAGCAGAGTCCCCAATGAGCTGGTCCTTCTCTCCAATGCGTTCCTCATTGTTTTGACACTGGGAATTCCCCTTCCTCAGACTCTGTCATAGGCTATCTGGTGAGGTTTCTCGTCTTATGTTTCATCTGCTCAACATCTTGGAACCATTTGCTCTTTTCTATCACCATCCTCTGTGGCAGTACTGGTACATCTTCATGTGAATATATATTTTGAGGATTCTAAGATACCTTTCAGTGACTTGCTGGTAGCATTTCCCAATTTTAGATTATGGTATCAAATCATATCCAAAGAGACTATCCTGGTATAAAGAAACTCCTATGTAGCACGGATCTAAGCTCAAGGCATGCAGTCTGAGGACTTGTAGAGACAGGATCTTGGCCCTTGGTTCTGAGGATTATGGAGAGGGGAGAACTAGTACTTGCATGCTCTGCTTCACTGATCTGTCAGCTCTCACCCCTTAATATCTGACTCTGGGTTTTTATTATTAAAGCCAATTAAATTCATGCTACACTCCTAACTATCTAATCTCGTGTTCTGCCCATCCTGCTCTATCACTCCAGAATTTGGTCTCATATACTACCAGCTCCTAGCAGTATCTCTGCTCTGCAGGTTCTTTGGTACATGACTGCTCATTCCACATCAGAATTCAGCACGCCACTAGACTGGTTGTCCTGTGATTTGTTCTTTCTTGTTGACTAACTATCAGCAAATTAAGTCTAAATAGATCCTGAAGCAAGCAAAAGTTGACTCGAACAGTGTGTGGCTTCTGCTCTCTCTTTAAGTAAGTGGTTTACCACATTCTTCTAACAGTGAAGAGAGGATGTGGAAGGGACTTGTGAAAGCCCAGCCAATCAAAGCTCTTAGCTGCAACCCCATTTCAAATCTTGTCTTTTTCTATTAGGGCTATGTACCTGGCAGAAGAGGCTTACTGAAGCCAAAGATTCAATCCTATACAAAGACACTCTCCTGATTAGGTGAGCCTAGCTTACTGGTTTTTTGATATTTGGTGATAGTGTATTAGAGTTTCCTTAAGTGCTGCTGAGGAGGCCTCTTGAATTGCACATTTTGCTTTAAAATGGGAATTAATCATTCTAGCCCACCATTGTTTATCTCCTACAAATCACCAAGCTCCATATTAATAATAATCTTTTCTTATGTGTCTTTCAGGCACAGGTAGCACTGTTTCAGATCAGTCTACCATTGGTAAAATGCTAATGATGGCCTAATGATGTCCTAGCATTTCACTCTAGCACTGATACAACACAAAGGCTTCTCTCCTCCACCTCCTGCAGCAATGGATAGCCAGCTATTCACACATGCACAAAATTCCATTTTAATGATGAGGTTGGTAAAACCACTTTTGCATCAAGAATTTCTTAGAAGGAAATTTACATGCAAAGAAATTCACACAAAGACAGGTTTAAGTTGAAGGAGAAATTAACTTGTCCAGAGTTTGTAACTAAGACATGAGCTGTCTCTGTCTGTGGTCAGTGATGGAGCCTGAATGGTCAGTCCTTTAGAGTTGTCCTCAAATGAGATGAGGGCTTTCATACCACCAGTCAGGCAGTCATTGGTAAGGGCTGCCTCCTTAAGCGGAGCTGTGCCTCTGGAGGAGCCAGTTCACTGCGACCGAGGGCAATTTCTAGTAAGATGCTAGTATGGACTGTAAACAGTTGGTCTTCCAGAAAGGTAGGGGTGTCTGTGTCAGACATGGAGAGGGCACCCTTCTGCCTCAGCCACATGGGTCATATTGTCTGTTGTGCTTTGGATGTTCCCCGAGACAGGACAGTAAGGTATATGACTCCAGAGCATCTTAGAAGCTGGCCAGACCCTTCTGCCATCACAGGCTCCAGGAAGTAAAAGCATATACTAACGTGGAGGCCTTTCCCTTGAGAAGAGAGCACCACAGGGACACCTGGGCTCCCAGGATTTGTTCCACCATGCCCAGTTGTCCGGGCTCAGGGGTTACTGTGTCAGTGGCCAAAGTGAGTCTAGCTACCGCATGAGCTGATAGCAAATCCCGGCATCACACACAGTCGGCTTGGTTTTCAGACACAGAGAATGCAAGTGTTACAAGGCTGCAGGGGCCTCCACCCAGGTTTTAATGGAAGACCTTGGCAAGCAGTTAACATGCCATAGGGTCAGATTTCCTGTGAGCAGCTCCTGAATAGGTTCTATATGAAGCTAAGCCTGAAACGAGTGCTGCACCAGAGACCCTGGGAAGTTAGAGATGCCAGGGAACTAGAATGTCTGCTGTTTCAAATCACACACAATGAATAGAGTTAGTCTGGAAGAGAAAATGCGTGCAGGCACTACCAGAAAGGCAGTAGAGATGAGCTTGCCCAGGCCTTTGGAAGCTCCAAATTTTCCTGATGGCAGACATGAAACTACAAGATTTAATGCTTGCCATACTAGGTTCGGTTCCTCCTTTTTAACACCCCTCCTTTTTTCAGCTTACAGGTATGGGTTTGAATTGATTCTCAAAAAAAAAAAAAAAAGACTCTGGACTTGACATTTTGAAGAATGTTGAAGCTCTTAAGAGCATGGGGTCTTGGAAATGGACTGTTCTAGCTGGCTTCTTTGTTACTGTAATAAAACACTGTGGCCGAAAGCAGCTTAGGGAGGAAAGGTTTACTTGGCTTACAAATTAGTCTGTCATCAAGAGAAGCCAAGGCAGGAACTCAAGGCAAGACCTGAAACACAGACTTTGAAGGAATTCTGTTTACTGGTTTCTTACCCCTGGCTTGCTCATCTACCATTCTTATACACCCTGGGCCCATTTACCTGGGGAGGACACTGCCCACAATGGCCAAGATCCTCCTAGACCAATTAACAATCAAGAAAATACCTCACAGACATACCTCTAGACCAGTCTGATAGAGGCAATTCCCCAGCTGAGATTGACTCTTTCCAGGGGACTCTAGTTTGTTTCCAGTGGCAATAATAGCAATAATGATAATAATCAGCATATGGCCTGAATGCATTGCTGGACTGAGACTAGCATGAACATTTGGGGAGCCGGGGTAGAGTTCAATGGTTTGCATAGGAAGTAGTTCCCAACAGGCTCTTGTATGGATGGCTGCTCTACTGCTAGCACTATTGAGAGGGATTTGAATTATAAAACAACGGACTTCATAAATGTGCTTGGGCCTGGCTGAAGTAGGTCATTAGAAAGAATGGCTTTGAAGAGCATATTTTCTTCTGGATCCTTTTTATCACCCCCAACCCCTTCTTTCCCTCCAAGTCTGCATCCTGGTTTTTACAAGGTAACCATCAGCTAGCTACTCCTGCTAAAAAGAGGGTCAAGGGACTATGGCTTTAAATTCTGAATTTATAAGCCAAATACAAGTTTATTTTCCCCTTTTAAGTTTTTGTCAGGTATTTGTCAGAGGGATGAACATGACGGTCATTTCTATTATCCTTCCACCTGTATTGTTGCTTGTGGTTCACGGTTCCTCACACACTAGTCTTTATAAATCTGAAGATAGTGCTGCTTGTTCTGGATATGCAAAGTTACTTCTAAAAGCAAAAACAAGGCACTCTTCTACTGTGGTACCACTTTAAATGACACCTTAACTTAGCAAGCAAGTAGGAGCCATAATGGAAAATCTAGTGGCTAATCAGGTTGGTAAGATTAATCTAGAGTCCGTTCTGTTGGCAGTATGGAAGCTATACTTGTTATGCATGAGGCAAACTGGTTAAATATGTCTGTAATACAAGAGAAGAAAATTTTTTTCTTGACATTACAAGTTTGATTATGACATTGTCCTGATGATTAATCACTTTGGGACTTTCAGACATTATCTTCTAATTACTGTTGCCCTGTCTTGTAGTCTCCTGACTCTTTCACCTCCAGGGTCAAGTCCTAAGACATAAAGTCTACCCTCTTCTCACTAGGGAGGGAGAAAATCGGAGAATGACGGTGACAAAAGTTCAACAAAACCGTCTCTCTGTTTCTCTTTGGCACATAGGAAATCTCCATTTGCCCTCTGGAGTTAGTTAGGACCATGCGCCTGAGCTCTGGACAAAAAAACTGAGCAAATGTGATTTTCCAGCCCCTTCCAGATCTACATCATGGACTCTCACACATGCTGTTCACCTTGCTCTCTTGGAGAAGCCAGGAAAGAGCTAAGAAATGAATGTCAGTCAAGGTCAAAGGCATGATATAGAAGGTATAAGGGTCCTTGGATCTCTGCTTGGAAGAGAGCTATCCTTGCACACCAGTCTGGGATGGAAACGATCACTTGTAATGTCACTTCTGTAGAATTCAGGGTTGTCTGGTGCAGCATTTGGCTTACACTAACACAGAGGCAGCAAATGGCTGTGAGTCAGAGGAAACCCAAGGGAACCATCAAGTGCTCTGCTTCTCTCTGGCTCTGGGCACTCATTACTTGATTACTCTGTAGCTTCTCTACATCTATACAGCAACTTCAGCCATCCAGAATAATCATTTCAAAAATAAACAAATTTCCATTTGAAAGTCACCTTGGTGAGCTTAACAGATAGGCCAGCCAGGACTTCTTGTGATCAGAGACCCTTGACTCGGGTAAGATTTGTTGCCTCTGTGTTACTCTTTGGTCACTTCCACAAGACTTCACATAGGGCAGAGGAGACTTATCTACCCTCCCCACCTGCTCCCTGCCTCTCTCCTCAGTCTAAGGGATGCACACTGCAAAGCTTGCCAGGTATCTGCTTGGAAATGCATAGGTTTTTTTTTTCTTCCAAGAAACAGAAATTGCTGATCTGAACCCTGGAGTTTGGCTAGGGGCACTCCCCATGTGAAGGGGCACATCAAGGAACGTGGGCTCTGGGAAGACATCCTTGCACTTAGACATACCAGCCTGGCACAGCATGATGTTTATGGCCCTCCAATTAAACTGTTCGATTCTCAATCATCTGAAGCTTCTGCCAACTGCTGGCTGCTGATAGTCAAGAGTGGCTGCTGCCCGGAATGCCAGCAGTTCTCCTGTTCTGCCTCTCCTGACAGGCTCCACACATTGCCCCTTGTTCCCCAGGGCAGTCAGGTTCTCATTTCCCATCACTTGCATGGTATCAGAGAGTCACCTGGGCAAGAACAGTGGGGCTGCTGTGCGTCACTCCCTTTAGTGCCCATAGCCTGTGCCTTGCACTTTAAACACAACCTCATCCTAGCTGAAGGTAAGTTCTTCTTTCTGAGGAGAGCAAACAGCATGGGTAATGGAGAGAACACTGTCGAATGCTCAACCCCAGCCAGCCTAGATTAGCTTTGTCTTATACGTGAGCTTGAAGAAAGGAAACATCAACCAAGAAGGGAAATGCTGTATACTGATCTCAGACAAGAAGAATCAATGGAATACTTGACCATTTGAAAATGTTTCTTCTTCTCTTTATTACCAATACCCTGGATTAGAAATGTTTCACCGTTCCTACACACACACACTCACACACTCCATACTCATTTATACATATGTATGTACACCAGCCGCCATTTTAGCCTCTGAATTCTCTTTTACCCATGCAGTGTTCAATGTCATAGCTATTAGCCACAAGTGGCCATGGGTACTTGGAGTGTCACTAAACCAATTAAAATATGCTGTAATCATAGATAACACAATGGATTTTAAAGACTTAGGACAATAAATAAGTTATGTGTCATACTGATTATATTTAAAATGCTTTTAATGCAGGCATTTTAGATATGCTGCATTCAAAACAATATAACATTAAAAATATATTTTTCCTTTTTATCTTTTTAATGGGGCTATTACAAATTGCAAAATGACACACAGAGCTTGCATTTGTGAGTCACAATGTATATAATTTGAATTCTCTGCTGTCCAGGGATCAGCCAATGTGTTCTGCTTGGGGGACTGATTGTCCATATCACCTTCCTCTTTCCCACAGCCAGATGAACACGCTCCAGAGTCTTTAAGATGACTCCTCAGTGTTTCCACACTTCCTTTCTGCTCTCCCCACATTTCCCAACCCTCTACTTTTAATTTTATACTCTCGGCATCTCTAAGTATGAATAAATCTTCAAGCACACATTGTTTCTAGTTCTTCTGCTTCACTTATGTTTCCCATCTCGTTGAAATGCCTTTCTCCCTAAGAATTACCCAGAAGACTCTCCCTGTTCACCTCTTCAGACCTGATAACTTCTAAAAGCTGGCCCTAATCCTTTCTCTTATCTTTTCTCTTCCAGCAAGTTCTAGGTAAAGCAGGCCAGGAGTTATGGGGCAAAACTTGAGGAGGAGGGAAGGCCAATATGAATTACGTGTCTTAAATGTCTGGCTTGTCTAGCTCACCCCATCTCTTCAGGTTCTACCTCTTTGGATGGTCTTCCATGTTACAAAATGTCCTGCCTGGAAGTCCATGGCTGTGCTTAGCAATGTCTTAAAATTATCTTTGTGCCGTTTTTTTTTTGGGGGGGGGGGGAGTTAAGGATAATGCTGTATTCATTAGTGAGTCTTCAGCACCCACATCCTCTCTATATGTCATTCACAAGGGAACACTCAGTTTATCCTGTGCATTGGCTCCTGGCTTGTCAGACACTTTCTTTCATGCCAGGGATTCAGTAATGATATACAGCCTACACCTGAAACTATCACAAGACACTATGTGCTCTCTGTCTTTCTACTTAGATAAAAAGTTTCCCAATTTTGAGACAGGAGTTACTAGGTGTATTTCCAGCTCCCCCAGGAGAGGTTCTGATTCTATAGTTCTGTGGTCGGGACCAGGTGGTCTGTGAGCAAACAGAAACTTCACTTCCCTGCTTCCTCCATTCCTGGACTTCCTTCCTTCGGTGTGAGAATTGCTGACTACCTACTAGAGGTGACTTTTGTGTCCTGGCTGTTAAGGACATAAAGGGAAATCAAGAAGGGTAGGGTGTCTAGGTTCCATATGCACCACTCTGCTTGATTTCTGGAATCAAGATTATATTCTTCTCAGAGAGATAAGATTGAGTACTCGGGATCACATAAAAAGAAGAAATGAAGGTTGGATTCAAGGTCACATGATGAGTCGTGGGGCAGGTGTGGACTTAAGCTCAGCTGTCTTCCAATTTGCCTGCAAGGTTATTTATTTTGAAAGTCATACAAATCTCTTACCTGGGAATCTCAGACTAGCAGGAAGAAAGCAGAGAGAGAGAGAGAGAGAGAGAGAGAGAGAGAGGAGGGTCATGGAAGCCAGCATGTGTGGATCGGAAAGAGAGAGACTCACTGTGTCCCAGAAAACCTGCCAGCTACTTTGAGTCTACTGTCTACTGCAGTCTTAGTGTGCAAGTGCAGATGCTGGAAACCCTCTTCCACTGCACCTGGCCCAAGCTCTGGAAGCCTCTGAACATCTTTATCTTCATCTCTCTGCCCTTCATCCCCTAATCTAAGGAATTTCTCCAATTCCAATGGAGGAGGGTCATCTGAGGCATCAGCCTGACATCCCTATGGCACAGCAGACTTTCTACCCTATTGCCCCTTTTTATCCAGGAAGGATGATTCACTGCACAGAGGACATGCCCCAGCATACCCTGTATGCCACTCTTAAGTGTGCTGAATTATTCCAGGGTCTATATTCATCCGGGATACTGAGGGCAGCACCTTATATAACTGTGTAGCAATCAGCCACAACCTCGCAACCCAAGATCCTCTCCTCTGCCTTTCGTGTCCTCTTGGGCTTCCTGGATCTGGAGACCAGGCTGTCAATAAAGCAGACCTGACAGCCTTCAGCCTTCAAGAACAGAAGGAGCATTCTCTCTCTCTCTCTCTCTCTCTCTCTCTCTCTCTCTCTCTCTCTCTCTCTCTCTCTCTCTCTTCTCTCCCTCCCTCCCTTTCCTTCTCCCTCCCTTCTCTTCCTTTCTCCTGTTGTTGTTGCAAGACTGGAAGCCTGACTAGAATTTAAAACAAGTCTTGGAGATAAAAATATATGCTCGTACCGGGCCCTGCTCTCTCTGCAGATTGGCAGCTGTCCACCTGGTGGGGGCGGGGCGAACAACCACAGCTGCAGATGGTTGGAGGTGGGGTCTGGAGCAGGGAGGCAGGTGAACAGGCTCGCTGATGTCTGAGTAATCTTCTCTGTCCTGACACCAGTCAAGCTTTTATTTGGAGCACAGGAAAAGCCGAAAATCCCCCGGGGAAATGCCTGTCATGTGTCCTTATTCCAAGGTTCTTGACTGTCCTGAAATCTGGCATGCCAGAAGGCTACCAGTCCCGGTTTAGGCATATTCAAGGCATCCATTTTCTTTCTTACCAGTCCCTTCTCAAGACAGATAGATAAACAGATGGGTAGATAACAAGGAGGGACTCTAAACAGCTTAAATAAACTATGCCATTTACATCCTTGCTTCAATCTATCAATCCATAGGTCTCTCTGTCTAGTGTGGACTCTCTCTCATCCTGCAGCTTCAGCCTCCATTAGCCATTCATCTGTCTTCCCTTTGCCCTGCACTTTCCCCTTCCACCCCTATTCCCCAGCTTCAGAATAAATCTGAAGCTGAGACACAATGAGACTTGTCCTTCCACTCCAGTTATCCTGGGCGGGTGCAGGTGGCAGCTGACACTGGTGACTTCCTGACTTGTCTCCTTGGGAAATATGCAAATGTTCTTTGAATGATCTAGGGACAAACAGCAAGTGTCAGATCTCCTAGGCTAGTCCCATGTTCCTAGTTTTGCAAATAGAGCACAAAGCTCCCTAATCCAGGGTCTCCTGGGGTTAGAGAAGCAATGGGGAGCCAACAGGCAGGCACTGGGCTGGGAGGATGAGAGACAGGAGAGCAATTTAAATTAGTAGAGAGACAGACCTAGATGCTGAATATTTGTACACCAGATAGATAAACTACTTTCCTAGTTATTTGGACTCTCTGGTGATAGAGTAGAAAAGGGGAAATCAGAACGTCCTGCACTTCATCATCGTCCTCTTCCCACACCAGCAGTTAGTATCTTGGTATACTCTGAGCTCTACATCCAGCTACTTACAGCATAAGGGGCTGGTTTGGATGTTTACATTTGCAACCAACGCAATGAAAATTCATGATATTAATTGGTTTTGAAAGTATCGGCAATTTAAAAGAGAAAGAATAAAATTGACCACCAACCTCATCAAATAAAGTCTTTTTTGCTTGGGTCTACCCTCCCTCCCTCCCTCCCTCCCTCCTTCCCTCCCTCCCTCCCTCCCTCCCTCCCTCCCTCTTTCTCTCCCTCTCTCTCTCTCTATCTCTCTATCTCTCTCTCTCTCTCTCTCTCTCTCTCTCTCTCTCTCTCACACACACACACACACACACACACGCTAAGGTCCTCCTGCCCTTTCTGACTCTCCTTTGCTCTCATGAAGACCCTGTTAATCCTATTCCCGTAATCTCTGAGAACAGGAGTCCCCATATGCTCTCTTTGAGGCCTTCCCTGGTAGCGCACATCCCTTCTTTGATTTCCAGACAAGTATGAGTTAAAGAAAGCAGGATCTTTATTGAGGGGGAAAGAGCACAGAAAGACAGGGTAGAGTTTTGTTTTCAGTGAAGCCTTAAACTCTGGGCTCAGTCCTGTTTCCTGACTACTGATCAGAGCTGTGAGTCCACCACAGGCAGTAAGTGACTTGCTATAGGTCACCAGCATTCTTGGATACCAAGAGTAGAATTCAAGAGGACAAGGGGCAACAGGATGCCCAGCGGCTGTACCCACACTCCCGAAGAACACAAAGTCGCTTTCCGAACTGTCCAGGGACCTGACTCCTGAAGACAAAGGACTGGGGAGCCACAGACAGAGGAATGCAGTGAGACACAGAAGCAGGGTTCAGGCCAGAGGCTCTGAAAAAAAAAGTGAGGTCTAATGCAGCAGGGGAAAAAAAAGTAGAGTAAACATTTTACTCATCTGCCACTTAGTAGATATTGGCTGGCTTGCTTTGGAGCTTTGTAATATTTATTTATAAGTGTACACTGGCGAATATCAGATGTCAATAAGTAATTATGAGCTCTGCCAAAAAAGAATGAAAAAAAAAAGAAAAGAAAAGCAAATCCAGGCCATTCCTCAAGCGAGGCAGGCGAATATATGAAGGGTGGCATTTCTGAAGTAGGAAAACATTGCTTTCGTTTATATCTCTATGTATTATTTTAAAGTAAGATTTTCTGAATAAACATTACTTAAGAAATAAGGAGATGGAAGACAGAGACTTGCGTCTTGCAATTCAGAAAATCATTCAGGGTTTAAAGCTCTAGTTTTATTTTTATTGAAGAAAATAGGTGATGCTTTCTTGTACTTCTGAGGACTAGGGACCCTCAGGCCCCTTCCAACTGCATGGTCTATGATTTTGAGATGTCCAGTTCTTCATATTTAAGGGAAGAAAATCTTTTCTCTGACTTTTGAGATAGTCTTTGGGAAACAAAAAGCATAAGACAAAAAGCCATCAGGAAGGCAGAAAGGCCAGCCATACCAATCCCTACTGACCCAAAGAAAAAGGAGGGATAGAGGTTTTTCAATGAGAGGGACAGTTAAGACAAGTGAGCACCTGAGAACGCACACTGCATATTAGAAGTATGTGAATAGTAAATATTTGTACAAGCAGCAACCGTCCAAACAAGGTTCTTGGAAGCACTGCCATCTTGGGAAACCACCCTGCACCTAGCGCTTCTCCATAGAGAATTCCAGGGAGCTTTGTTGTTTTGTTTTAATAAAAAAGCACATTTGGTGTGATATGTCGTATAAGACATCAGAAGTTAGATCAGTATAGGGACTGACTATATAATACAACCCAGAAAACCACGTTAAATGTTAACTCCCCAGTGCCAGCTCAAATTTGCTGAATCCCCAGGGTGGTGCCCAGCAACCTAGTCTGATGAATACCCAGCTCCTTTTTATGTAAGAGACCCTCTGCTGTGCCGTAGATGAACATTTGTGAACTGGTCTAGATCAGGATCCCTTCAGGCCCAGGTCTTATGACTATGAGAAGAAATCAGTAGGGGTGCAGAGAGCTGGAGGGGAGTTCATCCATGGTACCTTCAGTGGACATGCGCTACACCTCTGTAAGGCAGCATAGCCGTGGGGAAGAAAGCTCAAGTGTGTTTCTCTGGGCCATTTCTGAGCATTACCAACTTGATTCTCAATAGAAAGACAACCATCTATCACCAAACCCATAGTGAGCCAAAGGGGTTGATTTTTTGTTTTGTTTTAACTTGGGTTCACAGAATGAAAGTAATCCCCAGGTCATATAATGTTCTCCTTTTAAAAAACCACTTTGCATGCACCCTTCATACAGCCCAATGAGGTAGGGCTCCTGGATATCTTATTTCATAGATGAGGAAACTGATTCTTGGAAAGGTTAAACTATTTCTCTGGGGTTACCTACTTTACATGTAGGGGAGCCAGAAATCAGATCCAATGTTTGACATCCCTAATATTATCCTAATTTTACCATTCCTTAGAGAGATTTCATCTATTGAAGGTGGTGTAAGTGATCCTGTGAGATTTCTGATAGTTTTTGATGTTTCAGCTAGGTGGTAACGTCTCCAGAGTAAAGTGTCACTTTTATTGGTGCAATAAACTCCAAATCCATGTGGATATGGGCAGCTGGATTGATCAACCTCCACAATTCATCATTGAGCATGGTCCCAGTGACCTAGTTCCTTCAGCCAGACCCTCCACATTAGAGCTTCCATTATGTCGAGATGGTCCATTCAGACATTAATCCATCGGTGGATTATCATGGTGATGAGGCGAGAGTCCTCATGATCCAATCACCCCAGATCACCACTGCACCAAGCAATCAATACTCGTCCCTGTGGACATCTCTGATCCAAACCACATGCAGGAACTTTCGTACAGACAGAAGGGAAGAAAAGAGAAAATGTAACAGATAGAGACTGGAAAGATGCTGGCTGTCCTTGAAGATCAGTATGATGCGGCCCTATGTTATAAAATGTTGACATCTACCAAAACAACCTCTTCTTTGGAAAAAAGCGAAGAATGGGTTGTTCTCTGGAACTCCCAGAGAGATCACAGCCCTGCCCACACATCAACTTAAGCACATGAAGCTGGTTTCAACCTTCTGACCTTCCTGACTGTGAAAGAATTTTTGAGACAAGATCTCATGTAGCCTAAGTGAGTCTCATGTAGCGGAGGATGATCTTGAATTCTTGGGTCTCCTAATCATTCCATATACTGGTATTACAGGCATGTGTTATCATGTTTTTTTTTACACGGTGGTGGGGATTGAACTTGGAGCTTTGTGAGGTCTGGGCAAGCTTTCTACCAGCTGACCCATGTTCCCAGCCCCGCATTAAACAGAGAGCTGGTTGATATGTCTTAACGGCAGCCACAGGAAGTGAAAAATAGTGAGATTGAGAATCAAGTTGTTTATCACAACATTCCCCAAACATGCTTGGCCCCAACAATATTTCCCTCATAAGACTCATTAATAGCAAAATAGAATTCACATACATGCATCTACTTTGGAAAATGATGCCTAAGGGAAATTCTTTACTAATTATTAGGGCTGATGCTGTTGATTTGGGGACAAAGACGCTCTCTGCTAATGTTCTGACCAACCAGAAGCTGAAAGCCTGTTCTGGCATCCCTATAGCATCAATGAGACAGAGAGAGTATTTAAAGCACATTTTCCTCAAGTCAGTGGATAACAAAAGAGGAAAGCTGAAAAGCATACAATGAAGCAAAATAAGAGAAAGCTGAAAACCATGCTTGTGTTTACAGAGTTGATTTGTGATCTACTACCGGAATTACATTGGCTAGTCCCAGCCACTACCATGTTGCCAAAAAACATCTGTAAATCTCTACATGCTAAACTGTACTAGAATACCTCCAGGCTTCTCCACAGGGAATGAGACCCATCTGGACAAGAAGTCTATACACCAGACAGCCCTTGTAAAATGACCAAGACCTGAATAATGACCTCTTGGCTGTAGTGGCAAAACTCATTCATTAGTCCAAGAGACAAGAATGGGTTGGTGGTAAGGAGACTTCTGCCCCTCCTTTCACCTGCCAGGAGGCTTCACCCTCACCATGCAACTGTGTCGAATTGAGGACCACATAGGAGAGGATCCAGGGTCAAGCAGGCTTCCCATCCAGGCGGGAACACGTCACCTTGTTCTGCTGGAGCCATGGAAGTACATTAATGGGAGTGACTCATGCTATTACAAGCCTCATTTCCAGCCTCCCTTCCCTAATACCTACTTGTTGCTATTGTTATTATTGGTACACACCTCTTTCACGTGAACAGGCAGCTAGTGATGAGTACTTGGTCTGTTTTATTGCCTTTTGCCTGATGTAGGCCATCAAGGCTTTACCACTCAAGCAAAAGAGTTTAATTTCATCTATAAATAAGAAGGCTCTGTGATTTCTGAGCATTTGTCAATCCAAGCTGGTCGGTGTGTGGTTTTTCTATAAAGGGCAAAGGACCAATGTCCTAGACATTGAACAAAGAGGTCACAATGACATTTCAGAAGTCCCTTTATAGGTTATTCTGGCTATAATTCTTGGAAAAGAAACTTAGAACATGACACAAAAAGATAACCCTATGATGGAAAGTACGTTTAGAGAAGACAGAACCTTTGAAAGACACGTGAGGCACATGCGCAGTACCGCACATGCCCCAAACACCGAGGGCCGGTTCAAGAGTCCCAGTTTCGCAATAATTACTTCAAGCTAGGCTGCCCACGCTCCTCGCTGAGCTGATTCCTCTTGACAAGGAAGGGAAAGGGGCCGCAGAGAGAGCCGACTCATTGTCTCCGCCACACTGGTGAATATTGTATGAATGCTGCTTTATGATAGGAAGAATGCCATGGGAAGCTATTGATATTCATAATGTGCCAAAGCCAGCCTCCCTGTAACGGACTCTCAAAGCATTCACAAAAGCCTCAGCAAGGGGCGCTGCCCGAGGTGTGTGTCTGTTCTGGGGATCTAAATGGAGTCTATTTTTTTCAGTGACCTCAGGCTTACACAGTCCACCTTCTTCCCCAGAGTGCAGGAGCTGCTTTTTAATGGCTGAACCCGGGAGCCACAAGGAACAGCTTTAAGGAAGTTTCTATAATTTCCATGAACTGATGGGAGAGGGAGCCGCCTACTCTCACTGGAGCAGAGGAGAGCAAACACTACCCAGGGAACAGAGATGAGGAAGGAGGATGTATTCTTGGGAGTTGGCAGGGTGGTCAGGGGAGGGGAAATGTCTCTCGGAAAGCTGAGCGGCAGGCGACCCCTCCCGCCTGGCTGGGCACAAGGTAGCTTTGAGGATGCTGCTCGCAACCATGACAGCTGGAAGCAGGTGAACTGGTGCAGATAAAAGAACTCGCCTCTGCCTCTGGAAGCATGAAAACAATCTCCACTAACCTTCATATGAGGCATTTATCCTCTTCCAGCCTTTGTTTCTGCCTTCCAAAGCCCTAGATAGAGGCAGCCCTATGAACACCAGTGTGCCGATTAAAAATGTGAGCCTGCTAGGCCAGCAGTGCCAGAGCCCATTGGTCTGCAGTGGGGCAGCAATCGAGGAGAAAGGATTGAAATCTAATGGACCCTCTTGGGGATCACCTGCCTCCGCACATTGTTCCCCACAATCATCACTGACCCCAAATGGGACCATCTGATGGGGAATGGGCTGTGCAGTCTATAGACAGAGTCAGCGCCATATGGAACAAGCATTCCAATTGCCCATTGCAATTCATAAAAACAATTCAGGGTTCTAACTCTATTTCCCTGGCAATCGAGTTGAACCAGGCCCAGTATAATCAGATTCTGCTGCTCTATTTATTAAATATAAGATGCTAAACACATGGCCCAAGAGATGGTAATAGGGCCTAGAATCTCGCTTATTGGGGGCATCATTTCTCAGGTCTGCCTGTGGATATGTAAGGTAGTTGTATGTATATATGTAGCAATTGTCAGCCTATGGCTGTGCAGAGCCTGCAAAGAATGGACCATCACAGCTACAGAAGTGACTTATCTTAATGGCGTGTAGCTGGCTAGAATTAGCAACTGAAGAGATCAAGACTGGTGGGTTCAATCCCAGGGCCAGGTAGCTCTGCGTCTTCAGTTCAGTCAACATTTTAATGAACACCTACTATGTGCCATTACCAATGTTCCTTTCAGTAGTAAAGGATGGAGAAATGTATGCTTAGAAGCTGGAGAAGAAGGCCAGAATAATATAAATTTAAGCCCTTATCTGTTGGACACTGTGAAGTAAATGGATCCAGATATATAAGGGAGCCATAAAGGAGGAGTGGCTAAAATATAACCATCCTCTGTGTGTGTGTAGAGTCTTACAGTTTGGAATGCCTTAACCTCAAACGAAGCATCAAGATTTGAAATTTCCACCTGGGAGAAAATTAAATAAAATTCAGCTACCCAATAGTGTTCAGCCCTTGGAGGATCATGGGAAACTACCCTGCTCACCTCCCTGGCTGGCAGTCACACACTAAGAACCTGCTGGTAGATCAAGGAAGTACCTCTCTAGCCCCAAGTTCAGGACTGTGACTGCTGACCCTGCCAGAGCACTTTCTCTTTATTAATTACCTGGATTGTGGTCTCCATTATCTATGGCTCACCACACAGAGAACTCAGAAGTTCTGGAAAAGCCAGAGAGAACTATGTCGTAAAACGTGGCAGATTAAAGGCATCCTGCATCTCCCCCAAATCCTAGAAATGACAACTATTCTGGTTTGCTTCCTATGGCTGTGATAAAAACACCCTGACCAGATGCAACCTGGGAGAGGAAAGGAATTCTCTGGCTTGCACTTCACGTTACAGTCCATCACTGAGGAGTCAGGGCAGGGACTCCAGCACAGCAGAGAGCAGGACTCAGAGGTTGAAACAGAGAGCACAGAGGGATGATTCTTACAGGTTTGTTCCTCATGGCTTGCTCAGCCTGCTTTTTTATACTACCGAAGACCACCTGCCAAGAAGTGGCAAGACCCATAGTATGTGATGCTCTCTCTCCATCAATCTTTAATCAAGAAAATACCCCACAGAGCCTACAGGCACTGGGATGGTGATGATTCCTTAGTTAAGGTTCCCTCTTCCCAAAGTTTGTGTCAAGTTGGCAAAAACAAACAAACAAAAACAAAACAAAACAAAAAACTAACCAATACAACAAGGGATTTCTTTAATAGCTACCTATGTGCAGTTGGGTGTGGTTCAGTTAGCAATATGCTTACATAGCACCCAAGAGGCCTTGCATTCTGTCTTCAGCACTGCAAACAAACAAAACTGAGTATGGTGGCTGGAACCCTACACAAGAGATGCTGACATAGAGAGCCTGCTGTAAGTTTGAGACCAGCGAGATTTACACAGAGAACTCTAGACTAACCTAGGCTACATGGCAAGCTCTTCTTTCAAAGCTAAAACGAACATAAACAAACAGAAAGAGGCCAGTGGGCAAAGGGAATAGATTATTAGCAACAACTTCACTTGGCATTGTCTATACACATACTCTCTTCTAACAATGACTTGGCCACCTCAACCATTACCTGCCTGTAGTGTGTGCATACAACTCTCTCCAACCAAACACTGCACCTAACAACCTGTAAGCAGCCTTGGACCCCTTTCCACAGTCAGCTGTATGTAAACGTGATTTAAATAATGAAAACAAATCACTTCCTCTACCAGTTCTTTGACAACACCCTATATGTCACAGAACATATCCAAAAAAAAAAAAAAAAAAAAGAGAGATGCACCAGTCCAACCTGAAATTGTTTTGTGTTCATCAACAATAAGGCAAACTGTACTTTGAGTGAACTTATGGGGATAATCTCCCATTTTCCTTCTTATACCTATGTCTAATTTGGCACATATATGATTGGTGTGGAAAATCCTTTTGTATATATGTTGCTTTTATTGGTTAATGAATAAAAAAACTGTAGTGGGCCTGCGCAGGACAGAATAGAGGTAGGTAGGGAAAACTAAACTGAATGCTGGGAGAAAGAAGGCAGAGTCAGTGAGATACCATGTAGCTGCTGCTGGAAAGAGACGAGCTGGAACCTTGCTGGTAGGTCATGAGCCTCATGGTAAAGTATAAAATAATAGAAATAGGTTCATTTAATATGTAAGAGCTTGCTAGGAGTCTTCTAAAGTCATTGGCCAAGTAGTATTTTAAATAATATAGTTTCTGTGTGATTATTTCAGATCTGAGCGCCCAGGAAGGAACAAGCAACCTCCTACTACATATGATTAAACCATATGAATGATGGGAAGAAACAAACAAAATAAGCAAAATCTTACACATTCCTACTTATCAATCAAAACAGAACTACCCATACTACATGGGTACACCCGAGCTAGGAGTGTCTCCTTAGAAACCAAACTCCTCATTCTCTTGAACCTCATAAAAGGAAGCCCCAAGCAATAATCAGGGCCTTTGAATAGTCTCACGTATGTGGCTCACTCTTGATGATGTATTTGTTTCTGATCTGTGCTATTTTGTTCGGAATAAAATTTTCTTATTACATTACAATCTGTGTGAGTCTTTAATTCAATTCTTTAAATAAGAGGACATGAATCTGGAGGCACTTGGCCCAGACCCTGACCATGGGTAACACAGCATCCACCAACAAATAGAAATAAAAAGAGTGGGAATTTTTAAGAACAAATTAAAAATGAAAGAGGAATACAGAATTCTGGCGCTAGAAGAAGATGAACAAATTTGAAATGAACTTAGCATGCATTAGCACTCAAACCGAAATTTGAAGTGGGGAAAAGTCTAGAAGGAAGCAGGTCAGTACCTCAGAAGCCCAGAAAGGGCTGAGCAATACAAATACTCCTAAATAAGAGAGTATAGGTAGAGATGAAAACAAGATCAGTTAAACATCTATATGAAGCACAGAAGTTTGCAGGCCCATGTGGTTGCCAGCCTAAACCCTGGTAGAAAATCAGACAAGAAGTGCAGGAAGAACTCTAGATTGAGCAGCAGGAGTATTTGTTGAACAGAGGGTTTGTGTGGGGTTGATGTCCTGGACTCCAGGACCTCTTACCCCTGCTCCACCCCTCCCTAAGAACTCTGGCTACCAGGTTTGTAGCCTTAGGCAGTAAATCTACAGTGTTGAGACACTACACCAAAATGCAAACAAAATACTCTTAGTGAAACCATTTGCCAGTAAGCCAGGGGCAAACATGGAGCATCCAGTCTTTTAACTTTCACTGTGAGCTATTGTGGTCCATACCTGGAAGGAGAGCAGGGGTACTTGGGAATTATGGGCAGCAGGATCAGGTTCAAGGTGAGCCTCAGCTATACAGGGAGTTCAAAGCAGCCTGGAATGTGAATGAGAACCTGAACTCAAACAAAATAAGACCGCAAAAAAAATGTTTTCACTGTTTACTCTAGCGTGAATTATTTCAGGAGGCCTTTAGCATGGAAAAAAGAGCCCCAAACAAGTAGCTAACTACAGACAACAAAAAGTACAGAGACAAAGAAGAAAAGAGAAAAATATTTTCAAGAGAAACTCTGTAATTATCGTCTTCAGAAAGATGAAAGAAGATATTGCCTACATAACAATCACAGCTAATGTGACTGCCCACTCGTACGTGCAAGGCTCTGCCCCGAGACCCATCAAACTATTAGAGACCATAGAACAAGCCCATATAAAGTGAGCACAGCAATTATCCCCATTTTATAGTTAGAAAACTGAGCTCCATAGAGATTAAGTATAATGTTGAATGTCACAGAGGAAGAGAGACATTGATGCTCCAGTTTGTACCAAAGGAAGCTACTCCCTCAGAATGCAACCTCAACCACCACACAAGCTTTCCTTTTCCAAAACAGAGAGACCACAAAAAGAAAACATTCAGAGTGAAAACTACAATGACAGATGACGTACTCCTGAAAAAAAAAAGAGAGTGAGAAAGTAGTTCACAGAGAAACTAAGAAAGAATATATTTTTAAAAAATAAAGAACAATACAACCCCCTCCAAAGTACCAGAAAATACATGGAGAGAAAAATATTAAGACAAAATTTAGAGAAAAATTTCAGAACCTGATAGCTCCCAGTTGCTAGAATCAAAACACTTTGTATCTGTACAGTATTATGAATGAGTAATGAGTCATGGATACAGTAGCAGTAAGTGTGTGGATGCCGGAAACGGAGGAAAAGCCAAATGTTTTCTCTAAGGGAAAAGAAAGCATTGAAAAACTGCTGGGCTTCAAACAAACCCACATTCTCAGCAATGCATGAGAAGACAACGGAAGGATGGTAAGTATTTCTCTGATCTGTCTACCAGGAGGAGATACAGAGGTTATCTGAAATTCAGTACCAACTCATGCACCCTTTTTTGGAAAACTACTGGAAGACCTGGGAGTAAATTGATAAGGAAGGAGAAATGAAGTCTAGAAAATTAGGAAATCCAAAATAAAGGTCAGTGTAAGGGACCCCAAGGACCACAAAGGAAGCTCCCTGAGCAGGACTGGGAAGCTGACCTCAGCAATGCTCTCATTGGGCCACAGACATAAAGGCCCTGGGAAGGACTTTGACAAGGAGACTGAAGACCAGTATATTCGCTGATGTGCTGAGAACATAGAGAGAGCAGGTGACTTTGAGAAAGTTGCTTGGCTAAAGGAAAAGAAATAATAGGCAAATTATTAACTAACTTTATGAAAAACTGAATTAGAAAACCCAAAGCAGTATTCCTTGTGACCCAGCAGTGTGAGCCTATTACATTCACTCTCAAAATAACAAAAGCAAGGCACAGCCACCTCTAAAGAAATTGTGATTAATGAGACTGAAGGAGTGTGTGTGTGTGTGTGTGTGTGTGTGTGTGTGTGTATCAGATGGCCAAATGCTAGTGGGGTAATCAATAGATTATGCCTAAAATTGAAAAACTAGCTGTGTAAGCATGCCACTTAAAATTATTGAGGTAACTGCCAAAGGAAAGATTAAAATAATTGAACGTGATTGCCTGTGGGGAGTATGAACCTAGGCTTGAGATAGAGTATTAAGGATTTCATTGCAAAATACATAGAACTCTTTGAATCTATTGAACTATGCAAACCCAGTCAAAATTGAAATAATTTTTAAAAGAATTATAAATATCCTTCTGAAGGCATTAGCTAGTGTGTATTAAACAGTGCCTTAAAGATCATTTATTCATTTTCTTTATGGATATGGATGTTCTGCATTTCGGGTGCTGATAGAGGCCAGAAGAAGGTGTTAAATCCCCTGGGGAGGCCAGGAAAGGGTGTCAGATGCCCTAGGGTTAGAGTTACAGATAACTGTGAACTACCTTGTGAATGCTGGGAATAGAACCTGGGTATCTAGAAGGGCATTTAGTGCCCTTAACCACTAAGCTATCTTTCAACCCCTTAACCAATTGTTTGTAACTGGACAAATTCAATTCCTTCAGACCACTTACCAGAGTATGGTAGCTAGACTGCCTGGTTTGAAACTCATCCATCAGTGGGCTGCAGCTTGTCTGGCCTGGGAAATCCCACTTCTGCTGGACACAATCCAAAAAAAAAGAAAAAAAAAACCTATAATCACTATAATAGAGCTCTGGGGATGGAGACACCAGGATAAGCAAGGCTTCATTATGTGAGCCCAGATTCTTTCCCAATGGCCCAGGGACTGTTTTTACCCATAGTGGGACTGCCTTCCTTCCTGTCTTCCTATGTAAGGTTTTTCTCAGCAACAACACTATTTAGGGAAGGATGATAGAGTTTCCAAGTGAAATGGAGGCTAGATAACTTTTCTCATTGATCTGAACACCACAACTACTTGATTCTCATCCTTATGAATCAGGAAGTGAACAAGATGTTCATTTCTGTAATAGATCCAGATGTGAGGTATAGATATAGAAAAAAGCTGTTAAGGTTTTCATAGTGCCTAGGGAGTTGCTAAGACACTAGCTTAGACCCTGAGTGGATGTCATTTCCCCTTGTAAATCCAATCTGGTCCAACTGTGACCCAAACTCTACTTCATCCATCTCTGTCAAAATCACTGACGAGTACTGGATACTGTTTGTTGTCTGCATCAGCAGTGGTCTGAATGAGAAAGCCCCCATATGTTTGGATGCTTGATTCAGAGTTAATTGGAACTGTTTGGGAAGAATTAGGAAGTATAGCCTTGTGGGAGGATGTTTGTCACCAGGGATGGACATTAAGGTTTCAAATACCCACTCCAGGCCCAGTCCCCCAAGTGTCTGAAAACTACGGGTCAGACATATCTCATAGCTATTGCTCTAGCACCATGCCTGCCTGGCTCCACACTTTTTGACAAGATGTTCGTGAACTAATTTTCTGAAACTGTAAGCAAGCCCCCAATTAAATTCTTCTTCTATGGGTTGCTTTGGTCATGACGGGTACTCACAGCAATAGAACAGTAACTTAGAAGCTATCCAAAGGGGGAAAGTGCTAGTGAGGATTTCAGGAGATTTCTCCCATCAGAGACAAGATGGCTTCCATCCCACTGCTCTATCTTTCCCATTCCTTCTGCTCTTTGTTGTTCTAACACGCAGCCAGGCACAATCCCAGGGAGCTATTTTGGAACGTCTTGGCGTCAAGTTTCCCAGTGATGGGGCCACTGTTTGCGTCACCTTCCTGGGGGAGTAGAATGAGTCCCATGATGGGGAATTTCAGGTCGTATTGGAAGCAAGAACGTGAGTGCATGTAGATCAGTCTCCTCTTTATCTTCCTTTGAGTGACAGTTTGCTCACTGAGAGGATGCATTCACTGCCTCTCCATGTGGCTGCCAAACTTCAGATACAGCTCCCATTGGAGAGGAAAAACCCATTTGCCCAAAGACATCTGCCGTTCCCTTTAGTTTGTTTTGACTCTCAGCAATAAAGTTGACTTTTCATCTCTGACTGTAGGCTATCTCTCATACTGCACTGGTATGACTTGCGTGTCTACATAGGCTACCTACGAGCAGTTTCTAGAGCATGCCACACTGTTTCACCAGATGCCTTCACCGGGCCTTCATAAATTTCATCCCCAGCCTTGCAATTCTTCAATGTTTCTTTACCATTCTATTCCAATTTATATATGATCTCCTCAGAGAGGTCTTCCCTGACCATTTCTTCTAGATGGGACCCATTTATGCTGCATTACCCCAATCATATCCTCTACTTTGTTATCTATACGCAATCATTCATGGTATACATCCTTATTGCAGTTCTCTCTTTACTATATGATAGTGGGCAGCATTTCCCTCTACAATGAATGTCATTTGGAGATAAGGATTTTGTCATGGTCCTGACCATATCTCTTGTAGTAATAAGAGCGGCGGGGCTGTGTCCCCGGCACCCAGCCGCCCGCATGGCTAGCTTATGTCCTGAAATAATTACATGGAAACTGTATTTTTTTAATCACTGCCTGGCCCATTAGTTCCAGTCTCTTATTGGCTAGCTCTTACATATTGATCTAACCCATTTCTAATATTTTGTGTAGCATAACGAGTTGGCTTACCAGGGAAGATCTTAACCTGCGTCTGTCTGGAGTGGGAGAATCATGACGACTCCTTGACTTGGCTCCTTTCTCCCAGCATTCTCTTTTGTTTACTCCGCCTATCTAAATTCTACCCTATCAGAGGCCAAGGCAGTTTATTACTTAACCAATGAAACAACAGATAGAAAGATGACCCACCTCCATCATTTCCCCTTTTTCTGTTTAAACAAAAAAGAAAGGCGTTAACAGTTATCAAGCAAGAATTACAGTTACAATATTTAGATCTATTTTATCTTTTATCATTACTAAGGAAAACTATAACTATCTATCCATTCTTTAACTCTATCAAAGACTCCAGAAGGATATAATATTACCTAAGTAAACAAGAGATCCAAAACTCTAGAAATGACAGAGACATCTCATTGCCTGGACAATCACCCAAAGTTTTTTTGTACTGTTGGGGCATCCATCTTTAGCCTTTAGGCCCATAGTATCCAGCAGACATTTTCATCAAGCAGGAAATTTTAAAGACAGTTTAGTCATTTTTTGCTGTGTCCTGCAGAATGTCTCGCAGACTCTTTTAGGAGTCAGGAACCCCGAAAAGCCATCTCACCTTTAGGCAAGTTCAGCAGTCCTCTTTTTGCGGGTTCTCTGTGTCCAGTTTATGTAACAGTCCAGGCAAGAGCAGTTTCTTGCCCAAATGGCTATCAAACTCCTTAAGGAGCCTCTTCGGTGCCCATCTTCCTCTTGAAGTAGATTGGTGCTGCCAGGAGCAGACGTGTCTCATTATCATGAAAAGCCCTAAGTTATTAAAACATTAAATGCCATATTCTGCAGTCTTTGAAAGATATGAAGAATGCCTATCTAGCTGAAATATATCTATGCACATCTAGAAAATTTAACTAACATGACTACAAGCTTGATTATTATTGATGATTATCCATTAACAACCTATATACATTACATTTTTAAATGAACTATACAATCACAATACCTTAGTCAAGATTAGAAATATGCATATACATATAACAAAATTGACCTTCAAATCCATACCAAAGCAAATTATTACCACGCTGGGCGCCACTCGGTTGTAATAAGAAGCGGCGGGGCTGCGTCCCCGGCACCCAGCCGCCCGCATGGCTAGCTTATGTCCTGAAATAATTACATAAAAACTGTATTTTTTTAATCACTGCCTGGCCCATTAGTTCCAGTCTCTTATTGGCTAGCTCTTACATATTGATCTAACCCATTTCTAATATTTTGTGTAGCATAACGAGTTGGCTTACCAGAAAAGATCTTAACCTGCGTCTGTCTAGAGTGGGAAAATCATGGCGACTCCTTGACTCGGCTCCTTTCTCCCAGCATTCTCTTTTGTTTACTCCACCTATCTAAATTCTACCCTATCAGAGGCCAAGACAGTTTATTACTTAACCAATAAAACAACAGATAAAAAGATGACCCACCTCCATCAATCTCTAGTATCTAGGATAATACCTTGTACACAGTAAGTCCTCAAGAAATGCTTTGATTAACCAATGAAGTTAACATTTTTCTACCAAAGGAGATTAGCTCTGGTTTTAAAGCATGGGATAGTTCTGTGGCTAATAATGAAAATGGTTCAATGAGTATTATTCTCCTCTAGTTCACTTGTTAAGCAGTTGGCTCCTGATCACAGTTTATTGGCAGCGCCAGGTCTTTCCATTTGCAGGCCAGCAAGTATACTTGCTGGCTCCTGCACATTTAGCTTCATCTCCTCCTCTCTCTCCCCTGCAGTAGTCTTCAGCGCAGACTGAATCTGGAGTCTAGTAAAACCCAGTGACCATTTTAGTTACCAGTCCTGTCCATTCAAATCTATCTCAGGTCATTCCCATTTTACTACTTCCTCCTCTCTACAATCAATTTTATTTTTTGTAACTCAGCCTCCTTTTGTCTCAAGGGAGTCTATACCACTGTCTCTTAACATCTCCAATCTGGGAATCATTTTCTACTAGCATTTTTCTTTTGTGGTTTTATTTTGCATTAAAAAGTTAATATCTATATACCTTGAAGGATTTTAAAAGTCATGAAAACACTACATGAGACCATTAAAGCATTACATTTATGTTTTATTAGAAATAATCTCATCTGTCTGGTTGGTCACCAGGAGTTTTTTACCCATAGTCATAGGATAAATTTCATGTTGTCTCTTGGGGCTTTAAAAATGAAATTGCATCACAGTGTTGTAGGAGTTTTCATAAAAGCACACATTTCAGTGGTACTCTGTCTTACAAGTTCTGGCTAGGACAAGTACAATAGACAAAGAAAATCTTTAGAAATGCTCATGAGAGTTGGCTCTCAGTCCCAATAACCTTGCCCAGTGAGACCCCTGGTAGTTCAAAGTTATTCCTAGGTAAAACGAAACAAGAAACTAGAGGTAGTTCATTTTCTGGCTTTTCTAAAATTGTGTCTCAAGTGAATGGATGATTTACTTTGGTGACTCATTCGTAGACAGCCAGCATTCACCGTATAATTATTCTTCAGTCAACAATGAGCCAGATATATTATGGTGACCCTGTAAGATTATAATGGAGCTGAAAAATGTCTGTTGCCTAGTAATTCCATGGCCATCATAACACTGTAATGTAGCGACTCAGATGTCTCTAATGATTTTCACATAAGAATCTTATTGCACTGCCAATTATGTGGAAACATCATGTATATGGTTGTGTACAGCTATCTTGCCAAAGATATCAAATGTCTGTGTCATTGGTTTATGTGTTTACCGCTGTGTACTTTTATCATGGTTTTAGCTTATACTCTTTCAATGGAAAACATGTTCTGTAAACAGTACACACACTTATGTTCCCTGTATTCTTGATCACACTGAGTGACCGATCTCTAGTTCGTAGGCTTGTGTAGGTACACTCACCTTGGTTACACAGAGACAAAATTGGATACATTTCTAAGGATAAAATTTCTCAGAATGTATCCATATCCTTTCATTAATAAACATATGGCTATATACATATATACATGTATAGTCGTATGTATATTCATTCTACATAAGAGAAATGTAAAGGGCCTTTGAAAATAAAAGAAGCAGCTCTCTAGGATAAATAGTGTTTCAAATTAGAAAATACTTCCTTTGGAGCATTTTCTTTGGCCTTTCCTCCTGAAGAGAATCGAGTAGCATTTTCTAGGCTTCATGAAAAGTATTCTTCATACACTAACTTCCTTGGATAGACCTTGCAAGTCCGGTAACATAAGGAGGAAGTGTGGGATATTTTGACTTGCTACACAAATAGGCCCATCTGTTCTATCTAGTGATGACCAGGTAGGCTAGGAAAACCCAACTACTAGTTGAGTTAGTATGTACTCTACTTCTAAAGAAAGGAAAAATGTAGCAAGACAAATATACTGGGCAATCTTCTCTTATTCTGGCTTAATTTTAATCGCATTCTTGTATCTTATAAGCTGAGGTACAGGTTCATTATGTTATATACTGTAGAAGACAGAGGCAACATAAATATTGTCTCATGTATTAAACCAATGATGTACGCATTTGCACATACACACCTACACAAACAACACACAGTGAGAGAGAGAGAGAGAGAGAGAGAGAGAGAGAGAGAGAGAGAGCACTAATTCTATAAAGGATGCTTAGATTCAATAAAATGTCTCTCTAGGGACTGTTGTGCCTGACACAATCACTTTCAGTCTCTCATTTATTAGTACCCATTAAGCCTCAGTATCAGTGCTACCACAGAGTGTTGTGTGGTAACAGACACAGGCTATAGAAAACAATTCTTAAAAGGAGAAGGCATGCCTGACGGTATGCTTAAGCAGGCACTGTTGCCAGAGGCAACCCGAATCACTGATCACAAATAAAGTATTGATCAGAAAGGCAGAAACTTGAAGGACTTCTGAGAGGGAAGACAAGAGGCTGGCAGAGACTAGTCCTGTAAATACCAGGGATGTGGTCTCAAGGCTCTGTCACATGACTGCCGCTTCTTTGGTGTCATCCTAGCCTGCAGCAGGGAAAGACAGAGACTTCAGAATGAGCAGAGTGAGACCCAGCGTATTAAATGACAAATGAAAGCTGCCCCATTATTTCAAAAAAAAAAAAGTTGGGTTTCCAGACACAAATAACTAGATGTGTGGGCAAGACCCAGGACGCTGTCTTTCTTCAACTCCTTTCTTCCGCAGCTCAGAATAGAACTTGCTGAACCCTGTGCTCCAGGTGTTCTCAGAGCAGAAAGTCTCTTCAGTTGAAATCCTGTGTGAAGTCCTTTGGTGTTGTTGTCTTGACAGACTCTCCCAGAGTCACCTGGGAGAAAGGCCTCTGGGCATGCCTCTGGAGGATGGCCCTGATTATCTTAACTGAGGTGGGAACATCAGCCACTGTTGATGGCACCATTTCATGGGCATGAGTCCTGAATTGCATGAAAGGGAGAGAGGAGACTGAAGGCTAGCGTTCCTTCCGGTCTCTGCTCCTGGGCTATGAATGGGATAGAATCAGCTGTCTGGAGTTCCTGCCATGGTGACTTCCCCACAGTGATGGACCTGTGAGCTGAGATCAACCATTTCCCCTTTAATTTGCTTCTGTCAAGATATTTTCTTAAAGCAACAAGAAAAAGAAACTAAGACAGGGCCTAAAAAGAAATATCCCCACAGAGATAAGAGGATTTCTTGGCACCCCAGTGCCCAAGAATTAACCTTGCCTCTGGTTAATTAATCCCATCTGCTCATCTGAGATGGAGCTGAAGGTGGGATGAGAGAGGGCAGAGACAGGACATATGGCTGGTCCAGTACCACAGCACACAATTCCAAATCCAATGCTAATAACTGGGTGAAGATAGACAATCCCCTGGGACCCTGAAAGCAAAGAAAAGTCCCCAGAGTGGCTCCTGTGGCAAACATGGCTAACACCATGTCCCGGTACAGGAGAGCACACAGTGATGGGATTAATGTTCCCAACAAAGGAAGGAGGTAATTTTAATCAAGGAATGAGGATAAGATGAGAATTCGATTACTATAATTTGTGAGAAACGATCTATAAGAGCTTGCTCTTTCTGATTAGGAGCATCATCAATAAATTAGAAGTTGATAGCATAAGGTTTCTATATGAAAGTGGCAATAAAGATGTTTATTTTCACTTAAGGCAAAAGTTCTAGTATGCAAGTGGTTTCATCTTGGAACGTTCCAGGCACATAAGAAGTTTGCAAAATATAAGTTAAGTAAATAAGCTATCCTCTGTCTGTCTGTCTGCCTGTTTTACGTGTATTTGAGACTAGGTCTTGCTATACAGTCAAAGCTGGTCTCAAACCCATAGTCAGTCATCCTGCCTCTGCATCTCCAGTACTGGGCCCTCAGGTATATTTATCACCTCCTTTAGCTTCCACCTGCTTTTAGCTTTGTGCTTAACTGCGATGTACTGCCATCTAGTGACTCTGTACCTAATTGCAAGCAAAGCACAAAGTGAGTCAAACAGGAGACCATTGCAGATTATAGCTAGCCATTCTCAGGAAGGTGCTTGTGGGCTGGAGAGAAGACTAAGTGGGACTAAGAGCACTCCCTGCTCTTCTAGAGTCTCCAGGTTCAACTCCCAACACAACTCCCAGTTCAATTGCAGCCCACAACCTTCTGTAACTCCAGAAGTTGCAGAGGCCCAAACTCCCTTTTGTGGCTTCTGCAGGCACCAACCAGGCACACATAAAACTTACAGATGTACGTACGCCTAAAATAAAAAACGAAAATAATTTAATTTTTTTTTAAAGTTTATACAGTTGTTTCATTCTGGTTTTGATCTGTGTGTGTATCTGCAAGGGAGTGTGATAACGCTAGATTGTATGAATATTTTTATTGTTGTTCTTGATATCCAAGAAAGCCTCACTTGGAAATCTTCATGTTATTTACTTGGAATTCACCTGCAATGTTAGAGCATTTTTTCAGGCTTCGAATTCTGAAGTAGACAAGTCTGCTGATGTCTTGAATGTCGCTTGACTCATGAGTCCCGGGAGGAGCCCATGCATTCCAATTTAAACTTTTCAAGAGAGTTTATGAAAACCTTCACTCTCCAGCATCTGCAGAGTGCACAGGTCTAAGGCCCGTTGAGCCACCTCTTGCTGGCAGTGATGGACTCTATTTCCATTTAAGAACATAGGAACTGGCATGGGCTTTCTATTTTTTCCCTTAATGAATGCTATTTTCGTTTGCTTTACTCAGCCGTCCCCATGAAGACTAGTGACAAGACGAAGCACCACTGGTTTCTTTTCTCCTTGACAGGTTCAAAAGTGCCATGCGGGTAGCAAATTAGACTTGGCTTCCCATTAATTGGGAAGAAGAATCTTTCTCTCCTGCCGTTCAGATTGTCATTGGTTTCTTCAGCACCCATTGAGATTTTGTGGGTTTTTTCTTTAACCATTGTTATATTTATCATTACTGCTGCTAATGCTGTAGGCAATCTTTCTCAGAAAATGATGAAGAGCAGATATCAGAAGGCTCCCTCAATAAACATCTTAAAATAGCTGGAAACTTGGGGTGAAGAGCACATCAGTTAATATAAATTCTAATTTGGGGTAACTTTAGATCTGGACAAAGAATTTATTCTGGAATTGTCTTTAAAGAGTTTGACAAAGGGATGTGAATGATATTGATGTTGATACTGATGTTGCTAACAATTGAGATGTAGAGTCATTGGGCTGGTAAAATGGCTGAGAGGGCAGAGGGGCTTTCTGTCAAGCTGATGACCCGAGTTCAGTTCCAGGGAACCACATGATGGCCAGAGAGAACTGTCCATCTGTCCTCTGACTTCCACCCACACCTGTCTATACCCAAATAAATAAACAAACAGACAAACAAACAACCCTCTTTCTAGAACGCACCATCATTTATCAAAAGCCTGTGACATGATGGTAACATAGGTTACTTTATATTTGTTCGTGTAGTCTGCGGAGTGAGGCTTTGGGGGAAATTATTCCATGAGCATTGGACAAAACAAGTGATTTTTCCAGCTTCCCACAGCTCATGGATGGTAAAGCAAAGATTCAGTCCCAGAGTATAGTTGAAAGAATCACAGCAAACAAAGCAAGACACAAGATAAGTTTAATCCTTTCCTCCTTTCTAGGCATTTCAGTGAACAGAACCCAAGATTGACAGGGTGACTAGATAAATATAAGCCCAAGAACAACAGAGATAGCAAGAAAGGGAGGATGCGATTTTCTGATGCCTGGAGGTCTTTCTGTGGGTGTCACAGGGGAGTGTTGTTACTGTTGTTCTGGTTTCGACAGGCCGACCCCAGATATTTTATGGAATAAAACCATGACAGTAAAGCAGAATTATTTCATGGTGTGGTGGCTTTGTGATATGTCAAATTGGCTAGCCCCAATGATATCCCCAAATCCCCCTTCTGGTATGTCCCTGTCTTGAAAGGACTTTGAAGGCTTAGGGGTATTAGAGTATCCAGGGGCTTTTCAGTCATTTGTCATATATGTACATGTACCTCTCAATTATCCAATCAAACACTAGTGAAGGCACTACTGTGAAGGATTGTACAGATGTAATTTAAGTTCCAAATCAGTTGATTTCCAGCTAATCAAAGGGAAAATTATCCTGGATGGATTATCCTGGCTTAATCAGGTGAAGGGTCTTCGAGGGGAGACCACGCTCTCTCTGAATGTGAAAGATCCCAAGTAACCAGGAAAAAAAGAGAACTGTAAAATAGCTCAGCAGCCTGAGACCTTGACTCTTCAGCCACTGCTGTGAATGGGCTCTTGGATCATAAGCATGAGAAAGCAACAGCTGCCCCCTTCCTCCACATCCTCCCCTGCTGCTGTCTGCTCTGTGCATTTGGAACTGCCTGGACCTCTGTCCTCTGCTGGCTGCTGTCCACCCTGTAGCCCTCCATTGGATGCAAATGTGGGGTACACTTGATAAACATCTCTGTCCACTAGTCAAACACTTTTACACAAGGAAGTGCCTCTGCTGAATGCTAGTGGGCACCAGCTTAGACAGAATTCTTACAGTGAAAAATATTTAGGAAAAAAATCATCTGCCCAACTGTGAGGAAGAGAGAATTCCTTCAACGGGGCAGTACACTTCACTGTGTATGCAATCAAAATGGATATACCCCAGACTGGATGTCTTGATTATAGATGTGTGCACTCTTGCTGATCTGAAGTCAGGAAGCTAAAGTCCACAGGGAAAACAGGATACCATGGCAGTTTACAGTAGGGCCTTCCTTCTTAGCTTACAGGTTGTTTTCATTTGATTATGATTTGTCTGTTTTGCTTTTCAAAGTATGAGTAAAGACTCAGAGAGTTCTGGTGTCTGTCTCTTCCCCTTGCCCTCTTTGATTATGGTTCCACCCTTACGAACTCACATAACTTAATTACCACAAAAAGGATTCCAACTCAAAACAACATCACATTAGGGATCCAGGCATCGACTAATGAATTTGCATAAGCATGACTGAGTCCATGACACCTATGTAGTAAGAGGAAAAGAGACAAATGCTTCTGAAATTAGAAATGCCTAAGGACGAACCCATCCTACAGAGGGCCAAGCATTGTAGATACCGAAGGGGACTAGCACTGTGTAATGGCCTCACCCCATCTTTGTTTAAACTTGCTTCTTCCCTTTTTCTCCTCAACCATGAAGAATATCTTTTTGAGTTCACCAGATTATAAGTCAATATTGGACCATTCAGTGTTTTTGTTTGTTTGTTGTTTTTTAGAGAAAGTTTAGTTAATACATTTAACCGAAGAGCCCCAAGGAAAACCAACTTTTCCCCATACACACCATGGCAGAACTGAAAAGAATTACAACTAGCCAGAGCCCTCTTCTCAGTTCTGCCGTGGGCCCCCTGGCAAATTCCCTAAAGTTATTCTTCCATTTCTCTATTTTCCCAAGCACTTCTGTCCCTAACCTCAGGCTCTTATTTAGTAGAACATAAATTTTCTGCCCCATCTACCAGGCTCAATGATTTATCAGACAACACGTACCATCTCCCATAGTGGAATTCCACTGAAATATTTTTCTCCCTCTCGCTTCCAGAAAAGCAGAATTTCTAAAGGAATCGACGTCCCCACAGGCACCCACACCAGCTAAGGGGACACCTCCAAGTAGAAGGTAGGCTAATTAAGGAAGAGGAGAAAGGGAGGTTTAGAGTCTCTTGAGATAAGGATGCATCCTTTCCTATAGGCCAGACTGAATCGTTCCGGAGAGAAGAACTGCAGTCAACCTAGTGTCCCGCTGCAGTCATTAGCTCCCCATCAGCAAAGAGGACCAGGCATCCTCTTACAGTCTTTGGGGACCTGAGCAGTGAGTGCAACTACCCCTGAAGGAACTCCCTGTGCTACTCATAAAAATGGCTAATTTAACACGCCATCAAATTAATAACGGAACGTTGCATTGCCACAGCACCGAGGTCCTTCTATTCATCAGCTCACTGTTAGGAGGCGCCCTCCTTGAGCCCTTGCCTCACCTCATGACAGGAGCACCTCTTCCCAGGGCTCACCAAGAATTGTTCCGGGGTGGGGGGGGACGCCCACGTTTGAGGTAAGCCTGAAAGCTGTTTTGAGGTGCTGTGAGCAAACGTGCTACCCTAACAGGGAAGTCAACACAGGAATGTAAATGCCACCTGGGTGCGGTGGCAAATAACTATGATTTTAGTAGTTGGGTGGCAGAGACAGGAAGGTTGGCAGTTCAAGGCTAACCTCAGCTGCATTGTGAGTTTAAAGCCATTCTGGATTACATGAGATGGTTTTTCAAAAAAAAAAAAAAAAGAAAGAAAGAAAGAAAGAAAGAAAGAAAGAAAGAAAGAAAAGAAAAGAAAAAAGAAAGATAAATGTTTCCTTTGTGAGTTGAGGTTTGAGGTACAAAGACCCACCTTACTAGTCAGTAAACTCCAACAGATGACTTTTTGTCTTGAAAATTCAGATTCCTTCTTTTTTTTGTAAGTTTATGATATTTAACTGAGCTCCCTTCAAGATCTGTCATGAATGACTGTGAGCATAACTACCACCATAATTTGATATTTAATATGTGTTCAAGCCATACCTGAACACTCCTCTTGCTTTCAAACATGCATTATCTCATTTATTCTGTAACAGACAGCCCTGTGAGAACACTGTCATCACCATCACTCCTAGTTTTTGTTTCTTTTTTTAATTCTTTCATTACTTAACTTACATGTATGGGTTTTTGCCTGTATTTATGTCTGCAGCACATACATGCAGGTACATGCACACAAAGGCCAGGATGGATCCTTGGGACTGGAGCTACAGATAGTGTACACTGCCATGTGGGTGCTGGGAACTGAGCAGGGTCTTCCGGAAGATCAGCCAGAGCTTTTAATCTCTAAGCTGTCGCTTTAGCCCCAAACACCTCTAGTTTTAAAATACAAATTAAAAGCAAGGCATGAAGGTATTGCTGTAACTCATTCAAATTCAACAGTGAAGGGCTGGAACTGGGGTTTTAGCCAGGCAGTACACCACTGCTGCTGACGTACACCTGTGAACGCCATATTTCTCTAAAGCCCTTAGCTGTAAATTCTATACTGCCCCAAAGCCCTTAGCTATGAATTCTATACTGCCCCAAAGCCCTTAGCTGTGACTTCTATACTGCCCCAAAGCCCTTAGCTGTGAAATCTACACTGCCCTAAAGCCCTTAGCTGTGAATTCTATACTGCACCAAATCCTTAGCTGTGAATTCTATACTTCCCCAAGTTCTTAGCTGTGAATGTCACACATCACCAAGCCCTTAGCCAATGCATACCATACTGCACCAAGCCCTTAGCTCTTGCATACCATATTGCACCAAGCCCTTAGCCAATGCATACCACACCGTATCAAGCCTTTAGCTATTGCATGCCATACTGCCTCAAAGTCCCTGAGATGATTAAGATAAAGGCCATTGTTCCACTCCAGCATTTTTTACAGACTTCCCAAAATCCTTTAGTGTTCTTTTAGGGTTTCTATGACCAGATGAGAATGGCTGTCCCAAGGTGAGTGCAAACACAGGAGTGGAACGGGCAAAGGTGTTTGACCCACCAAGGATTAAGCACTTGACTATGGCCATGCCAATGCTTGAAAACAATTCATTTCCAATGTTGGCCAGATTTACATGTGAAGGATCTACAGAACCAGGTTTTCATGCCACTGCTACTGTCCACTGACCACCTGTGAGTACGCAAACTGCATTTTCCACCATAATTGTAGGACCTTAAGAGGAAAAAAAAGCAACATTCAGAAGGCTGCCTCTCGTTTAGAACTTAGAGATGGCTCCTAGCAATGCTTTAGGTTAGCTCTGGTTTTTACTTATGCTTGGAACATTTTTCCTTTCTCTTGCTAACTTCAGACTTAGCCTTCCAGAATAGTCATCCACACTGACCTCTTCTCTGTCCTGGGCAACACTGTCAGCTCTGTCCTGTTTTGTGACCAACCATATCCACTTGTGCATCACCTGAACTAGTGGACATTTTGGAGGAAATGGAGTGCAGTCTTTAGATTCTCTACAGGGATGAACTGAACTCATAGCTCTATTGCCACAGGCACAACTGATGAATTGGGTTTGAAAGAAAGGATGGCACACAGGGACCACTTTCTACAGGAGCATTCTTGTAATTCGGGACTTGTAGAAACAAGACCTCCTACCCATGACTAGAATTGGGCCTGTGGAGGCTTAGACCCACACTTGGCATCCCCAACTGATGGTCCTACAGATTCTAAACATTAGAAAAAGCCACTCAAAAAGAAATGCCATCTGGAAAGGACATCAACTGCCATTGACAGCCATCAACACTTTATTTCAAGATAGGCTTGGAGAAGCTCAGGTATAATGTTAATCTTTGCGAGATCAATACTTGGGAATGGAAAGGTCAGGTCTAAGCAGGGAGAATGAGCTTCTGAACAAGAATGTGGAAGGTAAAGAAGAAAGACGAGGGAGAAGTAGGAAAGACACAAAAGGAAATGAGACAGACAAGAAAGATGCCTTGTTGTTAAGCCAGCCTTTGGGGAGCCCTCCTGAGCATATTTCCATTAAAACATGCATATATGGACATACACTGGGGCCATAGAGAATCATATCTCATCAATTTACAATGTAAGGAATCCACAAACTCTCCTTATGTTTTCCAGATAGAATTTGACAATCTAGGCAATGTAGATTAGATGATTTTGATTAATATCTTAATTTGAAGAAACTGCCTTTGAAATATCCAGCTTTTTCTGTCAAGAGAGTTTAACCATAGTTTACAAAAAGGACTTTCAAGGTGGAAGGTCTATTTGGGAATCTTCAAGTTCAGGAGGCTTGCCATGGTAGGAGGGATATCTGCTCTGTTCAACCAGTAAGCATGCCTAGACTCTCTCCTGGGTATACACGCTCAAGGCAGGAAAGGGCAGAAGAAGGAATATTTGATTATTGCCATCAGAGAGTGTATGTGAGTAAAATAGACACGGACAGCTCTGAGTCAATGCCTGCCACCGGCCAAGGCACCTGCAAACCACACTTGTTTTCTGGCCATGAGAGAACAGGTTTGGCTGTCTCTGGCGTGTCTTCCTTATAGCCCTCATATTCTTGGCCAGAAGAAGGTATGGCTATTGATACCTTTTCCAGGCATGACTTGTTTTTCTTTGTAGATTTTATGCACTGGCAGTCCCAATCCTAGGGTAAGGAAATGCTCGTTTAGAAACAACAATAGCAGCAATGACAAAGACCTTCTATTGTGTGTGGCATTTATTCACATCTGTAGCAGCCTTTCCAGACAAACTTGCCATCTACTGGTCATAAAACACCATGCCTGCACATATTTCCTGCCCATAGATACTTCCTCTGTGTGCCTATCTTACATGTTCACAGCAGTGCTCTCTGTACTATGGCTGAGGTCTTTTTGTTGAGTGCTTCTACCTTGTGCAGGGACAGGACTTCAGCTCCTTCTTCAGTGGTTTGATTTGATTTTAATTTTTCTGTTTCAAAATGTGTAGGTTTCTCGTTTTCTTTTTGGCTACAAAGAAAGAAGAGAAACACAAAGAGACAGAGATAACCCAAACATAATAAATACTAGCCCATAACTTGTTTTGTTGACCGTATTTAAAAACTGAATTTGGTTGAAGATTAAATCTCGTCTGGCCACATATTTATAGACTTTCAAAGACGCCCAGTAGGGGTGCCTGGAGAGACATTCTGTCAAAGATCTCCATCCCTTTCTCTATGCCTCACCTCATCTTTCCAATGGTTTCATTCGGATTTTTCCAGAAGATTTCTATGATCTGTTTCCTCATGAGAAAATAAACAGATGAAGCATTGCCAAAGTATCCCCAGGGATTTGGAAAAATCCCTAAAGTCACAAGGCCGTTTGTGTGTTTGTTTTGAGGGGAGGAGGTAAAGACCAGGGGAAGAAAAGCAGCTTTTTCTTGTTAACTGACAAGGGTACAGGGTGGGGAAGCAAGAGGTTGCTACCAGCCTTTGCTCCATAGCACAAGAGGCTGTCTCCATTCAGTGATGAGTAAAGAAGCCGAAGATGTCAATGATCAGCATCCTCAGTGTACCCTGACCAGTGATTTCAAAAGCTCGACTTTGGTGGGTGTTTGCTTGCTGACTCTTAGTTTAGGGGGTATCTTTGTGCTGTAGGCCAACAGGGAAAAATTGAAAATGGATACTTCCATTCTTCAGTGAAATCAATGTGAATCTTTAACCCTATTTAGTCAAAATATGCCATGAAGGGGAAGGGAAGAAATCTTTGGATTTTCTCTGTGATGTTACCTTGGGGTCTGCAGCTCTGGACTGCTGTAGTCTAAAATAATTCCCTGGCCATCATGCTAAGAGGACAGAGCATTCTGCTGACAGTGGAGGATTCTGAAGAAAAATAGAATTCTCTTCAAATAACAGGGACTGTTAATACATAAGAAATGGTGATGATATAATCTTATAACTAAAGATAAGAAAATAAATAAAATCAGAGTTAAGAAAAGCTATAAATGAATACCAAAATAGCCCCTAATAATGAAGCGTAATAGAACTGAGAGAAAATGGGGGGGGGGGAGCTTTTTTTTTTCTTTTTTCTTTTTTTTTTTTCTTTTTTTTTTTTTTGATTTTCGAGACAGGGTTTCTCATAGCTTTTGGTTCCTGTCCTGGAACTAGCTCTTGTAGACCAGGCTGGCCTCGAACTCACAGAGATCCGCCTGTCTCTGCCTCCCGGGTGCTGGGATTAAAGGCGTGCGCCACCACCGCTCGGCTGGGGGGAGGCATTTTTAATTCCCTCTTCTACCATTATTTTAGACTGGAAAATACCAAGTGACTAGAGAAAGTTTATGGAGGGAAAGTGGGTCATGTAACCCACACAATCAAAATGCCTACATACACAGAGTTAGTACCAGGGATCACAAACACTGCCAGGAAAAATCACTAGATGGTTTTGTACAAAAATCCAGTTCCCATCGTCTGTTTTCAGAAATGTTGGCATGGTAGATTTGGGGTGGCATCTGGCAATCTGTACTGATTTTGCAGCATGTCGACTCTTGCAAAGCACAAATGTAGTGTTAAGGCTTTTTATGGAGATGCCAGGAGCCTAGGTTCTTCCGGTAGTCTATCACTAATTCATTAAAGAGACTTACTTGCCTAGCTGCAGCTTCCTAACCTAAAAAAATCTACAAAAAAACTCTGCTCTGTTCATTTCACTGGTCCTTCCAGCCAAAGAGATAAGAGCTGACACAGGCTTCATAGGGAAGAAAAGCACATTGCAAATGTGACTGAATATTCCCTTTATCAAATTTTACATCCCTCATCAATCACTCTCTCAAATTAATCAGGAGAGTCCCTCTCTTTTCCCAGCTAAATTTGCACATGGAATTTCAAATCCTCAGATATTATTTAGGAGGCTGCCCTATATGCACAGTCCTGAGGCAAGCCATACCGCCACTACCAACCTTGTAATTTTGGGCAAATTATTGAAATTATCCCACCTGTGAAAATAGGGTACTTTTACCTGCTGTCCTGAGACATGGAAGTCTGGGAAGTCTTTGCCATTTTCATGAACCTGGTTCTTCTCAGTCATAAACTTCAACCCTGCTCAATCACCTTTTCCATCTCCCACAATGGAAATGACCATGTTGTGATGGAAGTTGAAGTCTCCATTGTATTGGACATAAGGCAAGTGCATAAAAACAATACGCAATCTTTTATTTTGCCAAAATTCTCAACAGAGTGCTCATTATAAAGAAACATCCTGAAGTGAGGCAGCAATATCTAATCCTAGGTGGGCCATAGCATTCCCAGAGCCTCTGCAAATCAGCTTTGTGAGCACTCAGAACCCTTCAGCAAACAAAACTTAGGAATTCCAGAGGTGCCAGTAATGAGGTCAAAAAAAGTAAATAGGTATATTCCATGGGGGTCTTTTCTGACCCCATCTCTAGAGTGGGTTTTGGCAAAGAGATGCAGGAAAATAAATGACTGTTGGAGATGCAGGGTCATGTGGAAGAATAACTGGGGATTTTAAGGAGTAACCCATATGGGACATTTCATCCATGATCATCTCTGACATCCAAAGAGAGCCAGTCTGGCAGATGGCAGGTGCCTCTAGGAACATGGGTTTTATTTTCTTTCTATTGTTTTTTCATGGAGAGTCCTTCTTGTTTAAAAAGGTATTAGTGGGTTTGTAACAATAGCTATCAAAGATGTATAACAGTTCACTGGAAACCATCCCTTTTTCCATTATTATTATTATTGCCATTATTATCGACAAGTTCAACAATATGGGGGAATCATTCTTGAACCTTCGGCCCAGGAATGTCTTTAAAGGAGATAGGAGCATGCCACCTGGCATCTGACCTAGTGTCTGGACAGCTGTTTTGAAGCCATCCCTCCCCCAGTCCAAATGGCTAGTGGTAGAAAGGACAATCTAGCAAAGCTGGACAGTCACCTCCCTGAAAGTAGGGCTAGGAGAAATAACCAAACTTAAGGTCAGGCCTCTCTGAGTGTTCCATGAAGCCTTTTCTGACTCCCACTCTGCAGCCACGACATCACCTGCAGGTCTGTGGGAGTACTATAGCACCTCCCATGCTCATCTGTCTGGCCAATCCTTGCCTCAAACCTGACTCGTCACCATAGTTTCTTGCCAAAACACTCCCTAGTCATCTCATTTCTTACTCATCAACTGGGGAGAAACTTCCACTCTGTACTCTATCACAACGGTCCACATGTGTATGGATTATTTTCCATTCATCCCTCCATTCGTCCACCCATTCATCCATCTGGTCTTTCTGCCCCATTATACTGAAATCTCTTCAGGCAGAGGTTATGCTCTATCCACCTCTGTTCTTGGTGTCAGCCTCTACACAAAAGAGCTCAGTAAATATCAACTGAACTGATTCATTGGATGCGTGGTTGAATGGATGGTCAATCTCAAAAGTATATATCACACACTGAATTATTCTCTCTTTCTCCAAACTGCATTGTGAAAGGTGGGGATAATATACCTTACATTTTACTACATCCAAGATATTTGGAATGAGATGCCTTGTTTACCAATGATGTTGTAGTGGTTTAAATAAAAATGGCCCCCATGTAGCTCATATGTTTGAATGCTTAGTCCCAGAAGGAGAACTGTTGGGGAAGGATTAGTGGGTACCGCCTTGTTGGACGAGGTGTGTTAATCAGGGTGGCTCCAAAATTTCAAAAGTCTAACACCAAAGACTTGCACCATTCCCAGTATTCTTTCTCTGTCTAATACCAGTGAACTTTCAACTGTTCCTGTATCCACTCCTTTGCTCCAACATCTTGGACTCTAGCCATCTAAAACCATAAGCCCACAAACTAAACACTTAATTTTCTAAGTTGTTTAGGTCACTGTGTCTTATCATAGCAAAACAAAAGTAACTAAGACAAATACTTTGCATCTATTATAACTAATATCAGCCACTGCATATATGGGGAGTAGGTGTGTGCATCTCCCTTTGAAGGCTGTGAGATCTGCTGTCTGAGTCCTTCAGATTGGGAGGTTGGAGGGGGTGGCAATGGAATGCCTGCTGCTTGGCAAAGCTTGTCTTCTAGATTTGGGCTTTGAAAGGAGAGAAGGCTTCTGGAAGGCAACCTAGTATCTATATGTAGTTTACAAAGTAGAAAGTTCTAAAATGGAGAAAAAATTTCCTAGGGCAGAGAATGCTTTATAAAATAAAACTTAAAAAATAAAATACTATCAGTATGCCAAGCTTTCCACACTACATTGAGAATGTAGGAGACCCAGTTGTTCAGCATTACAGAGGAATCTGGGTTTCTTCATGTTTAAGCCATCACAAGAACAGCAGAAGACAGTATACAAGTGCCCTAGAGAGCACCCCTTTGTTGTGTCTTATAATGACTTGAAGAAAGTTAGATAATATCTTGACCCCAAGCCACACTGTATCAATTGAATAAAAACCCTCATAAAAGGAACCCAGACCTCATTATGTCTAGATTTCCTAGGTGATTCCAAAGCTCAGAGAACTTTGAGACATGATGTCAAGGGAAAAGCCTTAGTTCTAACAATTTAAAAAATGAGCTTCCTGTCCATTCACAACTCCACAACATGAGGCAGCCCACATATGCCTATTGCCCAGCCTCATGTTGTGGAGTTTGGGTTTTTGAAGCAAACTCTTAACATAATGAACAATACAGAGAAGGTAGATGCTCTAAAGATTTGCATTGGTATGAATCTTGGTCAATTGATACAAATTTAAGGTCAATTTTGCTATATGTATTTTTCTGATCTTGATTAAGGTATTGTGTTTGTGCAGTTCATTAAAAATGTAATGTATAATTAAGAAATATAGGTTAATAGAGAGCCATCTATAATAGTAAAGCTTGTAGTCATGTTAGTTAGGTTTTAATTCTTGCTTGATACCTGTTTTGTTGTATGTAATTTTACTATGTTAAAGTTAAAATCTTTTTTTTAATTAAACAGAAAAGGGGGAAATGGTGTGGGAAGTCCTTCTGTATATGTGTTGCTTTTATTGGTTAATGAATAAAGAATATGCATTGGCCTGCAATAGGGGAAAACTAAACTGAATGCTGAGAGAAAGAAGGCAGAGTCAGGGAGAAGCCATGTAATTGTCTGCAACAGACAGACATGCCAGAAACTTGCTGGTAAGCCACAGCCACATGGTGATATACAGGTTAATAGAAATGGGTTAAATTAAGATGTAAGCACTAGCCAATAAGAAGTTAGAGCTAATAGGCTAAGCAGTGATTTAATTAATACAATTTCTGTATGGTTATTTCAGGTCAGAGCAACCGGGAATGAACAAGAGGACTCCCCCAACAGGTAGGCAATAGAGAGGCATTTGCTTGAAAGAATATATGAGGTATTACATAATAAGCCACCAAGTGAAGTCATCAATAATATTATTTGTCAAAAAAAGGTGCTAATATTATGGCTGTGGCAAGGAATTGCAAGAAATTCAGTAGATCTAGCCCCAGTGCTAACAAGGCATTGGTACATAATGGAGCTATACATATTTATTACATTGATAAGCACCTTGGGTGGATTGGAAGAATCAAGCACTAGGCTTTTTAGTTCACCTGGGGAAATTGCCGGCTCCATTGCTCAGGTCTCTGTCCATCTGCCTATGTACCAAGATGCCAAGCAAATAATCCATATGGCAGAGACACAGCAAAGTGCAAAGGATGCTGAGGTGGGGGAGGACCTATAAGAAAGAGTCTAGGAAAAGAAGAAAGGGGTGGTGGATGGTGAGCATGGCAAGGAAGGGATTCAGGAGGTTGGAAGCACAGAGAGTGACTGAAGAGGTCTGAAAAACTGGTGGGGCCCAGCAGTTCAAGAGGACAAGATGACAGCCAGAGTTTTATTTTCTGATGATTTACCAGCACTAGGACTGAGAGCTGGGGAATGCCAGTGACGTGTGAGCCATAGAATTCAAAGAAGAGGACACCATGTCCCATTGTTAGCATGTTACTTTGAAAGTCCAAAGGCTGACAAATTGCCTCCCATTTCTGAGAAAGCCTAGACAAGCGGTTCCCTCTGGGATGCACACGAACCCTAATGCTTCCCTGCTAGAAACAGCAGCTCATTCCACTTGTCTGTCTGGTCTGCAGTCCTAGCAAGCGCGATGAAACTTTATGAGGCTTGTTACAAGCAAATTACATGGGAAACTGCAAAGCGTTGGAAGGAGAGGGCGGCAGCGGGGCGCTGAGCACACTGCTGGAAAAGGGAGCAGGTAAAGATGCCGGGTGAAGCCTGGACTTGGAGTGCACCGGAGCCCATCACTGAGCAGCTGGCAACTCCTGCCTCCAGGGCCCAATTTTCCAAGCAATGGCTTGAGTGTTCACACCTGCACTGGCTGAGGCAGCAGCCCTCCCTCTGGAGAGTTAATGGGGCAGGCAGAACCCAGGGATGCTTTTGGCCATGACAATGACTGCTCTCCTCCTTGGCCCTACCTTCCCTACTGGTGGAGCAGATTTCTCTCCAGCAGCTTGTGGCCTCCCTGCTGCTGGTTTGTGCAGACAACCTCACAAAAGATGGCTAGGGGTTAGAAAAGAATCCCAGTACTTTGCCCAAGTCGGTTGAGAAACTTAGTCTCGCCTCCTTTCCTAGCTGTCTTCTTATTTCTCAGTTCAGTATTTAAGACACGACTCTGTTTCCTGTGAAATGGAAGCATACCCAGGTCCCTATGCTTCTCTTTTGACTGGTGCTTTTGGTTAGAAACAAACCTGAGATAGAATAACTGGGAATCTCTATCCCAGAAGTTGAGATTCCTGTGGTTTGGTGTAGTTCCTAAATACATTAGAAAAAAAATAAGCAATTGCAAACCTGGAACATATTATTTTTTTTAAAGTCATTCTCATAGTGATTGCTACTAAGAAGTCTCATTAACTAGGCTTCTCTATTTGCATCGTAAACATTTGCATGCACACACACACACACACACACACACACACAGAGAGAGAGAGAGAGAGAGAGAGAGAGAGAGAGAGAAGCATATGCTCACTCAGAACCTCCTGATTAGAGCTTGCACACTGTGGACAGTTTAGCAAAGGAATGCAGGGTGCATTTAACCACAGCAGAGGTTTGGGCAGATGCCTTGGACCAATCTAAATGCAGGAAACCAAAGAAGCAAAGGAGAGATGCTATGTGAATGCTGTTACATAAATTTTCCTCCCAGCACAGCCTGAGGTGGTTTAGATGCCGTTTCCATCCAATGGGAGCTCCTTAAGCTCTCCTCCTAATGCTGGAAAAACATTCACTTAACAGGCTTGTCCAAACAATTCCCTTTTTAATTCAGACATGATGAACTGCAGGGGAGAAGCGGAGCCCCAGGGCTGTCCACCTCGATACAATCACTCCTGACATGGCACAGAGCCACACGCTCACCTCAATGGCCCATTAAAAAGTCTGATGGGGAAACGATGCTATGGTAAGGCTACAGAAACAGGAAGCAAGCAATTGAGGCCTTCCCAGTTGCCCTGCCCTTCTATTTTCTTTTCTTCGCAACACCCACACAGTACATGCATACAAACCTAGCTCTCTCTCTTGCCTTCGCTTGAATGTTCCTTCACAAGCTCTTTCTCCACCGCCTACCCACCTTCTTGCACACACTCTAGTTTGCAATGGTTCTCCCAGACTCCAACTTGAAAGAGAAACCAGAGCCACACAATTATCCCACGTTCATCAAACCACAGCTATCCCGGCAGCCTTTCTTTGCCCCATTCTTTCCAAATGCACCGATTTGCCATCTCTTCTATCTCCCTTTCTCATCCAAGGGAGGCATTTTTGTGATTCTATTTTCTTTCTTTCTTTCTTCCTTTCTTTCTTTCTTTCTTTCTTTCTTTCTTTCTTTCTTTCTTTCTTTCTTTCTTTCTTTATATTTTTTTATTGAAAAAAAATTTGTGCCTCCTCCCAGCCTCCCATTTCCCTCCTCCTCCTCCCACTCCTTTCCCCCTCCCCCCACTCCTCTCCCCCTCCCTCTCCAGTCTGCAGAGCAGTTAGGGTTCCCTGCCCTGTGGAAAGTCCAAGGTCCTTCCCCCTCCATCCAGGTCTAGGAAGGTGAGCATTCAAACTGGTTAGGCTCCCACAAAGCCAGAACATGAAGTAGGATCAAAACCCAGTGCTATTGTCCTTGGCTTCTCATCAGCCCTCATTGTAGGCCATGTTCAGAGATTCTGGTTTTATCCCATGCTTTTTCAGTCCCAGTCCAGCTGGTCTTGGTGAGCTCCCAATAGATCAGCCCCACTGTCTCAGTGGGTGGGTGCACCCCTCATGGTCCTGACTTCCTTGCTCATGTTCTCCCTCCTTCTGCTCCTCATTTGGACCTTGGGAGCTCATTCTGGTGTTCCAATGTATTGCAGGGCAAAAAATTGGGATCTTGGGGGTGGGGTGGGATGGGGGTAAGGGGAGATGGGGAGAGAAAAGTGAGAAGGGGAGGATGGGGAGAACTTGGGGAAATGGGATGGTTGGGATAAAGGAAGGGTGGATATGGGAGCAGGGAAGTATATATCTTAATTAAGGGAGCCATTTTAGAGATGGCAAGAGACTTGAACCTAGAGGAGCTCCCAGGTGCCCAGGGCGATGTCCCCAGTTAGTTCCTTGGGCAGCTGAGGATAGGGAACCTGAAATGGCCCTACCCTATAGCCATACTGATGAATATCTTGCATATCACCATAGAACCTTCATCTGGCGAAGGATGGAGATAGAGACAGAGACCCACATTGGAACACTGGAGTGATTTTATTTCCTAAGTTGCTCACACCTCTTCTTTTCTCAGTGACCGGATGCTCCGCCCCCTGCAACCTCTTCAGGCAGCTTCTTTAGGCTGTCTTAGAACTATTTTATTGCTTTGTCTCACTTTTCAATTTCTGTCCTTCCAACTGAACCAGACTCCCCTGGGCTAAAAACCTGGCTTGGATTATGTAACAAGTTCCTTGGGGAATAAATAAGGATACAACCAGTCATGTAGAAGTAAGCACACGGACCCCACCAAAAAGTGTGTGTGTGTGTGTGTGTGTGTGTGTGTGTGTATGTGTACATGCCAACTCATAGGATCCTAATTAAAATGATCTAGTTGGTAGAAAGTAGTGGGAATAAAGACAATTCTAGTCTGGCTAATGTTAGTTTCTTGTCCAAGAGTCATTTCAGAAGTGCGAACAGGATAAAAAAATACCTTTGGGTAAAATGTGCATCTATGAATTTGTCGTATGTGCTTCCTGGGATATGTGCTATGTCAACTAGAGCAATGTTCAATGCAGTGATAGAAATGTATTCCATTACTTAGCCAGTCTATTGAAGTCATGTGATATGAAACATTCATTATTGTGAAGTTTAATAATATTGTACATCACACTGTGATTAATACCCATTCAATTATCTAAACATGGCTTGTGCTGCGTATAGTTTGAGAGATATGGAAATCATTGTAACACATTTCACACATATTTCCATATATAACATTTTTTTCTATGATATTTCAAAAATTTGGATGCAGTCCCCATTTGACTGCTCAAATGAATGCTCATGTATGTTTTGTTCAACTCATAGGCTGGCTTCCAAAAGGAGCAATATGATGTGCAGGGGCTGTGCAGGTCGCTGAGGGGCAAAGCAGAGCTGAGAAATGACAGGAAGGGTGTTTCTGCACCTGTTTTTGTATCACTGGCCCTAGACAGATCAGAAGGGAGAAGTTGTGTTAAATAGTTGCTAAGTGCCTCCTCCTGGGAGAAGTTTCAGAAGCTAAATGGGATTTACACAGCAATGTCTGGGGTACTGTCTAGAGCAGAGGTCAGGAGATAATCTGTTAGTGGAGGCTAGATTCACAGTAAATATTTTCGTCTCTGGGGACCATATGGTCTGTGTTGCAATTGCTCAATCTGCCACTATAGACTGAAAGTCTCCTCAGAGGAAAGCCAGTGTGCATGGCTCTGATAGAGCAGAAAACTTTATATATGAATGTTGTATATTTAAATTTTGCTGAATTTTCTTATGGGCATACACACACGCACACACACACACACACACACACAAACGTTAAAATGGAAAAACTTGGAGGAGACAGATTGTACTCTCAGTTTCAGTCTGAGGATTTGTGGAGGCAGGATCACCCATCTTGGTCTGAAGTAGAGGTAACAGCTAGTGGCTGGCTTCTTTGTTTTTCTGATCCTCAGCTTGAAGTCCAAATTCTCTCTCTCCCTCAGTTTTTATTATTCATACCACAATGCTTTACACTACATATGCTTTCTGAAATAGAGCCATCATTTGTCTAGCAAGCTTTAGCTACTCTCACTTTCAAACATTTACCAACATTCAGCTGCTTATTGATAACTAAATATTAACATCTAGCAAACTTTCTGGTGTTGGGATTAAAGGTGTGCACCGCTACCACTGAACCTGTATGACTAATGTGGCTACTGGGATTACAGGTTTTGGCCCCCACTGCCTGGTCTGTATGGCTAACTAGTGTGGCTGCTGGAATTAAAGGTGTGTGTGTCACCACTGACTGGCCTGTATGGCTGATTAGTATGGCTGTTTTGAACTCTGATCTTCAGGCAATCTTTAATTATTAAAACACTAATAACTATCACTACATTTCCCCCTTTTTTGTCTAAGATAAAAAGAAGGCTATAAATAATAAGAATATGAGAATATTCTATATTATATAAGAATATAATATAAGGAAAATTATAAACAAGTACAATAAAAATAAATAAATAAATAAAAGAAAAAGCATAAAATGGAAAAAATTCTCAGCTCATAAACAACATAGGTATAAACTTTAAGCTGTGTTTCACTCTCAGACCCCTGCCCCCTTGATCTCTGGAACACTACAGACATATACTGTCAATCAGTTCCTCCCCTCATGCCTTTTCTACTTTATTCCTTTCCATTCTTTACTGCCTGACTTCCCCTTAATACTACGTCCAATGATTTCTAGGTTTGCTGTTATATAGAGTGCATTTGTTCCATTTATACAGTCCTAGTGAAGAGAGAGGTATGGGGGAAGAGCCTTCATATAACTAGTGTCATTGGCCACACTTCTTTGCATTTTTCTAAAATGCAACTAGAATCCATCCTTTTGGAAGCTGCAGAGGGATTAGCATGTGTTAGTCACATGAGCTCTTGAAGAAAGCATAGGTACTAACCATTACTCTACACCCATTCCCCATGCCAATTCCTTGTTGAAGAATCTCACAAAATCTATTTGAAGTGGGAGATGTTTTAGCCTGTCTTTGCATTGTTATAAGAGAATGCATGAAACTAGACAATTTATAATAAACAGTAAATTTGCTTGCAGTTCTAGAGTCTGAGACACTTTGGATCAAGGTGTTACTATCTGACAAAACTTTCTAACTGTGATTAGAACATGGCAGAAGCGACAAAGGCAAGGAAGTGAAAAAGAAAGAGAAGTCACTCCCCTAAATCCTTTATAGAATTGTATTACTTTATTCTTCAGCTAGAATCTTTGTTGCTTAAACATCTCCCATTTAGGATTCAAAAGCACAAATTGTGAGGAACATATTCACCATAGAGACCAAATAAAGTACTCAGAGCCTGGCTGTATCTCTATTTTCAAGTTCTTCCTCCAACCAAAGGTATGACATTGCAAGTAGACTCGCAATAGCATGGGGTCCAATTTTGCTTCCAGTCAACCCCGACTTCAATCAGTTGTAGCCAGGTTAAATGACATATAAGAGGGCAAGACAAGTGTCATATTATCCCTAATTCATAGAGAACACTGAGATTGAAGTCAGGAGGGATATACCCTAAATTTCAGGATATGAAATTCAAGTATAGCAGAAAACCTTAATATGTTACCGCTATTCCAGGCTCTTGTCTTTATTATGTAAATTATAAAAAATGTCTTATATGAATACATGCTACATCTTTGTCTTTAGTGGAAGTTCTTGGGTTTCTACAGTCAACGCAGCCACCTACTAATTGAATGACATATTTTGTAGATAACCCCCTTCCGCTGTTGAATCCAATAGGTGAAGAAATTGGACTAGATCTTAAATAATCAAAGCTACAGAAGCATAAAAAGAGATGCACAGCTAATAAGAGATGCAAAGTCTCATTTTCTGCTATAGTCCTTCCACACATCACCCAAGTTCCTTGCCCAATGAGCCTGCAAAGAAACCACAAACAGGGGGTCTCTGGGCTCTGTTTAAAGCTCAAACACACTATGGAATTTAACTTTGATACCAATACAAGTCCCGCACTCTCCTCACTACTAGTTATTTTTAGCCAGACCAGCATGATGATAGCGGCATGGCTGCAGTGATAGGCAGCTCTGGAGGGCTGTACCAGTCGTCAGATACCCTTCCTCCCTGCTGACAGACAAGTAGCGCATCCTTCTTTTGCCTAGAAAACTCATTCCTCTGGGAGACCAGATCTATATCAGCATTAAACAATTGGTCAGTCCTAGGAGAACTATTGGAAAAAACCACAATCTGCATCACAATTGGAAAAAGGTCAGAGTGGATTTACTAAAAGCTTGCATTACACGGACCAAAGTCAGGAATCAATACAAAAAAAATTTGATATGTGGAAGGAGATTATGATGAGATAGTGTCAATTACTATGAAGCAAATAACTGTCACAAGAACAGGGGCTGGGGCTGCCAAGGCATATTCCATGGAATCCTGGTCAAAGTTTGTAATTATATTCCTCCAAAGTATAAATTATATATTAAGCAAAGATTCTCAAATGCTTTATGAACCAAATTATTAAAAGCCAACTGCTGATTTTGTAAGTTTTCCTTTATAAAAAGCCAGACTATATGGTCTAGGACCTCAGGAAGGAGTGGTATGAATATAACTCACATAACAGTTTCATAGACCGGCTTTGGGAGGAACCATATGCAATATTATGCCCATCCTACTCTTTAAAGAAATTTTGCCATTTAAGTCCCCCTCCCAATATTTTCAGTTCATTTTGGTTACTATTTGAATTAATCCCAATTCATCTGAGACAGTAATAAAGAAAATGTTACAGATAGACTCATCCAGCCCCTACCCCAACCTCAGAAGGAACATATTATAGGTCACTGCAGACATAGTCCCTTTCATAAACCCATGCATTCCTTCTCAAATACTTATTTTAAACATTTACAGTGCTGTGCTTTGGAATATGAGCTATCAGGTAGCCTCCAATTGAGCAAGGAACTGACATCAAAATAAACTACTATAACACAGTTGGATAATACACATTAAAAAGAGGTGTATAAAAAATAGTTACTACTTACAGCAAGCACACTAGGAGGTTTGAGGTCATATTATTTACACACAATAAAAAACAGGTGCGTGAGTGGGCCATTGAGATGGCTCAGTGGAAACGATGCTCACTGCCAAGTATGGCCGACCTGTGTTCAACCCCTGAGTTCCACACAGTAGTAGCCAATAATTTATTTCTGAAAGTTACCTGTGGACTTCCACACTTACGCTGTGACACACACATGTAAATCAAAGTACACAAATTAACAAATAAATGTAATATTTTTAAGTGAACCAAAGAAAGCCTGGATCATGTGTCTTCTGATTCCTGGGCAATCTCATCAAGGCAGGTCATGTTTAAAGTTTCTAGCAGAGCTTTTGGGGAGAGGATACCCCAGACAGAAGGCAGAGCATATGTATAGGTGTGAAGATGCGAGAAAGCATGGGTTATATAAGAAACTACTAGTCTGTAAAAGGTGCCCTGAGAACCTCAGCAAAGGGAGAATCTTCCTTCAGTAACACCACTGGCTAAGACGCCCAGTGATCCCATTGCCCTTTGCTCGGATTGCTTTTCCTAGTGGGAAACATTGCCATCCCAGCCCATCTTGTGCACACTCACATCCAACCCTCCACACATCTTTGTCCTTCCTTCAGAGCTCCATGTATTTTCTCCTCTAGGAACTGGTCCTAGTAGGAGCAACAGATTGCACTTGATTTTTCCAGTGACCAGCAAGATTGGTCTCCACCTACAAGCTGGACACCAGCCAGCCTGGGGTAGGTGTGCTCTGAGGTCTGAGGAACCAAGCATATTTCAGTCCTGCTATGACTTACTTGTTCTCCCAAACATCTCATAGAACTTCTAACTAGAAAAATAACATTTCAAAATACAGTCTTTTTTTACTATTTACTTATTTCTGATATTATAATTACGTCATTTCCCCCTACTTTTTCCTAACTCTAAACCTTCCCACATATGCCTTCTTGTTCTATTTCAAATTCATGACTTCTTTTATTCACTAGTTGTTACCTACACACATGTATGTATGCACACACACACATATAAAAATACATAAATACAACATAAATATATAGTCTGCATAATGCTACTTATATGTATATTTTCGTGACTGACCATTTGATCTTCAATAACCAGTTGGTGTGCTCTTCCCTGGGGAAGACTAGATAAATTAAAAGAAAGAAGCCTAAAAGTCTCTTTGGTTCTTCCAGTAACTAGCTATGGTACTTCTGTCTTATCTCTTAATCTCTCCAATTCTCAGTTTTCACATCTGTTTGAACAGCTAGATTGAGTTGTTAACTTCCTTGTTCTTCCCAGGTCGGAGCTTAGAAACTGTCAACATAATCACAGTGCAGATAGGCAATGTGTTATGGAAGATTATTTGGGAGCAAGAGTTGGCAAACAAGCTAAACATACTCGGTATAGTTTTTAACAGACTGCAAGTGAAACAAGGAAGAAGATGTGACAGGCACGAACTGCTGCCATCCCAGAAAATGTGTTTTGAGTTCTATGCTAGGATGATATGGGATTCCCTTCTGTATGCTATGAATACCATTGGCTAATAAAGAAACTGGCTTGGCCTGATAGGGTAGAACAGAGCTGGGCAGGGAAAACTAAACTGAATGCTGGGAGAAAGAAGGGCAGAATGAGAAGCCAAGAAGCCATCGCCAGAGATAGACATGCCAAAACTTTACCGGTAAGCCACTGCCACATGGCGATACACAGATTAATGGAGATGGGCTAAATTAATGTGTAAGAGTTAGCCAATAAGAAGCTAGAGCTAATGGGCCAAGCAGTGATTTAATTAATACAATTCTGTGTGGTTATTTTGGGAGTCTGGGCAGCTGGGAAATGAGCAAGTGGTCTCCTACTACACTGAGAGACCCCAAAACTGTCCAGACTGGAGACCTTAGCTATTGAATATTCCAAAGCACAACCATATTCCTCAACTCTGCTTAGCCTCTGGTGGGGGGGGGGTATTACACATACTACAGCGTTCTTCTCATTGAGAAGTGGGTCTGTGACCCACCTTCTTGACTGAGTGGACTTCATAATTATTTTGTCTCATACACTATGAGGGAAATTGTGTAGTGATGTTTTAATTGTATTTTAATACATAAAGCTTGCCTGAAGATCAGAGTACAAAGCTAAGCCACTAGAGGCCAGTGAGTGGTGGCACACACCTTTAACCTCAGGACCTCAAGAACTCAAGACCCTGGGCTACACAAGATTAATCCAGAAACAGATCCAGGTGGTGGTGGCTCACACCTTTAATCCCAGAGTTTGGGAATCACACACCTTTAATCCAAGCATGAGGGAGGAGGAGACAGGAGTGATATAGTTGAGTAGAGAGAGTAATATAAAGGGGAAGAGACAGAAATTGACTGGAGTATGGAATCTAGGAGTCTGAGGATTGACCCTTCGGTCTGAGCATTTGTAAAGGCAAAAGGTCTCTCAACTGTCTGTTTCTCTGATCATCACCTTTAACCTCTATCTCTGACTTTTTTGTTGTTGTTGCTGTTGTTTTGAGGCAGAGTTTCTCTGTAGCCTTGGAGCCTGACCTGGAAGTAGACCAGGATGACCCAAAACTCAGAGAAATCTGCTGGCTTCTGCCTCCCCAGTGCCAGAATTAAAGGTGTGGCCACCACCTCCCAACCTGACTGGGTTTTGATTACTTAAGACCAACTAGAATTTGAGATACAAAGTGGTATCAAATTTGTTTGAGGGTCCAGGTACAAACTAACTAACCATTTTTATTTCCTTGTCTCCTGAAATGTTATGTCTAGGAGCCTTGGGCTGTAGACTTGACTTTTGACAGACTGCAAAGTAAAGCTGTCTTGAACATTTCCAGAACAGCCCATATGCTATCTGGAGACCACCAAGGTCAGTAAGCATAACAAAGCAGAATAAACAGGCAACACTAATTCCTGACCAACAAAATCTTCAAAGACTGTCTTGATGATCTGAGGATCTTCATTTTGAGATATTTTTGATGCACAAAACAGATAATTTGACAGAGCCATAATGTGGGTGCATATGAAGTATATACCCATCAGGTCCTCCACCTGCCTGGGGGCGTGCATTTAAGTTAGGGTCTCCCATGGTTCATATTAGCAAATAAGACCAGGAATGATTCTTCCTTCTGTCCTGTTATTGTAGCAGGAGTTTCTATGATGTATTTGAATTTGCAGAAAGAGTTTCCAGATTCTCTCATGGTGCCTCTTGGGGAACCCAGACCTGCTCAGAGTTCACTTTTTAATGCTTCTCAGCATTAAGAACTTTTCTCAGTCACTCAGGCACTGAACTTTTCTATGCAATGAATATCACCCAAGGTGTGTTGAGAACTAGATTGTAAGATAGGATTGGCCCTGAGAACATCATATAGAACCTAACCAGGCACAAGTCACACAAAGTTGCTTCTCACTGTGTTTGTGGACTGAAAGAAAATAGCAAGTTTTTCATCGTGTACTCCATGACAGGGTAAAGTACCAAATCCTTTCTGTGGATTGTTTCGCTTAGTGCTCAGAACAGTTTCAAGACATAGATGTCATTAGGTTTATCTTAGAAATAGAGAAAGTGAAGTTACAGACGGCTGTGTCCAAGGTAGCAGGGATGCCATTTGACTCCAGTGCTCTCAACCACTCCATAGTACTCCATTTCAAAGCTAAGGCATCCCAGTTGCTGCTTTCAGGGGCCTTCCAGCATGGGTTAACCAGAGGAAAGCTACACACCAGGAAACATTTTGCCATACAGATTATGTGTAAGGCCTAGATCTTCTGTAGATGGCTGTAGGGATCCACACAAACTCCAACAGCTTACTATAGCAAGACAGAAAAACAACTCAACGGAAAGGGAAAAAAAAAACTGGTTATCAAGTCATAGTTGTGCAGTCCAAGTCTGGACATGTCAGAGCTAGGTTCCTTCCTTAGAGTTTTCCAAGCCAAAGTCAGGATATTGGGCAGCCTGCTTTCATTCCTAGATTGCCTGCACTTCTTTTGTGCCCATATGGTTGGGGCAGAATTCAGTTCTTTACAGTGAAGGACTGAGGTCCCTGCTCCCTTGTAGGCTGTAGTTGGAACTATAAGACCCTAGGCGCACTCCTGTTTCTTACGATGTAAGATCTCTCTCTTCTATGCCAGCCATGGAGATTTTCCCTGGCTTCAATCCCCTCTCACTTTGAAATCTTCAGGAAGAGTCTAGTCTCACTTAAAGACGCACCAGATCAGGTCAGTCTCAACCAGGATATTCCCTTAAAGTTGTCTGATTTGGCCGGCTCTCAGCTGTGCTTGGAAAATCCCCTCACAGCGGCACCCTCATTAATGTTCCCCAGGCTGACTGGGAGAGGTGTGTATAGCAGGGGCTGGGAATCTAGAGGACAGTCTTAGGAGTCTACCTACTGGGAGAGCACAGAGGAAGGACAAGCCAGCAACACAGAAGCTACACTGTATGTTTGTCCTCTTTCAAAGACGTCCTCCTTTTCTACACTTGAAGGCCCTAGCAGAGGGGCCCCCATTCTGGAACCTTCAGGCAGATAATTAGACAGTAATTTTTAATCTGGGAGTGGAGTTTGGAGAGATGCGAATACAGGCTGATAGCACAACGGCTCTGCATGCTAATGTTCTGTACAAAGGTGGAGAGGCTGCAAAAGTGGTACCCCATGCTGGCTCCCCATCTTTCTCCTCTTAATAAGGTCTCTGTGGAGAGGATTCACCCCCAAAGGGTATGCACTGGGCAGGGTCTGACTTTGTGTTTCCCCCACAGCTCTGTGTTCTCTGCAGAATGTGTTGCTTTCACAGTTGAAGTTGATTATTGAATAATGAATTATCATTCTTTTTTAATTTACCAGCCCTCTTCAGAAATGCCCTGCTACTTTTCTACTTACTGAGGCTTAAAAATAATGGAAAGGGGGAAAAAGGCTCTTTCACACAGAGGGAGCAAAACAATCTTACCTATCAACGCCATTTTGATCCTGGTGATGATAGTAAGAATTATTTTAATTAATTCTCTGATTTGGAGTAATTTCGTTTTTCAGTTGACCAGACAATAGCACCTCTAACAATGCAAAAAATTCACTAGGTAATCAAAGACAAGGCACTTGGTCGGACTGAAAAGACTCTTGGCTTGGAGATGAGGCTCACACCTTGTCCAGCATGTGCAGGGCTCTGGGTTCAACCTCTAGCACCAGAGAATGTGGAGGATGGGGAAGAGGAGGAGAGGAGGAAAAAAAAGAGGAGAGGGAGGAGGAGGGAGTACTTTTCTCAGGAGTGGCTTCAGCACCCCAGAGGCTATAGGGAGGAGGACAGTGAGTTTTAAGCCATTCTTGGTACATAGAAAAACCCTCCTCCTAAAAAAAAAAAAAAAAAAAAAGAGGAAGGGAGGGAGGGAGGGAGGAAAGACAAGCTCTTGCCCTTTTAGAGTTGAAGAGCTGCTCACTCCCAATGAGTAAGACACTAGACATGAAGGGTGACCCTGAAAATGGATACTCCATCCAGCGAGAACAGAGTCATCCCTAGGTAGAACAAAGTCATCCCTAGGTAAGAGAGTATGGTCATTCTCCAGAGTCCTTAGAGTGTGCCAGTGGGAATATGTTCTATGAACCACTCGCCTGGGGGTTCTGCCACTGTGAGATACTATAGTTACAGAAAGCAGGGATGCTTTGAGAGAAGAGAGGGGCAAAGTCTGTGCATTAGGGCAAATAGCCACACTTGAGAAAAGAGAAATAAATGCCATAGTATCAGGCAGCTGTATTGGGTAGCCATAACAAGACATCACAGACTTGTATGTGTGGTATAACAAAATAAATCCATTTTCTTTCTATTTGGGAGGCAAGAAACCCAAACTGAAGGAGTTAGTAAGGTCTGTTCCTCCTAAGGACTCTTGTGTCCTGTGCCTTAGCTTACCTGTTCTTTATGTCCCGGTCCTCCTCCCACTCTCTCCTTCTTTCTCATTTATTTTATTTGTTTGTTTAGATATTTTATTAATTCTTGAAGAATGTCATACAACATATTTTGATAATATTTAGCCCTAAGTTCCCCCCCCAGCTCTACCCAGATCCACCCTACCAACTCACCCTACATCCCATTTCATATCCTCTTGTCCTTGTTTTTTAATAACCCATTTAGTCCAGCCTGTGCTACCCTCATATTTCTGGGTGTGGGACCATCCGCTGGGGCATAGTCCTAAGCCTACATTCCCTAAAGAAAACTGCCCCCATTGTTCAGAAGTCATCAACTATCTGTAGCTTCTCATTCAGGGTCTAGTCTCTTCTTATGAGGACAATACTCTTAATGAATTAGGGTTCATATATATATATATGTGTGTGTGTGTGTGTGTGTGTGTGTGTGTGTGTGTGTGTGTGACCTTATTTTCTTCTAACCATCTCTCTAAGGGCCCTGTTTCCAGATAAGGCCACATTTGGAGGCATTCAGGCTTAAAATTTCAGTATGTGAGTTTTGCGGTGTGACTGGCAACATTCAGCCCATCACAGTGGTTCACATAGGAAGAAGGCTTGGATTTCTAGGCAATGAAAGCACACACAGCCTAAAAGCGACTTTGGATAAACTTATCTCTGAGCCAAGATCAGTCCTTAAGTCAATACCTTCTAGAATGTCCAAGGAAGGATAGTATGGTTGCAAAGGCTGGCTTTGGGGATGGGGCTGCCTCAGTTGTTTTTCTGCAAAGGCTGACCACAGAACCAGGTATCAGCAAGGCACTATTAGAAGGATGCATTATTGTTTACGAGAATGAGTGAGCTGTTCATGAAGTTTGAGAGAATATGCTATTAGAGGTATGCATGACTCTGAGTATGTTACTGAATATAAATGAGTCAATGCAAGAGTGTTTGTTGTGTAAGAAATGAATGAGAATATGTGTATGTGAGATCATCATACATGTGAGTGTGTGTGTGTGATACTAGTATGTGTGAGGGTATGAGTGCATGTGTATGTGAATGAAAGAGAGGGGTGACAGTGTGTGTGAGTAAACGAGTGTCTGCATCTTAGAGTTTACCATTGCTGTGAAGAGACACCATAACCATGGCAACTCTTATAAAGAAAACATTTAATCGAGGGTGGCTCGTTTACAGTTTCAGAGGTTCAGCCATTATGATCATGAAGAGGAGCATGGCAGCGTGCAGGCAGCCATGGTGCTGGAGCCAAGAGTGCTGCATCTTGCAGGCAACAAGAAGTTGACTGACTGTCACACTGAGGGAAGCTTGAAAAAAGAGACCTCAAAGCCCACCTCTCAGAGACACACTTCCTCCAACGAGGCCACACCTGCTGATAGGTCACTCCCCTTGGGGACCATTTTCTTTCAAACCACCGCAGTAGGTATATGAGAAGTGAGTATGTGAGTGTGCATGAGTAAGAGTGTGTGCACATGTGAGTAAAGTGTGGCTGTATGTGTATGAGTGAATGGGGGTGTGTTTTCTAGTGAACGGAGTACATGAAAGTGTATGATTCTGTGTGTTTAATGCTGGAAAGAGCCCAACACAAGCCACATTACCTGGGTCCTGAGCTATCTTTTATCTGTTATCCCCATAACAGATCATAGGACTTTATCTGAGACAGAGAAAGATCCTATAATGAATAGGTCCCAAGAGTTCATGAAAGAGTAGAATAAAGCTAACAAAACATGTAGTCCTACGGACAGAAAGCAATGTGCAGGTTCAGATGCCAGGAGTCAGGTATAAAATGTAAGAATTTGACAATGAAATCAGTTTACAAAATCATTTCTTTTTTATATATAGGTAAACATCTGCTTGGATACTTTACTCATAGACCATAGGTTTTTAAGATGTCATATCACTGAATGGATCAAAACTGAATCTAATTTAATGTGTGGGGTCTAGATCTCTGAATTTCTCCAAAATTTATTCATATTAAGGGCATTCCTCTTTTTCCTTATCCTGGAATTTTATAAAGCCCCCTAGGGGAAGAAACAGCTCATTCATTCCATACATATTCTGCAACCCTTTCCTCTTGGTAGACTTCTGTCTCTCTCTTGGAATTTATCAATATGTAGCTATGGTAAATTTCCTTACATTTTAACTCATTTATTCTCTGACCCCTTAGCCACAATGTAAACTCCAAGAGTGGAGAGAATTTTTTCCCATAATTTTTCACTTCTATGCTCCAGGACCTTAACTATTACATACCACAGTAGAAACCACGGAAATATTTTCCTGGCCAATGAGCACATTGGATGAAAGCCTACTATGCTCTAGGCAACTTGCTGAACCCAAGAGAAAATAAAATAAATGAACTCCTGGCTCTTCCCTCATTTCCCCAGTGGAGTAGAATCAGACTTGCATGCAAATGGTTAATGTACAGGTAATTATCAGCCAATAGGAAATGCTGGAAATGCTGTGGATGGGGTCCAGTACCCTGCACTGGACCAAATAGAAAGACTTAGGTGAGACTTCACAAACAGCAGACATTTGGAAGTTGATGATGTGCTCAAAGGCTGTGAGGCAGATAACATGGGGTTACTCTGGATCAGGGGGAGTGGATGAGACAGAGGGATGAGGCCAGGCTTTGCCACAAGGGAGAATTTAAAAAGTATAGATTGTTTTTGTCAGGGAGCTTTTTGTTAACATTTTTAGATCATGTGTTGTAGCAGATAACTGAACCCATGTAAAGTAAAGCTATGGATACAAAGGTTTACTGTACGCATCACAGAGTAGAAAAACTTAGGATACCATATATACTGTGCAAGGTAAAGACTGGAATTTTATTGGGTAGGAAGCTGGAAAGTCATTTTTAAAGATAGCAGAGAGATTTGCAATGCAATCAGATTGGCAACTGTAGCAGAAAAAAAAAAAGGAGCGATACAAAAGAGAAATATTAGAAATACCAGTCAGGATGTAAAGGAGAAATACTAGTCAGGAAGAGTCTGTGAAAAAGAAAGCAGACCAGGGTAGGTAGATGTGGGACCCGAGCTGACACTTAAAAGGGACTAGAGCAGGCAGGGGAGACAGGCAAGTGGCAGTCACTGGGAGGGATCTGAACTTCTGGGTTAAGCAGTTGGGTTAACTGTGGCATCACTAATGTGGAGACCAAAAAAGAAAAAAAAAAAACAGGAATAACAGGGCATAATTTGAAATGACCATTCCTGACAGGAATATTTATGAACAAGGTCTGGATATGGGCACTATGTCCTGTGTTTGAATTCCCAAGCATTGGAAGCTTAGACAAGATTATCACAGGTTTAAAGCCAGCTTCAGCTACATAGAGAGACTGTCATAAAGAAAATAAGAGAGGGAAAGAGAGATGTGTGTGTTTGTGTGTGTGTATGTGTGTGTGTGTGTAAGAAGGGCAAATAGCCCCCATCCTTAGTATCTTTCAAAGCCTTCTGAGTGACATCATCACTAGAGGGAGCATCACTTCCTGCCCCCCTCACCCTTCGCTGCTTCAACTTCTGCCTGCTTCTCTGGATGTCACCCTTCCCTCTGCCCACTCTCGGAGCTGTGCAAGATTCCCCACTGCTCCTGTGTACCCTCACTATAAAGCAGGTGTTAGTCCAGGCTTTATTGTCTCAAAACAATATAATAAGTGCAGCCAGGGCACCAAGGAGATGCCACCAGCCATTTGCTGAATTGAACTTCACAAGCTGAAGGTACAAAGGAAGATCAATTTCAGTAGACTATATATTTAAAAATCAAACAAACAAGCAAACCAAGTGTCTTGGCTTGATGCCCAATAAGAAAGTTCAGGAACACCAAAAAATAAATAGAAATAGATATCCAAATAAAAATAAGAGTTGCAGCCTATGCTTGTGAGAGACCTTATCCCTCTACTAGCATTTTTTCAGCCAACTAATTGCAGTGCTATGTGTCTCCCAGATGAGCTTTAAGTCCCTGTAAATTGTTAGGGGTGACTGTGTGGTGCCTTTAATCCCAGCACTCAGGAGGCAGAGGCAAGTGGATCTCTGTGGGTTTGAAGCCTGCCTGGTCTACAGAGTGAGTTCCAGTACAGCTAGGGCTGTTACAAAGAGAAACCCTGTCTCCAAAGGAAAAAAAAATGTTAGAGAAAAGGAGAGATGGACAGCATCACTCTGCACCCTTTGAGACTTGGGCGAGGAGAAGAGGAGAACAATGTACACAATGCACATGTCACAATAAGGTCAGGGCCTAGGGGCATTGGTGTGGGCAGGTTCCCTGAAGAAAATCAAGGCAAATTTGGCCCTAAGCAATGGGCACATGCCATAGGAAGCTCCCACTGAGACAGACAGAGAGAGAGAGAGAGAGAGAGAGAGAGAGAGAGAGAGAGAGAGAGAGAGAGAGAGAGAGAGAGACTATTTTCTCTGTCAGATTACAGCAGAAAAAAAGGTAGCTTAGACCCCTTCTGAGAGGAAGCAGATTGAAGACAGTATGCTACCTAGCCCTCTCGTTTTCTTCCTTTGTAGACAGGCCTCTAAAAGAGCTCTGGAGAACTAAATCACAAATCGTGCAGGAAAGAGAGGGCAGTCTGGGAAGACAGGAAGCTGCTGGCATAAGCACTATGGGGATGCTGCCAAAACCTGCAGGAAGGGGCCCTGGTGACAGGAACTGAAGGGTGGGATGTTCTGAAGCAGAGTAGACAAAGATGAGGGTGGGAATCTGGAGACTGAAGAAGATGGGAACAGAAGCAGGAGGGTGGCCAGAACCCTGCCTTCTAAATTCTGGATTCCCAATAACACATTCGGGAACTGGATGGTTCCATGTGAGGGGATGGGCATAAGAAGAGTTTTGGCAGCCTCGGGTTGCTTCTGTCTTCAATATGCCACCCTCCCCATTCTTTCCTTCTGGCAGCTAGATAATCTGCATCCACAGAGATGTGCAGAGATCTTAAAGTTTTGATTCAAGGTCACAAAAGTCAAATTCTAAGGGCTCAAGCCAGTCATGTGAGTGAAAGAATCCAACCAGGTGTAGAAAATGTCATTCACCTGGGTCAGGCTACTCACAGACACAGGGACACAAATAATTCTCTTCCACTGGGAGTGTGCAATGACAAAAGGCTGCTGACAGCCAGCCTCCAGGCCATAATGCAATAGCTGAGATGGGTGATTGTGACCTGTGGGGATTTGTAGTCGATCAGTATTGGTCACTTGCCCTAAAACCCACTGTTATCTGAAGACACTAGGGGTCCAGTAGCTCCTGCATCCGATGTTTAAGGAGGGATATACTTACTTGTTATCTGCCAATTTTAAATATTTAGCATTTTTAAAAGGAAACGCAAATGAAACATTTGGACAGGCTGTATTCATCTTACAATCAATTTAAAGCTCCTGAGCTGGTCCAATATTATCTCTGTATAGGCCATAGTGAAGTAACCTGTCTTGTCTTGCACTGTGAATTGGGACAATGTTGTCTGTAGAACCAAGGTTCTTTCCACATTCGCATCTCCTGCCTCTCCCATTATTTCAGGCAGTTTCTCTTAAGTTCCTCAGCCTTCCTCCTCCTGACTTTGAGCAGGTAGAAATGTACAAAAACATTTACAGATGGGATGGCGCAGTGACCACACTGACAGCCAGAGGGGAGAATATGAAACCAAAATGAGAGTTCAAACACAAACTCTTACTCAACCCTCCAGGGCAATACTGGGCTGAATTTCCCTTCTCCTCTGAATACGTCCACATTATAATCCTCAGAACCCGTCAATGCCCTTTGGTTTGAAAGATGGATCATTGTGAAGGATGCAGAGGTGAGGAGAACATTCTGAGCTGTCCCACTGGGCTCTGAACATCCAAAGACAAGTGTCTGTGTAAGAAGGAAGGCAGCGTGACCCTGTCAGCGCAGGTGCTGGGTGACAGCCAGTTGTGTTGTTTTAAGCCATCCGGATTGTGCTATTGCGTTATAGTAGTCCCAAGACTTCCTTCTGTTCGAGGTAAGAAATTTCTTGGGATATTAATTATAAGAATGATGGCACCTGTTGGGCATGGGTATCCTCCAGTCTTCATCTCTTTCTTTTGAACAGGAGTTACTGCCTCTCCCACTCACGTCGCCCACCCATCACACAAACGTGGAACCTGACACTAGGAATTCACCTGGCTCTTCAGCACTATCGCTAGGTTCTAAACTCCACATTCTTCCACAATTTCAGGAAGTGGCTCTAATCCTATTTCCATTATCACAGCAGATAAATGCAGGCATTTGTCCTACACAATGCAGAATTTCTGACAATTGTTTTCTTTGAATTGTACCAATCAACATTGACAACATCAATAACAGAAGCCATGCCTAGTTCACCGGGATCAGGCAGAGCTGTGCAAATACACAGTACTTTCCCATGGAGGCACTGCTGGGCAGTACCATACAGTGGGTCACCATGAGGAAAATCCCTGACTTCTCAGCTGTATGCTGATGACTTCATCCTCTAGCATCTCTGGGAACAAAGATCACCAAGTCTGGGAAGGGGAACGTTAGGATTCTACAGTGAATGTACAAACAGGTCAAATTGTGGGCAGTCCAAAAGTGGAATAGGTTAAAGAGGGAGACTAGAGGCTCCTGGAATCACACAAAGTGTGAGTAACTGGAAATACTTTGCAAGTACAGAAGTGAGTACATTCTGATCTAGAGAAATAAAATTGAAGCATGAATTTCAAATATTAAGCTTGAGCACTTAGATAATTGAAGTTAATCTCTCTGAACCTCAATTTGTGACTGTAAAATGTGAGGGTAGAATGACTGTATATTGTATGGAATAGTATCTGGGACATATTTGGTCCTCAATTTAATAATATACAATTATTAAATTATTATTGTTGTTGTCATTGCTATGAGTTGACTATGGCATGTCCTTTGCTTGATTATACAGAATTTTGACTCAAATATCCTACAAGAAGATATCATAAAAACGATCCTATCTTTCAGCTTCATTTATCTTTTTATAGTTATATAATGAACAGCAATTCCACACTAAAAATAAGCACCCTTTCAAATTATCTTTGAAAACAACTTGTTGCAAGCAAACATAAATTCACCCCATGTGTAATATTCTTTCAATTGACTTTGAGATATGAAAGCACACTTGTTAGAGGAAGAAAATCCATAAAGACTGTGCTCATTCATCCACTGGATATTTATGAAGAAACATCTCTGGAATCAATGCAAAGTGCAGTAATTGCCCTGAGAGCTATGGAGAAAGTGACATGTGATTATAAATAGAAATACAGAAAAGTTGGCTAATTAAGAAATTAAGTGTTAATTCAGAAGAGAGAAAATCCTTTTTAATAACTTGCAGAGAAGCAGGTAGAATGATGGGAGGCAGGAGTCCTAGCCAAGATGAGGCTCTGCAAAGGGTGATAGCCTAAGCATGAGCCTTAAAGGGTAAGTTCTGATATATATATTTTTTTAAATGAGAAATCAATGGCTTCTAGTCAAAGAAGCAGAGCTCCAAAGTCCTGAGTATCTGTGGAAAGCAGATGAGTCTACTGTAATGGGACAAAATGCATACAAAAGTATCTGATTTAACACTAGAAAAAAGGATGGTAAGAGGCCACTTGAACATTGGGAATCTTCTTTGTCAGATAGCAGGTGTTTCTATGTCTTCAAGGAGAAACGCTGAGGCTGGCGAAGGGCACTCTGTAATTTTAGTCTATGATGGTGAGAACAGGGGTTGAGGGACTAGCTCTAAAGCCATTTCACTGGAAATGAAGTGGAAAACCAAAGGTAGTTAGAAGTGAGACAGTCAGTGAGATGGGTCAAATGAGAAAAAAATGCAAGCAGGACTTCACAGTCATAAACCTAAAGCCTTCAAGAAAAGTCTTTTGGTATCAGCCTTCATAAGGAGCAGAACAAAGAGCCAGTATCTTGGAAGAACTGATGTGTTTAGTTTAGAGATTCAAAGGGTAGGGGGACAACATTGGGTTTAGAAGAGAGTTTGACCCTGGAGGTTGACGAGAGAGCTCTACACAGAGTGATGGGAAGAAACTGTGAAAAACCCTATAATTTATAGAAAAGTACAGAAAGAAAGGGAGAAGAATGAAAGAAGACTGATCCTGGAGGCTTCCATCCAATTTCATGTAATTTACAGGAGTAAATAACAGGTGGCAAAGAGACAACTAAGAAGTTAGGAAGAAAAAAATTGACCCAGTCTCTCCAGTCATTAGAGTTCTCCAGAGGAAATAAAAACAATTGAAAAGAATATGGATATACTAATAGATATCAATAGGCAGGTGGACATAGATATCACTAGAGATTTATATAGACACAGATATGAGAAGTGACTCATCAGGAAACGCAGCCTTTGTGATTAACAAGTTCTGGAGTTCAATGTTCAAGGGACAGAAGAAAAGTGTCCCAGCTCTAGAAGGGAGGAAGGATTCTGCCTTTATAAGCCTATCTGTTCTATCCAGGCTTCCGGACAGTTGACAGGTGACAGAGTGTTTTTTTATACTCATTCCATGGATTCAAATGCTAATCCCATAATTATCTATAATAATCAGAAACGATGCCTTATAGTCATGAATGTCCTTAACCCAGTCCACTTGTCACTTAAAATTAGCACCATACTATCACTGCTCAGGTCTTTTGTAGGCAGCCATGCTGTTGTGGAATCGTGAATGCAGCTTCCCTTCATTTGAAGGAAACACTATCTTACACAGACTTAGACATGCAAACACAGAAGGTGGAAATTTCATGGGATCCCATCAGTAGATGAAGAATTACAGGCAAAAGTGGCTTGTGAGAGAGGAGAATTAGTCTATCCCAGACATGAGCCCACTAACTGGTTATCTAATAAAAAGTGATCACCCTTGAGATCATGTACACAAAAACCATATTAAATAGACTCAGAAGGTTGTATTTATACATTTATGAATATATGTATATATTTAGATACAACAATAATTAAGTAACGTAATCCTATCAGTTTGAAAGGGAATGAAGTAAAAGGGAACATGGGATAGGTTGGAGGGAGGAAAGTACAGGGGGAGGTAATGCAACTATATTGTAGCTAAAAACTGATTTTAAAAGAGGATTAAAAAAAAGAATGTCATAGTCTCTAATGTCTTTGAGAGAAGTATAGATATTTCATAGGACACATCTTAGAGACAGTTGGGTTTTTGCCAAAGCTATTTCTCTGTTTGAAATGTCAACTCTACCTACCCCTTTACATCTAGTTAATCCCTATTCACCCATGATGCTCATTTTAAGTGTGATTGCCTCTGAGAAATGACTTCTCAGAGGTGTTCAAAAGCATGGTATTCTCACTTTATATTTCCACCAAATTCAGTTCTACTATCCCATGGTGGACTCCATGTGATTGTTCTGGGCCCCAGGGCTAATATTGAAGGCATAGAAGAAGTGATTCAGCTTCATCAGTATGAATCATTCTTCTCTCCTCCAACAGGAAAGAAATGGAAATCTTCAGGCTTAGTGAATAGATGTGGCCATAGAACAAAAGGTCTCTTTTATAGGTTCTTAGTCTTATAGATGAAATAATTTAAAATAGACAGAAGAAAACACAGAGACAATTACATTAAAGTCTGAGCAGAAACAAACAACAGAACAAGTGAGTTGGAGACTGTAGAGATGCCAAGAAGAAGAGGATGGAAAAGAGGAAGACAATGTCATGCTTTCGGAGGTAGAAGTCTAGAAAGCAGGCTGGCTAAGCAGCAGAAGTCTTGTAATAGTTGCTTGTATGTGGTGGGAGAGAGTCTTCAGAGAAAGAGAAAGAAAATGCCTGGAGTTAACAGATTAGGCAGTCTTAGGATTTGGACCAGTGTCTTAAAAAAGTGAGTCAGAAAGGGGCAGCATCAGAATGCAGGCTGGCATAGCAGCAAGGATCTGTAAGCAACTGTCAAGTGAGAGGCTTCTGGTGTATGTATGTATCTCATACACATCTAAAGGAATAGCTATTCCTCTCATCTTGGATTTGTTTTTGTTTTATTTATTTATGTATTTTGGTTTTTAATATAGGGTTTCTCTGTAGCTTTGGGGTCTGTCCTGGAACTAGCTCTTGTAGACCAGACTGGCCTTGAACTCACAGAGATCCACCTGCCTCTGCCTCCCTAACTGGGATTAAAGGCATTTGCACCACCACCGCCCAGCCTTCTCATCTTCTTAACATAGCATCAGATGTACCATGATTCTTTTTAAAAGGTTTTTTTGAATTACAATTTTTATTTAATTGGTCGATTGATGGTGGTGGTGGTGCTTAGGTGTGTGTGTGTATGCTTACTTGCAGGCCATGGTGCATGTTTGGCAGTCAGAGAAAAGTAAACTTCTGTAAGTTGGTTCTCTCCTTCCACTATGTGGGTCCTGGGGATCCAACTCAGGTCGTCAGGCTTGATGGCACCTTTACTCACAGGCAGTATCCCTAGCCCTATATCCTACTTCTGGAAGTTTCTCGAACTGAAAACTTTCCTGAGGAAGTTTTGATCCACTTGGTTAAGTCTTAAGGGAAGGGATAATAGCATATTTTTGTAATCATATACAATATTTGGGGCACTGTAGAATACCATATCTTTTTCTAGGGCCAGAGACACAACTCAGAATCCATTCCTTGATCCAAAAATCATGTAATAGAGTAGATTAAAATAACTTCAGAAAAAAATGCTTTATAAACCAGCTGTGATTTATCAGGCAACAGTAGCCATCCTCCATGGTTTTCAACAAAGCTTTGCCCCTTCCCTTTCCTCCCCTTCATGTGGTGTTTGAAACCCTAAAGAGGGGAAAAAACACAATTCTTCTTCCATCCTTTCTCATCATATTTCAATTAAGAAGAGGAAATTGTGGCTCCTCCTCTTTCCTTAAAATTAGTGTGTTACCAGGGAAACAGGAGTGGGGATCCAAAGCTGAATATGAGGAAGATGTCCATCCTACAGAGTCTCCAAGCCTGTTAATGTCTGACAAGGTACCTAGCAGGATCCCCAGGCTTTATACAGACCTCAAATAAAACTATTTGTGACCTCAACCAAATAAATAATCTTCCAAAATAGAAAAGGGAAAAAACACTGAAAAAAAAGTGTGTGTGTTTAAAATCTGCCAGAGTAATTGTAATGAATATTCAAGCAAAAATCATATGAAGTCTACAATCAAATATAAATTTGATTTAATGTGGATAGTATGTGCATTACATATGCACATAATACAGAAATTTGTTTTATGTCGTTGAGGCCATGCATCCAAAAGCACATGTACCCAGGAGGTATGAAGAATTCAATTTTCTTTAGAGAAGGCTACCCAAGGAGGTTACAACAAAATGTACATAATTTAAAGGCTTTCTGGCCATTTCATTTAGTGAAATAATCATCTATGGAGTTAAAGCAAACACTTCAAGTTCACCTTGTATAAATGTCTTCTTCAAGAAGTAATATCTTCTTTATATTCATCCTTGTTTGATTTCCATAGTGACTGAAGCCAGGTCTACCTTGGAGAACATGAGATACTCATCTTCCACTTAGCAGTTCTGTGATTTCAGCCCAAACCTCACAAATAAACATTTGACCTTTATCAAAAGTTAAAATACTAATAAAAAAGCATAAAAGCAAGTTTTCTGAATTTTATAAAGAATAATTATGATGTTTTTTTAAAAAACAAGATGAGACTTTCCAGGCAATTACATGTTTCCACATGACAACATCTGGCCTTATCCCGTCTATATGCTTTGTTTTGTTGTCTCTAGAAAATGCATTAAGGAAGGACAGCAATATGGCTAATGTCAAGACATGATGCCTGGGTGAAGCCTGAGGGCTGAAGTGAAGCAATCAGATGAAGATAAGCAATGTCTTTTTTAATGGAAAAAATTCATTGAGGTTTTATTTTTCATTTAGATTTAAAATTATTAAAAATGGAGTTACATGCATAGCATTCATCTAATTTATGAAAATGACAGTCCAGAATCCTATTTCAGACCCAATTTTCAATACATGGAAGTTGTCTGTGAGCATCTGAGTCATATTAAGATATTCTTGTTCAGATTACCACAGTCTGAGGAGAAAATTAACCTTCTGAAATATACCATAGGGACTATCATTATAGGCCCTTTAAAAGTTAGCATCCAATTTTTTAAAGTATGTAGCTAAGTTTTCCAAATAATGTATATTTTAAATAAAAACATCTTATATGTTATATATTATGTATTTAAACTATATAAATTTTAATATAATAATGGTATCGCCATTTTATATTACCTATCTGACATGGAATCAATTTCTTTAATTTATACATTTCTTGCTGGTTATTGAAGATGAAAAAGCTCACTGGTGTTTTATTAACATGTCTCTAAGATAAGAGAAGCAGAGGCGACTGCCTTCCTTGGCAATCAACAGCCTTCACGTTATTTTTAAGCTTCATTCTTGGAATTACATTAAGGAAAAAAGCTACAAGAGTGGGCGGGTGAGCACCACAAAAATAAAAAGTGAAAAGGTAAAGATAAAGTCAGAGACAAATGACCACATCAAGGCCTACATATACAGTCAAGCATAGTTTTAAAATAATGAAGCTTTATTTAATAATAACAAAAGCATCATTCAACCTCACGCATTGTTCTGGTGATAAACATCTGACTTAGAGTCTTCCCCTTCCCTACTACCACACCAAAGAATCGAGGCTGTACTGAGTCTTCTCCAGCCACCTCAGCCTTTACAAGGCAACAGCGATCATAATCAATGACAGAGAGTCAGGCTGCAGGTGGCGCTTGTACCATCTGCATTTTAACGGCCCTCTCCGCTGACATCTACTTTTTAGAACTTCTATTATCAATCAACAGGCTATATATAAGGTTTTTAAACTTTTTGAACAACTTAGAGACCCTTACACTTTGGAGTAAATTCCATTTGCAGAGACCAAGCTTTCTATTAGTTGGGTGAATATGCATTTCAAGAATCAATGTTAAAGGGACCAGGTGGAATTTGGCCCTTTAAACAACTGACCTGCCTTGTGAATGCTGGGGTTCTGTGTACAGAGAGGGGGGGGTTCTTGCATGATTGAAGCAATTCCCATGTTACTCTGCTTCCCTGTCTATGAAACTCTCCATATCATGGAGGAGTGTGCCCATGTCAGTCAACATGATGCCCTTGGCTCTTCCTCAAGCCAATTGCATGCTCCTCTTGAGTTTTCTATCACTTGCTCTGTGGACAGGTGTGCCGGCTATTCCAGACCATCCCCTATTTCCTTTGATGTTTGCTTATATTAGGAAAAAATAGAGTTAGGAAAAATACATTTTAAAGCCATTGAGCTCAGTCATTTAGCTCAGAGCCTAAGTATGGTGAGAACAAGAGAGGATGAGCAGGAGTTAGGAGGACAGGCTTCTGACCTGACTCCTGTGGGTAACTGACTGTACCATGATAATTAAGCAAGCCTTGTCTTTAACCCCTAGAATATCCTAGGTTAACATGGCCAAAGGAATCAAGGTTAAACCCAAGGGAAAAGGTCTTGGTCAGTGTATGCAAAACTATTTCCTTACTCACACATCAAAACAATGTTCTCATTCTAGCCCATAAGACACAGAAAATTACATTCATGTCCCTTGTCATTGGTGCCTTAGACCTTCCCATTCAAGTAGTAAATATTAAAGTCAGAAGTGGCAAATAAAAAATCAGTTTCCCTAATGCTCTTTGGTCCACAGTTGCTGAGCTAGGGACTGGAGTTCAAGAGAGTTTTCTGTATGTTTTACTTGAAGGAACCAGGCAGTGGATTAGCAACGCTACAATGAGAGACCCCACAGAATTCTAAGAAGGAGGAAAAGGCTCTACAGAGAAAGATGGATTTGGCCCAGGGATCCCAATTTGCTGCAATTTCAAATATTGTTTTAGCCCTCAGGACAAAGAAAGTGATACATTGCAACTGTCAAAAAAAAGAAAAAAAGAAAAAAAGAAAAAGAAAAAAAAGAAAAAAAGAAAAAAGAAAAACCTACTCCATTTCTTCCCTATATTTCTTCTTTTCCAGCAGAGGTGGGGGCACACATTGTTATTCAGACTGAGCTGACAAGGAAAGTAATAGAATATGGTAAATAAGTGAACCCAGTTAATTAGGTGATTGCCTCAGCACAGATGTGAGTGCAGACAGGGAAGAGTGGTCACCATGGAAATACCAACACCCCAAGTTTCAGCAAATTGTTATAATATCATAAATATATACAATATGTGAAAAGAAAGATAAAGCCAGTGCAGACAATGGCTGTGTGAACTAATGTGACTTCAGGAAGATGTCCAAGCAATCGCTGTAGCCTTTATACTCTGACATTATCACCAAGGAGACAGTAGAGCGTAGAGGAACCCTACCAGCAAATTCATACCAGACAGACTTGAGCCAATTACTTCATTACATTTTAGAGTTCAATTTATTGCTATAGAGTCTGAATTTAGGGCCTACCCTGTAGGTTGTGAGGGTTTCTTAAAATAACACATGGTAGAATGATTAGTTTCTATGGCCAGCTTGACTGGATTAGAAACACCCAGGAAATACATCTGGAAAGGAGATCAACGCTGAATGCGGGTGGTGGCATTCCAACGGCTGGGGTAAAAGACTGAACAAAACAACAGAGCAAACTGAGGGGCTGGTGAAACCATTAAGTGCCTGCTGTGCAGGCACAGAGACCTGAGTTGAGATGCCAGGAATCTACACGAAGAGCTGAGCATGGCAGCACATACCTATAATCTCAGTGTGCTGGGCAGTTAGAGACAGCTGGAGTTCTCAGGGTTGATGGCCAGCTAGCTAGTCTGGATGAATTGGTGAGCTCCAGGTTTATTGGGAGATCCTATGTCAAGAGATAAGATAGAGAATGAGGATTCCAAATATCTACCTTTCACCCTCACATGCACATGCAAACATGTGTGCATCTCTTTACAGTACCAATACACCATTACTTAAAAATGGGAGGAAGCAACCTGAACTTTAGCATTCATTTCTTCCTGCTTCCTGATTGTAGAGGCAATGGGGCCAACTGCTTTATGCTCTTGCTACCATGCCTTCCCTTCCGAGACAGACTTAAATTGTGTCTCCTTAAACTGTAAGCCAAAAGAAAGTCTGCCACTCTTAAGTTGCTCTTGTCAGGTATTTGGTCACACGATGGAAGGAAATAATACACATGGGGAGAATTTAGCTTTGAAAGAGCTTAATGACAGTGGTACTCTTGAATCATGTTTCAAATATACATAGTCAAACAAGGTCTGAAAATACTAAGTAGAACATTTTAGAAGAAACAATATATTTTCAATTTATCGTTGCTATGACCAATATAATATCAATCTCACATCATTCTGCTATACCAGTCTAGGAAATAATTAATCCCTTTGTCTACCATGTCCACAATTATTGGCTCCCCACTCTTTAGCCACTAATTTTCAGTTTCAGTAATCAGATCTATTATGGCTATTGGAATGCTTGTGTTCAACTAACTGTTGATTGAATAGAGATTGATCAAAAACAGATATGCAAAAGTAGTATTAGGGTATAAACCATTGAAGGTTTATTGAAACCATTGAAGGTTTATTGAAACCATTGAAGGCTTATTGAAACCACTCAAGGTTTATTGAAACCATTGAAGTAGAGAGAAACTGTACAATATGGCAATGCTGCAAGACAAATAGGAAGCGCACAGCACTGTACTATATCTAGAGTGCAGTTTAAAGCATCCTCTAAGGGGTTGAAAGGGAAGGCGCCCTCTATGGATAAGCGAAACTACAATACTCATTGTTTTTATTAGTGTCATCATCAAGTCAAATTATAGGATGGGCGATTGGTTTAGGGAGAAACATTTGTGAGCCTAGAGTCATGGATACTCAAGTATAAGACAAATATTACCATTGTTGCTTTGCAGCAATTAATAGTTTTAGTAGGTGAGTTTGATAGTTTTTTGAGATTAGACGCAATAATTTAGCATCTTGTTATTAACACAGAAGTAGTGTTTTATTTATTTACTCTATTTAGTTTTATGAGACAGGTTCTCACAGTGAAGCTCAGACTAGTCTCAAATTCAGGATCCTCATGCCTCAACCCCCCTAATGTTGTGATTACAGATGTGTACCACCACACCCAGCTCTTTAATCTAGTGTGTCAATATATCCCACAACATGCTTTGACAAATGGTAATCTAGTTTGCCCTATAAAAAAAAAGAGTTGCTTTCATTTTATGTATATAAGTATTTTCTCAAATGTCTTATGTGCATTTTATCTTTCCTGGTATTGGCAGAGACCTGGGGAGAACATCAGATCCCATGGAGTTAGAATTACAGACAGTTGTAAGCCACCATGAGTGTGCTGAGAACTGAACCCGGGTCCTCATCAAGAGCAGCAAGTGCTCTTAAATGCTGAGCCATCTCTCCATCCTTAACTTGGCCTTTTACATGACCAAGTATGCTAATGAAAGCAAGATGCTTCTCTGTGCTGAGACTTGAGAGTCTCCTGTGAAATTTCTTGGTGCCTGTAGAGAATCAGTTCTCCCTAGCATCTTCTCTATGAGCTTTAAGGGTCTCTCTCAAGATCACAGAGAGGAAATCTCAATGCAGCCCACTCAAACTTTTAGCCACGCAGCTCAAAGGTCACCCCAGCAACTTACATCAAATCCAGAAGAGAGAAACAGGGAGGTTTCTCTTCTGCATTTCGTTCTAGTGAAATGGGTTCTTTTCAGGGACACAGTTAAGGCATCAGCACATTGACCAAAACCCCAGGAAGCATTGGGAACATGGATGATGAAACAGAGACCACAAAACTTAATTAGTTCACAAGGAGAAGGCTGATGGGAGGTTAAGGAACATTTTTGCAAGTTATAACTGCATTTCGATTGTTGTTATTTATGTCAGGGGTCATAATTCCTCCAAGTCAAATGAGCAGTTAATGGGATGCTTTGAGATGTATCCTTGTATCATCATTAAGTTTGAGAGTGGGTACAGGCATTCCCTTAAGTGTACTGGAAAGCAAGACAGTTTTGATTGGTTTTGTACTTATTGTTATTGTTGTGGTTTCATTTGCAAATGATGAATTATTTCTAACAAATTATTGATGACCCTAATGATAGCTGGGATTTTCCTTCCCATCAAGTAGCTCAAATGTAGAAAAGTTCTTATTTCAGGGAAGTTGGTTTTCTTTTTCTAATCATTTCTTCTGCCCTAGCTTGACCCCCCCCACACACACACACACCACTAAAGTTGAGAGACACAAAGCTCACAAATGAGCTGAGAAGGGTGGAACGGAACCAGAGTGAGAACAGCCCTTCCCTACTCTTTCCCAGCCCTCAGAGAGGAGCTTCAGAAAATGAATCAACACCACACCTTCTGTTCCTTTGTCCTTTTATAGACAGCTGCTCAAATTAGCTTTAAGTTCCCTGAGGGTAGGAATAAGGTCTATTTTCAAACTGTGTTCAGAATCTAGCACCTTGCTTAATCAATGTTAAATAGCAACAGTGCATTTTAATTGGCCTACTTTCAGAGCATCAGATTAAATTATTCCACTAATTAATTGGTTGATCTCATATTTCACTTATATTGTCAGGTTATTATTTTTTCCCTTTAGGGCTCAAGACACGACTGACAGTTCAAATACTTCTTCATTAATTACCTGCTCTTATATTTTTGCATAATTTTATTATAATTATTTTGATACCATATTTATTGAGCACCAGCTCACACTAGGAAAAGTCAACAACACAGAATCCACTGCAAACTCCTCTTACTAATATCCAGTGGGTTCATTGCATACAATCCAGTGGAAGGTGTTCTTGGCGTGGCCGAACAGAGCCTTTAATTGGGTTTAATTGGTCAGACATTAAACTAGTTTCATGTAAATGGTCAATGAACATTTTATAACATTGGATCAAGTTTCCTTCTCACCAGCCAAATGTTTTCTGTTAATCGACTCTTCCTGCATTTCCTAGCTGCCTGTGATATATAACTAAACCAATCACTATGTTTTTAGAGGAAATTAGATAAACAGGTAAATTTTTTTTTTTTGAGAGAAAAGAAAACAAGAGAGAAAAGTATTTGAAAACCAGCATAGGTCAAAAGGTTAAATGAATTGTGAGTGCTTTTGTCTAGAAACAGACTCTAAACAAATACTTAAAATACTATGGACAGTAGAGACCATTATAGTAAGGAGGCTTAGGATGCTAATTATTTTTTGTCTGCACTGTGAATTGAACCCAGGACATTGCATGAGCTACATAAGTGCTCCACCATTACATCCCTAAACCGTTAGCTTTTAAAAATTCAATTATTGTTTACAGATGACTAGTCTGCAAGACACTTTTTATAAAAAAACATGAACACATTGGACAAAGGGTTGTTACCAAGGAACTGAGTTCTTAGTGTGCTTGTGGTAGTTGGAGCAGTAACCGGAATAAGCAAACTTTTTTGCCCCTGTGATGTCAAGGAGGTAAGGCCAGGGAGGTGGGGGTGGGGTAAAGCTTGTCAGGGATTTATAGGGGAGGGTAGAGAGTTATGGTTTTAATCCAAGTGCAGAGTAGCCTTTGGAGGGTGTTAAGTGCGGAAGACATCATCCAATTTGCATTTTTAAAAGATCACTCTGTCAGCAGTGTGGAGAATGGATTAGAAACGGAGAAAAGAATGGAAGCAGGAATAACAGCTCAGAGACCATTATAGAGCAAGAGATGTGGGTGGGCAGACTCAGACTTGAAGAATGTTCTGGAATTAAAGCTGTTGCTAGATCACAAGGGAGGGCAGAAGGATCAATGGCAGGTAGTGACTACCTCATAGAATGTTTAAAAGAGAAACTGGCACTTTAAATGAATGGTTGAAAATAATGGCATCTAAAGGCCCTATCTGGCCATAGCATAATTTAGAGTAAATCTTGAATGTGGCAACTCTGTAGCCTCTGTCTAGTTTCTGCTAACACCGAAAGCACTCATGTGAGCCCTATATTGACTACAGGACAAAGAGAAAGAAAGCATGCATGAGGGCAAAGATTTTCTACTGCCTTCTTCTCTAGCAAACTCTAGTGCCTCTCACAACACTCAAAAAATAATCAAGAGTCCAACAAAGACTTGGTGAACGAAGTGGCAAAGAAAAACTATGATGTAACCTTTTAAAAATTGTAGTTGATGTGCAAACAAAATCATCTCCCCTCTGATGTGAGTTATACTAGGATGCAGCACAAAGAATAAACAATCACATGTGTAGGGGCTGTGCCCTAGGAGCTGATCGAGGTCAGAACACTCCAATCTTTCAAACTCAGGGAAAAGATACAAATCAAAGAGTGCTAAGATTACCTGAACTGTTTTGAATCATGTTGGCTCCTTAAGGATACATAGGATACATACAACACCTAGGACAGTTTGTTCCAGAATGTGCTGCGAATTCTCAGAAAATGTCAGTGAATACACAACATCTATGCTCACTGAGGAAAAGGGAAGTAGTCTGGGTGTGGCCGCTTGGCCTAGGTTGAGAAGATACTGTAGCCCAGGCAGTCCTCACAGGGAGTGCTTTGTCATGTTTATTTGCCTGTAAATCATTATGGAAAATTGTGTCTAGATTGTAAGAGCTTTCTTATGGTAGATAATCCATTGTTTTGCCGGTACCAAAGACCCAACGGCAGCCTTTGCAGAGGTTCTGTGCGCTGGCCTTCCCTTTCCGCTCCTGTCACTCTGGACCACTGCCTTTCTTTGGCCTCATCCTCAGAGTTTATTTACCACTCTTGTACTAGGAGGCAGCGGGGAAAACAATGACAACCAAACAGTAAACTTCACTCTAAGCAAACAGAAATTGTTGCCAAGGCAACCAAGCAAGAGAGTCTCTGCATCCAGCTATCACAGTGTGAAGTGAGTTTTAGATGAGGAGATGGCTTAAGGGACAAGGAGACCCTTCAGGAAAAGGCTGACCTAATAAAAGAATCCACGAATTGCCATTCTGAGTGATGTCTTTTTCTCAATAAAGAGAAGAGCTTGCAAAGTCCTGAAAGGCAGGCTGCGAAACTAGATGAGATTTCACAGGGGTCTGGGCAATTAAGCCAACTACAGGTAGATCTGAACCATTGTGCTTCTGGGTACAAGCAGAGGGGAGACTTTGGGGTTAGGAATGACAAGAAAGGGGACAGGGCATGAAACACGCTTCTGATACTGTGTACACTATAAATAGGAGGGACTGTCTTTACTTGTACAGTGCTTTTTGTCCAGACCCAGCATGCACAGCACAGACATTATCTCCCTGGGCTTCCAAACACCCCAGTGAGTGGAGGATCAAGGATGGGATTATTTTACAGATGGGAAAACTGGCACTCACAAGCAACATATGTGCCAAGGCCCCTTCAGAAGGAAGCAGTACAGCCAGAAACAGGATGCAGGTAAAAATAACGGCAATGAATGTTTATCTTTGTAAAAAAAAAAAAATTCTTTTTAACATCTTCTCCATGGTAGCTAGATATATTGCACAAGACAACTTTGAAGAGTCCAGTTATTCTGTTTGTCCCAAGAGCAGGGGGCAGGTATACTTGGCACACAGTTGCTAAAGCCTTCAGAGCCTGTGATTGAGGGATCACAGGGTAAGCCTGAAGACTGACTTCATTTATCAAATGGAAACCCTCTAAGGAAGCACTAATAGTGCTCTTGAATTTTCTTTCCTTGTTTAATGGAAGAACTTGTAGGAGATTCATTCTGGTACCTCCCAACCATGTGGATTCTCCATCTGGGAATCTTAATCAATCAAACAAACGTTTATTGACTGCCTACCATGTTGAGATCTAGTGCTGCAAATGGATAACAAATGTTGCCTGTGGTACTCGCTTGATAAGATTGTGTATCCATTACGGTGCTTCTGCAGAAGACGTATAGAATGCATGTGGTACACATTAAGTGAATGAGCAGAAAAGGAACGTTATGACTCTGTAGATGCTGATAGGGATGAGTGTGTTCTGAGTCTAACGGTCTGGCAGCATGAAGTTGGAGCCTTGGCCCAGGATTGCCTTTGATCTGCTTGACGGAGGTTAAATACAGGAATGAAACGAGATGATGCCAGCCCCAAATGAAACAGCCACAGACACTTAAGATTTCACAATGCTCTTGCCCTTATGCTTCAGAGATAGGAGTTAGCATCTTTTCCTGGTGCTATGAGAGGAAACCCTGATAAAAGAAACAGGTTTATGTTGGCCCAGAAACCAAAATTATAGCCCATCATGGTGGGGGAAGTCAAGGCAACCTGAGCACATCTCCACTCAGGAATCGGGAAGAGATGCTTGTTCTCACTTCACTTTCGGTCTAGGACCCCACAGCTCAGAGGGTGGTGTCATGCGCTTCTAGACCTCATCAATTGACAGTGAGAGTGACCATCACAGGGCATTGTTGTATATGGTTCTTACTTCTTTCCACTGTGTCCTTAGCAAAGTCCACATGGCATTCACCCCTGTGTCTGCCCTTATGCTTGCCCATGGTGGGTGACTGATCATTAATGTTGGATGAAGGAGTAGACCAAATACTAAAGAAATGTCCTGGACAATATTATCTGGGAAATAAAAACTCTAATCCTGTCTCAAACACAGAAAGAATTCAGAGCTGGTTATAAGCAAAGTAGCCCTTAAGTCCTCACATAGCAAAGAGGTCAAGGATGTTGGGGGCGGGGGACTGAATGTTTGCTGTACAACATTCTCCTCTGGTGGCCTTAGGACAAGGCTCTATGTCGCTGTTTCCTCGTTCATAAAACATGAATACATTAATTATATTTATCTCAGTGGCTTTAGTAAGATCAACTTAAATAATGCATGCAAAAACACTTTGCGAAGTATAAAGCAATGTACAAATCTTAGCTATTATTGCCATCAATAGTGTAATTTAGCATATCATTAATTTATGTCTTCCATTACACATTTTCTTATCAAAGTACTATTGAAAATCATAGGCCAATTAGGGCTGGAATAGCCTCTTAAGATGAATAAGATAAGGTAGAAGTCAAATGATTTCTCCCAAGGTCCAGCAGTTGGGAGTGGAGCCATATGCAGTGAATTTCTTCTGTGCTCCTTCTACTGATGGTTCTTAAAGGTCCCCAGGCAATGAGTCTGGGATGGAAATCATGAAATTGCCTTCCCCCTATGCTTTTCCCTACTTCCACAGAACCACAGTCCCTAGTCTTCTTTAAAACTCAGATCAGTGTCAGAGCAGCTGCCTGACATGCAAAAAGCCTTTGTCCAATCCTATCCACAACCCACATAATAAAACGTCCTTCTATTTAGGACTGTGCCTGGGGTCTTCCTCAGCGTGAGCCCCACCAGATGCTCATATTGTGCCTTTTTCCCTGTGGAGTAGCCACACACGTTTTCTCTTCAGAGGTAAGCATATTGTGTGCCAGTGCTAGACAGATTTCTGTCATTATCACGAAATGCTTGAGGGAATTAATTTATCAAGAGAGAAGGTTAGGCTGGACAGTGGTTTTAGTTTCCTGTTCATGACTGGCTAGTGAGAGAGTGCCTGTTAGCAATGGCAGAGAGTCTCTGTGAAGCAAACTTCGAACCTCATGGCAAAAACAAAACAAAACAAACAACAAAGAAGAAGAAGAGAATAGTCCTGGGGTTGCAAATTTCCCTTCAAGGGCAAGTCCTCTATGACACAAGGACTGGCCTCCTCTTCCTTGAAGGACCAATTGAAATGATGTGGGAGGGTCTTCTGTTTTGTGTTGATTTCATTGGTTAATAAAGAAACTGCCTTGGCCATTTGATAGGCCAGCCCTTAGGTGGATGGAGTAGACAGAACAGAATGCTGGGAGGAAGAGGGAAGTCAGGCAATCGCCATGCCTCTCCTCTCTGGGTCAGCCGCCATGGAGCCAGCCACCAGGTCAGACATGCTCAATCTTTCCCAGTAAGCCACCCCTTTGTGGTGCTACACACATTATTAGAAATGGGTTAATCAAGATATGAGAGTTAGCCAATAAGAGGCTAGATATAATGGGCCAGGCAGTGTTTATATGAATACAGTTTATATGTTGTTATTTCGGGTATAAAGCTAACCATGCGGGAGCTGGGCAGGATGAAAAACAGGCCTGCCCACAGCCCACTACAACCAACCACTTTCCAGGAGCATCACTCTGGAGATAAAGCCTTCTACATTGGGCTTCTAGGGGACACCCAAGACCCGAACTATAGTAGGGCCTGTTTTAGATTCCAAGGGACCCATGTGGTATGGACTTCAATATAGTTGAAGTTAAAAAGTAATATACATAAGATAGCACTGTGGCTTCCTGAGTCCTGCTTGCTCTAGGCAATCCTCTCACTCTCCTCAGTGTGGCCAGTTTATGCAGTCTGACCTAGCTGTCCCCTGATGTTTTGTTGTGGTGGTGGTTTCTCTTTTATACTGTGCTTGTTTATGAAAGTTTCTCTATGTCATTTGCACTCACTATTTCCACACACATATCTACATATATGTCAGGGCTCTTTTATCTAAGTGTAAGCTGGGGAATTGTGATAATTCACTCCTGTCTGTTGCTCATAGGCAGCTGCCTGTGGTTGCTTTCTGAAAATGGCAAAAGATATTGGCTGAAAGCAGTCAACTGGTCCAGCTACTACTGACACACGAAGACACGGACATGCAGAAAAAGAAAGAGACACAGAGATGCAGACAGAGGCACACAGCACTGCCTCTTTCAGATGAACGTTAACAAGCCCACATCAACTTTCTGTGATCAAGAACCCCCATACCTTCTATGACAACATAATACTGAAAGAGATGCGGAAGGGCCTTCAGCAGACACCTAAGACTGCCAGGTCACTCCTATGTTGCCAGTTTTACAGATCTTCTGCATGGCCATGAAGCATTCACATTATTTCCCCTTAAATGCCTCCAGGATTTGCTTTTATGTGTTTAGTATGTAGCATATGTTATCTCTATTGTGCACTGAGTCATTAATTAAAGATTTGTTAAGCATCCATGCCCTCTCTAGCAATAAAGCAGGGAACTCGCCACATCTCTCGTGTTCAGTAGCTCGCCGTCTAAAGAAATAATTAGAATAAGAAAAAATTGCAAAAGACAAAAACTATGGCCAAGAAAGGCTGGAGATTCAGTGAGGGGGATAGCTAAGTCAGGAAAGGCAGATTATCTTGAGAAAAAGTCCCCTAGAATCCTTACCCGAGCATGAGTGGCTTTTTAGTGAAATGAAGGAGCGGGGGGTGTCTCAGGAGGCAAGGATCTTGTGAGTTGAATTGTGTTACTATTTTATTCATAGTTCTTGTATTACTAGCTATGTTATAAGGTTCCCAAAAGACAGGTATTAAACCTCACACACTGTTTGGCCTCCTTGCACCTCAATAGCCAAAGTCTGCATATAATGGATCCTAAAATTCTGCCAGCTGCTGCTACAAAGAATCCCATTTTGATGTGTTGCAGTTGTCAAACTAAATGAAAAATATAGTATCCCTCAAGTTGGATGTCCCTGGTCCACTGGCTTAGGTGACAAGAAGGAGGTACTAGTGTGCACTTGTTAGGGGGTTCAGTCATCCTGCTTGTCCTTGAATATTCAAGCAGAGGTCCCTGGCCCAATTCCGTCCTGTGTGCCTCTTCTGATGAGCAGCAGGCAGAACCCTCCGTCCGACTTCTCTGCCACCGAAGAACGTGCCTTCACCTCATGGAAGACTCCATGGACATGGACATGAGCCCTCTAAGGCCTCAGAACTACCTTTTCGGTTGTGAACTAAAAGCCGACAAAGATTATCACTTTAAGGTGGATAATGATGAGAATGAGCACCAGTTATCTCTAAGAACGGTTAGTTTAGGTGCTGGGGCAAAAGACGAATTACACATCGTAGAGGCAGAAGCAATGAACTATGAAGGCAGTCCAATTAAAGTAACACTGGCAACTTTGAAAATGTCTGTACAACCAACAGTTTCTCTTGGGGGATTTGAAGTAATACCTCCTGTGGTCTTGAGATTGAAGTGCGGTTCTGGGCCTGTGCACATTAGTGGACAGCATCTAGTAGCTGTAGAGGAAGATGCAGAGTCAGAAGATGAAGATGAGGAGGATGTAAAGCTGCTGAGTATGGCTGGAAAGCGATCTGCTCCTGGAGGTGGCAACAAGGTTCCACAGAAAAAAGTAAAACTTGATGAGGATGATAATGAAGATGATGAGGATAATGAGGATGATGAAGATGATGACGATGATGATTTTGATGATGAGGAAGCTGAAGAAAAAGTTCCAGTTAAGAAATCTGTACGAAAAAAAAAAAAAAGAAATCTGTACGAGATACCCCAGCCAAAAATGCACAAAAATCAAACCAAAATGGAAAAGACTTAAAACCATCAACACCAAGATCAAAGGGTCAAGAGTCCTTCAAAAAACAGGAAAAAACCCCTACAACACCAAAAGGACCTAGTTCTGTAGAAGACCTTAAGGCAAAAAATGCAAGCAAGTATAGAAAAAGCGCATTGAACATTCCTGGGCACTACTGGTAAATTAAGCCCAAAGATGGGGAAAGAGGAAAAGGAGAAACAAATATAGTCCATACTGAGTACCATCAACAATCCAGACTGAAGTCTTCTATTTAATCTCAATCCCCTTTCCTGATTGGCCATCCATTCACCCTTGCACGCTGGAAGCAATCTCTTGTTTTCCTAAAGCATTTTTCTTTCACTCTTGTGATGCAGAGAACTTTACTGCTTTCTACACTTGTGCATATGCCTCATCTCTTACCATGTTTTAATACCTTTGTATCCTTAGCTGTTCAATAAATTTTTTGAATAAACCAAAAAAAAAGAATATTCAAGCAGAGTATTAAACCTCTCTACCCTCAACCATACTAGCATTAAACACTGTAGGTTTCAGGAGATTGGGAGGCACTGGAAGCTGGGGAATCTATCAAATCAGAAAGTGAATGGATCCATAGACACCAACCTCTGGCAGGCCTCTTGGGAGAGTGTAGACCTGAAGAAAGAAAAAGCTTGACTAGAAAGGACCTCTCGGGGAGTGTATCTGGCCCCATTAAGAAATTATATCTATAATCATCTCTACTATAGACAGCATCTCTTGGTTCTCATGACAAGAAAAGAGGTGGCATTGTAATATACATATTCAGATAGGTTCTTCCCACAAGCTCCTCCAGGAAGTAAAGGGACAGATGTAGCTAGCAGACTCCCTCCCCTGCCCTCTCCATTCTGCCTACCCGACTCCTTACCTAGACAGGCCCAAGGACTTCTTGGGACATAGCTCTTTGTTCCCTATTCAGCCTGCCGAGGGAAGAACACTAGATAGATGATTTGGTCACAGACCAAGGTAAACTTTGCAGACTGTGTATTTCAACACACGGCTTTCTCAAAGATGTGTGTAATGTGAGCTGTAACTAGCACTCACTAAAATAAAACAGGCTGCCTGAACAGCAGGACTCGAATTCTTAGGAGATTCTAGCCATAAGTCACTTCCCAAGTCTCCTGGAGCAAGATTCTTTGCAAAGTCATCTTCAACCCTGCTAAGAATTCCATTGAGAGAAATGGAAAACATACATAGATGGGGCAACTGGGTGTGAGAAGATCTCAATTTCCCCTTTGGAGATGGGTTCTCCCTGTACCCATCCATCCCTCCAGTACCCCTTGACCCCACTCATGGCAGAGCGTATGAAAGATAAGGCAACAACTAAAACACAAGAAGATAGTGGGAGAGCAAAGGGAGCTTTTAAAAATGCTAATGTGGAGTTAAAAATAAACACAAAGCCAGAAAGCTTTAAAACAAGTTGCGGATAACTTAAGAAGAACTGGATGAGGAAAAAGTTAAAACTAAGGTTTAACATCTCAAGTACCATTTCATACAAAGGTAGGAATAAAGAACGGAGGCAGCAGAAGTCAACTGATTAGAAAACAAAATGATCAGAGCTACCAAGGTAAGAGATTAAAACACGGAAGATGAAAGATAAAAGATGGTGATAAAGCTCAAACTCTAACATGAACTTAGAATTTTTGAGAAACAGGGTGAAGGATCAACAGAAAGGGCAAGGCTATGCAGAAGAGAGATAAGAGTAGGTCTGATAGAGAGACTGAACCCCACCCCCAGTTCCTGAACACTGAACTGTGGGGGCTACAGCCTTGCCCTCTGTAAAGTGCAGAAGAAATCTCCTACTACATGCTGCTGTGTCTACACTGGCCCTGCAGAATGTATATGATAATTCCGTCACAATATCCGGTCAAATTTTCACTCTACCTCGGGTAGGAAAAGAAGCACGGATCCTCTAGATAAGGGCAAGACAGCACTAATCCTCTCAGTTCCTGTAGGTACCAAGAACTTTGATAATGTCTCCTCTTCTCAGTTTCTGCTACGGGATGTTCATCAGCTCTAGAAAAGAATGTCAGGTCTGGTATCTAAGACACATCATGATGGAGGGCTGACATCTACGATCCCCTACTCTGATTTTCACTGCTGCCCCTTTTATTAGGTATTTTCCACATGATGGCAACAAAATGACCAACTAAATCAAGTTAAAGGAAGGTTTATTCTGGCTCACAGTTCAAGAGGACCATTCTATCATGGTGAGGAAAGCCAGGGAATAGGAGTAGGAGCTGCCCAGTCACATGGCATCCACATTCAGGAAGAATAAGAACAGGAAGTAGGACAGGATAAAAACCCTCAAGGCCCACCTCAAGCGACTCGTTTCTTCCAGGAAGTCACTACTTCTTAAGAGTTCCATAACTTTCCCAAGCAGCTCACAAGACCAAGTCTAGCCACAGTACCTCTTACTACAAATAAATAAGTAAAAACAGATTGGCCAAGAGAGGGGTATGGAAGATGATTAGCCAAAACTAATTCTGGGAAGCCTTGTGAAAATCCACTACTTTGTAAGGTAATTAAAACTATAGTTTAAAAAATGCTTCAAGAGAGGCCCTGCATGGGTAGAAGTTGCCATCCTTTCAACTTTGAATCCCTTTAACAGGATGCATCATTGAGGAATTTTCTGCAGTAGGTTAGCCTGCGGGTATGTCTATGAGGATTCCACTGATTGCCTTGATTGATGTGAGAAGATCCATCCCAAATGATTGCAGCACCTTTTGGTGGTACCATCCTAGATTTAAAAAAAAAAAAAAAAAGGAAGAATAAAGATTGTGTGACTTACTTTTTTTGTTGTCAAGTTAATTTACCCTGTGGTGGTTGCTGTTGATTCTTTCAGTGATATTACAACCAGCTTTTCTGATTTCCAATATGTATTGATACCAATGGTTCTTCAAGAACCTTCCAAACTTTTGGTGGCAGACTGAAACTGCTGCAGTAGCCAGCTTCTGAACAACTACTGGGTTCTTCAGTTTTGGGGTGCATGAAACTGTTGTCAAACTATTTCAACTGTACTATTATTTAATAATAAATCCATATAGATAGAAGATAGATAGATAGATAATTGTATGGAGGTATGTGTGTGTGTCTATGTGTTCATTCAATCTGGAAAACCTTGAGTATAAACAGAACACACTTTGGTTGTAGGACGCAGAGAAATTAAATTACAACTGATCTGAAAACTTCCCCTACTGCTGGCTTCTTAGTGTGGAAAGGTTCTAAGTAGATCACTAGAGGAGAAGTGGTCTTATCCAGCACTGGATTCTAGTAATGTGTGTGTGTGTGTGTTTTAACAAATAAAACTTGCCTGTAGATCAGAGTGCAGAGCTAAGTCACTAGAGGCCAGGGAGTGGTGGCACACAACTTTATTCCCAGGACTCAGGAGACAGAGGCAGAGGGATCTCTGTTAGTTCAAGGGCCCCCTGACCTACACAAGATTAAATCTGTTTAAAAGAGAAACAGAGTTCACCCAAAGGTTATCCCAGCATGTGGGATCCCATGCCTTTAATCCAGACACTAGGAAGGTAAAAATAGTGATATGATTGGGTGGAGAGATAAATACAAGGCGGGAGGAGACAGGAGCTCATTACAGTCTGAGGTTTGGTGAACACAGATGCAGTCTAGAGATACAGACTAAGGACAGGATCGCCCCTTCAGTCTGAGCATTGGTAGAGGTAAGAGAACTCTCTAGTGGCTGGCTGCTCTGCTTCTCTGATCTTCAATATTAACCCCTTTATCTGACTCTGAGTTTTTATTATTAAGACCAACTAAAATTCATGCTATATTATATGCTGCATACAAGCATGGTAGGCCAGATGTGCATACTGGTACAATATTGGCATGAATGGTATAGGGGATAATAGACCACTTTTTAAAACCTACTTCATAGGAGGGAATTCATGCCTCATATTGCAAATACAGTCAAATCCCACAACTGGTGAAATCATAGGTACTAGGTAGGAATTTAATAATACTGTTGTTTTGGTAAACACTGTCAAACTGTCTTCTGCCTTCTAAATATTTATGTTTACCTGAAGCACAATTAATAAAAACTCAGAGAGAGAAATTGGGTTCAACCTGAAGGTCAGAAAGGCAAAATAGCTAGTCATTGGCTCTTACCTCGACCTCAGTTCGAAAATGGTGATCCTGCCTCCAGGAATCTCAGAATAAGACTGAGACTGTGAACAGTCTCCTCCCATTTTATAATCCTTTCTAGGGCTGGGATTAAAGGCATGTAGGAAGGTTTCT